>NW_028227272.1:69330000-69930000 GCF_978045245.1 Mus caroli
TGTTCACAGCACCACCCTTCTAAAAAACCCAAGTTTACACACACCCCACCCCACCCCACTTTGGTCTCAGCATGCCTTACAGTCACCTGTAATTACAGCTTGTGAGCTTCTGATACCCTCTGGAGGCCTGTGTGGTACCTGCACACACAGGATGTAACTTACACAGACATACAGATACACTTAAATTGAGATAATAAAAAATAAACATTTAAAAAAGAATAAAGGGAGAAGTCAGAGATGAGCAGAAATTTTATTGAACTGACTTGTGTTTACCTGCAAAAGGTTTTGTAATCATGAACTATTCAACCTAGTTGATTTGCACAGACATTTCCTGCTGAGGAAATTGAAATATTTCATAGAACAAATAACTCCTAATCTCTGCATCTCCGCCTCATGTTAAAACAGTAGAAGATTCTCGGTAGAGAGAAGTTTTTGCTACTCCTCTAAAAACAAGCAAAGCAAACTTCTGTGAAGTTTTATCACAGAAAATTCATTACAAAGATCAAGATATTAGTTAGACATCACAGTGACATGTGGCCATAATACTTCATTTTTTTTTGTTGTTTTATTTTCTTTTTGCATGGTGTTAGATACTTAGGGTTTTTTTTTTAAATGAGTCAGTTATTAAAAGGAAGATGACTTAACATTCCACGTGAGCATATTAGTACAACTCTGAGTTTAAATATGTATTTAATTGTCCAATGAAAGCTCACACTCATTTAAATACAATCTGTCAATCCCGTTTCAACAATTTCCGTTTGAGAAAGATAACATGTCTGTAACTATTGCTAATAATTTTGCTAAATTTCACTGAATTGTTTGGGGTCAATCAAGTTAAAGGCAGAATGAAAAAAATGAAATAAAATAAAATCCTGAATCAAATTATATAACCTGTTTCACAATGCTGTCAGCAGAATGGCTCTTTTAGATATAATCAAGAACTTTCTAAAATTTGTTGAAAATGTAATCTTACATTTAACTATAGGCAGGTGATTAAAACAAAAAAGAAAATGAGCTATTGATTTCATTTTACCTGATGGAAAAATTTACTTCATACTGAATGGATTTATTTGAGTTAAATTAAATAATGTAATATCTATTCAAATTGGTTTGGGAACATACTCCCAGGCAGCCCTGCTGCTTATTTCTTCAGATAATTACCATTAGATTTCACATACGCCCTGCACAGAGCCTTCTGTGGCTCAGAGGTGGTGGTTTCACTCTTGCAAGAGCAGTCAGCACCCACAGTCCTGGCAAGAAGAGGTCCTTTCCTGTCTTCTTCCAGGCAAAATGCAACAGAATTTATATATATATGTGTGTATATATATATATATATATATATATATATATATACATCTTCTAAATGGTTTACTTTTATTTAAAGTAGCAATGACAAAAAGATTATATTAAAAATGTTTAAAGTCAAAAGAAAAAGCACTCATGTTTCCGGATGGGTGGACCTGGAAAGCGATCCCTTGGCATACGTTGTAGAACTTTGCCTCACATAGACTCGAAGCTGAAACCCATCTGTTTATTGTTGGATGTCCATAGTCTAGATGATGTTTGATGATTGTTTGACTCTAGACATTTTCCTACTTTGTAAAATGTGATAATCATATGCCCCTATTCAGACAACATAACCCTACTAAACACTACAGTATTTCAATATTTGTTCTTCGGTAAGCACCTTGCAATGTGTTCCTTAAGCACCATGGAATGCATTCAGTTGTGTTATTTGTGAACTTAACAGCTCTTCCTACAAGATGAGCAACAATGTCCCCAATGTATGCCACAGTGACTCTAATTACTCCCTTGAACAGAGCAAGGAACACATCCCTAGTGTTAGAAACTGTGACTGTTGTTCAGTTGGATTCAGTTTATAAAGGTTATCATTGCCTTTCTGTTTAGGGTTGTTCCGGACTAGTCATTCTTCTGGAGAAATTCATTTAAGATATTCCTTTTATTTTTAACTTAATAAAACCAGAATCAAATCTTTAAAATTCTTTCCCTTTCATAAGTTACACCTTTGAGGAGGCCGACTTAGCCTACCCTGGTTAAGTTTCTAACATTTGTCATTGGCTTTGGAATTGAATTTGAATGAATGCACTTGAATAAATTATCTGTGAAATTACTTTGAAATGAATTGCTGAAAATCTGGGGGCAATTTTATTATTAGTGGCATATTTATTATAGAAATTTGGAGAATAAAAGCCTTGAAATAAGCATTCCATTCTAAAAAGATGCTGAACACAAAAGATTATCATTTTTAAGTAAAGGTTTCACTGTAGGAACTCACATAGACTAAGGCACCAAGCACAGAGCCTGACAGGTCTGGACCACATGAAGTTGAAGTCCTGAGTGAAGAAGAGGGCAAGAACCCCATGCCTGATCCAGAAGCATTTCCAATTGATAACCCCTTGCAAATGTAGCATTTGATTTCCCGAATGGGATCTCATTGGCTATGCAAACCACTCTTTAAGGGCAGACCTCATACCTGGGAGTAAATGGCCAACGCAAAACTATATGGGTAGTAATTTGGGAGATTCTTTAACTCATAATGCTTTGTTGGGGCTTTCTCCCCTCACCTTACAGGTATATAATGTTATATTATCAATTCCAGTTTTGTGTGTCCATGGAATTTCTCTCTGTGTGAACATATGCTTCTCTGTGTCTGACAAGTTTCCAGGTATCAAGTAAACACGACTCTGAAATCTCTCTCTACATCTCTTCTTCCCCTTTCTCCTACTCTCTTAATGCTAATATCAAAGCTGTACTTGAATTTACTAATTATGTGTTATTAAAAGAACAAATTTCAGGTCAGTTAAAAGTGTAGTACTAAAATCTACTTAAAGGCAAGCTCTGAGTATCATGTTTCCTGTTTTTTGAAACCACTCAGGCTGATATGGAAGATAAAAACAAATAGGCATATGTTATTTCAAGAAAGTATAGCTCTGCCTTAAATGATAGTGAAGTGATTGCAGTATTTTATTTGCTTTATAAAAATCGTGAAGGCGCAGACACTATTGTGGATGCCAAGAAGTGCTTGCTGACAGGAGCATGATATAGCTGTCTCCTGAGAGGCTCTGCCAGAGCCTGACAAATACAGAGGCAAATGCTCGCAGTCAACCATTGAACTGATCACAAGGTACCCAGTGGAAGAGCTAGAGAAAGGAGCTGAAGGGGTTTGCAACCCCTCAAAGCTCCCAGGGACTAATCCACCAACCAAAGAGTACACATGGAGAGACCCATGCTCCAACAGCATAGATAGCAGAGGATGGCCTTGTCGGGCATCAGTGGGAGAAGAGGCCCTTGGACATGTGAAGGCTTGATGCCCCAATGTCTAGGAATTTGAGGGCGGGGAGGCAGGAGTGGGTGTGCACACACCCTCATAGAAGCAGGAGGAGGAGGGATGGAATAGGAGGGTTCTGGGGCCAGGGAAATTGGGAAAGGGGAGAACATTTGAAATGTAAATAAATAAAATATCCAATGAAATTGTTCATCAGCAATCTAGAGGAGCGTTAACATCATGACTTAGACATTGTGCTTGCCGTGCACAATACATAAAGTTACTCATGTTAGTGAATGTAGGCACACATGTTATGAATACAACCATTCCTATTTCCACTTTCCCGATAACATTTCATTCAATATGGAATTTGACCTATCAATTCTACTTGTTCCTGGATACATTCAATCTAGTTCTTCCTAAAAGTTAAAGAGGAGCTCATTTATCATTCTGTAAATATTTATAGTGCAGTGGGAATAACCTATGTTTTCTAACTAGAATTTGGAAATTATAGTGAAGAAGATTGCAGTTTATGGGGTTTTGGGGGTTTTTTGGTTTTATTTTTGGGGGGTCTTTTTGGGGGGTTGTTTGTTTGTTTGTCTGTTTGTTTGTTTTGTGGGGGGTTTTTTTGGTTTTGTTTGTTTTTCGAGACAGGGTTTCTCTGTGTAGCCCTGGCTGTCTTAGAACTCACTTTGTAGACCAGGCTGGCCTAGAACTCAGAAATCCGCCTGCCTCTGCCTCCCAAGTGCTGGGATTAAAGGCGTGCACCACCACACCTGGCTACAGTTCATGTTTATTAAATACATTTTCACATATGTTATAGAAATGCTCTCAAATGGTGATATGTATAGCAAACACACACACACACACAATCACTCTTATGCCCTGAGTCAGAAATACAGAAAAAAAAATGAATACATATTTATTTTTCTCTAAGACCATAATGATCTCGTTTTCCCTTTAGGCTTATCTCTTTATGAATATTAATTTTGTACAGGCAACTATTGCCATTTAAAATTATTTTGCCAATCTTTCTAAGCCTGGGAAGTTAATGCTCTATTAGGCGTTTTACAAATAAGTTTTTCAAATCATAAACCCCTGAGCATAGCAATGCACTGATGAAACCACCAGTTCCCTAGGCACTGGAGTCTCTCCGTTCTAAATGAATGCTAAAACTTTTTCCTCCCTTCTAAAGTTTTCTCGGTAAATACTTTGCCTGAGAACATCAGGGCTCATCTTTTAATTATCTTAGTATGAATTCTTGTGTGTATTTTTAGGAGAATGAAAAAAATTAGAATCATATTACCATGTGCTAACTTATTTGTAAATGTATATTGTATGGTAGTGTCAGTTTTTTGTATAATCTGACAATAATCCAGCTCAGCCTGCGATTTAAAGTCTGAATAATTTTCATACCCATTTCTCAAATAGGTGATATCTCTATGTTCATGAAAAAAACGACATAGTGTTCTCTATTTGATTCTATAACACAGTTGACCAACACCACTAACATCTATACATTTACTTTTAGATTTTATTCTTCAAGTCTTAAGGGAATACACAGAGAACAATTACATATAAATCAAATAGTACGTGTGTTCTAATTTCACCACTGTGACTCCCCAGAGGCAAGGTTTTCAGACGATATGAAGATTAGAAAGCCAATGCTCTATCATTCAAACAAAATTTCAATATGTTCACATTTTTTAGACGAGAATGAATCACTCCAATTGGACACTAATAGCATATTAATCTTTTAATGTAAGTATAATCTCAAAACAGGCATGATGCAGCATAGTACCACTATCATACAAGCAGTATTAAAATACATATGTTCTTGTCTCTGGCCCACTAGCAAAGGGTTTCCTGAGGACCTCTTTCAGCTCAGACTTCTCCATAGGAAGCTGAGATTATCAGGCGATGAAGTGGACTGTGTCCCCTCAAACACTCTCAGAGACACAGGCAGCTGGAACTTTATAATCGGTGGCGGGGGGCGGGGCTATAGCAGAAACAAACAAGCAAACCAAACCCAGCATTACCCCTCAGAGAATGAGGTGAATTAGAGAGATAATGACTGAGTCATCTTCTGAGGACTGAACAGGAATTTTCCAGCTCTACAGATGCTATAAAATCCATTCCATGATCTTGGGAAAATCTTGGAAAGATATAAAAGGCCGTGGTTGCTTTGAGTAAAAATGGAGGCAGAACACATGACCAAGGCTCGACTTTCCATGTCATTTCGTGAAAGTTGCACTGCATTCTATAGTCACAATTTCACAAAGTTACTAAAGGGCAGGCGGTGGTTTTAAACCAAACCTAGTGTTAAGATTTTTTTTTTTAATCCTATCCACAAGTGAAGAAAATTATAATGCTGTAGGTGAGGCAATTTTCTGTTAATTTTGCATATATGACCACATGGATGGTTATGTTAATGTGTTTGCATCATATTAAGGTCAGTTCATGTTATATACTGAGAGGAGAGGACAGGATGTTTCATATGACTGTCGCACAGGAGAAGGGTAGACGACGATTAGTTCTCCAGGCCAGCACTGTTTTCAAGATGCATTTAAGGCAGTCTTTTAGGGGCCCCTATGCAGGATTTTTCCTTTTACCGCAGGAATAGGGTGAGTGGACCTCTGTTTGCTCAAGGGAAATGATAGAAGCTGAAGTGGGGTTGAGGTTTCTTTGTGAGGGGTCGGAAAGAGCATCCAGTTATCTCTGCTGTTTCCACTGCCGATTCTTTTGTAGTCGCTTTTCGTACACATTAACGGAGGTACAGGATACGATTGTCTCGGCATTTTTCATTGAAATATGATAAACCTGGATCACTGAAAGACTGGGTTTTTTTTGAAAAGGCTTAAGCTTATTCTGCCACCTTGTGGCCAAAACGCGAATTTCCATCACATCTGCAATAAGTATTTGTCTTTCTCAGGAAAGTAATTTACAATATTTTACCTAGAGGAATCCCGAAGGACAATGAAGATTTATATTAATTTTCCTCAATAAATATTCCCTACTCAAGAGAATAGTGTCCTTTATTTGAATTCTTTAACTTTAGTTAACATTCTGTTTCGCAAGAATAACACAGGCCTGGGACACATTGAACGAAAATTAAATTAAACCAAATTATAATGCTGTTGGGTGCCATCGCGAACTATTTATAGCACTTTGATTTATTAAGTGAGCAATGGGGGAATTGAAAGAGGTGCCTTCCCAATGGGATCAAGAACAGTCCTGCTTGCTTGTTCTGTGGATATTGTGAGAGTCATCAAGATAAAAATATACAAATAGCTAATGTCTAGTAAGTATTATGGACTGCATGTTGCCCTTTTACCAAGTCCATTGCGGTCTAGGAGATTTCTACTAATAGTTTTTCTCTTCTTTGATCAAGTATTTTTTTATCTTATAAAGCTATTTTCACTCTTATTTTGAAATAGCTTTTACCTCATTAGTGGCACTTTCCTAAATGCTGTGTATTTCCTTTAGGTTGGTCCTTTAAAAGTATTCTTAATCAAGCCGGGCGTGGTGGTGCATGCCTTTAATCCCAGCACTCAGGAGGCAGAGGCAGGCAGACTTCTGAGTTCGAAGCCAGCCTGGTCTACAGAGTGAGTTCCAGGACAGCCAAGGCTATACAGTGAAACCCTGTCTCAAAACAAAACAAAACAAAACAAAACAAAAAAACAACAAAAAAAAACAAAACAAAAAAAGCACTCTGAATCAAGAAGCACCAGATGCATTGAAACAAAGCACTAGCGGTAAAGATATAAACTAACTTGCAAGCCATCTATCTGCTATTGGCTTCCCCTCATGTGGTTCTCAGCCACAAATAAATTTCAAATGGAGATTAATTAATTATCTGTGGAATTTCGGTTATACCTTAGCTATTTTGTTCTTGTGTCCCCTTTTATTAAGATGTCTTGTCTGTTTCTTGCATGTGCGCAGTGCACCGTGATCATGCTTACATCATTATGTTCTTATCCCCTTATTCTCTCTCTAGCTGTTTCTCTTCGTCCTCCTAACTGGCTCTTCCCTATTTTTCCACCATTTTGCCATTGTCCAGGTCTCCTGAAAATAGTCACCACTCCATAATCTCTCTCCTTTCAGCTTGATTTTAAATGGGACTTATCCGTAAACTAGTTCAACTTGCCCCATGTGGAATATAAAGGAGTGAAAACTTGTTGCACATTAAACATTTGTAATTGTTGAAATAATGACAGAGTCCTTTATTTTATCTTGGCTAATGCTTCAAGAAACAAAGTCTGTGGCTTACATACGTAGGCACCTGCTTCTGGTTTCTTTAAGACTGCCATCTGGAATGAGGACCTGCTTTTAACGTGAATTTCTTAGTTCTGTATCTCTTGCCTTGAAATTTTTAATGGGTCTCATAGCTGTTGCCAAACTGCTTCCTTTGTTCCCTTCAGCTTGTGAACCACCATACAAATTATTTTGAAGTGATATATACACCCCTGAACTAAATTCCTGATCAGTGTAGTTATTAATATCAACCAACTGCTTTCTTTGTCCCATAAAAAACACAGGAGTCATTGACATGGCTTTCTAGTTCTCTATAATCTTAATTTTCACTCATTATCATGAATTGATTTTTTTAAAAATCACTTTCCATTTCTTGACTTAGATAACATATTAATGCTATATTTCTGATATGTCCTCATGTGGCATATCTTATTGTGAGGCAACCTCTCTCCTTGTTTGAGCCAGGTAGCACAGTTTGCACAGTGGAATAGAATGGTAAGTATCTCACAATCTGAGCGAAGCCGCAATAGCCATTGAGACTTTTTTGAGGTTTCTTGATCTTGCCCTCTACAACAGAGTGCTATGGCATGATTCGCTTGGGAACCGAAACTCTGCAGCTTGGCGTTGCCTAGGAGAATTCCAACCAATCTCAGAGGCCAGAGATATCTCTAACTAGCCCTTGTGTGACTTGAATGGAAAATGCATGTTTTCCAATATTTACTAACTTTTCCGTAGGGTTCACTCAGTATCTAAAACATTTCCCTTCTTCTTCTATGACACCCAAAGTAGTGTGAGAATAGAGTCTCAGGCGTTGCCCCATTACATTTGAATAACTCTGACGGTAATCATTCTAGGCAAGGGAGACCACAAGTGTTGTTCTACAATTTTACTTCAGTACAAGCTCCCTATTTCCTCATACACTTCTACTTTCTGACCACCAGATGGCGCTCTGAGTCTAGCTAGCCAATAATCACACAAACCACATTTCATTGCATTTTACTTACAGGAGATAATCTTTTCCTAAAAGTTAAGATTCAGTCATTCCTTAGAATCCCAAACATTCATTCATTTACACATTCTTCTTATTAATTTTTTGCCAATAAAAGGTATGAATGGGATTCTTCACAGAGCTATTTCCTAGTATAGTAATAATATCTACTATGATTGTTACTAACTTCTATCTTATAGAAAACGCCAAATAATCATTATGTATTAATAGTAATTTGTATTACATATATAACTGAAATTTTCACCATATTAAAAGCTTGGTGCTCTCTACATCATATTTAAGTCTTCAGATCAGCGTGTAAACAATGCAACAGTTGGCCGACCTAGAGGTAAAGATTTAAGAACCCTGATTGCGAACCATAGGCTCAGAGCTATTTAAAGGAGGTCAAATCTGACCAAGATAAAACTACCAGGACATGAGAACACTGTCGGATCAGTGGAATGGAAAGAGGCTCTCCCGGCAAGGGAGGTTGCCATAGTACAACTGAAAAGTTGGCTGAAAATACCAAAGAGATCATTTGGTTTCGTTTTGGTTTCTAGGGTCATAATCAAGAAGATGTTGAATGGATGAGAGTGAGGGACACTAGGAAATATTCTAGGAACGTAAAATTATTCGATGGAAGTTGGGTTATTAGTAAACGGCGCAAGGACATAGGCAATTCTGTAATGATGGCATCACTTAGGTTGAACTAAGCCTCTGTGTGATGAATAAAGGGAAACGAGAAAGACAAAGGACTCAAGAATGGGAGCTGGGTTATAGAAAAAGGCTCTTGTAAATAGCGAAGGAATACTGAGCGTGTCTTTAGACTAAGAAAGGTGATCCAAAAAGAAAATTGACATTACCATATAATGGAAAAGGGGATATACAGTATTAACAATTTTGGATTCTTAGACTTACAGAATTTTAACTTGGATCACAAATTCATTGACAAGACTATAGGAAACTATTGTTATCAGTTATCTGTGTGAGGATGAGAAGATATACCCATAGTTGGAAAATAAAATAATGTGTTACATATGAAAACTTCATGTATAATTTCATCAAGGACTCCTATTGGTAAATTCACCCCATTGGTATGCTCAATTGAAATATGTTCCTGATCATTTCTTTCTTTGGACTTCAACTGGAAAAGTTATTAAATGAAGTGATTCCATTAATTTCTGGTATTGGAAATTAATTAGAATCAACTCGTAAGGAAAAATAACTAAGCTAATTAAAGCATAGATGTATTTCTATATTTTACATTAGAAAAATACATAGTAGTTTGTAAAATGATAATAGATATTATATACTTGAATATTTCTTAATGTGTATATTTTTAAAAGCCTACACAATAATCATATATAAATATTGTTAAGCTTTGTGTGAGAATGGTGTCGAGTAAAATTCTATGAATATTGGGAATAGGGAAGGCAAGTTAGATAGTAGCCGCCTCCTGATAATCATAACATAAGCCCCTCTTAAAGCTATATAATTAGAGAATCAATGTTATAATAATTATTCAAATATTCAAATGTTATAAATTAATGAGTATCACTGGAAATTTCCACATATCCTATATCATGTCTTGACAATATTTCTCCATGCATTCTTTTCTTTATTAACAAGTTATCTCCCCTTTTCTAGTGCACTTTCTAAAATGTCATATTTTTTATCTTTAGTTTTAAAATATGATATATAGCATATTATATTTGTGTTCCTTGGGTTGCAAACATTTTATATACATATGTAAGTAAGAGCAATAAAAGAAATGATGAGAGAGGGTTTAAAGTTATAAGTAAAACATATCATTGAGTAAAGAGAATATAGGCCTTTCTGACAGCTAGTGTGAGCTACATTCATGTGACCGTTATTTTATTTTCAATTAAGTGGATAATCTATGTGGGCATGATTAAACACTGTCAGGTTTTAACTTTGGTATTCTGGGTATACAAAGATGTTGCAATCATGTTTAATATCCAGTGATCATTCTGTTTGACTGAATTGGCCAATTCTAGAAGGAAACCCATATCCTAGCACTTTGGACAGAAAGTCAAGTGCAGGGCAGGGGGTGATTATTTTAGACTGTGTCACATGCAGTGATATGACACAATATATATTAAACCAAGATTACACCTGGATGTATATGACCACATCAGTAAAATTCTTTTAAAAATGGTTGCATACCCTTCCCAGCAGACAATCTCTGGCAGCAAACATCCAGAGTATCTGGCTGTTATAAACTTTATGCTTCTTTTATTATTATTATTACATAATTTTATTTACATTTCAAATGTTATCCCCTTTCTTAGTTTCCCCTCTGAAACACCCCCTCTTGCTTCCCCCCTCTCCCTGCTCACCAACCCACCCACTCCTGCTTCCTGGCCCTGGCATTCCCCTATACTTGGGCATAGAGCCTTCATACCTTATTGATGACCGACTAGACCATCCTCTGCTACATATGGAACTGGAGCCATGAGTTCCACCATGTGTTTTCTTTGGTAGGTTATTTAGTCCCAGGGAGTTCTGGGGGTACTGTTTTGTTCACGTTTGTAGTTCCTCCTATCGGGCTGCAAACTCCTACAACTCCTTGGGTTTTTGTCAGACCTAGGTGTCAAACTTGTTTTTGGAAATGTGTCACTTGGTGTTGGCCACTCCACAGTCACTTATTCTGACCAGTTTTGTATCTCTGGAATAGTCTCCACCTTTTGCAAAAGGAAGACTTTGGAAGAGTGTTAAGTGATACACTCATCAATTAATCTTGTATAAATTAATGATTTCTGAGAAAAGACCAACAGCTTCCTGCAGGGATGAGTTGTCCCAGAGGTTGCCTTATCTCTCCCAAGTGGTCAATCCTGGACACATGTACCTAACAGTGACACGAAATAGACTCACGCGCGCGTGTGTGTGTGTGTGTGTGTGTTTGATGTATCATTATGGCTAACATGTAATAATATTTAAAGAAGGAATTATTAACTTGGTAGGAGACACAAGAGGTTGAAGGAGAAGTAGGAGTAATTTTCATACAATTTCTCACGTTTGAAGTTCTAAAAAAAAAATTACATACCTCTTAGCCAGCGATGATATAAAATTTTACACATCCTTTAGAGGGAACATTCCACACTTAAAACATTTCAAGTCAATAACTATATTAACTTTCATTAAGCTGGGCATCATTCCAGTGAGCACTGAATCTAAGTTCTTTTATATAGCATTTTACGTGTGTAATTAATATAGCACTAATGATATTTTGTAAATATTTGCCCATCTATATGATTGGAAAATTCCAAGAGATTATTAGACTATCTCAAATGGAATTTGAAAAAAAAAAAAAAACTTCAAAAAATAAGCCACTGAAGACACAAACTGTTAACAGTTAAAGGAATGTGTGTGAACAGCCACAGAGAGCCTTGCTGGTTGAAGGGAAATTTGCATCTTCATAATAAGTGTTATATGAAAAGCAGAGCCCTTTTCACATGCTAGCTCAGCTATTGAAGTTATTCTTATCTCCTATCTGGACGACTGCCTAGTAAGAATAGGAAATTCTTCATTCATTTTACCAATTATATCTGCCATGTGCAGGCAATGCAGAGCCTTGGCGAACATTCAGACAGCCTGCAGATTGAAATTGTTGGTAGAGGACACTCAGCATTGTTCAGCAGTGCAGGAAGCTGGGCTGGCTTTAATAATACATGAGGGCTGCTTTGGACGATTTTTCAGCCTCTTGTGTTGACTGCATGCATGCTGCTATGAGCCATGAACTCTGCCCACTTCAGGCTCTGTTAAGAAAGGAAAGTCAGCACAGAAAGCTTGTGGAAATTTGTATTTTATTGGTCAGATCTACCTCTCCAAATCAAACCTATTTTAAAATTGAAAGCATAACATTGGCCAAACATTTATTTGAACTTCACAGATTCATGTCTTTGCAACATTCGATGTGGAAATATTGTAAAGCGTATAGGTCCAGTCCTTAGAATTTTGTCAAATATTAAAACACTGGTTTTACAGAGGGGGTACATTAAAAATGTAGACATGATGAGATTCTTTTCTTTAGATTCAGTAAAAATGCAGTGAGTGTGTCATCTGTAATATTTAACTGCATATATAATGATGCATTCGTTTTAGTTTCTTTATTTGAATTTATATCTAGTGCTGAGAATTATTTATGTAGAAGACAAAGAACCACAATCACTGAATTAAAAATCATTATAGGTTCTTTATATCATACACAGTCTGATGTCTGTGTGTCTGTCTATGTTTCTGTCTGTTTTCTGTCTCTCTTGTCTGTCTCTCTTTCTCTCTGTCTCTCTCTGTCTCTGTCTCTCTCTGTCTCTCTGTCTCTCTGTCTCTCTGTCTCTCTGTCTCTCTGTCTCTCTGTCTCTCTGTCTCTCTGTCTCTCTGTCTCTCTCTCTCTCTCTCACACACACACACACACACACACACACAGAGGGAGTGAAAGATAGGGGATTCTTTTAATCCATTTAAATGAGTCATGTAGATTGTGGACCCTAATATTTAGCCAAAGATAGGACATGTAAAAATGACAAAAGAAAAATATTGTAATGTACAAACAAAACTTACAATGGGTTCATAAACCATAGCTCATCTTCTAATGTTTAATTTTTGCAAAAAGCTTTAACAGAATAATGCTATATTTAAATTCTTTAAGAAATACCTGGACAACAGACTGTACCGAATACTGCAAGAATATCAGAGAGGTGGAAATCGCATACACACTCACTCACAAACACTCATCCACACACACAAACACACACATGGAGTCTTAGTTCTGAGCAAAATGTGCTGATTGTAACTGAGGCCCCTGAGTAAAACTATTTAGTTCCATTCTTTCTTTGGTCCAGACAAGTTGCACAATTTGTCAGTGAGTGCATCAGCTTGGACCTCTCCCATTCTTCTCACCCCCCCCCTCCCCCCAGGCAGCCTACATTTCACAGTCTTCTCCATATCCTCCATCCAGCTTCCTTAATGGCCCAGCTACCTGCCTCCAAAAGCAAAGAGCAGTGTAATCATCACCATCATGATTGATGGCGCATAGAGGGACAAGTCTACAGAAGGAGGAGCTTGGAGGACAATGGCTTCATCTTGAAAAGTGAAGTGTATACTAAGCCTTTGATCTGAAACTGTGTCCCACTGCAATCATACCTTCTAAAGCGTCACAAGTGTCAAAATCATAATTTCTTCAGGTCTTTGGGGGCAATTGAGTTTTGCCAATAAGGTACATAGGTTTGATTTTTAACTTTCTTGTAAATTAAACAACAGCATCATGTTTAGACTTCACTAGTAGATGCTAAAGGAAGAAAGACCAGAGAAGGGATTCCTGTCGACCATGGCTAATTCGGGATATTTTGATTAAATTCCCTGCAGTGTAAATGCTAGCTCTGACAAGGCAGCATTCTCCTTGGCTTATGTAGGTCAAACAATGACTTAATTGCTCTATAAAGATGTCAGTATAAATTGAATTACTTCTCAGTTATGTAGTGAATTTACTAGACATGGGGGCAGAGGGACTTTACATGAAACAGTAATTTAATTACCTTCCTGGAACTAAAGGTATAGCTTGAGTTCATGCTAACTGTCATATTGTAATGACTTTTCTCTGTTTTTTTCTTTTCTTTAAAACTGAAGGACTGTTTTTTTTTCAAAATATGCCTGAGTGTTTTCTCTTCTTAAAAGAAATGTTACAATATATGCCTACACATATATTACTACACAATTAAGTTACTCTAGATAGTCTGTTAGTTTTCAGTCATGGAACATATGAAGTTAGGTTGCATTGTTTCATGTTTTCTTATTAAATGTCACAGTTAAAATGGTACAGATCAGTGAAAACTCTTGGAAATGGGTTCTTACAATCCCTTAACTACACTGTCCACTTGTTTGCTATGGCCCCTCTGGCTGTTAGCTTTCACGTGAGTTTTTGTCCCCTGGAATTTTACACATCAGTAATTGGAAATTAATTTTCATCACCAAAGCTTAATTCCTCTGCTATATATACCATATTCCATGTGAAGGCTGAGTTACTGTTGATTCATTGTGTTTAATTCAAACAGCACAATTTCAATTCCTTTAAGCTTTGACTTCTTTTATTATATTTTCCTGTCTCTGTTTTTATATATAATAGGCACTTTAAGTTAGAAGATCTGTTTCTTCCATTAGTGAGAAAAAACACATCATAATTTCCTCAAGAAAACTTTGAAGTATTTGGATTCCTCTCCCTCATGGTATATTCTGTTTCTATGGTACTGTTTGTGTTTGAGGTTGTTTATCTCTGAATGCTGGACACAGGTTTCTCTCCCATAAAGTCTCAGTACCTTGTTTGTTGTCTTTTTCCAGTTTAATGCCTGGTCTTAGTACTTTTTATACATTATTTTATCCTGATGATTATGATTAAGTCTATGTGATGAAATTGTTCCTGTTTAGAAAAGAAAAGTATCCATAGGATTCTGCTTTCCTCATTTTTTTAGTCATTTCACAGTAACAACTCCATTCTGTAGGGTACGACAGAGACACCAAATAAAGAATGCAACAACAAAGATGTTAACACATTTTACAAGTTAAGTCAAAGAAATTAGCAACATCTCCTAGGGCTTCATTACTCATTCTTTAAAATAGTGCAACCCTGCAACTGTCTCCTCTCTCTCACAGCTTTGGAGGTTTCCCTGAAGTATGTGCACATGCCTTTGAAATATGTGAACTTGGAGTATTAGCTATGTTGGTTTAAATATTAAGGCAAATTGACAAAACTAGATGAAGTCTATGGAGAAAAAGAATACCTTGATTTCTTCATATCTGGATTTATTTGGAATTCTTGAAATCCTATTAGGAATTTTTATCTTCACTCTACTCAAATGACACTTGATACATTAAAGGCCTTTCAAGGTATTTGTGTTGTATGGATTGACCAATTTCTCCAGACCTTAGTACCAGCAACGAGTAAAGCTTTTATAACTATTTCAGGGTTTTGTAAGGCCATAAAACAAGCTCAGTACCTTGTTTGTTGTCTTTCTCCAGTTTAATGCCTGGTACTGAGTCCAACATAAGCTCTTGAGTACTCTTAAAAAGTTGCATCATGTGGCTGAAGTATCAGCATTGGTCTCTGACCACCTTTTCTGTGCTTAGGACACTCTGCTCCTTAGCTGCTGGATCTGCAGGCTGAATCTGCCCACTATGGAAGATAAAATAGAGCTTTATAATATTGTCCTATGGACATTAGTAGAATCTCCATGCTAAATACAGAGTGCATAAGGGGGAACATCTAAGTGATTGAAATTTCAGGAGCTCAAATGTGATGTCCAATATCTTCAGAGAAAATATGTCAGGAGACTAAAGAAACTGAAGAGGTTATCTATGAATACATTAATCCCAAATGTTGATGTTGTCAAAGAGAAGGATTGGAATATATTTTTTCCTAGATGACTCTTTCCTAGAATAGCATAACATATTCACTATGATTTTCTGGGAAATGGCTGGAATTTTATAAAGGAACTTCGGAGAGAAAGAGAAAGAGAAGTGAACCAGGGTATAAGACAAGGAAGAGAGATGGGGGAGATAGACACACAAAGATTGAAAAAGGCCTTGTACTCAAACTTGCAAATCACTTTGTTGATAAAGATATAAAAACAGTCCCACCATATTTTTCCTCTATTCCCCAACTCCTTTTTTCTCCTAAGATTTGGTCTTAGGAATTGTTTATGCTTATTCTTTCAAAGGATCCGTGGTCTTTTCTGTGTTTTTTTTTAATTAATGATTATGCTTTATTGAGAGATACACAGTAAATGTTCAAACAAATAAAATGATGGTTGCCACACAAATGTACATTGTATGAATAATTTGGTAAGTTACAGTTAATGATAAATAAAATTATTTAACTATTCACCATTATTTGAGTAAGTGATTAATAGTATGCTAAAGCCAAGAAACATGTTATTTTCTGAGCCTCACTAGTCTATAGTAACTTTAGCAACTATAGTGCAGAAATATATACCATTGGTAAAAGTGGTCCACTGCACCATCTAAAACCATGTCTATCTGGTGTGTTACTGTACTTATTTGGTAAGCTTAATCAAATATTATACAAATGAATGCATACTTATATTTATTTTCTATCTAGGTTGAAAATAATTAGGGATTTATGTTTTTTTCCTTACAATTTGGGATATAGTCATTCAGAGGTAATCTTTTAAAATAATGAAATCTGATTTTCTCGAGTAATTAATTTTAACATCACTACTTTCTTTACTTGGGATATAGTTTCTGGATCGTTCCTGAAGTTAGAAAGAAATATTGAAACCTGAAAAAGAAGGTGTCTTAACTCACAAGGAATAAGATATTATTCAGTTTCAAATATTGTTAAGCCCTAAAACTTTGCTTACTTCCCAGAAAAGTTAAATAAATAAATAAATAGCCAGCATTAACCACAGAAATATATTGCTATAGTTTTGTTTTGGTTTGTTTGTTTGCTCTTTGTGTTGTTTTCCAAAAAAAAAAAATATGAAAATAAACGAATAAGGACAAATCTAGGGAACAGCTTTGGATTCTAGGAATCTGACTCTAATGACCACAGTGCCCCTTCAGTAAAGAGTATGTTTTGTCATGTTTACTGAAGTGTGTCTATTCTGTGGGATTTGTTAGTGGTTAGGGCTCACTTGGTATCTTCTCAAATACTCTTATATGACTAACATTGACAGAAAACACATTAGCCGTTCCTTCTTATACACATTATTTTTTTTATATATATATTTTTATTACATAATTTCCTCAATTACATTTCCAATACTATCCCAAAAGTCCCCCATAGCGCCCCCCACTTCCCTACCCACCCATTCCCATTCTTTTGGCCCTGGCATTCCCCTATATTGGGGCATATAAAGTTTGCAAGTCCAATGGGCCTCTCTTTCCATTGATGGCCGACTAGGCCATCTTTCGATACATATGCAGCTAGAGACAAGAGCTCCAGGGTTCCGGTTAGTACATCATGTTGTTCCAACAATAGGGTTGCAGATCCCTTTAGCTCCTTGGGTACTTTCTCTAGCTTCTCCATTGGGAGCCCTGTGATACATCCAATAGCTGACTGTGAACATCCACTCCTGTGTTTGCTAGGCCCCGGCATCGTCTCACAAGAGACAGCTATATTTGGGTCCTTTCAGCAAGATCTTGCTAGTGTATGCAATGGTGTCAGCGTTTAGAAGCTGATTATGGGACGGATCCCTGGATACAGCAGTCTCTAAATGGTCCATCCTTTCATCACCGCTACGAACTTTGTCTCTGTAGCTCCTTCCCTGGGTGTTTTGTTCCCAATTCTAAGAAGGTGCACAGTGTCCACACTTTGGTCTTCATTCTTCTTGAGTTTCATGCGTTTAGCAAATTGTATCTTATATCTTGGGTATCCTAAGTTTTGGGCTAATATCCACTTATCAATGAATACATATTGTGTGAGTTCTTTTGTGATTGTGTTACTTCACTCAAGATGATGCCCTCCAGGTCCATCCATTTGGCTAGGAATTTCATAAATTCATTCTTTTTAATAGCTGAGTAGTACTCCATCGTGTAAATGTACCATAATTTCTGTATCCATTCCTCTGTTGAGGGACATCTGGGTTCTTTCCAGCTTCTGGCTATTATAAATAGGGCTGCTATGAACATAGTGGAGCATGTGTCCTTTTTACCGGTTGGGACAT
The DNA here is from genome assembly GCF_978045245.1 of Mus caroli. Taxonomy (NCBI): domain Eukaryota; kingdom Metazoa; phylum Chordata; class Mammalia; order Rodentia; family Muridae; genus Mus; species Mus caroli. The sequence goes on from NW_028227272.1 coordinate 69,348,227, forward strand.
CTTCTGGATATATGCCCAGGAGAGGTATTGCTGGATCCTCCGGTAGTACTATGTCCAATTTTCTGAGGAACCGCCAGACTGATTTCCAGAGTGGTTGTACAAGCTTGCAATCCCACCAACAATGGAGGAGTGTTCCTCTTTCTCCACATCCTCGCCAGCATCTGCTGTCACCTGAATTTTTGATCTTAGCCATTCTGACTGGTGTGAGGTGGAATCTCAGGGTTGTTTTGATTTGCATTTCCCTGATGATTAAGGATGTTGAACATTTTTTCAGGTGCTTCTCTGCCATTCGGTATTCCTCAGGTGAGAATTCTTTGTTCAGTTCTGAGCCCCATTTTTTAATGGGGTTATTTGACTTTCTGGAGTCCACCTTCTTGAGTTCTTTATATATATTGGATATTAGTCCCTTATCTGATTTAGGATAGGTGAACTCTTCTCAAGGATAAAAGAACCTCTGGTGGAATCACCATGCCGGACCTAAAGCTCTACTACAGAGCAATTGTGATAAAAACTGCATGGTACTGGTATAGTGACAGACAAATAGACCAATGGAATAGAATTGAAGACCCAGAAATGAACCCACACACCTATGGTCACTTGATCTTCGACAAGGGAGCTAAAAACATCCAGTGGAAGAAAGACAGCATTTTCAACAAATGGTGCTGGCACAACTGGTTGTTAACATGTAGAAGAATGCGAATCGATCCATTCCTATCTCCTTGTACTAAGGTCAAGTCTAAGTGGATCAAGGAACTTCACATAAAACCAGAGACACTGAAACTTATAGAGGAGAAAGTGGGGAAAAGCCTTGAAGATATGGGCACAGGGGAAAAATTCCTGAATAGAACAGTAATGGCTTGTGCTGTAAGATCGAGAATTGACAAGTGGGACCTCATGAAACTACAAAGCTTCTGCAAGGCTAAAGACACCATCAATAAGACAAAAAAACCACCAACAGATTGGGAAAGGATACACATTATTTTTAACCCACAAGAATATTTGTACATTATCTTGTCACCATCTTTCCTAATCGTTAAGATATTAGAAATGTAAACAAATGTTCATCTGACAACAAATTCACAGTTGTGATGAGTCTTTGGCTGTTTGCTAAACAAGAGAATTATGTCTCCTTCATCTGGCTGGCATCACAGACTCCTGCTGCATACGAACTCTTTCACTGTGATAAGCAGAATTCATGTGCTTCCTTTATATGCATTTTTCCTAGAGATAATTAGAAATGAGCAGATGCTGCATTGTATTTTATTATACTAAAATTTACTCAAAATATAATCTTTAAAGGTTATGTGGCAATAGAATACAATCAATTGGTATCATTTAAGTTTATTTAAAATATAAAAGTCTTTATAAACATATTATATTGTCTTTACCAGTAATACAAATATGAAATGTCATGTTTTTTTTTCTTCTAAGAATATTTTGTTCAAGACAAAACCAAAGTACCAAATGTCATTACAAAAAGTAATTTGGATAAGCAAATTAAAGTTGGTTTCTGATGAATCTAGAACCGGAAGTTGATTAAGATATAGACATGATTTTATTATTCTTGGTTTGCAGTTGGCCTTCTTCTTCTATTTGTATTTGTCTATATCATATCTTCATTTTCTTTTTTGCTGGATATTTTATTTACATTTAAAATGTTATCCCCTTTCCCGGTTTCCCTTCCAGAAACCCCCATCCCATCTCAGCTCCCCCTACTTCTATGAGGGTGTTCCCTCACCCATCCACTCACTCCATCTTCCCTGTCCTGGCATTCCCCTACAATGGGGCATAGAGCCTTCCCAGGACCAAGGGCCTCTCCTCCCACTGATCCAACAAAGCCATCCGCTGATACATATGTAGCTGAAGCCATGAGTCCCTCCATGTGTACTCTTTGGTTGGTGGTTTATATCTTCATTTTCTTATCTTAATACCATACACTGTGGCTCGATCTAAGAACTCATTTTAAACCAGTTATGTGTTTAAGAAGGTTTGGTATACATTTAGTTACATTTTGAGGTGATTGGTACCCGAACCTTAATATTTGAATTTTCAGAATACAAAATTTCCCAACATGATGAATTTTGGGAAAGCACCTTCACAAAGTCCATGTAATAATAGTTTATGCCAAAAATCATACCTACATTATTGTCAAGTAAAATGTAGAATTTTTTAAATAATGAACCACATCATAAACTCATTCAGAGCTTTAAATGGCCTTTCTGAACTTCACTTATGTTTTTAATTCCCAGTAGGAAAGGGAAATATGTTTGAGGACATCAAAACATTATTTTAAAGATTGTGGTGCAAACTTATATTATTCCAGTTTGGCTTTTTTCCCCTTCTGTTGTTTTATTGCCACAAAGCTATTCTGATAGAGCCACAAGTAAAATCACACAAACCTTTAACTGTTTAATTTATGGGGTGAATAAATGAAGTGATGTGTGCTAGGAACCCCCACACAGTCAGGCTCAGACTCTAGAGACTGTCATTCAAACATGTATCTCCACTTATAACTAAAACTGTGGCCCCATCTCCCTTCAGGTTTCATTCTTCACTACAGACACAAGTGACTGCTGGAAAATACGGGAAAACACTTCATTTAAAATATGCTAGTATAACTAACAGTATTAGTGATTCAAAATTTTATTAAAGAATTTCATAAAGACAGCTTTATAAAGCATTCTTATCTTGGTAAAAAATAGAGACATTAAGTCAGAAAAAGACACCCATGCCATTCTTCAGTATTTTCAATCTTAATATCCTCACTGTAATTTGTATTTCAACATTGGGAGTGTACATTCATGATAGAGTCTTCATGTATTTTATGTGATGGATATGGATAAAATCCATTTTATACGTAAGATTAAAGGCCAGCACCAAAAAATTAAAAACAAACCCTTTATTGTGCTTTACAATTTTCGTCTATTGGAGGCCTTTGTTATTCCACAAAAGCCAATCAAATATGATCTTTCTGTGCCCTGTCCAAAAATTCTTTGTTATTCTAACCTGTGTCATAACCATCCTTCAAAGCTTTCCCAAAACACTAAACCTTTCCTCACATTTATTATTAAGATAACATTTAGTTTGAAAGTCTCACTGACTTTATCTTTCCAAACCAGAGGACAAGTAAACAATACAGTCCTAGAGTCCTATCTCAATATCTTCCCCGTATTAGTGCACAGTATCGGTTTTTCACTTACTCGACTCCTTCAAAAAAGATTCATTCAAGGGATTACCTTTCTGCCTTGCTGTATTGCTTTTAAAAATTGATTTTGGAGTGAGAGCATTTGCAATAATAGTATAACTGGTATTTAAAGTTTTCCTTGTGTAAGTGTAGCTGGGCATTATATCTTCTCCAAAATTAGCTGAGGCCCTGCATTAGTCATGGCTCTGCATATCAAGAAGGGCAAGAGCAGCAGCAGCAGCAGCAGCAGCAGCAGCAGCAGCAGCAGCAGCAGCAGCAGCAGGCAAAGAGTAGATGCACTCATCAACAAAGAGCAAAGGCAGGCCAGAGAGCTCACCTTTTATCCTCACCTCAAACTTCCTTATATTTGGGCTATAGTATAAAATGCTGCCCACTCTGGGAGAATATTTTCTTTTCTTAGTTAATCCTGCTATGACGTTCCTTTGCAAACCTGCTGAGAGAAGTGTCTATTGGATTAATTTGACAACCAAGGCTAATTAGCCAAGATAGTATATTTTGAAATGAGGTTTAGGGTCAGGAAATCTGCATTAAATACAAAAGTGTGAGTCTTTATTTAAATGTATGCAGGCTTGAATTAGGTATTGTAAAAGATAAATAGTGTTAATATAAAAACCAAGAAGATCTATATAATAGTGGACTTGTGGGAGTTTTGAAAGTCCATTATTAAATAGAATATATTTCTTATAGAACCATGCACTGAATTCATCCATACTAGGAAACAAGTCCAGAAAAATAATCTATATTGGAATACAGGAACACCTTAAAGAAAAATGTAGTCTGGTAGAAATAAAGAATACCAGACTCTGTTCTCTGAATAACAAATTAAAAGATAGGGATATTTTCTGAAAATATATTTACTTTTATTTTTCCATGAGTTATAGAGAATTTATACTTTCTAAATTATTACTTTCCCCATAGAGTTAAATATTATTTCAGTCAAGGATCTGTAGAAAGATGTGGTTTTAATGATAGTTTTATTGTGTGAGATTGACAAAATTTCTGGCAAAGTTTCAAAGATAATAGAATTATGTGCCTGAGTTCTTATTTCTCCCTTTTGATTTATGTAGGTTACACTTTGTTTTTCAATAGGAGTCACAGACATTATTTTCTTTACTCAATTCTTGCTTTTATAAAAAATACCACACATGGATAAAACATTAATCAACAGGACAGTGTTCTCATCGTCACCATGTTCGAAGAATACAGGATAATGAGTTTTCAAAATTTTTCTCACTTTACACTGCAGATGTTTAAGACCATCTTATTCAGTGGCTTCTTTAAGATTCCACTAGAGGGAAACATGGACCAAAATGTTGTTCTTGATCAGCTTCAAGGGCTGAGAGGAAGGTTGGTTTTCATGAATAAATGCCACTGATTTAATATTGACCATCTTCACATTTCCTCATTATTATCTGTGAAGCACCTTCCTCTTCTGAACATCATCTAGCACAGAAAGAATTCCATGATGGCTTCATTTATCTGATTTCTATTACTAAACCCTTGTTGTTCAGCCACTATAATTACTAGAAGCCAAAGTAGCACCAAATTAAAATATAAACGAACAAATAAAACACCATTTTATGCATAATGACTTTATGGGAAGAGGTAGTTAGTGCTTTGTTCATTTTGATTATAAATATATCCATACAGCTATAGGTTGAATGCAATAAATACCATAAGAAGTGTTGGTACTGAATATAAACTCATATTTGGTGAAATAACTATGAATCGCTAACTATGAATTTTCAAGCACATCTCCACAATGTGTTGGAAAAAGTGGTTACATGCCATACCTGCTGATGCTCATTGAGAAAAGAAGTGTGCTAAAAACTGCCAATATCACCATGCTAAGTCTTCCTGGCACCATTGTCTTCAACCTGCACTCTCCTCTCTAGTTTCTCCACGTGCAAATTGTGTTTGACTAAAGAAAACAATTCCAAATGTGAGATGTCACTATGATACTGCCATCAGGGAATGCATGATAATTTTGTGTCCTTGTTTGTCAAAGAACAAACAAGGTATGTCCTTGTTTGGGTATGCCTCAGTAGACTCATTTAGAAATAACGAGTGTGAAATAATCAATAGTGAATTAACTTTATATATTCAACAATGATGGACATTATCATTACATACTGCAGTAGCATGAGGATTTTATTCAAATTTTTATGTAGATAGTAACATTATATCTAAAATGTATTTTATATATACATAATTAGTAGAGCCCAATTATACAAAACTTAATTGCCAAAAGTTGGTTTTAACCATCACAAATTACCATTCTAATTGCCTTATATACATAGGCAAAATATCTCGGAATAGGATATCATAGTTTTCCAGGTGTAATTTCCAGTACTGTTGTTTTATATATCATAGACAATTGTTCATTCGCTTTTGAAGATAATTGAGCTTAGATATCGAAGTTATCCATATACAAAATTCAAAAAATACATATATAGTTTGGCATTATCAAATATTATTAATACTAAAACATAGCAGTAATTAGATTTTTCCTCATAGACTTCCAAATAAAGTGTATATTTCATAACTTAGAAGCAAAATGTTCTTTGAATATCACTGATAGTAGGAAGTATGAACAGATATTAAAGACAAAAATATATATTTTTAAATTTACAATAAAATCTTCACCAGATATGTTGCAAATATAGTCTTCATAGTTAGTCAAAAGTTTTAGTTTTTAAATGTCTTACTTTTCCCAATTCTTAAATCTTTGTTTTTGTTTTCTATTATTGATTGATTGATTTACATTCTCTAAAATATTACATCCAGACCACAGTTTCCCTTCCCTTCCTCTCCCAACCTCCCTTCTCCCCTAGATCCATCTTCCCTTCACCTCCTCTCAGAAAGTGTAGGCCTCCCATGGACAAAAACCTAACATGACGTAAGAAGCTACAACAAAACCCAGGACAGCAAAAACTATTCTCAACAATAAAAGAACTTCTGGGGGGAATAAACATCCCTGGCCTCAACGTGTACTACAGAGCAATCATAATAAAAACTGCATGGTATTGGTACAGAGACAGGCAGGTAGATCAATGAAATAGAGTTGAAGACCCAGAAATGAACCCACACACCTATCGTCACTTGATCCTTGACAAAGGAGCTAAAACCATCACCAACCAGTGGAAAGAAGACAGTATTTTCAACAAATGGTGCTGGTTCAACTGTAGGTCAGCATGTAGTAGAATGCAAATCAACCCATTCTTAACTCCCTGTACAAAGCTCAAGTCCAAGTGGATCAAGGAACTCCACATAAAACCAGATACACTAAAACTAATAGAGGAGAAAGTAGGGAAGAACCTCAAACACATGGGCACAGGGGAAAAGTTCCTGAACCGAATACCAAATGGCTTATGCTCTGAGATCAAGAATCAACAAATGGGACCTCATAAAATCACAAAGCTTCTCTAAGGCAAAGGACACCATCAATAGAACAAGCTACAACAAAATCAGGCACATCCCATCCCATCAAAGCTGGAAGAGGTGGTCTAGAAGGAGGAAAGAATCCCACAAGTAGGCAAAAGAATAGGTAACAATCCTGATTCCACTGTAAGGATTCCCACAAGAACACCAAGCTACTCAGCCAACCATGTATGCAGAGGACCCAGGTCAGATGCCTACAGGCTCCCTGACCTCTGAGTTCCTATGAGTCGCAGCACATTGATGCTTACTACTAGCTTTTTGTTAATAATTTCTTGTTTACTTTTTATGATTCAATACTATAAAATTAATAATGTTGTTGAAGTAATTATGATAATTTAAATAATAATATTACATTTTGGTCATTTTGAAAAGAGCAAGGTTACTTTGAAGACATCAATTCTGTTGAAATTTAAGAATTTGTAAGTTAAAAATTTTCAAGCCAATTTAAGCAAGCAATGCATTGTGAGGTAAGTCATTTAATATATTGAGTCTGAAACAGTTCTGTAATAAATAGTACCACTTGATAATGTTTTCCTTAATGGACCTATAAAATGAATTATGAATACTATATTTATATAATTTCAACTGCTTCATCTTTCCCTCATATTCCTCCAATTTTCCCCATTCACTCTCAAATCTATGTCCTCTTCAATTGTTAGGTATACACACATACATATATAATCTATGTCTATACAGATACAATCACTTATGTACACCCACAAACACACACACACCTGTGTCTCCTTTTCTCCCCCACTTGTCTCCAGACGATGGCACCAGTGGTAGGTTTGACAGTCACCTCCCTGATGTAGATTCCAAAGGTTTATCAGGGAGTGATGAGGAGAGGAATAGGAAGGAGGAAGATAAAGAGTTAAAGGTTGCACAGTGGAGAGTCAGGGTGAGGGATGTGTTTTCAACGCTTTCCTCTCTATCCATCCTCCCCTGAGGCTCACAGATAAAGTAGCAGTCTGAAAGAAATCTCCTGGGCCAGGAATGCTAATGTATATAAACAAAGCTGTGGTGGGGGTGGGTGATGAGTCTTCTAAAACTACTCCTCTCCGTTTCAGATACTGTTCTGCTCTGACTGAGCATCAATTCAAGGCCTCCTTATTTGGGAGGCTTGCCCAGACCTTCTAGTTGCCTGTGCTTGGACTTAAATGGAAAATTCCATGCAGGTTTAACTATGACATCTTCCCTCTCCCAGCCCTCCAAAACAACAACTTTTCAGTTTTTCTCCATTAGTTATAACATATGTGGAATTTGTGTGTGTGTATATACATATACACACACACATGTGTGTACATATATACATATATATACATATATACACATGTGTGTGTGTGTGTGTGTGCTATGAGCATACAATTGCTCTAAAATTTAAGAAAAGTTATTATGCAATATGCTGAAGGTCTTATTACGCCCAGATCCAGGGATCCCCACAGACCACCAGGAGTCGAACATTTATGTAAAAACAAAGAATCTTTTTTCAAGCTCGACCTTGTATCCTCAGCCACCTCCAGTGCCACGGGAGTAGTGCATAAACCCACCTCCACCCCCCACCCACCCCAACCCACCCCACCTACCCTGACTCGAAGCCTTTTTCTTGCAGTTACAGGAGAGTGAGAGGCTTATCAGCTTGGCTGTTACATGATTGGCTAACAATGATGTCAGTTGGCCTAAGCAATCTCTCTATAGCTCCTGGAAGGTGAGGTATTTTCCTTCTGATGGCCCGTGTTTAGGGTGGTTCCTTTCTGAAACAGTTTTTGGTTTTTCCAGTTAATTAGAGTTTGACCTGAGGACAGGGGCTAGTGTAAAAATGGATGGAGGCCTGATTACAAGATGGAGTCTATCTTGTCAGGTTGGGGCCCTTCATTCTCTTTCCTCTGGAAAGTAGAAAACAAGAATGGATTCTATTGAAAAGTTCATACACTGGTTCTGACAATAGGAGTAATGAATTAAGTTCGTCTCTGATCAAAATATAAAGGAGATAAAACTGTTTGTGAAAAGGGCGGGCTGAAAAGTCCACATGAGTAAAACCTGTAAGGAGGAAATGAATACATTCTGTTTAAAGAAAAAAAAAAAAGGGTGTGTGTGGGTGTAGGTGTGCGTGCACGCATGCGTGTTGGTGAGCACTCAGGCTGGAGAGATGGCTCAGCAGTTAAGAGAGGTTGCTGCTTGCTTTCTCAAGAGTCCAGGGTTCAATTCCCAGCACTCACAACTGTCTGTAGCTCTAGTTCAAGGTGATCCAACTCCCTCACCAGCCATATCTACCGGCAAAATACCAATACTTATAAAAATTTTAAAACGAAACAAAAAGAAAAGAGAAAGAAAAGAAAGAAAAAAATGAAAGTGGGCTGGAGAGATGGCTTAGCAACTAAAAACAATTGCTGTTCTTGCAGGTGGCCCAGATTCATTGCCCACTACTCAGATCACATCTCACAACCATCTGTAGACACAGTTCCTACAAATCTGATGCTTTCTTATGACCTAAGTGTACACTAGCATCTCTATCTATCTGTCTGTATGTATGTATGTATGTTTGTATATGTATATATATACACACATATCATATGCATAGATGAACACAATACTGGTCCACATAAAATCTTGTTAAAAAATGGAACTGGAAGGGATATTAAAAATAGGAAAATAATCAATTTTAGTTGGAGAAATACAGAAAAAGGAGGAAGGGCATGGAGATAATCAAAGAGAATTGTTTATACACAGTTATGTAATGGCTGCAATGAAACTTATAATTATGCATAATTAATGTATGCCACTAAGATATAGTAAATAATATGATCACAAACATTTCAACAAAATTTCCAATTTATGTTTTGTAAAGGAACCTGAATTTAAATAACTAACAAGACATTTTTAAGGACTATTCAAATTTTTGTGACATTGTGGCAAAAATACTTTTTCTCTAGTATACTTTAGGAGAGACTATTTGAAAAAATAGCAAATGTTTGATGGATAGTTTCTAATTGTTTTTGTAACTGTGTGTATTTGTCATTTGGAGCATATATTATGTAAAATCTTCATGTGTAGGAAAAATATACACTGTGATTTTATATAAGCAGGAACAGCAAATGATAAAATGATAGAGAATAATAACATGAATATAAAGACAATTTATGTGTAACCTGAAGAAAACTAGAGTCACACAAATACTAATATTTATGTAACAATCTAGAAATTTGTAGATTAAAACACTAGTTTTGTATAGTATATTTCCTATTATTAGAGAAATGCTGTGTATTCAAATTTATGTTATAATGCAACTACACACATTTTATAATGTCATTATCATAATTACATATTTTACATCCTTAGCTGAAAATTTTCATCTATAATGTTATGTAAAATGCATATAATACTTGCATGATTTTATTTACTAAAAACATATATAAACTCATTTAAGAACTTTTATCTGAAGTTAGAAACAAGCATATAGATTTTATCTTCCATGATTTACTCTTTGTGATTGCTTAGTGGCAAAGAGAAAGAAAGAATTCCAGGTCCGACCTTGGAGAATTGACTAAATCAATTTCATCAAAAGTTATGCAAAAAACATCTAAGGACTGAAGTTGGCTGGTAACAAATCAAGCAGATGTCCTTGTCACTTTGCATTCATGTTCAGATCTTGGTCTAAGCTAAGTTATATGCTATATCTAAAACATATCACTCTAAAATTTGTGATTTGCAATTTACAAGTGTGTATTGGGCTGTTATTAAATGTTATATGTTTTGTTTCATTATTAATCTATAAAAATGTCTAAGAATATTAATCCAACACATTTTGATCAGCGTAGTTTTTTTTTTTTTTTTTTACCATCCAGATTAAGTAAAAAGCATCCTGTCTCATAAACTCCAGGCATCTCATCATTTTAAAATAAAGTTAAAGTCTACTGTAATTGAACAGAACAAAAATGGCAGCAGACAATGAAAACTGTTTTATCAGGTCCAACATTAGCAGCACTATTGGTTCCTATCCTTAGCAGTTAAGAGTGACTAGAATAATGGAACTCGTGAGAATAGAAAATTATACCACACTACATTTGTCATCTCCATCCAGTCAACAACAACTAAAAAAATATGTGTGCATGTGTTATGTTATATATTTATATAGAGAGATGCTGTGCTATAGGAGAAGGGAAAAGCCCTGTACATTTCAGATCTTTAGTTGGAATGCTCCTTGTAACAAACGTGAATTGAGAAGACTAATGAAACCAGACAACTGTTTACTTAAAAATTGTGTCCTGTAAATGCAGCATTTAAGGGCAGAGTGATCTCCGGTGGGCTTACCAAACTTTTAAAAAGACAGAAGGAAAAAAATGTGAGATGGTATGGGGCAGCCAACTATGGGAAGCCAAATAGAAATAAAGAATGGTAGATAAATGCTGTTCAGGAAATCCCATTATGCAGTTTTCTTTTGTGTTTTGATAGTGTCTATCTACATGTATCCCTAGTTATCATAGTTGTCCTTCCTGGTGGACAAAGAAGAAAGGCATCTTTATCAATATAGTTTGCATTTAGACAAATCAAAGCTTATGGAGTTTTTAATATGATGGTAGTTTGTCTGCTGTCATTAGCACCAAGTAATCTTCATGCAAAAGATTTTGAGGTGGCATATTCTCCAACCCTTTACTCTTAAAAATGTACTTGGTACACTTGATGTCTCTGAAACCTACCATAAAAAATATCGGCACAGAACAGAAAATAAACACCTAATTATGAAAATTATTTATGAAAATTAACAAGATATCCAGCCCAGTCCCAGACATAGACAAATGAATCAAAGTTTCACTCAGACAGAAACTAACCAGGCTGACTGGAAACACTCCAGATAGATAGTCTAATTGACTGACTCGCTCTTGTGGCCAGAAGAAAGTCCTGCAGGACAATGGGAGTATACAGATAAAGTAGCAGTGTTTATGAAAGGATTCCCTTGCGTTTACATTTCCACATTAAAGAAGAGATAGAGATAATGATTCATGAACCGCTCATCATCTGGGTAAGAAGGAATTGTAAAAAACGCTACAGCGAAATAACAAATGTAGGAAAACTTCATGAGACCTTTCACTGAATTCTGTTCCTAACCAATATTGGTGCCTTGAAGCTCGCTTTTGTAGGTAAGGAAACTGTGATATTGAGAGAGCAACATTGTTTCAAAGATATATGGCTACTGAACATCATAACAATAATTAAAACACAGTTGAGTAGTTCTGCTGTCTACCCTTTCTGAAATTGCTAGGCAGTGAAAACAAGGGTAGAGGAGCTTTCTGTGAAATTTATTTTTTTATTGGATATTTTCTTTATTTACATTTGAAATGTTATCCCCTTTCCTGGTTTCACCTTCAAAGCCCCCCTCCCCCTTCCCCCTACTCACCAACCCACCCACTCCTGCTTCCTGGACCTGGCATTCCCCTATACTGGGGCCTAGAAACTTCCTTCACAGGACCAAGGTCCTCTCCTCCTATTGATGACCAATTAGGCCATCCTCTGATACATATACAGCTAGAGCCATGAGTCCCACCATGTGTTTTCTTTGGTGGTTTAGTCCCAGAGAGCTCTAGGGGTAATGGTTAGTTCATATTGCTGTTCCTCCAATGAGGATGAAAACCCCTTCAGCTTCCTTTACTTAGCAGAGTATAGGGGATCCTGGATGTTAGGGCACTAATGGAATGAGTTATACAAAGTGACTGAGAACAAACCCCAAGCTCCTGTCTTCAAAGACTGCAATGAGAGTGACAGCTGATTAAAGGTGGATTGAAGAAAAATGTAATAAAGTCTTATAAATGAATATATTAATTTCAGGACACATTACCGTTTCTAGTGCTGACAGAGCACAAGCTTGTATTTTCTCCTTCATCTCTGGGCATGTTGATAAGAAGGGTCGATAGATCAGTAATGTAAATTTATAAACGGGTATCTGCAAGAATATAGAGATTGGTGGCAGTTAACCCTGAAAGAATTCTGTAACTTATTTTCTTCATATATAAAATAAGTATGAGTTGCCATAAAGATTAAATGAGTTTTTCTAAAGCATAAACATCATCACCTTGCTGCATGGACCTTTACATGTGTTGGTTAAACAAGTTATTCAAAAACATAAAAGTTAAATTGCATCTCAGGTGAGAATGTAAAATTATACAGCATAAGGCTGGTTTATATCAGCAATATAGTGCTAACCTTTACAGAACCTATAATTATTTTTATTTGCTTATGATGCTTCCAGTATAGTTTTCCAATTTTATGTGATATTTATAAATTTTTTACAGTTAATAAGATTTGGTTCTGTATTTTATAGTTTATCTTCAATGAAAACAATTTAATCAAATGCTAAAATTATATTTTTGACAGTTATATTTTTTCATTTAACTACCAATACATGTTTTTCTCTGTTTTCTTATATATTTAAAAATACAGTAAATGTAATACGTTGATAAGAGTAATGCTGGATAAAGTATATATTATTGTTAAATATTTCAAGTATATTTAAAGGAAACATACTAATACAGTTTGTACTTAGAAAAGATTTTAATTCATTTTCTCTAAAACACTCATTCATTCAAATATTTTTTGATTCAACAGATGCTTTTAAATATCATAAGACTAACCTTGCTCAACATAGATAGTGGTGAGATTACTAAGACTGCATTCCTTCAATGGGAGAAATCACAGTCTTGAATATGACTACATGTAGTTAGAACAGTGTTCAATACATAACAATATGCAATTTCTAAGATGTATTTCACAATATTATAGTCTATTAATCCTGTATATCAAAAAGCATCAGGGCCAAATGTTTCATATAACAACTCAGCAGGCATTACAGCAATTCATTAGGGTTAAATTATTAAAGTGTTCTTTAAAAATACAGGCCAACTATGGCAACAGTTGCTAATGTTCTGTATCACTGTATATGTTTGATACTTATTATGACAAATAGACAAGAAATAGTATAAGAGTAAGCACACTATTGCCAGCACTTAGTTGTGACTTTTCCAGGGGCGGGAAAAGTTGTGATTTTTTTTTCTCTAGGATCAGGCACATTTCTGAATGTTTCCTTCAAGAAAATGTCTAAGCTTTTACTAGGGATAGAAGAAGGAAATAATCAGCTAACACTCCAGCGTCACTGTATATATACATCACCAGAGTCTACGGATGAAGTCTCACAGGCACAAAAGCCCAGTGTCTATACTGGCCCCCAGCATCCCATAAGCCTAAGTAAGACACCAGAACCGAGGTCATGACATTGAGCCTGAAGCTGTTTTTGCCATCAGGAGGCTGTGTCCTTCAGTGTAGTGACCTTGACTAACATCTGAAATATTAAGTGTCTGTTTCTAATTGTTAATTATGTCTTTGGGAACAACGAGATCTGCTGTAGCTCAAGGCTAGGTCATTCATCAGGCAAATGCCATTCTTTTCAGCTGAATCTCTGGAAAAGCATTTCTTCTCATGTTTACACTGCCTTCATTAGACAACCGGATTCCATAGATGGAACCCCTTTTCTGATTTTCTATTCAAATGGTAGCTCAGTGTAAATGACTAACTGATGGGTAAATTTTCCCCAACACAGCATCTTCAGGTCAGGGGCAATAATTAAACACTAAGCCTTTAGCTTGTTATTTCAAAAACAAAAACAAAAACCTTGAAGGTGCATGCTTCCTTCTCTCCCGGGAAAATGGATGATTAGATTTTTATACTTTTATTCTCCTCTTCTTCTTTCCCCTTTCTCCAACATTTCTTGGAATGGTTGAGTTGGCTCAAGATGAAATGAGCCCAGCTCTATTGTTTTCTTTCTAGAACATAGAGAACAAAGAATAGCAATCTTAAGGACTGAGGCAAGCCTAGGGAACAGATGTCTGTGATTTCTGATCACATTCCCTGCACTTGGGCATAGTGGGTGACCCACTCATGTACAAAGTCAAGTAATCATCAGAAGGGCAGCCATTGGTGCCATCACAACCACCACCACCACAACCACCACAACCACAACAACACACTATGAATGAAAGGGAAGAAAAAAGATAGGAATATATAGTTAACAATGTTTTAAACTGATCCAGCTATGTAAACATACTGTAAATACAATTTCCCACATTTATTTCAAAGTATGTTCAAATTCCATTTGATTTTGGATTCCTATGGTCATTGTTCGTATTGATTTCTAATGTTTATCTTACTTGTTCAGATTTACCTCATATTTATTTTACATTATGAATTTAGTCTATGGAAATATTGTTATAAGTGATATTTATCTACTTACATACATTCCCAGAAAAATGTTAGTTCTGAAAGCAAGCAGTGTATTTTATATGTCTTTGGAGAGGTTGACATTATTGCTATATTGTCCAAAACAAAGAGTAAAATATACAGCAATTATTCTGTGTAATCATGAGAAACTCAATGGTTTTTTTTGTCAGTGTCCTTATACAGTAGACATCTGACAGAGGTAGAAACAAAGGCAGCTAGCCCTTTCCTTTTTAGCATACCAAGTCACAGATGGCAACCCTAAAAGAGAACACAGATTAGTAATGTATTTTTAAATCATATGTCCAAATTGGAGCTTTCCAACTGAAAAAAACAATTCCAAGGAAAAATACCAAATTTTGTGTTTAGAGTCCATGAACTAGAACCTACAGAATGGAAATATAAAACCAATAAGGAGCCAATAGACGGAGATTGAGTAGGCCACTGAGCAAGGGTATAGGCTCCTTAGCCTCTGGTGGAAGCAGAACAGGCAGAAAACCCTTTATGCCATGGGCATGTGGACCGTTCTTTGGACGACATGGAGTAATGTGTGTTATTGCACTCTTGCGAGCTTGGATCACAGAACAAGGATTTTCCCTTTGATTCTGAGAATGGAATACAAGTCTTTATACTTAACCTACAAACACCTTTTCCACTTAAACGTCTGTCTATACAGGACTGGAAATGGGGACAACGCAGCCTCTACAGTCAACAAAGCAGTTGAGTTAACTTCTTCCTGGCATATTTTATTTTACACAGAACAAAAGGTGAAAGTTAAGAATATTTTTGGCCTTGGGAAAATAGGATTCCCATTTCTGTCTCTTACCTCTCAGGGTAAAAACTCTAATTTCTTTGTCTTATATTGAAGAACAATGTGGGAGTTTGGGACAAAGACAGTCAGGAGGAGAACATTCTGCTATGGCAATCCTTGCTTTTGAGGTGTCTTCTAATGCCACCGTCACATCATCATGGTTTCCAGAGCCTTCACATGTGAGCATAGTACGTATTGGTGCTGAATAAATATTTGAGTGCTTGAATGGATTTCTTCCTCAAATATTTATTTAAGTTTAAGTGAACCTGCACTTCTAATGTGAGTCAGTAGAAGAAAAAGGGACACAGAATGTATGATTTCTTTGCAAAAATAATTTATAGGACAGGACTCTTGATATATTTGTAGACCTCAGAATACTGATAGCTTAGCAAAAAGAAAAAAAAAAACCCAAACAGGTGTCTTTGTGTTAAAAACTCTCTATACCAGCAGTTCTCAAATTGTAGACTGAAAGAGATAGATAGATAGATAGATAGATAGATAGATAGATAGATAGATAGATAGATAGACAGATAGACAGACAGACAGACAGACAGACAGATAACTTGTTATTTATAAAGATTTATTTATTTTATATATGAGTATTCTGTAGCTGTGTTCAGGCACACCAGAAGAGAGCACCAGATCCATTACAGATGTTTGTGAGCCACCATGTGGTTTCTAGGTTGTATGTGTGAGCATCCATGCCTATGTGTGTTCCCCCATGTGTGTGTGTGTTTGTGTGTGTGTGTGTGTGTGTGTGTGTGTTTGCATGTCTGCAGAGGCCATAGAAAGGTGTCAAATTCCTTCTGATTGGAGTTACAGCCACTGTAAGTTCCATTATGATGGTGCTGGGAACCAAACCCAGGTCTTGATCTAGAACAACAACAAACCACAATAACAACATCTTTCTAAAAACCTTATTTTTTTTTCTGATTTGGTAAAAGGTACAAACTTAAAATTATAACTACAGAACATTTATGATTCCAAAGTGAACCAAATTGCGTTGTTTAAATCCCCGTGGTTAGCTTCCTTCACCCAGTGTTCCTTTTCTTTTGTTGAACAAAGACGAGCCCTCTTTAAATATAAACCTCTAACTCCTTTACAATTTCTGCTCATTCTCCTTAGCATTTCATTGGGGAAGCAGTCAATTTCCTTCTATGGATGGATTTAATTATTCATACTGCACCAGCAGTGAGATAAAGTATAAATTATGCAGAGTGTGATAATTAGCAACAAGCAAGAGTATAAATAAAGCTACACAACCAATAAAAGGCTATAAAACCTGGCAGGCAGAATTAGTCACTGTGTGTTAAAATACAGAATGTATGGAGGAAATGGAGTGATCTCACATGACTTCTTCATGCTGGGGAGAAACTGCTATATTCTGCACAGCTCCTGAATCAGACTCACACGCTCTATTAGGAACACAACAAAAGCATATGCAATGTGGTTGTTCAGAGTGACCTATGAACAAAGGTGCTGTGGCCGCTGGAAGGTAGCTGGCTCTTTGATAAAGTAGACAGAGCAGCATCCCCCTTCTGCTGTACTAAAATGAGTTCTGGGCTTTTCACATGTGCACCAGTTCACACAGTCATCTTTCACAGATTTATGACTTGACACTGTCACTAAAAAGTCCTAGTAATTTATATTTTATTAAATGAGCAAAATAATGCATGGGATTGATCTTGTACAGGTACACACAGATGTACACACACACACACACACACACACACACACACACCTACACACATACATATAATCCAGAGTCCTCCACATACACCTTTCTTTCTTTCTTTCTTTCTTTCTTTCTTTCTTTCTTTCTTTCTTTCTTTCTTTCTTTCTCCCTTCCTTCCTTCCTTCCTTCTTCCTTCCTTCCTTCCTTCCTTTCTTTTTCTTTCTTTCTTTCTTTCTTTCTTTCTTTCTTTCTTTCTTTCTTTCTTTCTTTCTTTCTTTCTCCCTTCCTTCCTTCCTTCCTTCCTTCTTCCTTCCTTCCTTCCTTCCTTTCTTTTTCTTTCTTTCTTTCTTTCTTTCTTTCTTTCTTTCTTTCTTTCTTTCTTTCTTTCTTTCTTTCTTTCTTCCTTCCTTCCTTCCTTCCTTCTCTTTCTTTCTTTCTTTCTTTCTTTCTTTCTTTCTTTCTTTCTTTCTTTCTTTCTTTCTTGACAATCAATAGTTAATGAAAGGAACATATCAGCAACTGAACAAAACACACTTAGTGAAGACAATATGATCCATGAAGTGCACAGAAAAGCATTGTCCCCATACTGTTTACCACACTCGGAAAATCATCAGGGAAAAGTTGAATACAAATTGAATCCTTTCTAGAAATTAAGCCCTCTTTAGCCCCATATTGATTTCAATGAATTCTCTATAGATCCACTTGAGAAAGTGCAATGTGAAAGGTGAAATCCAGGGCTGGAGTTCATTTGAATAATAAATTCTAACATTCTTTGATATCCAGATCACTGCATTTTAAAAAAAAAAAAGTAAACTATGTGTATGTGTAGCAGGAATGGCGGGCCTACCTCTGTGTAAACGCTGTGTACCTCTGTGCACACAGCCACAAAAGTGTCTCCTTCAGGAGGACCTAAATGAGGACTGCTTGAGAGACCAAGGATTGCTAGTGCAAACAATGTCAGCCAATGAGGAACTGCTGTTAGAAATATTTTCTTGGGACCAATGGAGGCGTGAGGGGAGGGTATTAAAATAGCTTACAGTAGTGCTCAGATGAGTTTGCTGCAGTTTTCCATCTGCTCGTGGAGTCTCAATCCTTGACTCAGTGCCAACTCACTTCCAACGCCCAAGGGCAGAAAGGATCGGGCAGAGAGCTGTCCAGAGCACAGGCAATATATATGAAATGTGTCAATGATTGCAAAGTATGAAAATATAAGAGAAAGAAAACCTGTCTTCTGAATAATTGATTTTTTTGCTGTTAAAAGATATTTGGCGCCCTTCCAATAAACTTTTTAAATGTTCAAATATTGTAGGTAAAACTAGATTATACTCATAATGAAAACCAGTGTGAATTGAGGCAAATAGCTTCTGAGTACCTACTTTTGTATGTTTTCATATTCATTTTTATCATGATTTCCTTACATTTCAGTATCCAAGAATGTCAAAATGTCTCATATAAATGCAAATTTCCAATGCAACTTATAATAGGAAAACTTGGGACTTCAGTGTTTAGGGGGACTGAATCGGCAAAAGAGTATTAAACTAAATACTGCATAATGTGGGCTAGAGAAACAGACCAGCAGTTAGGAGCACTCACAAAGAATAAGGGCTCCAGCATCCACATGGGAGCTCACGGTCTTCTGTTACTCCAGTTCCAAGGATCTGATACACTGGTGTACATACAGATGTCACACACACACACACATGCACACATATTTTTAAAATTGAGTTAAAATAACAAAATAGCATTAAAAGCACTATACCATTCATGTTGAATGTGTCTTAAGTCACCACAAAAATATTTATATTCTGATAATTTTTAAAAATTATACAATTTATTGTGATCATAGTTTCCCCTGTCTCATCTCCTTCCACATTCAACTCCCTAAGCACATGCATGCAACCCCATGTCCTTGATATTCTCTTTCTGTCT
The DNA here is from genome assembly GCF_978045245.1 of Mus caroli. Classification (NCBI taxonomy): domain Eukaryota; kingdom Metazoa; phylum Chordata; class Mammalia; order Rodentia; family Muridae; genus Mus; species Mus caroli. The sequence goes on from NW_028227272.1 coordinate 69,367,547, forward strand.
CTCTCTGTCTCTGTCTCTCTCTGTCTCTGTCTCTCTCTGTCTCTCTCTCTCTCTCAGAAAACATGTCTGACTGATGCACTACAAAAGTCTTTATGAAAGTTCTCTTTCCAAAGTACCAGAGATCGATGGACATCATAATATATTGATTAATATTAAAGAAAATGCCTCTTAACTAAATTAATAGAATTTAAACAATAACTTATTTGAAATTCCAGTAAAAAATGAGTGTTGATTTGCTACTACAGTTTTGCTCCATGTATCAACATTCTAATATGGCAACTGTCCACGCATTGACCTGCATTTAGAGTCTACACATTGAACTGCATTTAGAGTCTACCCCTGTGAGATCCAAACATCTTCCTAAGCTATAGCATGGATTTTTTTCCTTCTGTTTTTGTTTTTCTATTTATCTTGTTTATCTCCTTCCAGATTTGAAGATTGTTGAAACTAGAAACCTACTCTGGGTGTGATTTCTTCATGTACAACTCTTCATGCATGTTAAGTCATAGGAAATCTTTTAGGTCACAGGAAATCTGCATTAGAACAACAAAGGAAGTTTCTTAGGACCACAAAAGAGGAGAACATCAACTCTACTTACAGAAGGAGGGCGTTATGAAAGATGCCTCATAAGTATATATAATAACACTGGAAATTGCTTTGAAGGTATACCATTGCAAAAGAAGTGGAATGAGAGGCTAGATATCAGAACTACATCGAAAGAATATGGATTCCTTTCACAAATCAGTATTTCTGGAACTCAAGTATTACAAGGTATCTAAAAGTCAGTACATCCGAAATTGCTGTGAGATATGTGTGTGGATAGTTCAAGTAACACATTTAAATGTTCAAGGCACAATACTTACAAATAAAATTTAACAAGAGTTTAGCATATTTGTTGGTATACATACAAATTCAGTTATAAGTTAACTGCATATAAGTTATATGCAGTTCTTAGGCGTTGCTTATTGATGATGGTTCCCTGCCTAGAATCAAGCTCACCACTGTCAGGTTGTAGAGCACATGAAAACATCCAGGCATTCCTTGAGTTGTCTGTGTTGATCACTTTGTCTTAAACACAATCCTAAAGGCGGTTCTTCATCTCCTGTTGTTTTGCATATGGATCTCTGGAGCTCCATTTACTCCCAGTGACTGTTTTCATTGCCTGATTATAGTATATTAAGTTACTGCAAACATAGATTTCATAAATAGTCTGTGCAGCGTAAGGAATAGGGTTATCATATACTCAAATTGAACTTTAGGAATGTTCTTTCAGGCTTTCACAGTATAGATTTATAGTACCAGAAAGTTACTAACAGCTAGTGCTCTATACCCATTACCAAACAGCTAATAAGTTGTACTATAAACATACTAACAATATACAATAAATAATAATACATTAATTAGGCAATTAGCTATTTTGTTAAATCACATTAATTTGACACTTAAGCCTTTATTATAAAAATATACCAAGTAATCCTCATTAGCAAAGAAACTGAATCCAATGATCATAAACTAATAATTATGTACTAATGAATTTTGTACAATTTGGATCTAAATTTGACTTTTAAAAGAAATTTACACTCAAACAGAGCATAATAGTCCATGTCTTTATAATCCTCTGGCACTTAGGAGCCAGAAGTAGGTAGATCTCTCTGAGTTCAAAGACGGCCTGGTCTGAATAATGAGTTCCAAAATAGCAAGCGTTACATAGTGAGACCTTTCTCAAAAACAAATCAAAACAAAAAAAAATAACTGATAAACAGACAAAAAGAAAGGAGCATTTAAAACTACAAATATATATTTCATTTTCCTTCAAAACCCCACTTGCAGAATGAAGCTCTATCCAAACATTCTGGAAATCTGCCGATTTTAGTTTGCACTCACCGCAGTGGTAAGGATGGTCTGCTCAGCCTGTCCATTCTTGGGGATTCCCTCTTTCTAGAAGGCAAATCATCCTTAGAATGATATCCTTGTATATCAAATAAAGACTACATCATAGTTCATGGGACTGAGTGCCTGCCACTCCTAAATCTCTACTACATCCTTTGGAAAAGAGGGGATTTAAAGGCTTGTTCGTGGAATTTCCCAAGTGAAAAGGCACTCAGTGTTTGCGCTAGGAAGAAGTTCTGAAGCTTTTAATGCCAGAGTAAGCTGCGCAGAGTGCATCGCTTGAACAGCGCAAACGCCAAAGTACTCTGGATAAGATTCACATTGTGTTTGAATTTGAATGAAACTGGTATAGATACATTAATTTTTGCATAGTTGTTTTTTAAAATGCATTTACTAATGTAGAAACAAAACATAATGATGTTAGCAGTATCGATAACTGTGACAAGTAAAATTATTGGTTATTTATACTACACTTCCATTGTTACAGAAATGACAAAATATAAATTATATTCCTCAATATTAATAATACAATAACTTAATTTTCTACTAACATATCATTGTGATGTGTAAATTGAGTATTAATTAACAAATTAAATGCTGTCTGCTAGTGAATAGCAGTGCCATTGTGTCCTATGTTTAAGAAATAAATATAATATTCTTAAAAAGATATCTAGAGGCTTAAATACTCTCTCAAGGACATATTTTGGTATGACACAGAAGAAATTCTTATGGTTACCTATCAATAAATTTAGCAAAGTTTAAAGATGGAATGTAGTGACACTTCAACATTCATTATTAGTTGAGACTTCTATTTTGTGGTTTTCTTCTATTTGGTGGTTAATATGCAGACTACTAAAGAGTCCCAAGGAAATGACACACCCTACATTAAAGCACTAGAGAAATTTTCTACAGAAAATTTGAAGCGATGATGAAATCGTTTAGATGGTCCTGTAGGATAAGAATCATCTGGCTTGTTTACTGGAGACAATATTGTCATAAATTAAGTCAAAATAGCATCCTCTAAAAGGATGCTTGCCTTAAAAGCCAATCAAACCTAAGTTTACAAAGCTCCTGTTGCTGCCATTCTAATGTGGAGTGTAGCCAAGGGATTCTCTTCTCTTAGGTTGCCCGATCTCAAGTACAAACATGTGTTTGGAAGCTGAAAATGAAATAATTTTGCATTATTTAGTAAAGAGAATATTAAGTATGGCTGTTGATGGGAAGAGCTACCAGTTCCATAATCAGATCCCCAGCATGATGCGTGCAGAGGAAGCTTCACGTCTGTATTACAGTTTAAACTAGAAACAATAGTCAACCAGATCTAAGCTCACTTTGGAAGAAGTACATAAACATGACCTCTAGAATACTTGAATTTCCTACAAAAAGGGTGATATGACATTTATAATGCAACAAAGTGTTTTTCAAAACTATTGTTAGTTTATGCCATCTTCTTGCTGTACTTATTTCATCATTATTTAGGATAATAGTTTCACTGTGTAATGCAAGAATGATCCCCTAAACCTGTAAAATATATGATTATCCACAGGAAGTAGATCATTTCACTGTACACTGTTTTCCTAAAAGGTAACGTTTCCGGAACCCCACACTGACTGAGGAGTAGCACTGTGTGGAAACCTAGCCTTGTCACTGTAAAATTCTCTTTCTCATGAGATTAAAACCGCTAATTTATCCTGAACACACTATATCATGGACAAAAATGTTCTGGCTAAAAATAATAGATTAAATAAAAAATTTATACCACATCTTGTTTTTATTTTGTCTTTTTTAATTTATCTTAAATTATTTAGATCTCTGTTTTTACTCATTCCTGTATTTATTTATTTATATCCAAATCTGTCCCTCACAATTTCCTCCTCCCTATCCACCCTTCCCTTTGCCTCTGAGGGGATTGGGATCCCCCCTAGAATCCCCTACTCTGGCGCATCAAGTCTCTACAGGATTAGGTATATTCCTTCCCACTGAGGTCAGACAAGCCAACCTTCTGCTACATATGTGCCAGGAACATTGGTCCAGCCTGTGTATGATCTTTGGTTGATTGCTCAGTCTCTGAGAGCTACCAGGGATTCCAGGTTAGAGTACACTGGTTGGTCTTTCTGTGGGGTTCTCATCCCCTTCTGGGTCTTCAGTCATTCTCCCAATTCTTCAATAATTGTCTCCAACCTCCTTCCAATATTTAGCTGTGAGTATCTGCATCTGTTTTAGTCAGTTGTTGAGTAGAACTTCTCAGACGACAGATAAGCTAGCCTCTGTCAGTAAGCATAATAGATTATCATTAATAGTGTTAGGGATTGTTGCTTGGAGGTGGAACTCAAGTTGGTTCAGTTATTGGATGACCATTCCTTCAGTCTCTGCATCTTTGTCCCTGCATTTCTTTTAGACAGAACAAATCTGGGGATGAAAATTTTTGTTCATGGTTTGGTGTTCTTATCCATCCACTTGGGGTCCTGTCCAGCTATGGGAGATGGCCTCTTCATGTTCCATGTCCCTACTGTTAGACATCTGGCTAAGGTCACCTGGTAGTCTCTACCATCCCAGGTCTCTAGGACTATCTAAAGAATCCTACCCCCGAACCCACATAGGGCAGCTGCAAGATTACTTTCATTCTCCTGACTTTCTGGGCCTATCTTCTGTCTCTTCCCTGGTCCTGACATCTGTTCCTCTCCCCACTCCCACCCAGATTGCTCTCTCCTTCTGCATCCCATGACTATTTTGTTCCCCCTTCTAAGGACTTGAAAGAAATGGTGTGAGTTTAATTGTTAAGAGACAGGAGAATCTTGGAGGGACTAGAGAGTGAGAAACTGTAATCAGAATCTATTTTATGGGAAAAAAATCTATATTCAATCTAAAACATAGGAAATTTTAAAAAAGAAAGTAATTAATATAATTATTCATTCTAAAAGTTTAATTAATCAGTGATACTTCACAAGTTTATATTAAGTACAAATTGTTTCCTTTTTAAAGGCTATTTCTTAAATCTATATTTGTACCATTTGCAACAGAAATGAAATTTAAAACAACAAAAGGGCAAAAAAATCCACCAAAAAACCAAAAAACAAAAACAAACCAACAAAAAACCAAAACCAAAACAAACAAAGCACCTCTTTTCTTTTCTTTCCTTTTCTTTCCTTTCCTTTCCTTTCCTTTCCTTTCCTTTCCTTTCCTTTCCTTTCCTTTCCTTTCCTTTCCTTTTCTTTTCTTTTGTTGTTTTTCGAGATAGGGTTTTTATGTGAAGCCCTGGCTATCCTGGAATCTTTTTGTTGTTGTTTTTGGTTTTCCACTTATTTTTAAATAGTCCATTAATTGATGTGGGTCCTGAACAACTGGAGCAGGGGTATATCAAAAGCTGTTGCTTGTAAGTGGGATATGTTCTTCTATCTGGGCTGCCTTGTCTGATCTTGGTGGGGGAGGATGTATCTGACCTCACAAAGACTTGATTTTCCAGGGTAGGGGGATACCTAGGGGGAACTGCTCATCAATAAATTTATAAACAGTCTATTGAATTATTGGAAGGTAGATATGCTTTACCAGGTAAGACTATATAATATTCATTGTTTAGTTTGCAATATTTAAGATCTCTTGTCCACTTCAACTAGGCAAATGCCATTTATTTCAAAATGAATAGATCTAACAGGCACTCAGGAGGCAGAGCCAGGAGGAAATCTTTAAGTCTGAAGCAAGCCTAGTCTGCTTAGTAAGTTCCGTGACAGTCAGGACTATATAGAGAGACCTTGTCTCAAATAGACAAAACCAAAAACCAAACAAAATGAAAATGAAGGGCCCAAGGAGTATTAAAGTGAATTTAACTTTTCTGATATCACAAGGAGGAATTTTCCTTCAAGACATGATTATAATCTCCAGAACCAGGTTGTTCATAACTCTTCAATATTTTTCATAATTTATGATGTACAAGTCATTGCTATAAAAACATTTCTATAACAGGTAACAATTTATAAGTACACTCATTGAGTGATTTTTGTATTAACTCTTGGAGTTGATAAGTGTTGGGGAATTGTCTTTTTGAAATCTAACAGGAAAAAAAGTCACCAAGCTCTTTACTCTTATCTGACATGTATCACAGGTGTGTCACATGAAAATGTTTGATGTCTCCCCCTACAAATTATAAAGTTGAACCATTCACAACTCTTTCCCTAAAAATAATTATTGACTTGTAACTACTGTATACATGCGATGCAATTCACTCATCTTTATGTTATTTATTTCTTTTTCGACTGACATATGATTATTAGGCATAGAAATTAATTCTTAGTAGATAAGAGAAAAAATGTTATTCAATAAATACACAATGCAGGCCTTACTATGACTTGATAATTTTCTACTTACTGTTCATCTTAACATACGTTGGCTTTTGGTTTAAAACACAGTTCACTGGTAAATTGTGTTACATTTGTAGGTACCAATTTAGAAGTGTGTGTAGGTATCAATTTATCCCAATTCACAAAGAAACAGACTTGATCCATTAATTTAGACACATTACTGCTTTGGATACCCTATTGCTTTCATTCCACTCCCTGATATGTACCTTTAATGGACTCATGTATAATTTTTCCTTCAATCTTTGTTTAGTTTAGCAAGAAGTGTTTTCTGACTCCTCTCCTACTCTACATAATTAACCAAGATGTTCCATGTCATGAAATGCCAGTCATTACTACACATTGTTCAGTGATTGCTGTCACCAGATACACTGTATCCTCCTTCGGTTTCATAGTATCTTTCTCACTCCAGTGTTCCTTGGTTTGTCCTAAAGCCATGTGGTAATTATGAGCTGTGCCCTTGTGAGGATATGCAAATTTTTTTGAGATTAGACTCTGGATAGATCTTTACAAAAACTCTACTGAATGGTTAAAAAAAAAAAGTCACCTGGTTGTTATAAAATTGTCAGTGAGGAATGATAAAATTGCCCATTTCTTGGGCCTTTCACAATTTCCAAGTCTGTTAAAAACTGTATAGTATAACAATAGACAAGATTCTAGGAAACTATCTATACAAATTGAAGGGGGAATGATGTTTTAGGTATTTCCCGACTATCAAATTCTCTATTCATCAAAAAACTTAATTTTTATTTTGAAACAACCATATAACTCAAGGTAAATGCTCTGAATCAACATTGCTATTTTTGAAGACTATTATATTTGTTCGAAATTTACATCATTTGCACAGTCCATCTTATCCTACACTCTCTTTCACATGCACAAATGCCTACAAGTTCATTTAAATTTGAAATTTTGTGCATGTGATTAGGTCTGACCACTTAAAATATCAACCAACCAGAGCTCCCAAGGACTAAACCACCAACCAAGGACTTCATATGGAGGGACCCATGGCTCCAGCCATATATGTAGCAGAGGATGGCTTTGTTGGGCATCAGTCATTGGTCCTGGAAAGGCTCAATGCTCCAGTATAGGGGAATGCAAGGGCAGGGAAGCAGAAGAGGGTGGGGGAACACTATCATAGAAGCAGGAGAAGGGGGGTGGGATAGGGTTTTGGGGGGGTCAGGAAAGGGGATAATATTTGAAATGTATATAAATAAAATATCCAATAAAAATAAGAATTAGATTATTTATCAGGGACTCATCTCTGTAATAAACCAGATTTTTCCTCTCTCAGACAGCATTGATTCTCTGCTGTTTTTTATTTAGGTTGGGAGACTTGTTAAATGTGTTCCAACCATTTCTGCATGTTGACTCTTGGTTTTGTTTTTGTTTGTTTTGTTTGTTTATTTTAACAATACTTACACTCCAGCTCAAGGAGGTTTTTTGTTTTATTATATTATTATTATTAGATATTTTCTTTATTTGCATTTTAAATGTTATCCCCTTTCCTGGGAGCTATGGGAATACTGGTTGGTTCATATTGTTGTTCCTCCTATACGGTTGTAAACCCCTTCAGCTCCATTGGTCCTTTCTCTAGCTCTTCCATTGGGGACCCTTTGCTTAATCTATTTGTTGGCTGAGAGCATCCACCTCTGTATTTGCTAGGCACTGGCAGAGCCTCTCAGAAGGCAGCTATATCAGACTCCTGTCAGCAAGCACTTGTTGGCATCCTTAATAGTGTTTGGGTTTGGTAACTGTATACAGGATGGATCCCCAGTGGGGCAGTCTCTGGATGGCCTTTCCTTCCGTCTCTGCTCTAAACTCTGTCTCTTGCATGTATTATTTAGACATTCCTATGATGTACAACATCCCTGTCATGTCTAGAAGACGCTATCTACCAACAGGTAGCCTCATCTTTTGGCTCCTACAATTGTTACATCTCCTCTTCTAGGGTGTTTCATGAGCCTCAGGAAACATCAGTTTGCAGCACTCACATGGTAGCTCACAATTGTCTGTAATTCGAGCAGCAGAGAATCTGATAACCACACAAGCAGGGAGAACACTAAATGAGCACATAATAAAATAAATTATTTTTTAAATTGGTGGTTTAGATTCCTATTTTACTTGTTCTTATTTAGGACAGTGGGCAAGGTAAAACATAGTCTCTAGTATTTCTTTGCATACCTTGGAGTGTTGTGGCACAGCAGAGATGTCCTTCCATTTTTCAACAGCTCAACATTGCTCCCCACCTAATATCCAAACATCTGCACTCTCCTGCTAGGTCCATAACTTCAGTGACTCGTGCCTTCAAACACTGTGCAGGTTTTATTAGCTTTTTCCTGTCTCTCTCTCTCTCTCTCTCTCTCTCTCTCTCTCTCTCTCTCTCTCTCTCTCTCTCTCTCTCTCTCTCTCTCTCTCTCTCGTGAATTTTCTAGTCTCCCATGTCCTGCCCTCTTAGTCATTCTGGGTAGCCTTCATATACTTATATCTTTGTAGTTTCCCAAAAAGAATCCATTTGTAAATAATACTGATTACACTACATACAACTGAATTCCAACAACATTATCAATATGTACATATGAATGAAGAAGTAATATACATAGGATTACTTTTTTCTGAGTTAATCAAAACTCTTTATTTCAACATTTGAAAATATCAGTTCATTCTCCTTAAGAAAAATCCTTGAGCGTTGTTTCCCACATCCTCATTCAATCTTCTGTAAGTGCCTCATGTATTTGATGCTTCGTTGCTCTACTGCCTAATCCATTGATAAATATACGCAGGGTTGGGCTGCTTCTCTTAATTACATGGAAAAAATCAACTCTTTGCCTCCAGATTTAATATACTACCTAATAGGACTCCTCTCGTAATTTAACAATAATTATGGAGCTCCGTTATACTCCTAAATAAAACTAGCTCATTTAGCCTGTGAAATGAGCTATATTGATCTCTGTCATGAGAATTTAGGGAGACAATCTTATTAGGCTTTTTAGGTGTTTTGTCTCTTAAAAATAATAATTTGAAATATAGGGAAATATACCACAGAAGTTAAAGTGAGATGAGTCTTTGAACTAAGGTATACATGACCCTGAAGATATTCAAGCTGGAAACTGCATTTGTACAGGAATTTATAGAATATTATATTACTGATTGTAGCTTAGGTTTTATTAAAAATGCTGGCTCTTATAAAATGTGTGCTTCAAGTGTATCAAGTCTGATCCTAACATTTAGCAGCGATAAGGAGAGTATATTTTCAAGATCAGGGAGGATTAGGAATTGGTCTAAACATTTTAAAGTTAGACAGCGCTGGTTTCTTTCAAAGGAGACTGACAACACTAATAGAAATTCATTATCACATATATAAACTGCGGAGAGGTTAAGACTGTTTAAAGATGCCAAGATTCAAAACAAATTTTACAGGCCATCTTGTTGAAGGTAATACTTGAAAAGTTGCAGTTTTCTTAAGGAAATGTTAAAGAAGGATAAAAACACTTTTATAAAACAAAAGCATTTGAATGATAAATTAGGGAAATCCCCGTGTAGGGCAATGCTAGGGCAGTGAGGCAGGAGGGGGTGGGTGGTAGAGGAGCACCTTCATAGAAGAAGTGGGGAGGACAGATGGGATAGGGGTTTGCAGAGGGGAATCCAGGAAGGAGAATAACATGTGAAATATTAATAAGTAAAATAACCGCTAAAAATTAAAATATAATAAAAATTAAATTAAATAAAAGCAATAATGCTAGTAACTGGAAAAAAAGAAAATCCACATTAAATATTTAAATATCTGCTCATAAACAAAAATTTTGATGAATGCAGAAATACTTTCAGGTGTATTTTCTGGTATGGAATGAAAACGACTCTTTGTCTACAATGAGTAAACATCCATTGTATTTTATTTTAGAAACAGCATAACACAGTGCTTCTCAGACTTCCTAATTCAGTGACCCTTTAATATGTTTCCTCAGATTATGTTAGCCCCAACCATAGAAATATTTCCTTACTACTTCATAACTCTAATGTTGCTACTGCTATTCATTGTAATGTAAATATTGGATATGTAGGATGTCTGATATGCAACCCCTCTGAAAGGGTTGTTTGACCCCAGGGTTCCTGACCCACAGGTAGAGAGCTCTCATGAGGGTCAAGGGAGAAGAAGGTATCGGAAAACTACTGGCAAGCAATGGAAAGGCATCATAAGAGAAATGAAAAATTAATTCTAAGTTAATAGATAGTATACCACAATGAAAATTAAAGTTTCATTTGATATAGAATAGCATATTATTTCTTAACTCCAGAAGTACTCAAATTAGAATTGTTAAGCAGAACCTTTAGTTTCTGAACCATTAGTATGGTAGACAACATGCATAACCAACAAGATAAATCCCTCTTAAAATAATATTAAAAGAATAAAATATTAAAAGATGTGAATATACTCCTTTGAAAGGATCTTAATTTTTAAGATTATATGTAGAATTGGAAGATCTATCTGATGTTACAGGAGCCCTACTGTTAAGGTAAAACATTGGTAGGCATCATTCATTGACTTATAATAAATATCTACTGCACATGGACACATCATAATACTCTTATGTTACTAACGACACTGTCTTCATAGAGAGTGAGTGACCTAACAACCCGACTGAGCTCTACACTTCTATTATTAAAATACAATTAAACTTTAATGAAGCATGCCCTTAGGATTCTATTTTCTTGGCCTGGAGGAAACAGCATGCATTCCTTAAGGATTAGGACTCTCCTGCCTTTCTGCTGTTTAATCCTGTGGAGGTGCCATGAGTCTCAGCTGCTCAAAAACAGACGTGGGTATGTGATTAAAGCTAACAGAGAGACTGTGGGGCATTTGAGTCATGCGTGTGCAGAGCACCTGCATACATGAAAAGCATTCATGGCTCAAAGAGTATTCATCCAAATTATCGATTGCATTTCCTTTTCCAAATGCAATAGTTAGCTCTCAAGTAGGAAAAGGAATAAAAAGATATATTGTATAGTTTATCTGAATTTAAAACCTTGTGTTATAAAATACCATATATATGAAGAATATTTGCAAATATATCTACATAGAAACAGGCATAGAAAATGTCAGGGGTGCTTACAATTCAATGATTAGAATTTTTTTGAGAGTTGTCAAATATTGGAATGGATATTTCTGGAAAGAGGATGCAAGGTCGATACTAAACACTTGAAAAGATAAATAACAGAAGTCATTAGAAATCTTGTATCAAGAGCCTAGAACATTCAGAAGATTACAGTGTGAATCAGGAGAGCAGCAGCCAATCACTGAGTCAGCAACCAAGGTTATATAAGCCCCTTTTAGCTTCTCCCAACAACAAAAATTGTCATTATTTAGCTTTCATAAGCTGATATATCAAATATATATATATATACACATATATATGTGTATATATATATATATATATATATATATATATATATATATATATGAATGTTTACTATATGGAGAATTGTTTAATTTTACTTGTATGTGTTATTATTTATTATCATTATTATTTTACTTATTCACATTACATCTGTCTCACTGTCCAATCCCTGTCACCCCCTCCCACAACCCTTCCTCCATTCCCCCTCCCTGTCTCCTCTAAGTAGGTGGGGATCCCCTTGCTCTCACCCCACCCTGGTACATCAAGTCTCTGTGAGGCTAGGCACATCTTCTCCCACTGAGGCCAGACAAGATCAGCTAGGAAAACATATCCCACATACAAGCAAAAACATTTGGGATAGCCCTAGCTCTAGTCGTTTAAGACCCAAAAAAGACTAAGATGGACTAAGCTGGTCCTATTATAAGGGACGGCAGAGACTTTCTATCTCAGGTTGGTACCTATTTCATATGCAATCACCCAATTCTGTGTACATGTGTTATCATGTGAGACGTAACAGAGGGATAATGGCTGGTGTTGTGAGTTCACAAACTGTAATTTCCAAATTTTAATACAAACATCCTTTGCGTTTCTTTGGAATTTCCTCTATAACCCAGGTTGACCATGGACTTTTGGTAACCACCTGCCTCATAATAACAAACACTGGAATTGTTTAGGAATGTGTCACCACTCTTAGTTAGTTATTGGTTAGTTTTTGTCAACTTGACACACACTTGAGTCAGTGGGCAAGATGGAAACTTGATTAAGAAATCACTTCTATCGGATTGGCCCATGGGTGTCTATGTGGAGCATTTTCTCAATTAATGTCTTATGTGGGAGGACCCAAGTCACTGTGGGTTGTACACCTGGGCTAGTGGTCCTGAGGCATCTAATGAAGGAGACTGAGCAAGCCACATACAGTATTCCTTCAGAGCCTCAGCTTCAGGTCCAGCTTGAGTTCTTTTCCCAATTTCCCTCAGCCACGGACTGTGACCAGGATATGTAAAACTCAAACTATTTTCGAACCAAAAACAAAAAAGGGAAGGAAGGAAGGGAGAGAGGGAGCGAGGGAGGGAGGGAGAGAGGGAGGGAGGGAAAGAGGGAGGGAGGGAGGGAGGGAGGGAAAAGGGGGAAAGAAACCTTGTAGTACACAAAAGACCATAATGACATATCACTTCACACATTCCCTGGTTCCATGGCTAATGTTACATTGCCTTGATACAAGCCTGACTTACTTGAGAAGAGGGCACCTCAATCGCAAAACTGTCCCCACAAATTTGCTTGTGGGGAAGGCTACAGAGCATTTTCTTCACTAGTATTTGATATGGGGAGCCCAGCTCTCTGTGTGGTGTTGTTCCTGGCATGGTGGCCCTGGGAACTATAGGAAGGCAAGCTGAGCAAGCCCTTAAACCAGTAAGCAGCATCCTTTGCGGTTGGTTGGTTCCGCCGTTTTCACCTTCAGGTTCCTGCCCTGCTTAAGTTCCTGCCCTGACATCTCACCGGTAGGCTATAACAAAAGTGTTAGATGAAACATACCTTGAGTTGTTCATAGTGATTATCACAGCAATAGAGAGTCATGAGCACCAACACATTCATTTATTTCTAGTAAAATAAACAGTGCTAATGAGAATTCTGACAACACGTGTACTCATACATCTGAGGGAAGGTGAAATACTACAGCCACATCAGAGAACACGTTACCAGTTCCTGAAATGTTTGATTGGGGTTTGAGCTAACTAACCATATATCCCATAAGCTCTCCTTTGTACAAAATGTTCAACCAAATTCTTATGTAGACAAATGATTAGCAGAGCTATGCAGAATAGTCCATTTCAGTTCTACTTAGAAATGGGTTGGATAATGTTATGTATCTAAATCATATTTTTTCTAGAAAAAAAAAGAATGTAGAACTAACTTACGGATATAACATGGATGAATTTTTTAAATACTATGTTAACTAAAAGATAGAGGCCTCCAGTGTTAAGCTTGCTTGCTGCTAGCAGCTCATGCAAAGAACTTGAATTTGATTCCATATATCCACATCAGGTAGCTAACACCTCCATGTCTCCAGTTCCAGGAGAACCAATACCTTCTTCTCTCTCCCCTGGGCATAACCAATCACATCTACATAGAGACACGCACAGGCACAGGCACACACCCACACCTACATGTATATGTGCACACACACACACACATACACATCCATATAATGAATGTAAAATGAACCTTTCATTGAAAAGAAATAGAAGAAGCAGTCATTTCAAGAACTTGAATTATGAGATCCCACTTATATGACAAACACAGCAACACAACATATAAAATATAAAACAACAGTTTATTTATCTTTGTTTAGGCTGGTAAAATGGACAAATGGTGACTTCTAACAGAATTTTGGTGCCTGTCATATAAAAATTATAGAAAACTTGTGGAAGTAATGATTAAATAATTTAAGTTCAACTCTTAAATTTTGATGTCTTAATATTTTAAACAAGTAAATTTTAAGGTTGTGGATTATGAATGAACCAAACAGTAATTTTAAAGATTCTGTTTGACCCACATTTTCACACAAGTGTCAGCTTTCCTGAATAGGTTTCAATACACCTGTTGCCCGAAATTCCTCACTTGTGGGACAGGAGGTATTTCAGAAGAACCTCTATTAAAAGCCAGCTTGGGTTACACAGGAAGAAACTATGCTAAATGAACAACCAAAAACTAACATGAATTCAAATAGTGCATAATTTCTTAAAAGATTCTTTAAATTTAGGAAATTCATCAGAAAATAATATTAAGAACTATTTTCTGCCAGTAAACTTTCTAATATTCCTTAAATTAGGAAGAGTAAGTGAATATAGAGTATATAAATTCTGTGACAGTTATGAAAATTGTAAATTTTTATCTAATTTGAAGTAAAAGCTTTACCACATATTGATTTATCTACTCATCAATTAATTAAATTATTCATAAGCTCAGATGCTCTGAATGGGACAGGGAGCTTAATCTGTCTTACTAAAAATAAAAAAAATCCATTATTTTCATGGCTAAATATCATTCAATAAACTTGAGTATAGTTATCAGTATGTAGTAAATGCCAAAAATGTAGACAAATGTAAAAAAAAGCCCATAGAATTTTAACTTTTTAAATTCCACACTGTCTATTTAATATTTTTGTTAATTTATCTTTACAGCAAAAATATATTTATAACCAGGCATGGTGGCACACACCTCAGGGCTATACAGAGAAACCCTGTCTCGGAAAAAAAAAAAATATATATATATATTCATTTCTATACTCGTCATCAATATTTGGGGGTATACACATTTTTATGAGAGTGAAGTGCTATGAGTTATGGTTTTGATTTTCATTCAT
Source organism: Mus caroli (assembly GCF_978045245.1). Classification (NCBI taxonomy): domain Eukaryota; kingdom Metazoa; phylum Chordata; class Mammalia; order Rodentia; family Muridae; genus Mus; species Mus caroli. The sequence continues at coordinate 69,382,549 of NW_028227272.1, forward strand.
TTATGATTAGTAGCATTGACCATTAACTTAGCTACTTGAATGTCTTCTTTGAAAAGGAGAATTTGGATATTCTGTGATTGAGTTGTTAACCCTCATGTTCTTGTATGACTTATTGTCAGATATACAGATTGAGAATATTTTCTACCATTCTGTAGAATGGTATAATTTCCTTTGGTCTTCAAGGGTGTCTATGCTTGGAATTTGCTTAATTTTCCTTATGTAGTCTGTGATGTTTGAGGAATCAATTGAGAAGATCCCTTGCCTTCCCAATGTCACGACTTTGCAAAGTACTTATGTCTCTATAGTTTCATGATTTGCAGTCTTACTTTTGAGTCTTCAATCCATTTAATTTGACTTTACTATACGTAAAGAGAAACCTTTAGTTTTATGCATTTCCATGTTGATATCCAGTTTTGCTAGAACACTTCACTGAAGATATTATAATTTCTCCCAATATAAAATCATGATGCTCTTGTCAAAATCACTTTACTGTAAAGAGGTGTGTTATTTTGTTTCATGGGCTTGCAGGTCAGTTTTTACACTCTACTCTTATTTTGTCTCTGTTCATGTTTCTAACCAGAAACTATAATGTGTTCAGTTTTACTGTTTTAATTCAAGATAGTCTTGACATTTCAGGATATTTTATGGCTTTATGGCCTTCAGTGTTATTGTTTTATTTAACACATTTAACATCTTGCTTGAAGTTAGCATATTTTTTGTGTTTAAATGTTTTAATGTTATTTAAATGTTGTTTAAAAAGCATAAATCTTTTACATGTTGTTATTTTTATTACGCAAATCATCCTAGAATTTTTTGGCTCTCTAAGTGTTTATATATTTCTCAACTCTATTTCAAAAGGCATATACATATTTTCAGAATTAATAGAACAGCTAAATATTAGCATTAGGCCACCATGGGTCTTGTGGCATAGTGGCTAATCCTAAGAACAAATATTTTCTTGTAAGTTATTGCTAAATAAATTAGTTACCCAAAATGTAATAACTATATGCAGCTATTATGTCTAATAATTTTGTTGGGATGATGCAGATGGTTGTGGCTAACTTCACAGTCATGTGGCGCTAGGCTCAGGCACTGAGTAGTCTGGACTGAGGAGTGGAAAGGTTTCCTTGTCAAGCATAATGACTTTGAAGAGACAGCTAAATGCTGTTCTTACTACATTGCATTTGGGTTTTCTTACAGAATTATCAGATGTCTTGTAAGGCAACGATGTATCCAAAAGGTCGATGTGGCCTCTGTCATTTCTCAGAATAGTCACTCGAGTCTTGACAGGTTTCCATTACCCCAATACTCTATTCTCTAGAGTACCATGATACATATAACCCAAGCACAAGGGACTGGAGACAGACCTCATGTTGACCTCATGTATGCTTTTTTTTGTCAAAGCAGGGAATATGATAGTTCCATAAATATTATATAGAATTAGGGCAAGATTTTGCATGATAAAATTTTGTTCTAAAATCCTTTGTGCCATTTTTTTTTGTTTGAATGGAATTACTTTTTACAGTCATTTGCATTCTAATCACCTCAATTACAACCTTATTACATTCACATTGATTTCAGTAAATACAGATGCAATTAGTAATTTTGATCATCCAATTTAGTACAATATTAGTAGCAAAAATAGGTAGTTTGTGAGGCAATATAAAATTATTTATAGTAAGATGGTATACAGCTAGTCTTAAATATTCTGTCTGGCTCAGACAAATGGGGACAATTTTACATGCTTTATCTGCAGCATTTTCTTATTTTCCTCCCAGATCTATAAATAGTCTTGATTCAGGATCACTGGACTTCTACACAAAGGCGTCTGCTTCAGTCCTCTTTGCAGCTCTCTTGTTTGCATAACCATTTTACCACCATTGTAAATTTATTATACAACCCCATCAGCATATGCTGAAAGTACATGTGACTTGTTAAAATCCATCTTCTACTTTGCCGAAAGTGTTTAAAATGAGTAGTAGATTTTCTAAATTAGGCCACGTGTCATGTGGTAAATTGAAAAAGCATTGGGATATTTATGGCCAGTGTTATTACAGAATCACCATGTATTTATGGCGAAACGCCCCGGCCAAGGGAAAGTATGGATTAGAATTATCAATTTAAATCTTAATGATCACCACCCGTCCTTTCCTTTTGCCTAGCTCTTTGTTAAAGTGAATAATTGGTGTCCAGAGCACTGTTTGTACTTCATAGTAAGAGAAAGTATTAAAATTTATAAAAGGGAATGGTACACTGATTGTGGTCCTGCATTCTGATTAAAAAAAAGCTTAATCTACATTTCTGTAAACTCAATATATTATAATGTATCACATCAAAATAAAAATGTTAAACTCCAGGCTTATTTGAACTTCAAGTATATACAGGTTTTCACAGTCTGCACATAATATTGTGCCAAACAATTCTCTGATGATCTCTGATGAGTTTGCTGTTTGCCTGGCTACCAGTTTCTAACTCACTTGGTTTTGTTTCACTTCAACTGACAAAATTTGGAATACATTTCAATTAATTAAAGCAATATTATCACTAATAACAATGAACACACAACATTCTTTATATGTTAATCATTTTGTTCCAAAGTCATTGTAAAAGTTTAAGTAGTGTTGTAATATCAGAAAAGTCACTTAAAGAATATTCAGCTAAGCCTCTTTTTCTCTTACTATGAGTTTATTCGTAATTTTTAGTTAGAATATTAATTGCAATACAATTACATCATTTCATCCATCCCTTTATTATTTGTCCTATCTAGTCGTTCCTTGTTCTATTCTATATTAGCTACTTTTCTTGAGGCAGAGAACCAATACATAAAAAGAAGGAATGTAAGGGAGGAAGGGTTTCTTTGGACTTACAGATGGAGGTGTGCGTTATCTTACAGCAGGGATAGAATGGTCGCAGGCTGGTTATATTGGATCTACAAGCAGTAAGCCAAGACTTAACCATCACTAAGCAAAAAATTACCATCAAGTGTGGCTGGAAAGTAAAGTCTCAATGTGATCCCATTTGACCAACTTCCTGCAGAGAGGCTCCTTCTCTTAGAGTTTCTATAACCTCTGGAATAGCTCCTTCAGCTGAGGACCACTCTTTCAAACATGTGAACTGAAAGGGGAAATTTTACACTTAAAACAAGCACTGTTCCCATATTATACGTCACTGAATCTAATCTAGGGGCAATATACGCACATTCGCATGCACGCACGCACGCACGCACACACGCACGCACCACACCAGGCCTATTTAGCAGCTTGCTTTGATTTTCTGTGGCCAGAAACTTTTCCTTCACAAATTTTGTGTGTTACTCCATTAGAGCATGTATCAGTTAGGTGCTTGTGGGATATCTGGCTTTAGGTTTATTAGCCTTCAAATGATTAAGAAATCTAAGAGACACATTTTTTTGACTTTTCAGAGACTTTATTTTTATTTATTTATTAGATATTTTCTTTATATACATTTCAAATGCTATCCCAAAAGATCCTTATACCCTCCAACTGCCCTGCTTCCCTACCCATCCTCTCCCACTTCTTCCCCCTGGCATGACCCTGTACTGGGGTGACCCGTCCAGCAGGTCCAGTTATTCGAGGGTCTCGAGGGGACCTTCTCCTAAGAACCAAATCGGGGAGAGGGAGAGACGGACACCAAGTGCAAGGAACTACACATCAACAGTCTGATTAACATTAAGGTGTCACTGTATTAGCAAGGCTCAAGGCTTAAATGCACAAGCAAAAGGGGAAGTACTTCTCAACAGGATGAATGGGGCAGCAGAAATGCAAAAGCAAAGAAGGAAGTACCTCTCAGCAGGAGGGATGGGGCAGCGGAAAATTTTCTTTTGGCGACTACACGGGGAAGCAGGAACTTGGTGGTATCGGTACATCTTGTGGTCAGGACATCTGGCGTTGACTTAGGGCTGGAACATTCTGTGGTTGTTCTTGGAGCGGTGCGTCGGTGGCCTGCTTTTGACCCCCTTTTTCTTCTGGGAGGGAGGCCCAATTTGGAGATCAAGACAATAGAGTTGTCTTAATAGCTCCCAACACTGGGGCATATAAAGTTTGCAGTACCAAGGGGCCTCTCTTCCCAGTGATGGCCGACTAGGCCATATTCTGCTACATATGCAGCTAGAGACACTAGCTCTGGAGGTACTGGTTAGTTCATATTGTTGTTCCACCTATAGGGTTACAGACTCCTTCAGCTCCTTGGGTGCTTAAGAGACACATTTTTAAGAGATATAGGTCATAAATACATATTATGTGAAGAGAAGTTTATAGTTTCTTGATTTTTAAGCAATGAATGAGTTTCTATTCTCCATTTTTAAATTTTTCTTCAAAAAATTGCTGGCTCAAACTTAGATAAATTGAATAATTCAACTTGCTTTATAAGTCGCTGTAAAGTTGTATGTGGTTTTAATGATTCTGATAATAAAACTTTCAGCCTTTGCATATTTTTAAAGTTTATTTTCACTTTTCTCATAAACCTGTTATATAAATAGTTTGGTTTTGATTTCTATTTAATTTGTTTTTCCAATTAAGATGTAACTCTAGCAAATTGGGTACAGGTGTATTTTCTATTTTTGTTAGATATATTTTTATTTACTGAATGTTAAAATATTATTTGTCTCGGATAAAAGAGTTTAAACCCTTTATTATGCTGCTACCATCTTCTATTTCCTTTTCCCTTTCCTGTGCAGAATTGTCCTCTTTGTTTCCATGTTCAACTTCTATTTTTTACACACAAGGTCCATTCCATCATCACGTTTCTTCTCTATTTGTCATTTCCTTAAAAAAAAAAACTTTTGAAATTTTGTAATTTTTTTTTTGAAATATTTCATCAGTATAATTTAGCAGGACTTTTGTGATGTCAAAGAGCTCTTTCAAATGCACAACCTTACAATATTCCTGCCCCTTCATGTGTCTTTTTTTTCAATTAGCAATAATCACACCGCGAATAAACCTCATGGCTACGATACTGCCACTGCACAAAGCTCAGGCATCCCTTTCTAACAACACTGAAGTATCTTCTTCCACATCCTTACTCTCACTAATGGAGTGAAGACATTTCGGGAAGAAGTATAGAGCCTCGTGAAAAGGCAATAACTACCATGAAAAGGAGGGAGCTTGTTGTAAAAACAGAAAAGCTGTCCACCATAACCCCATACCTAGCACAATCCTTACAATGTCGGCTATCATCTAGCAACATTAATTTCCATTAATTCTAATGGGATTTTCTTGTTCTGAGGATATAACTCTTTTAATATCCTGTCATGCTATCTTTCCCCTATTTCTTCTCCTTCTACATGTAAAATATTTCTATTAAATAATGCTGTTTAAAAGTTTTCATAAACATAATATTTATGCATGAAATTATCAAAACATTAAATTCAAAATTAACATGTAACAATGTTCTTCTTCTGTTGACATATTTGTTTACTATTTTATTGGGTTCTTATACCTCTACCTCTCTTCCAACCTCCAATGCTAGGTAGGTGAGAAAAGAAGGTTAGAGGTGAAAGGGGGCGGAGACCTCTTTTAACAAACAAAATAGAGTACTTGCTGCTGCTTAAGGGCCTTCTGTTCCTTGGGTCAAGCCTAAACTTCATAATCAGGATATCTCCAACTTCTCATTAGATCACAACAACAGAATCCAGGAGGAGCAAGGGGAACAGCCGCCTCCTCCTCCTTCTTTTTTGGGGCACCGCTGTCCAGCTCTGGGCTTTAGCATTTATTCCCTCTTCATTGTCCCCACCAATTAAACTGTCTGTAGCTGGAAAAATCACGCCCTTGCCAGTGCAAGAGGTAAAGCATGGTCACCTGCTGTGAGGCAGCCTCTTATCCCACACCTGGGATTAAAACAAAAACAAATTCACATAACAACTGGGTTTTAAAGAAACCAAAATTTTCTTTACATTCTTCTTTACTCAAGCCCCTTAAAGCCTAGAACCTCTGGTTATACCTGAAATCCTTCAGGAGTTGAGTCTAGAAAAATGTTGACTTTGCTTAAGACTGAATTCAAGCACACTATAGTTACTTCTAGACACTGAAGCATATCAGAACTGACTTTGCCTCTACCTTCCTTCCCTTGTTAATTCTTATTTATTTGCCCATATGTGAGACAATGGTGAGTATTATAAGTATGAGATTTTAGCATCCCAGCCCAAAACTCTACCTAGGGAATAAGGAGTCTGTGGACAAAGGCATGTGTGCACACACGCACGCACGTACGCATGTGAGCACACAAATATACACACGCACACATGTGTGTGTGCACGCACAAAGTGTGCACACACACAATTTTTCTTTGGTTTTATTTCACAGTGACTTTCATACAAATATTTAAATGACAGCAAAGTTTATTACTAAGAACAGAGCAATAAAACCTACTTTTGTTCATACTAATAATTGCATGCTAGTGAATTTGTGCTTCAAAGTCTCACTGCCATGATTGCCTATGCATAACTCAAGCAAGAATGAGACATGCAGATGAGAACAAGGAAAAAAGCCCACAAAGCCTCACCAGGAAACTAAGGAATACTGAGTGTAGACGAAATAGTCTTCCTCAGAGAGGAGAACACAAATTAATTTCCAACAACAGATGGTCAGCCCTGACCACAGATATACCAGTAACATTAGACAGGCTGAATGGGTTAAACGTATAAAATTAATGGGGAAAAGAGATCATGATTTAGGGAAAAAAAATCAAGGAGGTATATTTGGGGTGAGTTTGAGAAGGCAATGGTGTAATCATAATCTCAATAATAAATATTTGTTAATATTCTCAAGTCTAAAAAGTATATATCTTTAAGATCACAAGTGGTATGCAGTTCTTCCAAATAGAAGGCACAACTGTGAAGACTCTATTGCCTTAAATTTTGAGAGACTAAATGTTCAGTGAAAGTACTTTAAGAACTCTGAACTAGAAATATTTCAACTTATCGTTTACAGATAATGAGAAACAACATAACTCTAAGGTGTAGGGATATATTCACCTGGAGAGAAAAAGGTAAGCATTGCAAAATCTCCTTGTGACTGAACAGGAACTGTCCAGTGTAAGAAACTTCAAAGTTCTGACAGCTTACTGACATAGGTTCAATACTTACAGGGAGGGTATTTCAAAGAATATAGGGACAAGTGGTTCACATAAGAAAATCACTAAACCAAATGTCTATTTGGTAAATATATATGAAATGAATAATTCAGAAGAGTTAAGACCATTTTGTTAACCATTATGTTTAGGTTTGATATAAGGAACAAAAAAGAAAATCAGTGATTAACATAAGAAATTTTGTTCATTTGGGTCGGAATTATTTCACCCTTCCTGGTTCTTATATAGAATCATCTTACTGTACTCAGTATAGCTGTCAACTAACATCTAGTATAATAATAGAAGATAGCAGAAAAACAGAGACAGAGGCTGCATATGTCTTTTATTGATTAGAAAGTGTTCCCTCACCAAGCTGTGTCTATTGGCTCCCCAAGGAAATTTTGTTTGGCGCTGTGTAGGTTTATGTAAAACTGTGGCTTTCTGGTTTCCTTAAAAATGTTCTGATGTTCTCACTAAAGTGTAGCTTGATGTTGAATCTAAAGATTGAATTAAAGAATTCTGAGAAGTACTTAAAATTTGCTAATCAAAAGATCTCTCTAGTAAACATTTATAAAGACCCTTCCTTAATTTCCAAGATCATCTTATTTTCTATTAAACAACAAAAAGGTGATCTTCCCTTCCTTTCAATTCTGGGATAGGAATGAAATATGTCATATGAGAGAATTGAGTTGTAAAATTTATGTTTACATGTCAAGTTTCAACATGTAACACTGGACCATGAGTATAAAAGTCAGCTTGTATATATCAGGCTATGTGCAAACATCAGCTGCTCAAACAGGGGGCACTAGGACAGACATAGAGAGCAGAAAGATAAGTGTAGAGCTATTGTGACTTCCCTATTTTTACAACATGGGAGAAATTGTGTATGGAGATCTTTGGACATTTAACAGATGGTTTTCATTGATATTTTTAAGCATTATTAAATACCATGCCCAAATATTGCTTCTTTTTAAATAATTAAAATTTCTGAGCTGTTAACATGCGCTAAATAACTGGGAGAAAACCATGTTATTGGACCAACAGTTCCAATATTGCATTGAAAGCATAGAGGAATGGTCAATATGGTTATTCATAGACTCTTGAATCTACAAAGGCTTGATCTGAATCTCCTGTAAATCCAAAAAGTTTTTTTTTCCTCATTTGTAGAGTTGAAATGTAGGGAAATTACTACAGATCTACCACTGAGACGATCCTAGGGACACACATAAGGAATTACAGCTGAGTGTTTGAATGACGCCTTAACACTCTTCATTCTACTGTCATATTTCACTGAATTGTGACATTTTTTGTTGAGGTAATTCATTATGCTTAGCATGCTAGGGAAGTTATGCTTAGCATTCTTTGTGGAAACTGCACACCTTACTATTTTGACATTTTGAATATTTATTTTTAAAAAGGCAACTTTCTAGTCTTGCGAAAAGTCAGGCAGGAAATGGCAGTACAGTTAAGCCATCTGGCCCATAATGAGCTGTATTAAGGGGAAAGCGACGATTGATGTTAAAAGTTGTACGTCACCTATTCTGCAGAGCTGACTGTTAAATCTCATGGTCTAGCTTTAGCCTTTAACGCTTTGTGTTCTAATGAGTCAGTCCAAAGGGTAACACTGCTTGTTCTGTTACCAGAATCTTACTGTGTGCATATTTTAGCCTTTTTTACAAGGTGTGAATTGAAATTCAACTCGCTGCGAAGTTTTTTAATAACTCCAACCAATTAGGTAATACGAAAAGATACTCAGAGTGAACACATTAATGGTAATCCCTTTTGCAGAGCAGAATCCTCGGAAAGTTCCCAGAGAACATCTTGCCGACCTCTGAAAACCAATCATGCTGGCTTTCCCAGGGGTGTCTACAGAGCCAACTAACAGTCAAGGTAGAAAGATGGGAGTCTGTTTTCCTCTGTGTGAGGCTAAGGGCTCCTAGTTTGTCATCAACACTATAATCTAGATTTGCTATGTCTTCCACTGGTTTATGGGAAATCTTTCAGTCGGTTTTAGAATAGTCAGTTTATAACATAATAATGGAATCAAATTTGAGAACTCGGTGAGATAAGATAGGATAAGGAAAAAAAAAAGAATCTTCGCCATTTTGCCCTATTGACGGTGTCCTTTGCTTTACAGAAGACTTTCAATTTTATGAGATCCCATTTTTCAATAGTTGATCTTAGAGCCTGAGCCATTGGAATTCTCTGTTCAGGAAAATTTCCCCTGTTTCAATGTGTTTGAGGCTCTTTCATACTTTCTATTCTATTAGATTCAGTGTATCTGGTTTTATATGGAGGCCCTTGATCCACTTGGGTTTGAGCATTGTACAAGGAGATAAGAATGGATCAATTTGCATTCTTCTACATGCTGACCGTCACTTGAACCAACACCATTTGTTGAATATGCTGTCTTCTTATTTACTGGATGGTTTTGGTTTCTTTGTCAAAGGTCAGGTCAAAAAGGAATGAGCATAAGGAAAAACACGGGTTTTTGAACAACTACACACTGCACTATCTCTGCCTGTTTAGGCATCATTTCACAACTTTTAGTGTCTGAACCTCTGGAACAATTTCCAATCATTCTTCCCCTCTGAGTGTCATCTGTTTTTCTTATGTTAGAACACATGGCAGCGTGAATTGGTAGTTTGTGTCTTATGTGTGCACTTTTATGCTTGCTTTCAGTTTATCTCTGTAAACCAGACTCAAGGCATGAGTAGTAGATTTCCCATGTAAGCAAGCCATAGAGGAGATGAATGAACAGTAACCTAAAAACAGCAAAGGATCAGTGGAAAATGCCTTGCCAAGGGAATCGAAAATGAATATATAAAAGGATTTTTTCCTATTTTTTACTTATGAATAATAGTAGCATGATTTCATGTCCCAATCTCTCATGTTTAATTAAATAAATTCCGGTTACTTTTCTGGTGTGTCCTAAATGTGAGTACGTATTCTATCTTAAGTTGTAGTTCATATACTGGCAAAAGAAAAAAACAACCTACAATAAAATTAAATAGTGCAGGATATCTGTCACATAATGAATTTTGACCAGCCAGCTAGACTTCACCTGAGACTTGGGCTCCTCTCTCTGCAGTTCAATTTGGCTCAAGGGAGACCTGTACACTTACTTATTCAGCCTCGTGACTATGAGAAGAGTTTCTGTCTTGTTACAACAGAAACTCTGAATAGCTATAATAAGCATCATAACCAAAAGCAATCCCTCACTGTTCTTGCTGTTTGGCTCGCTTCTTCATGCATTTGCTGATCAGACTCAAATGCTCTGGTTCAAGTGGCTCCAGGGTCATCATAAAATCAGATACCTGGCTTTGTCTTGGGTAAGGTTTCCTCTAAGCTTCTCCTCTTTGGCTACAGCTTTAGCCATCAGATGTTTCCTGATATGATATATTTTAGAATTATGCCTTTTAATTCCCTGACTTTTTCTTTTAACATTTATTTTTTGTAACTTGTATGTAGTACATATACACAATGGAATTGTAACTAAAAACAAAATCATCAATATTGCAAGTTAATAGCATAAAGTGAATGTCATTCATTGTACTGATTGGTGTATCCCATTCACAGAAAGAAAATTTTACATGTCCTCCTTCCGATGTAGATACTCACTTCCAATCTCAAATATTGTATGATTATTTTTTCCTGAGACTTCTAGGAGACAGAAAAAATAGAAGACATACATGTGGGAATAATTGAGTTCCAAGATGGTAGGCAAACTTGTGATTTTGCCATGCATCATCTTACAACTTTGTTAGACTTGCTGTGTCCATTCCCTCATGCACTCCTGTGATCCCAGCCCTTCTTCTTACACCTTCCCAGCCCTGAAACAACCCTTCTCTGCTCTCATGTTATACACATGCTACTGTCCCCTCTCCTTGCACTCAGGTTGCCACTCACAACAGTCTTGACCCCCATTTCCGGGGAATCCAACTTCCTCTCCCAGTCTTTACAAGATACAAGTACTTACCTGGCTCACATACATACATGTAGGCAAATACTCATACTCATAAAATAAAAACAAACATTTTAAGTGGTAACATGCAAAATATATTTAAAATTGTATTTTCATATTAGAAGGAAAGTTAAATGAGAAAAACACCATTATAGCCACTTTTTCTGGTTCAGAATTCAAATTCATTGGACAATTCACTTTTTAAAAGATATAAAAAGAATTACATATTTAATTACTAATTTTGCTAAAGAAAAATATACCACTCACTCATGTGAAGTTTTTTATGCACCCAAACTGGCTCTATCCAATATATATATATATATTTTTATGGGGACTGTAATGATGACTCAATGCCTAAGAGCACTTGATGATCCTGGGGAAGAGCTTTCAGTTCTCAGCTCCCTGCACCTGTGAAAATCTGGTAGTCCAGTTCCTGGGGAATGAATGTCTCCTTTTGACAACCATGAGCTCTTCATGCATTTTATGCACAAATATACCCATAGACAAATAACTAAAACACATAAAGTAAAATCAATATTGAACCCCTTTAAAAATAAGTGTTGACATCTAGGGTGGAACTCTCTGGGTAGAGATTGCTGTCCTTTACAAAGATGTGTAATTTGCATTAAGACTTGGTTTCAGCTTGAGGTCCAACTGCAATCCCCATTTCTACTTACTCAGACAGTGGTTTCTGACTGCTTCCTCGTTTTCAGTCCTCATGATCTGACAAGGTATTTCTCCAGAGAACACAGATGTGAGAACTGAATGGAATTACTAGTCTGCAGTTGAGGTACAAATAAATCTAAGACAAGTTGATCTCTCTTTGTTTTTATTCAAGTGCAAAGTAAATTTGACAGTTGCATTAGACGTAAGTCCATCACAAACATACAGAAGAAAACATCTAAGATGCTATTGTGTTGTTATACGAACAAAGCTCATGGCCAGATTCAAACAATAAAATGAACAAAATGATTTTTTCCAATCAAAAAAGTAAAAGCTAAGATATTTCTATCAGAAATCTTCATGAACAAATATTCAGAAGTGTATGATCCAGTGATTTTTCCATCATTTCCATCATAAGTATGTGGATATATTATACATGACTGTTTTTTATGTATCTTCACAGTGTACAATATGCCACCAAAGTAAATTAAAGGAAGTCCTATGAATGAAAAAAGCGGGGCCTATAAACTATAAAATTTATTTTGAACCAAGAGTATTACCTAAACTAGGATGATAACATAAGATCAATGGAAGTTCAGATAATTTTTGATGAACATTATTTATTTCCATTTTTGCACATGAGTAAAGAAATATAAGAAGTAATGAGCTAGGATACTACATTCTGCCATAAATTCCAAGTATACAGCCATGCCATATTGCTGATTAAAAGTATGGTATCAAATAACTGAAAACTGATTCAAAAGGCTTTTTTTTTTATCCTTTCAAAAATGAACCTCTTATTTTCTTGGAAGACTACATGACACGTAAGTGGGCTTAGCGCAATTTACTTGGTTCAATTACATTCTGATATGCCTATAGCAGATAAATGTGTAGAAATGTTGCTATGTTAAACACAAAATTGCTTTATGTGTGGTTATAAGTTCAATCAATTTTGAAGTAATCTCTTGAGCACAGACTCAGGCCTCTAAGTGTCCTCATTACTACTTCTAAATCATTTTAGTTTTCTTTTAACCTTCCTGTGCACTACCAATCGGCGGACTGTAGGAAATGAGATTCATTTTTTTTCCTTTGACATATTGTGCATGTAGGTACACCGCCATCACATTGTTATAACAAGGATGACCAATTGCTCCTTTTCTGAGAATAGTAATTCAAGATGTGGTTATGTGAGTGGCTATGGAGACGAATAATGAATTTTTCAGATGCGTAGATTCTATCTTCTACTCTAAAAAATGTTCCAACTTTATGCCTTATCTCACAGAACAAAGTTACCAGAATATTCTGTGAAAATAGCACAAAATCATTTACTTTAGAATTGACCAGCCATAGTTTCAAGAAATGCTCGTAGACATCGCAAATAGGAAGAAGTAGATAATCCAAAATCACACAAATTGAAATAAACATACCCAATTTGAGGAACGAAATATTGCCTGGTGTTTGCCACCCAAAGAATCACAATTCACCAATTCCTAGATTATGGTTTATTTGTAGCTTAAAACATGAATTGTTTTGTAGCTAAGATTGTCAAGAATCATTGACTATTGTTACACTATGTCAAATATTCTAAAAACAATGTTCTTTGTAGAAAAAGATTCAGGTGATTCTTACCAGGACTATAATGCATCCCTCGTTTTTGACATCCAATCACAACATTTTATCTTGAAAAGCAATCAACCATAAACAAAGATATTTCTATTTATATATGTGTTTTATACCTGACAACAAAGTAGACACATTTACTTAGTCTATGTGACATCATCTATTCTGTTTTCAAACTTTAATATTACTATAACATTGTATATAAATTTTAAATATATATTAGATATTTAACTGTTGCAATATATTGTTGGTATATATGTGTCAACAGAATAAATTTAATTCTATGTGTTGTCATTAGATGGCCTCCCTATGACACCTTTATTTCTATTTGCTTCAGCTTCCTCGTGATACTTTCTCCTCTATCCCAAGCACACAAGTTCCATCTTAGTTCTTCAATGCTGGTTTTTCTTATCTCTTTGATTGCCCAAAATAGATGACTTTCTCAGAATAGTTGAGCTAATCTTAAGAAACTGACAATTATTGCAAATTTTACTGCCTTTGTTGTACTTGCAAGACAGTGGGTCCTGGGCGCTAACTGGTGGTCTTGCTATTGTAAAACCCGCTTGCTGGAGATAACTGAGGCTTCTACAGGGTGTCTGTTGTAAAAGTTAGGCACTGCAGGATGTGAGCTAAGTTCACCCCCAAAAGCAGTTAACTTTGTAACTTTGTGGCTTTTCCTTTGTAAACCTTATATTTAAAATAAGTCTGTCCTGTGGCTAATATAGCCCTGACTAGTATTCATGGTCTTGGCTAACATTTTTTTTTTTAAGATTTATTTATTTATTAAGTACACTGTAAGTACACTGTAGCTGTCTTCAGACACTCCAGAAGAGGGCACCAGATCTCATTGCAGATGGTTGTGAGCCACCATGTGGTTGCTGGGATTTGAACTCCGGACCTTCGGAAGAGCAGTCGGATGCTCTTACCCACTGAGCCATCTCACCAGCCCCCTTGGCTAACATTTAATAAAGCCTCATATTTGTTAAAATTAAAAAAAAAAAACTATCCCCTCCCATTTTTGTGCTGAAATTGAAGCAGTGACAAATATGTTGCAGGGTAAAAGCAGTCAATGGTCATTGCCATTAAGACTGAGAGATGTGAGGCCTGGCAGTGGTGGTGTACGCCTTTAATCCCAGCACTTGGGAGGCAGAGGCAGGAGGATTTCTGAGTTCTAGGCCAGCCTGGTCTACAGAGTGAGTTCCAGGACAGCCAGGGCTATACAGAGAAATGTGGAAAAATGAACAAAAAATAATTTGTTCACGAGAACAGTCAGTCTTGTCTATATACTACATAAAAGCTATTTGATATACTCAGAAGTAGTAGATGTGGGGACTTCTGTCTCCTTGAAGTGATGTTAAAAGTTAGGTGAAGAATGGATGCAAGAGATTAAGATGTTAAAGATGTAGTTACCCAGAGCACTGAATAATTGTTTTTCTATTAGTCTTTTGTGCATTGAATACTCTGATCGAATTATGGTCTTCCTATTCCTTGAGTATCCCATGGTGACCACCATCTCATCTCTACCCCTCACCCCTTGTAAACTCAAACTTTAGAAATATATCTGTGATCTGTGAACAGCCACTCAATAATATTTATGGAACTCAGCATTTTCATTGATATATACTGATATTAAATCTGAAAATGTTTTATATAAAAAGGTGTGTGAAAGCTATATATATAAGTTGAATATTTATATTTATATATTACAATTAAATTTTTAACATTAACTTATCAGCTCTCTGTTGGATACTAGTCAAAGCAGAATTTCTTTTTTATCAAGTAACTGTTCATGTTAGACAGCAAAACACCTCAAGTTTCCTTTCAACTTACCCATCTAAGAACAAAGACATTCTGCAAAACAGATTCGATATTGCTTTCTAGTAAATTTGTTTTGCCATTTATTTATATAACTTTTTCATAAGAGTAGAGGCCATATAAATTTTATGCCAAAATTGATTATCTACCTATAGTCCTCCCATTCTATATAATTCTTTTCTAAAATCTAAAGAAATTACCTAGGAATTATTACCTAAACTGTCAGTAGTAGTATCACATAGTATCATTTTTGTCCCTAAACTGTAAATTGATATATGAATTTCAATCATAAGTTCCTGTAATATTCCCCTTTTGAAAAAATTAACAATGAAATATTTTATAAATATGCCTTTCCAGAAAATGTATATAAAGGTTTTGTCTCAAGAACATACTCTCCAAGCAAAGGTGCAGAGCTTTAACCCCAGCAATCTGGAGGCAGAAGTAGATGGATCTCTTGGTTTGAGGCCAGCCTGGTCTACAGAGCTAAGCCCAGGACATCTAAGGCTATACAAAAAATGTTTCTAAAACACTGAAACCATAATTTGAAGGTTTTTTAACTATGATGGACAACTTGAATTTAGTAAATATAGAGAATGTTGCTAAAATTTTTCAGGTTACATATCTATTTTGAATATGAGAAAAGGGATACAAGAAGACATGGTTAAATGTGGAGCTGGAGAGAATTAACAATCAATTTGAATCATACCATTTATTTGGATAAAAATACAGGAACATAACTTTGTGCAGGAGTGACAAATAAAAGTTACCTAAATTGATTTTAAACTTCTGTAGTCAACATTTTACTTTTCATTTAAACTGGACAGAAAGATTTTGGTGATAATGTTGTAAGCAAACATGGTTTGTCCATGATAATTCAACAATGGTAAAAGGTACCCTATTGTTCATGACACCGTTTACAGCAGAAGCAGAGACCAAAGACCACTGAGCTGGAAGTGAATTCTCCCTTGCTAAGCACTTGCTTTCATCATACCAGAAGGCACTGCCCAAATTTTCAAAGGAGGAGGCAGTCAACAGTCCGATCCAGCTATGATGCCTATGAACTGCATCGATGATCAGCATGGCTCTGTGTGTGAAGTAGTCGCACACATACTTTGACAGTAATAAACTGCTGTCTAATTAGACTTAAGACCCACTCAACTAGAGGGATACCAGGCCTGGTACTGGAACTCTAGCTAATAAAACTTTCGTAGTAAAACTTTCGTAGTTATTGAACAAGAATCTACAACTAGTTTATTAAACCATAAAATTCCCTATCATAATATATAAACATCTGCCCTTACACCTACACTTAAGTGTAGTCTTCAACCCTAAACAAGAAAAATTCTCTTTACAACAAAGACCATAACAGAAAAACTACAACCAATGAAAATACAGAGCTGTGGAGCCCAGTATAAGGTCCCACACCTAACCTCTGCAGAGAATATTGCAGAAGTGCAGACAGACAGATTTTAAGAGCCAGAATATTGGGGACTTTGTTGTAAGAGCAAATATCTGGGTAGGATCTTAAGCTAGACCCATAAAGTCTCTCCATGACTACCAAAACATTAGCTGAAGAAGGAGGACACTAATAAGTATGCAAAAATGCATAAGAACAAGCTACAAGGCCTCAACCCTAGACAAAGAACTACAGGCAATTGAGGAATGCTTGAAATGAGAGAAGTGTACGTCCCCAGGGAAATATATATATATATTTCCCTGCATATATTCCCATGCAATAACAATTGATTTAAAAAAGGAAGACATGAATTTGAAGGAGATTAGAGAAGTATATGGTAGTGTGTGGAGGCAGGACAGGGAAGGGAGAAATATTGACTCTCATTAAACATAGCAGCTACTGTATCATTTATGTCTATACATTGATTTTGCTCCTTTTAAAGACAGAGTCATAGTTACACAGCACACATTTATTTGGACTTTGGCTACTTTTACTTGATACTCTATGTATGAGAATTGCCCCAGTGTTGTGGATAGTGTTCCTTTGTGTGCATATAGACTCGCTTACACATTCTGCTGTTGATTACCTTTCAGCTGTGAGTGGGATAGTAACAATAGAAATGTCTATAAATATTCTTGGAATGTATTTTCTTCTCAAGCATATGCTTAAATGTCTAAGCATACTAAGATGAAGATACCTCATCTTTAGTAGATATTGCATATTCTGCATTTTAGCCAGGGCAGAGTAAGAAGGGAAGGAAATAAAACTAAGACCTTTGTCACAAGACAAAGGTGACAAAAGAGTATACCAGGGTTGGGCATATGAATGGACAAGCTTATTATCCACTCTAGCCTGAGCAGTAATAACTGGTGATCTACTAATGCCTTTTTAACAACTTCAGCCTCTGACTCTTGCTTATCACTCTCCTGTAAAACTGATGGTCTTTATCTGTTTATTATAAGGTAAATTTACGATGAAAATTTGACAAGTGGATTGTTACCCGTGACCAAAACACACACTCTCAGTATTAAGGCTCAAGCAAAGATTAAGAGGAAAAAGAAAACTCAGAGAATGAGCTGATTGTGAATAACAAAGGAAAAAAAGGGGGGAGAGGAGAAAGAGATGGGAGAAGGGAGGGAGGAAGAGAGAGAGAGAGAGAGAGAGAGAGAGAGAGAGAGAGAGAGTGAGAGAGAGAGAGAGAGAGAGAGAGAGAGGCTCAATTTGTATGAATGGAGAAAAAAACTAAATCCTCTAAAAGTCATACTTGGAGATGTTTTAATTCTTGTTTCAATCAATCCGTTTTAATGTAACCCACATGCTATAAACCACCTTTCCACACCTATCCTCACTTCTCACAATGATTTCTTTGACACAAGAAATCCTGCCTGCAGTTTGGGAAATGATCGAAATTGAGAACATGGTCTTCATTTTTGTTGGCCCAGATATATGCTTTAACACTTCAAACACTCTTTTAACATATCTCTCACTGTATCAAAAATAACTCTTCTCAACCACAAAAAAAAATCTGAGAGTTCAGTCAGTCAGCAAACCCATATGTGAGTGAGACAGAAACGCAATGCATAGTTTACAGGACAAGCTACAGATCAAAGGAAAATCAATAAATAACATTGCCTTGAATAAGCCTTCCATTTCTTTGAGAATAAACATTAAATAGAAATGCTTTGAAATGAAATGCTGCAGACACTTGCAAGTAATTTATGATAAAATAATATGTAAATTTGAAGTTTCTGATAAAAGAAAGTTATCTTTTTAAACACTGAATTTTAATATGTAATAAAAAACATTAATCAAACATTTTACATAACTGTAGGGTGAAAAGAGTTTTTCCCCATCAACGCAGATATATAAATATTGACACACAAAATTGCTTAGACTTTAGAATGCAAAGTAGCCAGATTTCACTGTTAAAGTTCATTTGCTATTTTAAAATTTACTTTTTTTTTTTACTTCAAATGAAAGCAAGAACATTTGGGTTATTTATGAGATAATGTTGAGATTTCTTTTAACAAAAAGCCAAAATATTTTTCTGAATTATAGAAATTTAATTCAGAAATCTAACTTTATCTCAGAGTTTTGTCTGCAGTTGTTTGAATTTTTCTTAAGAGTCTCCGGTTCACAGTGGCTTCTTCCATAAGAATTATGTAGCACAGAATTTCTTGTCCTCATAGACCAAAGCTCCGGTGACCTTTCAAGTTACTTTGAGGAGTGATCAGTCATGTCACATCCATCCTGTCCTCAGCATCTGTAGGAACTAGCAGAGGAAAGTTTTCCAAGATGAGGTTTCAATGTTAAGGTTTTGTTGCTGTTATTTTGTTGTTGCTCTTGTTTATTGCATTTTTATATAAGGTAATAGAATACTGTGAGTGTTAGAAAGCAAAAGCTTCCTAATTGCTATCTTAAAGGACCACGACTTAAACTCCATTATCCAAATTGATCGATATTTTTCAGAGCCCAACTTGTAAGTAAGTGTTCTTTCTATTCTCTGCCATGTTGTAACTAAAGTTGTGCTTTCATGATAATGCCTTAATACCTCCAATCTAAAATGATGTAAAATCTGTCATGTTATATAGTTTTAAAGAAAATAAACTACAAAACTAATTTGGTCACAACTCTGGAATCTCAAAATAAATATAACAGTCCTCAAGATGTATAGAGCATAGCTAGAAATGAGCAAAATTCAAAATGCCTCTTTACCATAATTTCACTTTAATTAACTTTGATTTTGGAATGCATGGCCTATATCATAGTTTCATGTGTTCTTAATTTTTTTAAAATAATACTATCTTTATTAGTTATTTGAAAATTTGATAAGCACACTCTCATCATATTCACCATCCATCTCCATTATCTTTCTAACTAACCATTCCCTCCCATAAAATCACACATCCTTTTTTGTTTCTATCACGGTTAATTTTGTCCCTCAAGCTTTTCTGAGTGTGTGCCCTTAATTGGAGCAGAGTTGACTTATAAGAAGTGACATTCTTCGAGAAAACTGATCTGTCTTCTCCCAGCAGCTAAGAACTGCTGGTAGCTATTCAGCTAGGGTTGGGACTTCATGTCTTAACATCCCCCTCCACTCATCCACCCACCCCCCCATCTCCAAGCTAAGATTTGAAACTGGCTTTGGTTTCCACTGGTCTTGTACATGTAGTCAAACTGCCATGAGTTCATAAGTGCTTGCAAATGCCCTGCTGCTTAAAGAAAACATTGCTTCCTTGTAGTCATTCACCACTTCTGGCTCTTTCCAGCTTTCTGCCTCTCCTTCCATAGTGATCCCTGAGCCTTGGGAATAGGGAGTATTTGATGTACTTATTTAGGACTGAACATCTTGCGGTCATATACTTTCTGCCTTAGCTAGTTGTGAGTCTCTGTGTTGATCATCATCTACTGCACCAAGAAGCCTCTTGGGTGTGGCTTAGAAGTGCCTTCATCTGTGGGTACAATGAGAAGTAATTTGATGTCTAGTTAGCCATACTCTATCTATTATGACTAGCAAAACAATAACAGTAGATTCTGCCCTAAGGCCTATCACCTGTCTAGCCATAAGTTCTGGATCCAACCACAGTGTAAGGTATGGATTTTATCTTCTTGGGTGACCCTTAAATCAGATTATAAAGTGGTTGTTTGCCTCGATGATATTGTGCCAAAATGTCATCAGTAGACATATCTTGCCAGGACAGTTTTTATTGCAGCTTACAGGGTAAATAGCTGGGTATGACTGATGCTTTTCTCCCCCATTAATCTGCATAGTACCTTCCATCACAATGAAAATTCCCGGTAGGGAAACATTTCCAGGTCAGTACAAACTTTGTTTCTCTTTGTACTATGACTCAAGTCTGTGGTGTTATCAGTAATAGACGTTTACTGTCAAGTTCTGGAGATCATCAGGATGTTTGGGGAGCTTTATGACCTCACTTTTCAGTAGTTCCAAAGGAAGTAACTCGTCCCTGGCACTGGGCTTTTTACTTGTTAGCCTTTCAGGTCTAAATGGGGCCTTCTTGCCCCATTATAGGAAGACTCCATTTTAACTCTTACTGTTTGTGTCTAGATGTATACTATAATACTGAATTTTCATATGATTTTTTTTTAAATTATGTTTAGTGTTATCTCAGGGAATGGGTGTTGGGAGGACCCTCTAAAGAGTACCAGAGACCCTGGAGGTGAGACACTCTCAAGGGCATATTAGGGATGACCTTAGCCAAAATGCCTAACATTGGGGAAAGAGAAATCAAGAGTTCACCACCAGTAGATAGACAGGGACTCAAATGGAGGGACAGGATTACTAACCCACAGTCAGAATTCCTGATCCAGAATTGTTCCTGTCTAAAAGAACTACAGAGACAAAAATGGAGAGGAGATTGAAGGACAGGAGGTCCAATGATTGGCCCAACTTGGGATCCTTCTCATGGGGGAGGGGGTGCGCTAAGTTCTGACACTACTATGCTATGATGTGCTTACAGGTGGGAGCCTGACTTGACTGTCCTCTGAGTGCCCCTACCAGCAACTGACTGAGACAGAAGCAGATACTTACACCCAACCATTGGACTGAAGTCAGGGACCCCTATGGTTGAATTAGGGAAGGATTGAAGAAGCTGAAGGGGAGAGTGACCCCATAGGAAGACCAGCAGTCTCAACTAATTGGGATCACAGAGAATTCCAAGAGACTGAACCACCAACCAGGAGCATACACGGGCTGGTCTGAGGCAACGGGCATAGATGTAGCAAAGGTCTACCTGATCTGGCCTCAGTGGGAGAAGATGCACTTAATCCTTGTGAGCCTTGAGGCCCCAGGGAACAGGAAGGCCTGGTGGGGAGAAGCACTCTCTCAGAGACAAGGGGAAGAAAGAATGGGATGAGGGGATGTGGGAGGGGGGACAGAGGGGACAACAACTAGGATGTAAATAAAATAATTTTAATTAAAAGTAGATACATACATGCATACATACATACAAATGATTAGTATTATGTTTCCCTCCTAGTTTTCTTCTACTTTGCCTCCACCCCCCACACACTGATTTATCTCTTCCGCAACATAATTCCTTTCAATCTTTATCAGTATTTTCTATCTACCCTCCCTTGAAAATTCCTCTCCATGAATTCTTAATAATTTCCTGACTCCTGTGGGTATTCTGTATATATATATATGGAAAGTATATATATATATATATATGGAAAGTATATATGTATATATATATGGAAAGTATCAAAGCTAACATCTATCAGTGACAAAAATATACATGATATTTGTATCTCTGGACAAGAGGGTTTTGGGGGTTTGTTTTCTTTTTCTTTTTCTTTTTCTTTTTCTTTCTTTCTTTTTTTTCCCCCTGAAAATAAACAGGATGCTTTTAATAGCTTCTGAGTTCAAGGAAACACTGCAGCCTCTGGGTTTGTTTATGAGTTTTGTTTTGTTCACTGCATGGTTAAGTAAGCAATACGCAAAAGGTGTGCTCTGTTTCTGTGCATGTGAGTATGTACATGTGTGCTACAATTAGCAAGACAATATTAGTGGAAGAATCATCAGATAATTCTCTGCAATTGAATTAGTTTTTAAAGTAAAATGCTATCAAAACATTTCATTAATGTCACATCTTAACTGTGTTCCTTCCCATCAAACGTGTATCATATTTAATATCCAAAACTACAAATACTTTTCTGTAAAATAGCTAATGGCTTAGTGAAGTGGTTTAGCCACTGATTAATTTGAGATTCCTTGGAGTGGTTTATGCTATCAATTGTACTTCCTGGTCTTCTATGGAAACTTATGAACTTACTTCACATGAAACATAAAGATATTTGTACAGGACAAAGAGAAAGATGGAAAATTTGGACTCTCTACAGGAACATTGGTGAAATGGATACTTCTATATTTTTATATTTTTTTTTTACAAAAGCATGTCATAGAATGAATTCTAATAATTAAATTACATGTACCATGCATATAAAATAAAACAGAGTGGGTTTAATGACAAATCATATTCCTTAATGTCTTATTTGGGTAATTCTTTAAAATACCACCAAAAGAAAGATAGATAACGTTTTTGATTATATAGCAAAACAGTCTAACTATGGACAGATGTTGAGTTAACTGGGCAAACATTTGTCACATTCATTAAAAGTAAAGCAGAAGGACTTCCTTACTTTTGCTAAGCATCAAGACATAGTTTGTCTCTTTTGTGTGACTTCAACTGTGGTCACTTTGTACAAATAAGAATTCTAAGATCCCCTTCTCTGAAAAATGAAAAATCGAAATTTCTGGTGATTATATAATTCTACAGTGTTTCACATTTTTTTCCCAACTCTAAAGAGAGCTATTATCCTTCAACCTTCTCCTTTAGGCTTCCATAAGTTATAGGGACAATGAGCTGAGGCAAGCAAGATACAAGCCCCACCTGCTCAACATGACTTCCATTGAGTTCAGGACCGTGTGGGCATTACTTTCACAAAAACACTGCAAACGTTTAATTAAGGTATCACAACAGTGAATTATGTTGAAATACACTCAAAGCCATTCTTCATTCTAACTCTCATGGTAAGAAAAAGAAACTTGTCAGGCAAACTTGCAGTAGTTTAGAAATATTCTTACAACAAAATATAAGAGAACTAGGCAGGGTACAGGGTTGTGTTTGGAGGGAGAAAGGGAAAGTGGAGTTGATGTAATTATAGAATAACTTTAAAATTAAAATAAATTATTAAAAAACAAGGTTTGAGGTGAGGGATATATTGAATAGTTATAGTTAATCATATATATCAAGACACATACCATATTCATAAATATACAGTTGTTTGACAAACAAAATTATAAATGCACACAATCATAGAATGTATGTGTGTTTGTATCTTTGGTAAAGAATTCAAAACACACACACATGGACATACACACACACAAACACACACATACCCTTTATTACAAAAGATAACCAGTAAAATAGATAACACCATATATTTACAAACAGAAATCAAAAACAAATAAATTACTGTAATCAAAGTCATGTGGAATTGTGATGAGGGTTAATTTTGTACTTGTATTTGTTTTATTCTTACCCTGAGTTTTGCTACCCTGGTGCTCTAAGACAAGCTGTTGTGCATAATTTATAGCAACTACAATCTCAGCATACCTTCAGCCTAAGTATCTTTCTCATCAAGAAAGGAGATTCACTAAATGCACTAAGTATTAACATAAGATGAAATCCTTTGAAAGGACTGTTTAACAAAACTGTAAACAAAACTAAATCTGTCCAGATTCACCAAACTGCTGTACAGGCAGAATCTTTTCCAATTTTAATTTTAAATTTCATAACTTAACATATTATTATATTTTTGACTCTAGGGTTTCATTCTTATGAATTTTGTAAAATGTAAAATAATAATAATAATTATCACTGTCATTATAACGTACATAACATCCGTTGTCTCCAAATAGTTACATCTCTTCTAGCAAATACCAATAAAATTTCTTTCTTCATGGTGCAGCCTTTTATAGAACATATTGTGAACCTTTTCTACAAAGTGATGTGAAACAGATTGCGGTTATTAGGAGATTGTAACTCATTCTCCTTTTTTTCTGATGAATGAATGTACCATTGTGCCATGGACCGAGCTCAGTGGGCCCTCCTCAATCCGTGAAAATAAGGGTCTTGGATAGATGGGCATAGAGTCGGCATAAATGGGTGACAAACACATGGAGACACGAGAGAGTGTGTTGAATCTGAATGTAATGTCCAAACGAAAACTGGACTTTTTTATACAGAAGGAAAAAGAAGAAAAGCCAGGTGGATACATCCACCAAGTTACAGTGACCCAAAACAAAAGGAATGCATACATCAAAAGATGGCGGGGATCAGGCCATGTTTACCACTTAGAATGAAGCCAGGTGGTAATGCTAGTCGATTGTTAAACCCACCACCAGGGGTTTTTAGTACATACCTGATTATGCTGTTCCTTTGGGCCTAGTGAAGAAACCTGTATCAGGGGTTTCTGCTCTAGCAGACCTTCTCATGAATAATGCAATGCCACAACCCCCCTAGTTCCTATGCCTTGGTAAATTCTTGCACATGAGTGTAACTTGGCTGTTCTTTTAAGTATCTGTAGGGAATCTCCATTTGTCAGAAGAATTCACCAATTTGCTTCTCATATGCAATGTAGTCTGCCATACCTGACTGTAATGAAGATTCTAAGTATACTTTGCTAAGCTTGCCCTGAGATTTCTATCTCTTATCCAGTAAAATACTGGAACAAAGCATGCAAGACCCTCCACGATATTGCAGGAACAAATCTGGGGCATTCTAGCTATGGGAATGCCAAGGTTCCAGGAGGCTGAGTTTTCTTGAAACTCTGCCTCAGGACTGCTTCCAGGTTTCGAAACCTGTAATGCTAATTTGAGTCACCACTGGAGTGGATGCAGCACCATTAAAGAAAGTTTACTACAATTTCTCAGTTACCATTTGAGGCACAATGTTCTTCTTAAGGGGTCTTGTTACTTGATGCAGACAAAGTTGATTAAAATATTTGCATGCAATCTTTAAGTATTCATATGATATCTCTACGACAAACATGAAGGAGTGAAATTGCTGAGTCTATGTTACATATAATTTGGTGAAAACAAACAATAAAACCTTCTGGGTAGTTTCAGAATACTGTCCTCCACACGAGACTGACAACACGCCAGAGTGTACATAAGCATATGATTAGCACAGCATTAATAATCTGAGTAACTCAGCCTTTTCCATGTGTTAGACACAGGACCCGTGCTTAGTACATGGGATAGTTTTAATTATTTGTGTCATCATAAGGAAGCATGGAATAAATGCTGTGCATGATCTCTGCTTCTTTTTTGTTAAATTGGATATTTTATTTATTTACATTTCAAATGTTATATTCTTTCCTGATCCCCACTTCCAGCAACCTCCTACCCCTCCTCCTGCTTCTATGAGGCACCCACTCCCACCTCCCTGCCCTCGCATTCCCCTACACTGGAGCATCAAAACTTCACTGGACCAAGGGCCTCTTCTCCCATTGATGCCCGACAAGGACATCCTCTGCTACATATGTGGCTGGAACTATGGGTCCCTCCATAGGTACTCCTTGGTTGGTGGTAGTTTAGACCATGTTAGCTCTGGGGGTATTGGTTGGTTGATATTGTTGTTCTTCCTATGGGTTACAAACCCCTTCAGCTCCTTCGGTCCTTTCTCTAACTCCTCCATTGGGGACCCCGTGATCAGTTCAATGGTTGGCTGTGATCATGATCTTTGCTTCATAAATGAGGACATTACAAACCAGAATGCCAGTTACCTTGTCCAAATATCCTCGAGTTGTAGATAGAATGTACTAGCATAGAGAAACTGACATTAAGAATATCTTCTCTGGGGCTGGAAAAATGACTCAAGGGTTAAGAACACAGGCAGTTCTTTCAGAGGATCTGACTTTGACTCCTAGCACGAACTTGGTGGTTCACAACAATCTGTTACACTAGTCCCAGAGGATCCAATGCCCTCTTCTAGCCTCCGCCAGCACTGTGCACACATAGAGTGCACAGACAAACATGTAGGCACAGCATTCATACACATGAAGCAAAAATAAAGGTTAAAATTCTTTTTAAAGAATGGTTCCTCTAATTATGGTATTCTGCTATCTCTCCATGAATGTTTAAATAGACACCATGGATTATACAAAGTTGGCTACACTAAAGAAAAATCACAGATTTCTAAAAATGGCTTTTTAAAGAGGGTGCTGAAAGGCATCGCATGCAGAACATAAACTGAAAAAGTTAGCATCCAAGCCCTTGAAAACATGCCAATAGGATGTGCTATTCACATTTACCACTAGCCTTATTCTTTTCTCTATTTAAATGATCTCTACTTAGATTGGCATCTCCTCAGCAAATTGTCATGAAGTTTAGATTAAATGTAAAAATCGAAATCTCTAATCAAAAAAGGAATATGAATTCAAAATCAGAGATCATAAACAATGATTTTAAAGTTTATTGATAACCCAGAAACAAAATACTATTTATAATATGATCATTTTCTCATGTTCAAGACAAAATAGAATAACTTAAAGCTATTATACTTTTATTTTCATATTGATACAACTATTGATACATGCTAAGTACTTGGGTGGTTTCTGTTTCCTCAAATTACATAGTTTTATATTTTCATTGATTATTTTTGAAAAATGTCTTCGGTCCCCTGTTAAACAACTTGATGATTTTAATTTTTTCCAACTACCATGAATATTTTTCCGAAATTCAGCTTATCACAAAGGGAGAGAGTGAAGAAAACTGTCACCTTGAAGTAATCCACTCTTTGGAGCTAGATGATGAAAACAGAAAATAAGAGTCATGTTGCTTTCTTGAGCACCTTGGTGTATATCTATAATATACAATAACTGAAAGTCACTGTAGGCAAAATGCCATGTGCTGTATCTTCTCCTTTTTCATATTGTTAATTTAAAAAAAATCTGTGTCAGTGTTTTACTGTTCAAAAAAGATTCAAAGTAAAAGGCTGAGCATGCGCTAATCTAACACGGAGGGATTTTTCAACTCACTGTAGCTTTAATAAAACAGCATGCAGAGGTTTCTCTGCCATGCTTCTGTGGGTATTCCCTGGTTTAATTTAAAATATTCTGATATAATGTATATCAAATGCATAAGTCTATATTATATGAATAATATATTGGGTATAATATATATATATATATATAATGAAATGAGTATATGAGTATGACTGACTGATGTCTTACTCTGAATTTTCACAAAGGTTTTAGAAGTAACTTAATATGTTTATAGAGGAAACTCTGTAAACAGGGCCCTGGTCTTGGGAATCTCAACATTAGGAATTTTTTCGTGCACCTTCTTGAGAAATAAAGGCAAATAGAATGAAACTGATAGAGAATCAAGCCATGGTCCTCTTACACCATAGCATATTATAGATGGAAGGACAGTGTGTGTGTGTTACAGCATTTGTGATTAAATTCATGAATGATAGGTAATATGTATTAGCTTATGGAAGGTGCATAAACGTTGAAAGTTAGCAATGGAAAACTGAACTATTCCAGTTTCGTTCAGATGGAACATTTTCATATGATTGCATAAGTGACTATCGAGGAACAATTTGCGCGTGATTAAATGCAGGAAATTCAAGAAAACAAGTCTTCTAATTGCCTTCTATGGGACATTTAGGTCTGAACACAACTTCAATAATTTAAAAAAATACTTAGTTAGCTTACTTAGCACACAATGAGATAACTGTAATCTAGGAGGTGTCTTTTGAACCACAAGCATCTAGCTGTCTAGTCATCAGACATGAATTGAGATTTAAAAAAAAAAACTAAAAGTGGGTCCATAGCCCCACATTTGCACAGATATAAAACTGTGATAAATCTACACATTGAAAGGTTTTAGCAGAGCTTGAACCAAAAAATGGAAACCACATACTAAACACAAGAAATATGACCAAGGGTAAGGAATGAGAAGTAAGCGCTTAAGAAGATTCCCTTCTTTTGCATCTCCATCCCCACTCATTCCCAGTCTTACCCACAGGTCTCCCAGGGTTTTACATGCATAGCTGTCTATGAATCACGACTAGTTATCCGTGAAAACATCCCTTGATGTTTCCCAAAAATATTAAATACCAAGTCATTTGGTGGCTGTTCTCAAGGGAACTGTAGCAAATAATCTCATGAAACAGTTTTCCATTCATAGATAGTTGTCCTAAGATTTACCTCAATGAAGATATGTAGAGGTTTGCTGAGTCAGGAATCCATAATAAAAACATCTCTCAGGTGGGCATAACATAGACACCATAAAGGGACCATAACCTCGACAGACCTATGTCCTCAGAGCTTGGTCACCAGGCACTGTATGAACAGTTTATACACCATGGAACTGTCTCGTGAGATTTCACATTTTTTAAGTGTGTGATAACAACCTTACACATTACACTTCTCAGGAATATTTATATTAAATGTGAAAGCGAGGATTACCGGTACATACCCAAACTTCATTAAGAGTAAAGAAAATATTTTGACTAAGCTTCAGTGGTTTCATTTCTAGGTAGGGTTAAACTTTCCTTTCCTATATGAGGGTGGATTTAATCCTTGTTTAATCTGCATTATTTCCAGATTTCCATTGCACTTAAAAAAGGCCAACCTAGAGTGTTAGCTTTTTAATAGATATTTTCTTTTTTTACATTTCAAATGTTATCCCCTTTCCTAGTTTCCCCTCCAAAAATTCCCTATCTCCTTCCCCCTCCCCCTACTCCCCAACCCACCCATTTCTGTTTCCTGACCCTGGCATTCCCCTATACTGGGGCATAGAACCCTCACAGGACCAAGGGCCTCTCCTCCCATTGATGACTGAGTAGGCCATCCTCTGCTACATATGCAGCTAGAGCCATGAGTCACTCCGTGTGTTTTCTTTGGCTGGTGGTTTAGTCCCAGGGAGCTCTGGGGGTACTGGTTAGTTCATATTGTTGTTCTTCCTTTGGGGCTGCAAACCTCTCATCTCCTTGGGTACTTTCTCCAGCTCCTTCATTGGGAACCTTGAGCTTCGTCCAGTGAATGGCTGTGAGCATCCACTTCTGTATTTGTCAGGCACTGACACAGCCTCTCAGGAAACAGCTTTATCAGGCTCCTGTCAGCAAGCTCTTGTTGGCATCCGCAATAGTGTCTGGTTTGGTGGTTGTTTATGGGGTGGATTCCCAGTGAGGCAGTCTCTGGATGGTCATTCGCTCAGTCTCTACTCCTCTAAACTTTGTCTCTGCAACTCCTTCCATGGGTATTTTGTTTCCCCTTCTAAGAAGGATCGAAGAATCCACACTTTGGTATTCCTTATTCTTGAGTTTCATGTGTTTTGCAAGTTGAATCTTGGGTATTCTGAGCTTCTGGGCTAATATCCACTTATCAGTGAGTGCATATCATGTGTGTTCTTTTGTGATTGGGTAACCTCACTTAGGATGATATCCTCCAGATCCATCCATTTGCCTAAGAATTTCATGAATTCATCGTTTTTTATAGCTGCATATTACTCCATTGCTATGATCATAGTGGAGGAGGATGTGTCCTTATTACAGGTTGGAGCATTTTCTGGTTATATTCCCAGGAGTGGTATTGCTGGATCTTCCAGTAGTACTATGGTCACTTGATCTTTGACTAAAAAGCTAAAACCATCCAGTAGAAAAGGGACAGCATTTTCAACAAATGGTGATGGCTTAACTGGTGGTTATCATGCAGAAGAATGCAAAATGATCCACTCTTATCTCCTTGTTCAAATCTCAAGTCTAAGTGGATCAAGGAACTCCACATAAAACCAGAGACACTGAAACTTATAGAGGAGAAAGTGGGGAAAAGCCTGGAAGGTATGGGCACAGGGGGAAAATTCCTGAACAGAACACCAGTGGTTTGTGTTGCAAGATCCAGAATTGACAAAGGGAACCTCATAAAATTGCAAAGCTTCTGTAAGGCAAATGACACTGTCAATAAAACAAAAAGGCAACCAACAGATTAGGAAAAGATCTTTACCAATCCTAAATCTCATAGGGGGCTAATATCCAATACATACAAAGAACTCAAAAGTTAGATTCCAGAGAACCAAATAACTCTATTAAATATGGGGAACAGAGTTAATCAAATAATTCTCAACTGAGGATTACCAAATGGCCAAAAAGCACTTTAAAAAAATGTTCAACATCCCTTAATCATCAGGGAAATGCAACTCCAAACAACCCTGAGATTCCACCTCACATCAGTCAGAATGGCTAAGATCCAAAACTCAGGTAAAGCAGATGCTGGCAAGGATGGGGAGAAAGAAGAACACTCACTTCTCCATTGCTGGTGAGACTGCAAGCTGGTCCAACCACTCTGGAAATCAGTTTGGCAGTTCCTCAGAAAATTGGACACAGTACTATCAGAATGTTAGGTTTTTTTTTTTTCTAGATAAACACAGACTTTTTCTTTAATTCAGATAATATCTGCTACCACATATTGTATTATACTATATTATTACATGCATAATTCTTTTTTTTCAAAAAACAATTTTTATTAGATATTTTCTTCATTTACAATTCAAATGCTATCACAAAAGTCCCCTATACCCTCCCCCCACCCCGCTCCCTAAACCACCCATGCCTGCTTCCTGGCACTGGCATCCCCCTGTACTGGGGCATATAATCTTCGCAAGACCAAGGGCCTCTCCTCCTGATGATGAATGAGTAAGCCATCTTTTACTACATATGCAGCTAGAGATAAGAGCTCTGGGTGTAGTGTTTAGTTCATATTGTTATTCCTTAGCTTTTTTTTTTTTTAATAGTTAAAGTATCACTTTTTTTTCCAGAACAGAAGTATTTTTTAATTATGTATTTTCTTCATTTACATTTCAAATGCTATCCCAAAAGTCCCTCATACCCTTCCCCCTCTCTCTCCCCTACCCACCCACTCCCACTTCTTGGCCCTGGCATTACCCTGTACAGAACCATATAAAGTTTGCAAGATCAAGGGGCCTCTCTCCTCAATGATGGCTGACTAGGCCATCTTCTGATACATATGCAGCTAAAGACACAAGATCCGGGGGTACTGGTTAGTTCATATCGTTGTTCCACCTATAGGGTTGTAGACCCCTTTAGCTCCTTGGGTACTTTCTCTACTTCCTCCATTGGGGGCTCTGTGTTCCATCCAATAGCTGACTGTGAGCATCTACTTCTGTGTTTGCCAGGCACCGGGTCAGCTATAACAGGGTCCTTTCAGCTATAACAGGGTCCTTTCAGCAAAATCTTCCAACTGGTAATAAGGACACATGCTCCACTACATTCATAGCAGCCTTATTGATAATAGCCAGAAGCTGGAAAGAACCCAGATGCCCCTCAACAGAGGAATGGATACAGAAAATGTAGTACGTTTACACAATGGAGTACTACACAGCTATTAAAAAGAATGAATTTATGAAATTCCTAGGCAAATGGATGGACCTGGAGGGCATGCATCATCCTGAGTGAGGTAACCTAATCACAAAAGAACTCACATGATATGTACTCATTGATAAGTGGATATTAACCCAGAAACTTAGAATACCCAAGATACAAGATACAATTTGCAAAACACATGAAACTCAAAAAGAATGAAGACCGAAGTGTGGACACTTTGCCCCTTCTTAGAATTGGGAACAAAACACCCATGGAAGGAGTTACAGAGACTAAGTTTGGAGCTGAGAAGAAAGGATGGATCATCTAGAGACTGCCATATCCAGGGATCCATTCCATAATCAGCCTCCAAACGCTGACACCATTGCATACACCAGCAAGATTTTCCTGAAAGGACCCTGCTATAGCTGTTCCTTAGCTTTTTAATGTCACCTTTCCTCCAGTTGTTTTTCATGATGTAAATTGAACATGTACTTTTGTTTCTTTGCATTATAATCCACACATTGTTTTCAACATGTGCTGGGCATTTAAACACTGTGAATCCTCTCTTTTGAATGTATATGTCATATATGTGGCAAATCTCAGGAATCATTTCTTACATCTTGTTTGAGACAGACTGTCACTGGGCAAGGAGCTCCAGAGGTCTGCTTGCCTTTGTCTTCCATCTGGCCATCAGCGGATTACAAAAATGTAACATTATGCCGGGCGGGTGGTGTTTGTGCACACCTTTATTCCCAGCATTTGAGATGCAGAGGCAGACAGATTTCTGAGTTCAAGGCCAGCCTGATCTACAGTGTGAGTTCCAGGACAGCCAGGGTTACACAGAGAAACCCTGTTTCAAAAAACAAAAGCAACAACAAAAAAAGTAACATTACACCTGACTATTTGAATAATATTTTTATTTATTTTTTTTAGGGGGAGTGTTGGAGACAGGGTTTCTCTGTATAGCCCTGGCTGTCCTTGAACTCACTTTGTAGACCAGGCTGGCCTCGAACCCAGAAATCCGCCTGCCTCTGCCTCCCAAGTGCTGGGATTAAAGGCGTGCGCCACCACGCCTGGCTAATATTTTTATTTCTGAAATTATGATATAATTATGTGATTTCAGCCCATCCTTTTTTCCTTCATACTATCACATGTGCCACATATTTTTGCTTCTCTCTCTCTCTCTCCTCTCTCTCTAATTCATGGCCCCATCACATGGCCGACTTTTGATGTCTTCTGAGGTTACATCAGGTCCTTATGCTTGCAAAATAAGCACTTTGCCAAATGAAGCATCTCCTTAGTCCCTGAATGGTTATGAGATTTGTGTCACAAAAGTAAAATTTTAAGCCTAGAATACTCTAGAGACTATATCTGTATTAAAGACCACATATTTGCTTTTTCTTTATCTCAGAGTGAGGGCAACATTATCACCATGGGGTAGCATACCCATGATGGTTGATATCCCGTCTGCCTATATCTATCACCTTCTTGAAACCTTAATATTACTGCCTGGATTCCAGAAATCATTCTCAGCTTGGGCATTTCATAATGGCTGAAGTCTAGGTATGGATCCCTAGGAATTATAGAACTGTTTCCATTCTAAGCAACTCACCCATTTGACATTAGATAGGACAAAACACTTGAGTTCAGTTAATCTTGAAACTTTGCAACAAGTTTGTTTAAAAAAAAAAGTGTTCTGTAAATTTCTGATTTATGAACAACATGGACTTACACAGACTGGACACAGTAGACTTGATTAATGGCTTAGAAAAAAAAATTGGTAACACACACACACATACATAGTCTTGGTTCTGGATTTGCATATTATAATTGTGATTTATGTGCATTCAATGGAAAGAAATACTGTTAGGAATGGGGAAAGGGTGGAGGGCACAAATTATTTTAATACAACTTGGGAACTTAAGTAGGACTTCTATCTAAACCAAGGAAACTTCAACCCCAAAATGACAGGACGTGGCCATTTGAAATATATCACTAGACTATCCTAGTGATCCATTTCCATTCCAAATTGAATGTAAAATATGCTCATATTTTCTTTTTCCATACTTTATCCAAACAAAGGAACTAATCTGACACTTTAAACAAACTGATAACAGTATTTCTATTTTTATAATTAGAATTTAATGCTACATTTATAGAATTCCTATGAAAACTGAATCCATAAACAAAATGCTGTAGGCTTTGGATTTAAAATTTTGTCATTCTCAAAGCAGAGCTAAAAAGTAAATGATGTAACTTCATTTATTTCAGTCCTTAATCAGGCTAAAACCCAAACAGTTTAACTACATTTTTTGATCCTACCAATATAGCATGATTTCTGATTTTTTTTAAACTTAAAAAAAATATTTACATCCATTCCTCTGTTGAGGGGCATGTGGGTTCTTTCCAGCTTCTGGCTATTATAAATAAGCCTGCTATGAACATAGTGGAGCATGTGTCCTTCTTACCAGTTGGAACCTCTTCTGGATATATGCCCAGGAGAGGTATTGCGGGATCCTCCGGTAGTACCATATCCAATTTTCTGAGAAACCGCCAGACTGATTTCCAGAGTGGTTGTACAAGCTTGCAATCCCACCAACACTGGAGGAGTGTTCATCTTTCTCCACATCCTTGCCAGCATCTGCTGTCACCTGGAAAATACCCAAGGAGCTAAAGGGATCTGCAACCCTATAGGTGGAACAACATTATGAACTAACCAGTACCCCGGAGCTCTTGACTCTAGCTGCATATGTATCAAAAGATGGCCTAGTCGGCCATCACTGGAAAGAGAGGCCCATTGGACTTGCAAACTTTATATGCCCCAGTACAGCAGAATACTAGGGCCAAAAAGTGGGAGTGGGTAGGGAGGGGAGTGGGGGGGAGGGTATGGCGGACTTTTGGGATAGCATTGGAAATGTAAATGAGGAAAATACCTAATTAAAAAAATAAAAAAAGAGAAAATATCCAATAAAATCTAAGTAAAGATCAAAAAAATATTTACTAGAAAATGTGGACAAATTCAGTGCTAGTTAAATAAAATGTTTCATCATCATAGTTTGATAAAGACATGTAATTTATATCAATTCAAATCACAGTTATAATTTAAAAGTTTTACCTTTTATAACCTAGTGGGGAAACCCCCACTCAACTCCTGATTTGGCGTGTACTCAAGAATCATGAACAGAACACAACACCTTGATGTAACAACACGAGGTATTTTAATAATGGAGCTCCTGGTCGAAACATATCTCACACAGGAGATAGTGGATTCGGCCACGAGGCTTGGAAGCTAGGGTTTTTTATAGAAAAGGAGTGGGGCTGGGGGAGGAATTGGCACAGTTTCACATGACTGGTTCATTTAAACATCAGCAGCCTGTTAACATTTAACTTAGGTCAGAGGGGTGGGAGATAGGGAGGAGATGGGCCTGCCCGGGCATGTCCTGGTCTGTTCTGCTATGTTCTCCGCCCCAGGTTTCAAAGCTCACAAACAACTCTTTGGGCTATTTGACATATATTACATGAATCACAGGTCTCAAGTTTTATTTCCTTTCATACCCATGGTAGACATTGTAAATGTTTCCTTTATTTATCATTTATAATTGTCATCTCATAGGCATACTGTTGAAAAGCTTGCCCTTTTCAGGTCTTTCTGAACTGAATCTATCTAGCTGATTCAACTCTGGCCCAAATTCCTCTCCAAGCCGACTGATTCCTGATTAAAATGAGTTTCTCTCAGCTTCTGACTAAATTGCTCTGCTTGGCTGAAACTAACTCTGGGAATCTGTTCTAGTCTTCTGGCTCTTTCTCATTCTATGGCTCATTCTGCAACCTGCCTCTGTAGGACTGTCCCTGTAAAATTAGTGCCTCCTCCTCTTCCTCCTCCTCCTCCTCCTCCTCCTCCTCCTCCTCCTTCTTCTCTCTCTCTCTCTCTCTCTCTCTCTCTCTCTCTGTCTCTCTCTCTCTTTCTCTCTCCCACCCCACCCCACCCCACCCCCACTGCTCTGTTAAATCACCTGTCTTGTCTGTTATCTGTTCTTGTAGCAAGTTGGGCATATCCTATCTCTGACTCATTCTGTCAAATCTTTTTCTTAATCATCACTTTGTCTGCCCCTCAATTAGACATCAAACATAGCTGATTACTTCTACAAATTAATCTTACCTAAATTGTTTGGAATTAGAGGTGTGTGCTAAGGGTGTGTTTGTATTTAGCCTGAGGGATGAAGGTGTTGACATGTCAGCATGCCTAGGTATTTCCATGTGACTCCTTGCCAAAGCTGCTTTGTTACTACATTAAAATTCCCCCACAAGACACCATTTAATTATTAATACATCGTCAAATAAATGCAAATTATGGTAATTATAAATTAAATATTACTCTTCACTATATTTGTATATGTGGTCATTGCAGATTAGATGTCTTTAAGGACCTGTTCTAAAGAGTAGCATTGTCTTTTCTTTGTATTTCAAAATATTTTTACATTTATTTAATGTGTGTGTGTGTGTGTGTGTGTGTGTGTGTGTTGTGTCTGTGAGCATATGTACCAAAACATTCATGTGCAATGACATATATATAGAAGTCAGTTGACAGTTAGTTTTCCTAGCTTTGACAGTGTAGGCTGCAAGGATCAAACTCAGGTCATCAGGCTTGGTAGCAAACACGATTTTACAAGGAGCAATCTCATAGACCCCTGGCTTCTTGCTGTCGGACAAGTTTTAATGCTATGCTTTCATCTGAAGTTTGTTCTCAAAGAGCTTTTTCCATGTGGAGTCAAAAGAGACTTGGAATATTCTGCAGTTTCAACCATCTAGCTATTTTTTACATCTGACCACATTCATACATCTTTTTTTATAACTTGAAACACCAAGGACATGAAGTGTACTGCTTTTTCTCCACGCAGGCAAGCTGGTACCATTAGAGAGGTTTCCCACTGGCTTCAATTGAATTGAACAAAGACACTAAAATGTAAGGAAACTAAATATCTCATAGAAATGTGGTTACAAAAGCTTCCTTAAGGATAGTTAACAGGAAGTATAAAATGCCACCAGAGTAAAATGAAAGTAGGAGATACAATAGAAAACTATGCTTATAGCAATATCACTAAACTCATAGAGTTATCCTAGTTTCTTCTCAAACATGAACATTATGGTTCACATTCATATACATTAATTTTTTATTAGGTATTTATTTCATTTACATTTCCAATGCTATCCCAAAAGTCCCCCACACGCTCCCCCACCCATTCCCCCAATCACCCACTCCATTAATTTTTAATTCTATACAAAGTGTATTAACTTTAAGGTTGACTACACATATTTTTTAAAATGTGGAAATGTAATGGAATTGAGATTAGAGATCAGATCAGATTAGCCCTAATTCAGACTCTACAATACTATGATTCTCCTCTAATATCTCAAATTACAGTTATCTCTAGAAAATGTCATTAAATAAATAAAATCATGAGAGGTGTATATTTAAGATTATGTGAGTTCTTACTAATGTATTCATTGACTCAATGGAATGTATTGAGATACAAGAATACAGAAATACATATAATACTCATCCCCCCAATAAGTTAACACCACAAGGCTTGAATTGAGGAAATTTTAAAATCCTCACATGTATTTCATAAACACAATAGTGAGAGAAACTGTGGAATTGGGGGTACTTTCTAATTATGATTATCATGGAGAACAAAATGTTAGTGAAGAACCTGGCTTGAAATTAACTGTCAGAGTTATTACAGAGAGCAAGGACATTAAGCCAGAGATAACAGCACACAATAGGAAACAAAAAGTATGGTCTCAAAATAATGAATGATGTTACCCAGGTAGGAACTGTCACATTGTTCAAACTCTTATCTTATATTCATAATATTTTATATTTTATTATTTGTAGTAACTATTAATAATAGCAATTCTATAAACACATTAATAAAAAGAATTGTCTACATCTCTGAAATATAGGTAAATGTAAAATATATGATTAATAACTTAGATTTAGGAAAATGTAAATATCACTACTTCTCAATCATAATTCCATAACTGTGATTTTATGCAAAACATGCTATACCTTGTATTTCCCTTCTCTTTGTCTCTATGACAAAGAAAATTTCATCAGCAACAGAAGTAGCAATATTGTTTTTTGACTTACTATTATCTATTTATCTATAGTGATATCTTAACATATTTATTTGTATTCAATTAATAATTTCAACCATTCACATGCCAGATAACTTTTTAACCATCATGTTAAAAAGTATGAACTTGAGGTCAAAGGGGTTTGCTAAAATTCTCAGAACTGTTAGCATGACTCAGGTCAACAGAAATAGTTGTGCTACAGGACTTCTGCTTCACTATTGATACCAGCTAGACAGCGGGATCCCTTGAAACTTTATTGCCATGTCTGGCAAATGGTGTTGACTGTCATTTGCAACAGACTGGTCTCCCATTGTGTGATCTATTAATTACCAGGTAGATTGAGCAGATTCTGATTGTACAAATCTCTGGGCAGAGTACCAACATAACCTGTCCTTGTATATGTGTTATGTGTGTTTATATGTGTTATATATAGCATATAGCACAACTATTATATGCTATAAGGTCTCTTACTGATGACCTGCAAAAGTGACATATATCCCTTTTGTTACATTCTGTTGATCAAAACAAGATACATGGCTAATCATAGTTCAGTAGTGCAGAAATGGATTCATACTCTTTACACAAGGATTGACTGAATCATATTTAAATGTAGGTGGGACTGAGAAAAGTACTGGAGTCATTTTCAGAGATATTCCAAGTCATACAGGATAACAAAATATTTTTATTAGTAGCCAAATATACAGCCTGAACAACAATAACACAGCTGTCACATCAACCACAGTTACTAATAAAACAACATTTGGGTGAGACTTTGTACTTATTTGTCAGAGCAAGTCTATACTAACAGAGATTGATGAGGTTATGCTCATTTAACCAAAGGGTGAAATTGAAATGTATTTTCTCTCTTTACAAGACTATTAAGCATTCAATATTATTTTAATATACAAAATTTAACATTTTCACTGTCAGCAATAAAATTAGATCCTTACTGTTCCTGTTCTAAAAATGCAAAGTCTCATGAATTCTGAACACCTGTTTAAGTTGAAAAATAATTTTATTTATGGAATAGATGAAATTAACTCCTGTCACACAAAGCTGTGCATAGATTTCAGACTTTTAAGAATTTATATAAAGTTCTCTTAGGATACTTACTTTGTTCTCCATGCTATCCTGTTTTGAATTGGCTTATTGAAAGGATACTAGTGCATTATATGAAAAAATGAGAATATTGGAAGTATTGTGTAATATATGTTATGTAACGTGTATGTATGTATGTATATATGTATATATATATGAAATTATATATAAGATACATTATGAATTAATGTTTGAAAAAGATATAAAAAGTTGGTAATAAGTAGATCGTGCTAGCAAAATGGCTCAATTGATTAGGGTACTTACTGTTTAGTAAAACCACTAGTACCCAACAATTGTTGTGTACATCCATAAGTCCATTGTAGTGTACATACCCAAACACATGAACAGTAAATAAATTAAAAATGTTTATGTAGTGTTCATAAAACTAAAGCTAGTTCTAGAAGATATACATATATATATATATATATATATATATATATATATATATATATGCATGCATTTAACTGGTAATGTTTGAATCCAAATGTCAGCTTGACCAATTTTAGATTTAACGTAGGATATGAGACCACTTCATATCTATGTCATCCAGCCTCCTTTTCAGATACATCCTTCTGGAGACTTTCAGAATGAAAATCAATTTCCTGTCATCCATTTCCCAGTTATTATCCAGTCCTCTTATAGCATCTTTAGAAGTACAATTGACGTTTATTTAGAATTTGAAGCAATGTTTCTTCATATTTTGAATTTTTGCATGCAAGAAGGTCATACAAGAGACATCATGGGAGCTGTCCTCACCAAGCTCAATTTGATGTCACTTTAATGAGCAAAAGGTTCTGGGAAAATAGACTAAAAAGAGATCACCTTACATGTTTAATTTACTATTTGCTATATATCTATTTGTCAGTGCGTTCCCTTTCTTTATCACTACCCTAGTTGTTCCTCACGCTGTCTTCTATGCCTTATCTCTACTTTTCTCGGATTGGAATCTACTTCTCAAATTCCTATCTTATGCCCTATGGTGCTAACGTGCTATCTTTTTTATCTCATCTTTTTACTCGTAGATCAAAAGCTATAACACTAGTCCTCACCTATCCTTGATCACTATTTGATTTGAATTCCACCTGAGTACAAACCCATCTCATAGATATGCAAACATGATCCACTTTCCAAACCCTTTTAGCATTAAATATTTCTACAGTTCTTAAGTTCCTGATGGGCCTGCAATGTTTCCTTTCTCTAGGTTCACCTGAAATAATTGTGGTTAGGTTACTGGCTTATGAGTGTGATTGTATCTAGCATGTATTTAATACCAATCAACAAAATGCTATTGTCTTTTTAGGGGCATCTCAATCTTTCATTTGTATACACTTCAGTCTTTCTGATATTCTATTGCATAGCAAGGTGCCTACCTTAAAAAAAAAAGTGTTATTGCTATTTGCATTAAACAGTCAGTCTATTTTTCTGTGCTAATTTATTCATCCAATTAAACAATTATTGAGACTCCATATAAATAGCTGTTCTAATTAATAGTGGAGAAAAACCAGGAGGGTGTGATGGCTGAAAACTTTTTATTGATCAAGGTGTTAGGGTCATGATGAAGTTACTTTTCAAAAGTTTCTCTTTTATTTTTTCTATCTCATATGTATCTTATTAATCTAGTATGCTGAATCTACCTCAGATGACAGAAAATTGATATAGATAATTTTTAAATTCTTGTTTATCTCTAATGTGCAGTGGCACTACTGATTTTGTTCAGTTGTTATCCCCATCCTGGTCTGACCTCTGACTGTTTCTCATCTCATACCCCTTCCTCTGTCTCCAAGAATATGTCCTTACCCCTCTACCCCCACACTACCAGACCTCCCCACTCTCTGGGGCCTCAAGTCTCATGAAGATTAGGTGCAGTTTCTCTCACTGAGGCTAGACCAGGCAGTCCTCTGCTGTATATGTGTAATTTGCTTTTTAAATGAGGTACAGGGCTTTTAACTACAGTAATTCTCTTTTGTAAGCAATAAAAATCTTCTAGGAATCTGGGACAAGACATGGCATTGCCTTGTGCAGGAAGTCAAAGGGCAAAAAGCACACAAGGCAATGCCATGCAAAGCGAGATTTTTCCACATTGATGTCTTTGTGAATGAGTATCATCTTAAAGATTCACCTATATGAGATAGTTGAGAGGTTCTACTGTGAACTAGATGCTGAGCTGGGGCCCTGATTAACAGATTTCCCTTGCAAAGACAAGGATATTATATGAGATAGGGTATCACTTTTGTAGTTGCTTGACAACAATCAATATGCATTATGAAACCAGAGCCATAAATTACATGTGCGTGGCCATCTGGCCAGAGTGCAAAGTTAGGAAATATAACAACTGTTCAACTTGAGAACTAAATGCATGACTAAAAACATGAAAATCATGTTGCTCATGAAGCATGGTTATTTAGAATGTAACTCTACTGGTTGGTATCTCAATATTAAAATCAATCATTTTCTCCCACTCAGGCAAAAGACAGTAAACAATAGTGTGCTTTGTAGATGCTATGAAACTGGCAGCCATGGTTTTCCAGACAGCTGGAATCAGAATAAAAT
The DNA here is from genome assembly GCF_978045245.1 of Mus caroli. Classification (NCBI taxonomy): domain Eukaryota; kingdom Metazoa; phylum Chordata; class Mammalia; order Rodentia; family Muridae; genus Mus; species Mus caroli. The sequence goes on from NW_028227272.1 coordinate 69,423,854, forward strand.
TCATAGTGTGAAAGAACTGAGTGAAAAGTGAAAAGGGAAGAGAGAATGAGAGAGAGAGAGAGAGAGTGAGAGAGAGAGAGAGAGACAGAGACAGAGACAGAGACAGAGAGACAGAGAGAGAGAGACAACAGATGCAGAGATGGGGATAGACCCAAGATTCAAACTCTAGTAATTTGTTTATTGTTACATGATAAATTTTACCAACCAGATTTCATCATCTTGTGAGAGCAAGTATCTACTACCTCATGTTGTTTCAGAGTAAAGAATAAGGGTGCAATTAAACTATGTAGCTCTGGATTGAATTTTGAGACATTAGACCTATATGAGCTCAATAATTTTATTCAAGGGAACTCATCACCTTGCTACCTATAGGCTGAGTCTTTCCAGTGGCCGTTGCTAATATCAGTTATAAGGAAAACTACCCACCCACGTGGTCCATCTCATAATCAGCCAGCAAACGTAGACACTATTGCAAATGCCAGCAAAATTTTGCTAAAAGGACCCTGTTATAGCTGTCACTTGTGAGGCCATGCCAGTGGCTGGCAAATACAGAAGTGGATGCTCACAGTCATCTATAGGATGGAACACAGCTCCTCCCAATGGAAAAGCTAGAGAAAGTACCCAAGGAGTTGAAGGGGTCTGCAACCCTTTAGGTGGAACAACAATATGAACTAATCAGTACCCCCAGAGCTCATGTCTCTAGCTGCATATGTATCAGAAGATGGCCTCGTCGGCCATCATTGGGAAGAGAGGCCTCTTGGTATTGCAAACTTTATATGCCCCAGTTCAGGGGAACGCCAGGGCCATGAAGTGGGAGTGAGTAGGTAGGGGAGCAGGGTTGGGGGAGGGTATAGGGGACTTTTGGGATAGCATTTGAAATGTAAATGAAAAAAAATCTAATAAAAATATTTTTTAAAAAAGGAATACTATTATCTATTACCAGCAGCATGGGCATATGCTATTCCATGAAGCTAACAATAGCTCCTTTAATCTTTTCTTTTTCATAAACATCCATCTTTCCCACAATGCTTTCAGAGCTCTAGAAGATGTACTATCTCTTGCCTCTGAGATGCTCTTTAAATGATTAGGTGCATCGTTGATAAAGATTAGCTTCCCCACCTACAGTCTGTTGCTTGGCTCAAATGATGATGCCCTTTGCCAGACAGAATCATTTTAGTTTCATTATATCTCATTAAAAAAAAAAAACATAAGTTTTTGTGCTCCCAGTGTCTTGTTCAAAAAGTATTTTTTCATGTCAATGAGTCAAAGACTATTCACCACTTTCTCTTCTATCACATTCAGGATAACTGACCTTATATTGAGGTACATAATGCATTTGAACAAGCAAGCTGAGAGCTAGTAATTTTAAATTCTTAATTTTTTTACACTGGTGTATATACCATCTTTCCCTATAGTGTTCGTTATTCTTTTTTAACCTGGTTTAGAAAGTTGTTTCACAAAAGCAAAGATGAAAACATCTCTATCCTTGATGGCCAAGTCTACTTCACTGGTAATCTTACACTAGAATCCATTGCATGTATTGTATCTACTAATGTTGATAATTCTGCCTGAAAAATATGTTCTAATCCACTCATTGTAAAATTTATTGTTATTGCTATAGACAGAGATATTTTGAAAAGGTAATTTTCATCTAAATTGTCAAACTGCAACTTTGATACCCTCTAAATTATCTTCTTCACTGAAAAAGATAATATATATCTGAATATATCTGTCTATATCCCACCCTCTGTAGGCAGTATACTGAAATGAGGATATTTATTATACTATTTTTATCCTTAAAATAATTAGTTTATTTGTTTATTGTTTTAGTTATTTATTCATCTTAAACCCAATATCACCCTTCCTCTCATCTTGTGATGAGAGTATCACTCCCCCCCCACACACACACACATTAACGCCCCCTGCAATGCCTTGCACACCAAGTCATTGGAGGATTCTCTCCCACTGAAGCCAGACAAGGCAGTCCATTTATTAGTACTGGATCCACAAGCAGACAGATAACAGGCTCAGAACCAGCTCCTGCTCCAGTTGTTAGGGGACCCACATGAAAACCAAGCTGCTCATCTGCTACATATGTGCAGGAAGCCTAGGTCCAACCTGTGTCCCCCTGAGCTGGATCCCAATTTGGGCCAGTCACTGGACCTCCTTTTCCTCAGGCTCCCCTCCACTTTTGTCCCTGCAGTTCTTTCAGACAGGAACAATTCTGGGTCAGAGTTTTTGACTGTGGGGTGGCAACCCCATCCCTCCACTTGATTCCCCGTCTTTCTACTGGAGGTGGACTCTACAGTTCCATCTTTCCAATGTAGCACATTTCCTCTAAGGTCCCTCCATTTGAGACCTGTGAGTCTCTCACCTCTCAGGTCTCTGGTACATTTCTTTAAGGTGCTGGGCCACTTAGGATCCCTCTGATGAGAGTTCTGTTTAGCTCTGCACCCCACTTTGTAATTAGGTTATTTGGATTGCTGGTGTCTCACTTCTTGAATTCTTTGTATATTTTGGATACTGTACTGATGAGTTTAAGACTATTCCCCACTTTCTGTTCTATGAGGTTTAATGTATTTTGTTTTACATCGAGGTTTTTGATCCATTTGGACTCTGGTTTTGTGCAGGATGATAACTGTGGATATATTTACATTCTCCTCTATGTAGACATCAAGTTAGACCAGCACCATCTGTTGATGATGCTCTCCCATTTCCACTGTATAATTTTGGAGTCTTTTTGAAAAAAATCAATTGTCTATGGGTATGTGTATTTATTTCTGGGTCTTTGATTCAATTTCATTTATTCATCTCTCTGTTTCTATACCAATACAATGCAATTTTTATTACTATTTCTCTGTAGTACAGCTTGAAGTCAGGGATGGTGATACCTCTAGAAGTTCTTTTATTGTTCAGGATTGTTTCATCTATCCTGGGATTTTTGGTTTTCCAAAATGAAGTTGAGAATTGTTCTTTCATTATCTGTGAAGAATTGTGTTGGAATTTTTTATTGGAATTGCATTGAATCTGTAGACTGCTTTTGGTAAGATGGCTATTTTTACTATGATAATCCTACCCATCCAAGCGCATGGGAGATCTTTCTACTTTCTGATATCTTTCTCAATTGTTTTCCAGAGTCTTGAAGTTCTTGTCATACAGGTTTTCACTTGCATGGTTAGAGTGACACCAAGTTATTTTGTATTATTTGTGGATATTGTGAATATATTGTTTCCTAAACTTCTTTCTCAGCCTGTTTACCATTTGTATAGAGGATGGCTGCTGATTTCTTTGAGTTCACTTCATATCCAGCCATGTTTCTGAAGGTTTTATCAGTGATAGGAGTTCTCTGGTAGAATTTTGGGGGTCCCTTGCATATACTATCACTATCATCTGTGAATAGTGATACTGTGACTTCTTCCGTTCCCATTTGTATCCCTTTATTGTTTTTGGTTGTCCTATTGTTCTAGATAGAACTTCAAGTTCTATATTGACGAGATAAGGGGGAAATCCTTTCCTTGTCCTTAATTTTAGTTGACATGTGTTGCATTTCTCTCTATTTAATTGGATGTTATCTATTGGTTTTATATATTGCCTTGATTAGGTTTAGGTACAATCCTGTATTACTGTTTCCTCCAACACTTTTATCATGAAAGGGTATTGAATTTTGGCAAATGTCATCTCAGCATATAGTGAGATGATCATGTGGGTTTTTTTCCCTTTCCATTTGTTTCATGAAGTACGTATCTCTTTTTGAATCAGAGCTTTGTTCAGTTCCAAGGGCCTCAACTAACTCTCTTTAGTCTTACATTGTTAATAAGTATCCAAATCTTTCCCATCTGAATGTTATACATTTGTTATCTCTCAAAGTATTCCTACTTTCTCCTCTTCCCATATTTGCCAAGTTGAATTATTCACCCAACCTAGCTGTGCTAAATACACTATTTCCACAGAGAAGCTTTAAACTAAAACCTCTTGCAATCTAATTTTTGGAAACATCCCTTTTCACTTCGCTAAAGATGTATGTTCAAAGTATGTCCTAAAATCTGGGATTTATGTGTAGCTATTCCTTCTACACATTAAACTATCTTTCTCATGAAAGAATCGACACAAACGGATCCTTGCTAAGTCCTTAGTCACTGGGTGAGAGGCACACGTGGGGTACTCAAAAGAAGATTGGTAAGAATATGGCAGGTGCTTTTGATTCCTCCCATCTATTCTCAGGAATCGGGATACATGGCTTAGTTTGACAGACACAATCACAATGATGAGTTTTACACAGGAAGGATACTATTGTACTTCCTGAGCTCATGAACTGCCAAAAGATCATCATGGATTTCAATTGGTGTTCTGAACTCTTTAGTTGTAAGTGAGTTTGACATAAGAAAAATGGAGAATTATTGCTAGTAATCTCTGAGCAGTTGGCACATGTTAAGTTATCCACATTAACTGGATTGTGCCAGGTGGAGCTGGAGAGAAAGCTCTTTAGGAAATGGATGATGAGTGGAAAGACATGGCCGTCTGGATATTTGTGTTCTTTAGCAAAATGAGAGAACGTCTTACTGTAATTAGATTCTAAGGTTGAAAGCAAGACTTAAAAAGAAAATATAAGGAGCTTCTTTGTAACCCCGGAAGGCATAGGTTTGTTTGCTTGTCAATCAACATAATTTGTTGATGAAGATCCGAGTGCAATTTATCCCAGAATAGCAAAATATTTATGAGGGATTTGACAAGTTTTGTGTCTGTGTATCTTATTGACTTGACTTTGTGACATAGGTTCTTAATAACATACTTATTATCTTAATATTATTTATTTATGTATTACCTTGTCTATTTATTTATTTATTTATTTATTTATTTATTTAATATTGAGTCAAAGTTTCCCTCTGTAGCCAGTTTAAATCAGACTAATGGAAGTCTTCCCTTTTCAGCCTCCCAGTAGTTGGAATTACAGTTTTGAAATACCACACCCAGTAATATTTCTTGAATCAAAGAGTCTGGATAATATATGTTGATGATACATTTTTTTGTTCTTTGTATGCCTGGCTTAGAATTTCAGAGAAGATTCTGCATAATAGTTAGCATAATTCTGTTTATAATTTAAGATATCTGACAATTCTGGTTTTGGAACATCCCTGGGAACAACAACTGAAGTTGAGCGGCTCCTCTCATTATTCACAGAGCTCTATCTGTGTGTGGCCACAATCTCCACTGTCCACTCCTGTCCTATGCCAACCCTATTTTGCTTATCTGTTGATGTACTTGCATCCTAGAGACCTTTAATTTTTCTCAGCTGTAGAAAAAGAATAGTAAATTGCACATCCTCACGTACATTTTTAAAAAGTAATCTTGGCAGCTGTGTGAACTGCACCAGGTTAGAGAACATTAATATGTATATAGAAGCATCTGAAAATAGTTTTATGTTCTTATTAAAATATTAGAGTATGTTTTGTGGAATAATGTTTTTGGAAGCAAAAAATTATTTTATGACTAAAAATAAATGTGTGTTCCAAAGTGAAGGCAAGTATCTATGCCATTACTGTATAGTTCCAAAAATAATCAAGGCAAAATTTCCATTTGTCCATAGGAAATAGACTTCATCGTGAAGCAGAGAAATCTGATTTGATGAAAATTCTGTTCAGCTCATAAAGTGATAAAAATCATTATGCAGGAAACAGAAGAGTTGGAAGATACCAACATGTATTTACAAAGCAAACGAGTGTTTGTGATGCAGTGCAGATGATCCCAGAACGCGCCATGCACACTACATTTTGCCTGCTTCAGGGAGCGGAGATATTTCTGGCAGACTGTCTTTATATATTATTCTCTGAATAGAGAAATCGAACAGTGCAGGCTGAGGATGAAGGATGGTTGTTTACCACTCCCTCTTTTTCAGAGGTATTTTTATCATCCCTTAGCAGCCAATATTTATACATCTAATCCCTTCTGCAAGATGTTAGATAGAGCTCTGAGAACAAGTGAGGGGATTTTTTTCCCCTCTCTTAACAAGCACCTCTGTTTGAAATGAGGTGTGTTTGCAGTGCCAAAATTAAATACTCAGTTTCGTCAAGTACTATAATCAGTGGTACAGAAAGGGTAGGTAGGGAAATGCGGAAGTCTCAGCTTTTTTCTCCTTACCATGTTATGAAAGATGTTGACAAACATTTGGAAAAAAGTGAGAGATGGCAGGAGCGGATTAGGAACTGGTGGCAGCAGAAAGACTCCGGAAACTGTCAGCCTCTCCATCCTCACATCTGTGCTTATGTATAGAGGGAAGCTGTACATCTCTTCTAGTTTTGGGGGGTTTTAAAAAAACATTTTCTGCACTATTCAAATAGAGGCTGAGAGGAGCATACCTGTTTTATTTTTTTAAGTGAATGGGGATAACAGCATCTTTGCACTTCTGGTGACTGAAATGACAAGGTTGGCACCAGGTTTCTCTTCTCAGTAAGAGCCTTCAGGTTCGTCTGCGACAGGACTCTCCACAGAGGTTATTTTTACCTGGCATGGCTGTGCTGTTACTGATACTGCTCTTCTCAATGGCTGAAATAACTTCCCCTGTGGGTGTCTCCGGCAGAATGAAAGCTGGGTCAAGGTGGAGAGGTGAAAAGAACCGTGAGTAGCCAGATTAATTTACTGTTGGTTCATTTCTTTCTTTCTTCTTCATGTGGAGGAATGCTTCTAGTCTGGTTTACTTAAGTCCATCGTGTTTCAAGAGGTTGTTCTAGGATGTAAAAAGAATTTTACACATTAAATATGCATGCAAAATAAATGGGCTCTACCTGCAAAGTGCTATGCAGTGGAAATGCTATTCTGGTTCTCATTAAGAAGAGTTTTGTTTGGCTTTTCTTTTTTGTTGATTTTTCCCCCTTTTAACTCTTACAGTTCCCGGTACTTGGAAAGATTTTGACTGACAGGTCCTAAGGATGTGTATTATAATTTCTTTTCTATTTAAATTGCAAAGATGTTGAAAGTTTTTGTGTGGATATCAAAACACTAGTTATGTAAATCTAATAATTTAAAAATCTCATATATAAGCACTTTGGTCTGAGGGTAATAAGAAGGGAAACTTAGAAATTGAAAACATTATAAGTGCTTTGATTTTAACGGCTAAGAGTTGATGCTTTAAGAGTTAATGCTTTCTAATTGGGTTTGGTAAATATTTTACAGTCCAGGATCAACTTATTGATTTCTTCTTGTGAATGTGCAATCACTTCATACTTGACTATAAAATCTGTTTCTGTGTTTATACATTTTGTAAGTACTGTTTTATGCTGTAGGTATAAACCTGTTTCTAGTGTTAAAAGAAAGAAATGGATTTGATGCTTACCCCTGCACTATTGAATCCATACAGCCAATTCCTTTTCTTTTATTATACCACAGGATATTGAGTGTATGTGTGCGTGCACGTGTGCGTGCACATGTGCGTGCGTGTGCATGTGCACCTGAGTTTGTGTGTGTTTGCATGCACATATATGAACCAATGAATTTACTTATGAACACGTGTATGTATAAGCACTTTTCACCAAGTATTAAAGGGTAGCCTCAAAGTCACTATTTCTATATCTATCTCAAAAAGCAGATAGAGAAATGGATCCAAGAATTCATGTCGAGACAAGAATGCTGCTTTTGAATATGATTGATCAAAAGATGCATGCCAGTCATTAACTTTTTTTAATATTTTTATTAGGTATTTTCCTCATTTACATTTCCAATGCTATCCCAAAAGTCCCCCATACCCTCCCCCCCATTCCCTACCCACCCATTCCCACTTTTTGGCCCTGGCATTCCCCTGTACTGGGGCATATAAAGTTTGCAAGTCCAATGGGCCTCTCTTTCCAGTGATGGCCGACTAGGCCATCTTTTGATACATATGCAGCTAGAGTCAAGAGCTCCGGGGTACTGGTTAGTTCATAATGTTGTTCCACCTATATAGGGTTGCAGATCCCTTTTAGCTCCTTGGGTACTTTCTCTAGCTCCTCCATTGGGGGCACACTTGCAAGCTAATTGTTGATATTACAACGTTTGTTATATATATATATATTTTATTACGTATTTTCCTCAATTACATTTCCAATGCTATCCCAAAAGTCCCCCATTCCCTCCCCCCCCACTTCCCTACCCACCCATTCTCATTTTTTTGGCCCTGGCGTTCCCCTGTACTGGGGCATATAAAGTCTGCCTGTCCAATGGGCCTCTTACAACGTTTGTTTTTATTGTGCTTGCCCATGATGAGTTCTGTCCTACTGACATGACTGGAAAGTGCAAAGCCAGGGAGTACAGGACAATGAGAACTCTTATGCAAGACAAGCTGGAGACAATTTGCCGTGTTTTCATTTAAGTTTTGCATTTCCCAACCCTCACTGAATTGTGGTCCCCTTTTCTCTTTCATTCTTTTTCTTTCTATTTCTTTTCTTTTCTTTTCTTTTCTTTTTTCTTTCTTTCTTTATTTTTTTTTTAGAAAAAGTCAGAGATATAGGTCATACATTTATGTTATCATAAAGTATGAATGGTTTTTCATACTGAGCAGTTCTTTTCTGGACACACATGTGGTCTCAGAATCTCCAGTGTAAAGTTATAAGCTTATTATCCATTGAAGTAGAACAAGAGAGCCTTTTCTCTTCGAACTCCAGGATTCTTAAGAGTTATTCTACATCTAAACTTTAAATTCAATCATGTCAGGCCATAGAATTGACAGTATTACTTATTTAGCCGTACTGTTCATAATGGAAATTGTTCATGATGTGTTTCGAAATTCATGGTACCTAATGTAGACATGAGCATTTGTACTTGAAAATGGGGAAGTGGATTGTATTATTCACTATTCTTCCTGCCAGAACCAAATGCTGGACAGCTAGAAACTGAAGGGAAGACAACTTTAACTTAGCTGATGGTTTAGGATGATAGAGTCATCCAAGTGGGGAAAGTTTGAAAGTGTTCACAATAGTAGAATCATAAGGCAATTTGGTCACCCTAGTGCTGAAGACAGGAAGCATAAAGCAGTACATTCTTGTGTTCAGCTAATCCCTTTTGACTATATCACTCCAGCCACGGGAAGATAATGGTACCCACATTCAGAGGGAGTAACTCCCTCACAAGCTTGAGCAAAAGTGATTTCAAGTCAGTCAACTTGACAATGAAGATCAACATCACACTGATACCTTGAGTTATGTGACTTGCTCAGGAAAGTTTACCTTGTACCAAGGCGCGGTACAGCTTTATTGTCATAGTTTACACAAAGCTTGACCATCACACAAATTTCCCACAATGAGCAACTGACCCATGAGGACCTACCTTATAGCTCCTCTATCATCTCTGGGACCACTTTTAACATTATCATGTGAATCTGCTCTGGGATATTCAAATGGAACCTTGTGAGGAATGAAATTCTAAAGACATCATTCTAACTGAACAAATAGAAATGGCTCACACAAGAGACAAACATTGAAAAATACCAACAAATCTCAAACTATTTTAGGGAAATATGGTGAAAAAGTATTCAGGTGGGGTGAGTGGAAATATGGAGAAAAACATAAGCAATTCTTCTTACTCTAGACTTTTAAATTTATGTTCATAAATTATCTAGTTTGCTGGAGGTAAATAATATAAAATTCCCATAAAATGTGGTTGGTAGTTTCTGAGGCAAAAGAATCTGTTACTACTGCATTCTAACTGATCCACTAGGACACAGCAATTGAGAAATCAAAGATGCCCATTAACAGAAGAGGCTAGGCAAGGAAAGCTGAGGAATTCTTAAAGTATTTCCCAAGCAAAAGAATCCTTCTAGATACAAATTACCAGACACTGATCATTTTTCTTGTATATACATTATTGAATATGATATTAACTTTGATCTAATGTTAATATACAGTAGTATTCAAAAGAATATTGCAACAAAAACATTTATAGAAACTCAAATAACAAAAAAAAATGATTTTGAGGAGCTTAATTTTCAAACAAAAGTGAGTCTTGAAAAATAGTGACATGAAACCAGGACTGACGCTGTGCTGTGTGCAAGTTGGAAGCCAGCCTGGGTTACAAAATAAAGTCACAAAACCCATTGCTGACAAAGATGAGGTCTCTGTGCAGGTAACCATCCTTGGAGTGAGCTCATGAGAGCATTGCTGAAGACATACTTTTGTATCAGCCTTCCCCAACCTGATCTTCTCTGCTCCCTCATCTGCAATGTTCCCTAAGCCTCTGGAACTTGGGCATGGGGATGCCTCCATTACAAAGGAGCACTCCACTCTCACTTATTCCCTGAAGCTTTACCAGCTGTGAGCCTCCAGTTTACCCAGGTCTGTTATCCAAAGAAGACCCATGGATCAGGACTGAGCGCTCTACTGAAGTATGACTCTATCTTTTAAGTGTTTAGAATGCAGTTTGGTGCTATGTCGACTTATCAAAGTAATGTTAGTAGAGGTTTCTTTTAGGGCCTAAGACAACCTGACCTATGTCATTGGTTAGCAGTGTTTTCTACAAAGTAGCACACACTCAATAGCACAGCACTGTACCTGGGAAGTGACATGGCAAGAGGATCAGGAGTTTGGGGCCGTCCTTGGATACAGACACTGATTGAGTGGGGACTATGTGAGACCCCAACTCAATATTTAAAAAATAGAAAGAAAGAAAGAGAGAGAGAGAGAGAGAGAGAGAGAGAGAGAGAGAGAGAGAAAGGAAGGAAGGAAGGAAGGAAGGAAGGAAGGAAGGAAGGAAGGAAGGAAGGAAGGAAGAAAGAAAGAAAGAAAGAAAGAAAGAAAGAAAGAAAGAAAGAAAGAAAGAAAGAAAGAAAGAAAGAAAAGGAAAAATACATTGGATTATAAAAATGCTTAAAATATAACAAATGATATAAAACATAGACTTATGAGCATATGACTTTATACAATAAAAATCACAAATCTCTCCTCAGTTTAAAATTAGCAGCACCAACTTTTCTCAGTCCACTAATTGTGCTTGTAGCCTAATTTTATATCATATATTTAATCATATAATTTTATATCATATATTTAATCATATTCACCACTGGGAAGATAAAAAGCATTGATTCTTGAAGTCCTTTTTTTTTCTTACTATCTTTAATAAAGACCATGGAAACTATATTCACTCAACAAATATTTATTGACTGAATAATGGCACAAAGCAGAATACAATTAAAATCAAAGTTTTATCAAACACTGAGGTTATATAATATATATTTAACACTGTAAGCCCCTTTAAGCCTTTCCATTAAAAAGTATTTTGATTTTCTGTCTCCTAATTACATAATAAAAGAACTAAACACAAATATTATTTATAAACATATATTTGAACATTTAGAACCTTAAAATAGCCCTATATTAAAACAACATGTAGGGCATAGAAACTCACAACACTGTAACAAGGAATAGAAAGTATTCCTGAGAGGAACACGAAAATCAATAAACAGTAATTTCACAATACATTAAAATGCTTCATTTCTATTTATGCAATATGATCTTCACCTTTCAATTTTAAAATAAATTCTTAAAAGCAAATTTTATAATAAAAACACATAATAAAAAAATATAATGATAGTAAAAATAAATAATAGTAAAAATAATTTCTTGATTATAAAATAGTTAATATAAATGAGAAACTAAATTTATTTTGAATTAAACTAAATTTATTTAAACTAAATTTTATTTTCTAAATAAAAGTTATAGAAAGCAAGGAAAAACATAAGCACTTTATGAATTAGGGAAATGACTAAAACTTACTAAGTAATATTTGTTAAATAAAAATCTGAACAGAGAAGAACACCTGTGGAAATTTACTACTTGAATGAGGCAAAGTATAAAGAAATGGTACAGATTTCAATATGGGTCAGTATTTATATTTCAGGTTCCAATCAATTGAACCTCATCAAATACATGTCATATATATGAATCATTTTTCCCATAATTCATACAGATAGAAATCATTATATGGAAGGAAAATACAGGCTCCTGGTACATTCTCAGGAACATAGCAGGTGTCTGGCTTTCTAGATACCATTCCCTCTCTCTTTCTCGGAATGATGTATGAAGAATATAAGACCCAGAGGAAGGAGCAGATGGGAGAGCATGCAGAGACCCACAGCCAGAAGTTATTTGGACAGAGAGTCTAAATTTGGAGTCTCAATTTGGTTCCTTCCCTCACAGAGATCAGAGGACCCTGTGAAAGAGGGAAAGGAAAGACTGTAAGAGTCAGAGGGGATGGAGAACATGGCCCACTGGATCAATGAAGCAAGACTTGTATGGCTCACCTAAGATGAAGAGGCAAAGCTGGGCATTCATTGGTCTGTACTAGAGCCTCTGCTACATGTGTGATAGTTGTTAGCTTGGTGTTTCTGTGGGACCCCTTATAGCAGTACTTTCTCAAACCTGCCAGGAATATAAATAATGACACAGGCTGTTACTACTTTAAAGCTTAGACCTTTTAGCTAGGACAGCTTTCTAGCTTAACCCAACTAATCCTGGCACTATATCCTGCCATGTGGCTAGCTCTACCTCTCTCTTCTGCTCTGGTCCTTTCACCTCCATGTCCCTGCCAAATCTCCAGAGCTTTATTTCTTCTCCCAGCATCCTCCTTTCTTGGAAGTTCTGCCCTGTTTCACAGTGGGACTAGGAAGAGAACTCAGCAAATACTGCTCTTTCTGAGAACCTGGGCTCAATTCCCATCACTTTGTAATTCCTAATCCAAGAGAATCTGATGCCTCTGGCCTACAAGGGCACGAACACTTGTGTGCACATAGTTATATACACACAAACACGCACAGGCACACACACACAGAGAGCACACACATACAAGTGGACAGATGATCTACGACAAAGTGGTATAGCTAGATATTGAGGTGGATCAATTCCTATCCTCACATGGAATCAGCACATTGGTTGTCTCAGTGCCTGTAATAATTCTCACTCCCATGAGCCATGTATGAGTGTCCCTTTTACTCCACAAAGCCCTCTACTTTTTTAGTCCAGTGAAAATACATTCTTGTACATACTTGATCAAATAATGTAACTTGTGCAAAACCAGGTGTTGGTAAAACATAAAGTGGAGAGTTGTCCTCTGCGTGAAGACCAGAATCCAAGGCATTACAATACTCTGAAGTACAGTGCAATGCAGTTACTTAAGGACTAAGTGGAACTAATACAATTTTACATTGAGAAGCCCCAGAAGTGGGAAACCACTACCAGGGAGGCACCATGTGTTTCCTTGGGAATATAAACAGAAACAATTGACATGGTACACATCTGTTGCTACTCCTTTGTCAAAGCCTTTCTGTCCTTCTGCAATCATCTAATAATCCTTCAGCAGAGAAAAGATAGGGATCTCATGCATTTACTTCACCAATGGTCATAAAACCACAGAATCATCTTGATAGCGTGATAGTTTTAAAATATGCAATAATTCATAGTAAAATTTCAAAGCACGATATAGTGTTTCATGTTCACAATCTCTTACAGTGTGATACTGTGGGAAGTGCTATTCTTTTTCTATCACATATTCTTTGTAAGTATACAGAGTTGAAATAACAGATGTTAATTTCAGTTTGGCAGTGGATTTCAAACTGTGTTGCACATAAAATGAAACCAGTTGATTCTTATGAATCAATATACTATGTGGAAAAACACCAATAACTGCATTATATTCTTTAATGCATCAAATCCCCATAACTAATTATAAACTAAGATAGCATAGTGGCTATAAGCTTGCTTCACAAGCCTCAAGTTCTCAGTTCAATGGTAGAAAAGGAGAAATTATTTCAGAAAATCACCCACATATTCCATGCCAAGTGTTCACAATTCAAGTACACAATGATAATACAGAACCTAAAATGTCAATAGCATAGTAGATACATAAAGTAACAACTATGAAATTGTTGCTCTGGGACCTTTGTTGTGTACAGAAGCTGCACAGACTTGTACTTCCTTCATTCCTTCTCAAGTTGTCAGCTTCTCAGTGTTTGGAAAAGGAGACGTAACTTCCAGAATATGAGTGTCTTCAGCAAATCAATGTAGCTATTCTCAAGAAATAAAATCGATTTTGTCTCATTCCATTTCTCTAGGTTTCTATGTCTGTTGTATGAGGATGAGTTAACAAATACCAGGTCGGAGATAAACACTTTACTGCTGGTGAAGGCCAATGCTTCGCTTTGGCCCTTGTGCATTTTCTTTAGTGTGGTGGATATAGTTGTGTTAATATCTGCACCAAATGCAGAATGGGCAGGAGTTATAGAAGATCACTGGGCCACAGGGGTCAACAACAGAAAGCTCTAGCAACGAGGGAAGAGGAAATTCCTTGATCACGAACATTCCAATTCCTTTAACTTCGAATCCAAGGTCCAGTAGAAAGCACCCAGCTGTTCTGTAGGTGCTTAAGAAGACAGCTGAACGCAGCTGTCACACACAGGAATAGAAAAGCAATTTCCCAGGTAATCCACTCTCAAAGCACCCATACTTAAAGGTTCTCTGCAGACACAGGTCCTCAAACAGTGAAAATGACAACAACTTTGATTCTATTTTGATAAAAAAAAACAATTAATAATAGCCTTTAGATGCATACAAGTGTTGTGGAAAGGTGAAAGTTCTACTGGACTCCACAGTATGAGGGTCTGAAGTATAGAGTAAATATGGTATTTACCATGGCTTTTGCTTGCAGCATGATGCCAGAATGATATTCTGAACTCTCTTCATTATGATGACTTCAAACCTAACTTCTAAACTGATGAATTTGTGCAGCTATTTGAGAAGAGTTATTCAGAGTCTGTATGAGGCTTTCATGTTTTGCTTTCCTTGTGCGCTTGTGAGCCAACAAGTTGGACCACGTAGTTTGTGTTCAGTGACTGCTATTTTCCAAATGATTTTGATTTTAAAATCTGAAATTTGAGTTTATAGACATTTCCCATCTGATAGAGTAACTATATACCTAGGAATGCGAGTTTTTGAGAACTTACTATTTTAAAACCCAGTTCTAATTTTGCTGTTCTCTTTTACTTAGAAATTCCCTATTATGAGCCATTTGAAATAGTTTCAGGCTACGGGAGTGGTAAAAAATTTTATGTGCAAGCACTCAGTTAGTTTTGGATAGTGCGATGAAAGAGAATAGCAAGCCTCGGGAAGGTGTTGACTCTGTCACCACTATAATTTGTTCAAAATTCCTGCCAAAGTAGCTGTATTTATTCCCTTGAGTCTGTTTAACACCCTCGCTGTTAAAACTTTCATGCTACAAGTCAGCTCAGTGCCATTTAACTGATGTAAGATAATGCTAAGCAGGCTCAAATGTAGGATAGTTTTGATTCACCCTGAGTTTTGCCATGAGAAACAGATGCCATGAGATTATTTACAGTAAAATGTCTAACCTTCCTAAACCAGTTTTTTTGGTTTTTTTGTTTGTTTGTTTTTTGTTTTTGTTTTGTTTTGTTTTTGTTTTAAATAAACTATGTGATACACAGGAAGGAGTGGAGTGTCCTTAAATCATCCTAAAATGGCATGATGGAGAACTGGATTTGGAGAGAGCTAGTGATAATCAGACATTGCCGTGACCCCTTTAGCCTGAAACATACAATGGAGTAGGTCACCAGAGCAGCTTTGTATTCTGAATAAAGTCAGTGGCCAGGATCACCAAGAACTACACAAAAGTATTGTTTGCAGTCCAAGAAATACCTATGGTAAATGGAGGCTCGGCGGAAATCATCATCAAAGTCACTTTCCCATCAAAGTATTTCCAAATGGAGAGAAATGGACACTACTTTAACTCTAAACTTAACTCGAGAGAAGAGTTATGAAACATTCATTAATTTTCCAAACCACCTTGTCAATGGAAAGCTATAGCAGCAAGAGTCCACGGCTCAGGTATCCCAACGCTTAAATGCAACTTTTCTGTGTGTTGTGAGACTCCCATGATCCCTCTCTTCTCCTGCACAAGTCATGAAGCCTCACATGTAAAGCTTTGACACACACACACAAATGTTCAAATACTGGTGACTCTTCTGTGGCAGTTATAAATGTTACAGTTGGGGCTGAGATTAAATTTAACATTTATTTTCTTATAAAAATATTTATGTATTTATTGCAAGCACACATTTGTAGATTTTCACCCGCAAGAAGATAACTACTTCTGACAGTACATTGCTCAGTTCAAGCCCAGCCCAGCCTAGTGTTCAACTGAAGACTATAACTGAAATGTTACAAGGAAAGAATATTGATATCTGTCTAATGTGACCTTTAAATAAAAAGAAATGTGGCGATATACTTGGAAAATATCTTTAACTAAATAGGTCCTATGGTCTGAAGACTATCTAATGCAAATCAAACAAGCCCACTGTTATTTATGTTTATTTTTCTATTGTCCAATATATATCATAAGTTGTGATACGGATAATTATTTTTATATCTTGAGAATTAGGCTTTTCAAACTGAATGTAAAATGACAGTGAAAGTCAAGTTATACATATATATGTAGTTATACATATATATATATATATATATATATATATATATGAGTACATTAGTGTATAAGTAAAACTTGTTTTACATGTGCATATATACATGACATGATTATATAACTGCTGAGCATCATTTCTGTATGAAAGGTCCTCTGAACAGGCACTCAAAGACCTCATAAATACCAATATTAAAATTTGACACAAAACCAGAGAAATTTCCATGCTCTATCTGCCAAGAATTCATTTTATTTTATTGCTATGTAATATATTCACAATTCATGTGCTAGGAGCCATTGAAGGTACCTTGGTTGTCCTGGGATTGCACCTGTGTGTTACACCAAGTCCTTTCCCTGACATTGATGATTATAAAGTGTATCAGTGACCTGGCCATTGCCAGCTTCATGCTTAGGAACAAATACATGAACTGTGAGTAAGCATCAAAGAGACTTACATTCTTCTAGGAACGTAATTAAAATTCTTCAAATGGTATGGGATCATTCTCTGTCTCTTCATCATCTGAAATAAATCATGTAGAAATTATTCAGAGGTCCCCAAATATTCAACTTTCCCCTCTTTTATGAATTTGATGAGCACCGATACAGATACAATCATACATTGTGTCTGGACACTGAGGGCAATGAAGGTCAGTAACAGCTCAAAACTGAGAAGCCTAAATAGCAATTCAGACAGTTTTAGCTAAGTGCATCAAGTTCATATTAAGATGCAATATAGCATCGCAAAGTAGAAACTGGTTCTTAATAAATAAGGAATCACTTGACCAGATAGACAAACGTGTCACAAACACCAAGCTTGGGAAATTTGAGATAGGTTGTAAATAAGTGATTCTTGAGAATTTCCATAGCCCTGATATTAATACTTCTCATATGTTCAGTCTAGAGTGTATGTGTACCTGTGTGTGTGTGTGTCTAAGACAGAAACAGATAGATATATATACATACACAGAGAGTGAGGAGAGAGAGAGAGAGAGAGGGAAAGAGAGAGAGACATATACAGAGAGGGGGGACTAAGAGTTATTATACACGTAATAATATCACTCAAGAAATTCATAGAAATACTTAGAAAAATATTTTGACATTCTGTTTTACATGTAGGAAATAGTACAAACAGTTTGAATTTACTTTAGCTGGTTGTAATATTTTTCTAATTTAATAGTTTGACTGAGAGCTCCTATGTAACGTCTTTTCAAGTAAATTTGTATTTCATAAAATAATTTGGAGAACTGATTAACACACAGAAAACTTTTGTGAATAAGCAATTAAATATGAAACCAGGGGTAAACGTGAAGCCAATAAAATGAACCCTTATGACTCTACTTTGCTACACAAGGGTCTAGTGTGAGAGAATTGGCAGTGCTAGTCTTTAATGTCATTTGGGGTCACGCTTGGAAAACACCTGTAAAAGCTGATTCACAATTAAAGAATTAAGGACAGTGTCACCGTATTTTACAATCACATTTGTGTAATGACATATACATATATAATGAAAGGGTTTACATGTAGAAAATTATGAAACACTTTCTATTTATTCTCAATCAAATGAGCCCTTACTCTTCTGTCAACCTGCAAGCAGAAGTTTCTTTTCTTCCTATTAAAAACAATCTTGATGTATTGAAGACATATTTTATAGAGTGTTAAATATGCATTCATTTTTCAGTTTGTAAGTAACTCCAAGTATTCTGGCAGTCCTCATAAGTAAATATATGTCAAACGTACTCTAATCATGCATACATAATTATTCAAGGGACAAAGTTAACAGGTCTTCAGAAACAGGGAATGTGCTATGCTCATATCAGTGGGAACCGTGCTCCATGCTGCTGGCAAGAGAGATGCAAAGTGTTGAATACTAAGCTTATGCTAAGTCGGGGTTTGAAAGTGGTTCATAGCTAAGTGCTTAATACATAAGCAAGGGACTGTGTATATACCCAAGATTTGAGTTCAATAACTAACACCGAGGTAAAAACTCAAGCATAACAGCAAGTGGCTATATTTCCAGGCCTGGAGAGGCAGAAACTAAAAGATCTATGGAGCTCACTGGCCAGCAAGTCCTGTTGAATTAATAAGCTCCAGGCTCAGTGAGAAACTCTGCCTCAAAACAACCATGTTTATAGAAAAAAAAGAAGATACTGAATATTGAACTCTAACCTCTACATTTAAACATATATACACCAACAGAAACGTGTGCATATTTCAGATGCATATGCACACACCAAACACACACAAACACCCAGAAAGAAAGAGAGAGAAACAGAGACAGAGAGAGACAAAGACAGAGAGATGACATGATGATGATGAAGAAGATAATGATGATAGTGATGTACTTCTCATATTTATGAATATGTGATCCAAACTTAATATGTCTGTAGAAGAGAAGAAATTTGAGAGAATGATGGGCTATTTATGCAATAGAAGATTTTAAATTTTTGGTCTAGGTAGAACAGGAAGCCACTGTTGACTTAAAATAGAATAAAATTGTATAAACAATATTTCTTTTTATTATTATTAATTATTTTATTTATTTACAATCTTGCAGTTGCCCTCCTCTTGGTCCTCCCTCCTACAGTTCCTCATCCCATTCTCCTTCCCCCTTGCCTCCAAAAGGGTGCTCCCTCCCATCAGACCTCACCCTTCCCTAGGACTTCAAGTCTCTCACAGGTTAGGCGCATCTTCTCCCAGTGAGGCCAGACCAGACAAACCTCTGCTGTATATTGTGTTGAGGGACTCGGACCAGCTAGTGTATGCTGCCTGGTTGGTAGCTCAGTTTCTGCGAGCTCTCAAGGATCCAGGTTAGTTGAAACTGCTAGTCTTCCTATGAGGTAGCCCTCCCCTTCAGCTCCTTCAATCCTTCTAATTTCAATTGTTGAGTTGGCATAAACGTTTTCATCTGTCTCAGTCACTTGTTCTAGGGCCTCTTTTTTTTTTAATTGGTTATTTTATTTATTTACATTTCAAATGTTATCTCCCTTCCCATTCTTCCCCCTGCAAATCTCCTATCCCATTCCCCCTCCCCCTGTTTCTATGAGGGTGCTCCCCCACCCGCCCACCTACTCCTGCCTCAACACCCTAGCATTCCCCTACCCTGGGTCACTGAGTGAGTGTCCAAAAGACCAAGGGACTCCCCTCCCATTGTTGCCCAATAAAGCCATCCTCTGCTTCACATCCACCTGGAGCCATGGGTCCCTCTGTGTGTGCTCCTTAATTTATGGTTTAGTTGCTGGAAGCTCTGGGGTTACTGGTTGGTTGATATTGTTGTTCCTCCTATGGGGTTGCAAACCCCTTCAGCTTCTTCAGTCCTTTCTCTAGCACCTCCATTGGGGACCCTGTGATCAGTTCGATGGTTGGCTGTGAGCTTCCACCTCTGTATTTGTCAGGCTCTAGAAGAGGCTCTCAGGGGACAGCTATACTGCGGCTCCTGTTAGCAAGTGCTTCTTGGCATCAGCAATAGTGTCTGGGTTTGGTGTCTCTAGATGGGATGGAGCTAGAAGGCCCAAGATTTAACTGATCAGCCTTTTGTCAAATCATCATCATCAGGCTGTTACTGCCTAGACTTATTCAAGTCCACTCTATCTCAAACTTACCATTTCCTTGGGCCCTGGTTAACTTAAGACTGTCTTTGATTTCTTGCTTTTGATTTTGGATTGTTTATTTTGAATTTGTGGTGGAATTAAACCTCGTTCGCCTGATTAAGTGAAGTTTTCTAGTTTAAGCTAGTTGAAGAGTATGTGCATTTCTACCTTTGAGACATTTCAGTTATTCTTCCCATTAGGCTACAGTTCATAAATTTTTCAGCCTGCTCCAAGTGGCTTGCGCGTCCTGACTCTGTTTTTTCCTGAAAGCATCACCCTATCGTCATCTATGTCTTTCACGGTGGTGGCTTATCTTTTCCTCGATACCATCGGATTACATGAAGTCCATGCATTTACTCAGTTGGCCCTCAGTTGATTCCAGCCCGCCTGCTTTTTCTCATCATTAACCTCAGACAGATCCAAACCCTGACGCATACCCTGTAGTCAGGTAAAATGACACTGGAATAATTTCATGTGCTACTTTGAGAGATGTGTTCCCCAGAATATCCAGAGACTAAAAAATATATGTAGCATAGATAAGATGAACTGTCTTGTTAACATCATATCATAAAGAATTTATAAACATGCTGCTGTATGCCCCAAACCCACAGACCATCTACACGAGTTCTTTGTCTTTATAAGTCAATTATTCTAGAGCTTTTCTGTAAACAATGTTACTCTAACAATTTCCATGTTCTTTTGTACTCTGTCATAAGAAAAGTGTACATCTGACAAATTTTAACATCAAGAAAAGGCATTTTCTACATTTTCTGTGAACCCATGTGCAGATAGCTGGTTAATGTTTGCTAGAGCACGTTTATATTAGCAACCAGGCAAGCCACTCCCCATGCCTGTGTATGGGCTTGGTAAATGTATACATACAGATAGGCATACATCTCTGGAGCATAAGAACATGGAAATCACTGTCTTCAGACTTGGCTTTTGAATACTAGATACACACATACACTATACTGGCTGTGAATTGTTAACATATTTTAATGACTGGTGGTGTTTCCTGATTCTGTTTATCATTATTTTTGTAGTGTTGAAACTTTGTGCCTGAGGACTGAGGATAGAATAATACGTTGTTTGCTAGAGACAACAATGAATAAATTAGAGCACCTCACCAATATGCCTGAAGATAGTTTTAAATATGACAGTTATGACTTATCTAAACACTTGCAAAAAAATTTTAATCTCTCCCCTGTTATGTTTCATGTGCAATATTTCTAAAGATTTCAATTGGTATTAAAAATAGGATGCTGTAGATATTTGATATGTAATTTTATATTAATAATAAAATCACATGTACTTTTATATTGATAATTGAATTCTATTAGTATTTATTATTCACAGAGCTAATTTTTTAAGATGGGGCTTACTATTTAGCTCTGGCTAGACTTAAAATTGCTATTTACATTAGGCTGATATCAAGCTCATAGAAATCCAACAGCTTATCTCTTCTGAGTGCGAGTATTAAAAGCATGTGCCATCAAGCCAGCCATCTTTTCCTATTTAGATAATAGCTGAGAAACTCACTGTCTTACCCTTTGCAACTTTTCTGTTAACAGTAAATGTATAGATGAGAGGCAAGAGGTAATAACAATGATCACACAACTGGTATGGTGATGTAAAACATGTTTACAGTATTGCATATGAAGTTCATATTTTGTCCCCATTTAAGTGGCTAATATACTAGTTTACAACTACACTACCATTTGATTTTACCAATGGTACTATCAAAAGACATGGATAAGCATCCATGTTTTGGATTCTCCAGTGTATATTCATTTTCCTAGTGTAGGATCTGTTTGCATATGAAAGTACCAAGGGAGGGAAATCGGCGTGAACGCAACTTGGAATACAATATTAGATTTTAGTGGATTGTATGTGTCAGGCAACTGAGAGTGTAAATCATTATGAAGGGACATAGAGATGTCAGCCTTACTTTGAAGAAGATCACTTTAGCGTCCATGTGTAGAATGCAATAATGAAAAATGCACTGATAGCAATGATATTTATGCTATTGATTGAAACTAAGAGAAAGCCTTTACTCCAGAGGGCACAAATGAACATCAATGCTGATACTGGCTACGATGTGCATTGGCTATCTGAAATGATCTGTAATGGTCACAGTGTTTTCTAAAAACACTATGTTGAATATATATATATATATGTGTGTGTGTGTGTGTGTGTGTGTGTGTGTGTGTGTGTGTGTGTGTGTTGAAAATATAAGGTATATCTCTTACCAATTAACATGAAAGGGCCATCCTGCATGTGAACTATCCCAAGCAAGCAGGCAAGAAATATCATTCAAAATTATCAAAACGCCTTTAAAAGTTGTAATAGTGTAGATGGGGTTCGGTTTCAATGATAGAGAATGAAAGGCAATTTGTTGTTGGAAAACTTGAAAGACATATTTGCTGGTATTCTTCATTAAAGTAAAACCTATTTATCAGGCAGTTTGGAATAGATCTGTATATATGGTGTTATTTAAGTACAGGCATTCTTAGCCTTTATCAATGAAGATTCTTTTTGCACTGGGAAGTTGAAGTTCATAATTGGGCAACATACCAGGAGTATGGAAATACCGAGTGCTCAGCTCCAAATGGGATATCTATGCGATCTCTTACAAGGTCCGAAAGAGCTGATGGAAAGAATGCAAGAGCTGGAGTATAGGGAAATGTCCTGTGAAAAGATATCATCGTGATACGGCATGGCTGTTGGACTCGTGAACTCATTGCTTCTGTGGTTACCTATACATCAACTGCAAAGGATGAGTCCCATCCCTATGTCATACATGGATAAAGGATGCATGAGGCCTCACCTGTCCCTAAGAGGATATTGTCAGTTAATTATTGCAATGGAGGATGGGATGTTGTTTTTCTTCAGTACTATAGTAACTCATAAGTTGCTCAAGCCTATTTTTCCAATACAATACTAATCAACTCAATGTGTCATGCACACACACACACACACGAGGTGGGAGAAGAGACACACACGAGGTGGGAGAAAAGACAAGAATAAATTGTTGAGGTGAAGGAAATGCTTGGAAGAAGGAGTTTCAGCCATAGATGGGAGGAGATAGGAGAAGGTAGGTAGGGAAATGACAAGAGTCCGTTACATACATCCATGAACTGGAGATCCATTCCATATACAACCACCAAACCCAGACACTATTGTGGATGCCAACAAGAGCTTGCTGACAGATATATCATATAGCTGTCTCCTGAGGGTAGTGCACGCCTTTAATCCCAGCACTTGGGAGGCAGAGGCAGGCGGATTTCTGAGTTCCAGGCCAGCCTGGTCTACAGAGTGAGTTCCAGGACAGCCTAGGCTATACGGAGAAACCGTGTCTCAAAAAAAAAAAAAATACAGAAGTAGATGCTCAAAGCCATCCATTGGACAAACTACAGGCTCCTCAATGAAGGAGCTAGAGAAAGGACCCAAGGAGCTGAAGGAATTTGCAACCCCATAGGAGGAACAATAATATGAACTAACCAGTACTCCCAGAGCTCTCTGGGACTAAACCACCATCCAAAGAAAACACATGGTGGGACTCATGGCTCTAGCTGACTATGTAGCAGAGGATGGCCTAGTTCATCATCAATAGGAGGAGAGGCCCTTGGTCCTGTGAAGGTTCTATGCCCCAGTATAGGGGAAGGCCAGGGCCAGGAAGCAGGAATGGGTGGGTTGGTGAGCAGGGGGAGGAGAGGGGATAGGGAATTTTGGAGGGGAACCCAGGAAAGGGGATAATATTTGAAATGTAAATAAAGAAAATATCTAATTTTGAAAAGAAAGAAATTATCTTTATAAAGAAATCCACTGTGGAGCAGGAGCTAAAATTGAGCCACTGAGTTTGGCGTTGAGTCAACAGCGATCTTTGCAAGAGGGGTTCCTGTGTGGTGACAGTGAGAAGGACGGAATGACAGACTACATCGGGTTACAGAAGGCAGAGGTGGTGAGTGAGACCCGGGGGAGGGAAACGAACCCAGCGGCTTAGTCTTTACCAGCTGATCACATTTATCCTCAGCGTATTATAGATAGCATTTCATGGAAGCCTCAAACGGTGCTAAGAAACAGCTTTCATTTCTCATCTTCAGATTTTACAGAGGGAAGAAAAATGGTTGAGCAAAGTTTCATCTTTGAACACTGCTAGCGAAAAGTCCAACCAGCTTTACACCATGCAGGTGGCTCAGACCTGCTCTTTGGTGGTTTCCTGGAGGGAACCCACTGCCTGGGTCCTGAAACTGTTCTTTATATTTTCAAGGTGATGTATTTTCTCAGCCTTGAAAAACAATCATCAAAAGTTTAAAATGCTGACTCAAAATTTCCACTATTCCCTTGAATGATTGAAGAATTTTGGTCTCAACAGTGGACAATTATTAAAATTAATATCCCCCAAATACCCATTCAGCCTTCAAAGTATAGAAGCTACAGTGTTCTGAGCCAGGATTACTAAATTTCTAATGTGCTGTATCTGGTAGGCTCAGTGGCATTAGGAAAGCATATTAATTCAACTTATGATAAATGATATCTGGAACAAGCATAAAAGACGGGACCAGTGTGGTAGCGACTTGAATTCCTGGAGCAAGGGGTCGGGGGAGAGCAGGAGTGATTTGTCATAGGTGAACTCTGAAAGGAAAGCAATGAGACACCGTACATTTGGAAGAGAGGGGTGGATTACGTTTCAAAGGGAAAGGAAGAGACCTTTTGGATTCAGTTGACCAGACCAGGCCTGGTGCTGACAGCTGTTCCTGATTTGTGTCCTTGAACAAGTCATTTCATTTTTCAAGGTCGCAATAGTCTCATTTGTAAAATGAGCAGTCTGGGATAAGCAATCTCTAATGGTTCTTCCAGTTAGGATGTTACTTTGATAATGTTAAATATTTGCTTAGGTTGTTCATTGTCTCGTTGGATGATAGGCTATCGGCATATGTACAGCAGAGGTCCTTTAACTGTGCTACAGGGAAAATGACATGTGATATTAATTGACGAACAAAATGGTTTCCAGCATTTTAAGTATCACATTAGACCTTTAATTTAGTCACGGTACAGAAATGTACTTTTGTATTTGGTAATGTGAATGCCATTTGTGTGCTCTCTGCTGCAAAAGATAGAGAGCCAAACTCTTTACAATGTGGTTCTCACCACTGATGCAGCCCATTCGTGTGATCTGGTGAACACAGGGCATGTATCACCACAATCCCTTTAACTTTACCAGGCTCCACCTAGAAGTCTCCCCGGAGAACATTATGACAGAAATTGAATTATTGGACATTAAAAATGCTTAACCTATAACAATACATTCAAATTATGAATTATCCTCTGAGAATCATTACCTTCTAGAGTGATTCTTCTAGTGGAACCGTGAAACAGAGTCTGTTTTCTTTGGCCCAAATGATCTCTAAAGCATAACTGCCTACAACAGAGAAGAAACAGATGAGAATTATTTATTGGAGCACTTGGGGGGCCTGTGCCATATGCATAGAATGGTCATTCTGTGTTTGCTTCTCTGGATTTCTCAGAGACCATGTTCTCACACGATAAATTAAAAATGGTCCATTTCCTTGAGACTCACTTGCATATTTTCCTCTTCTAGGAAAAGCAGAAGCAAAAGTAATTTGGGGTTCTAGTCCAATGTCCTGACTGCTTTAAAATTACTCATTCTTAAAATGTATATTAACTGAGTCTCTCTTTGCCATATAAAATGTTATTGTGGCTTAGTAATTTAAATGCTAGTTTAAAGATAAATGACACTTGGTTTATCTTTTGGAAACTGTTTCTAGTAGTTCTATTAGAGTACATTATATAATCACAAATATAGACACAAATATATATATATATATATACATATATATGTGTGTGTGTGTGTGTGTATACATACATATATATGAATAGATACACACATATATATCCATATATACACATGCATACATATGTGTGTGTTTCCATATATGCAAATGGAAAGAGAGAATAAGTGGATCTCACTATATAGCCTATGCTATTCTCAAACCCAGAATCCTCATGTCCGTCTCTACAGCACTGAAAGTGACAGGCACATGATTCATTAATATTCAATTATGATAATTATCACTAAATGCTACTGATAACATTTGGCAACATGACAGGTATGGTATTTTTCTGTATGTTGGTGAAAACATCATCAATAGCATACACTGCTAAAATCCACATGGTTTAAGTGTGAAAGATGAGGATGTATCTCAGCAGTCTTCTGCTTGAAGAGAAGAGTCCCAAGTTCAATATGCACTCCCACAAAAAACTGTTGCCTGATATTAATATGAGGACTACTAGATAAATATAGCTTATAATCTCTGAAGGCTATATTGAAATTTTCAGTTCTTTTACCTCCTGGGTCAAGCTGAATAGCCGAGTGCTGTTTTGAGACAGAGAGTAGGAGGCCTGAGCCAGTTGCTCGATTACTGTATGACCAAAAGCATACAATTTCTCACTTTGTAATTGGATTAGGAGTTACCATCTGCTAAAGGAAATGTAAAGATAATTCAAAATTAACTTCAATATTTAGTTTACAAAGAATGAAATTAGAATTACTGACCTTATGTCAGGATGAATATACACTCTGTCTCTGATCCTGTTACTTTTAAAAGCTCACCAACGATGAACATTGTGAAAGCCATCATTTGATGTGTTCTTAAAGTATCCTTCCTTCTTTGTATCTGAACATGTCTCTTCTATTTTAGATCTCTATAACACAGCTGCCCAGTTATCATTCCTTCTCCCACTCTTGCACATATCAAACTAAAAGCACTACTTTGTGAACAGGGCAAATATATACCAAAACATTTCCGTCCTAAACTTGACTTAATGAACTCTCTTTCCTCATGTTCTGTGGACCTCTAGAATCTATTTTCCATTCTCTAACGTGTGTGTGTGTGTGTGTGTGTGTGTACTACTTAACAGGAAAAAATGAAAAGAAGCAAGTATAAATAATTTTGTCTTTGGGAAATGTACCAAGCCATATAAGTCTGTAACCACATTTCTACGCTTGTCTAGGCAAAACTGACACTTAAAAAAAAACAAAACCAAAACCAAAGGCTACCTTGATCTACATCTGATAGTCTCTCTGCCACACTAAGAAATCTACTAAAGTCAACCCATTCAAAACCTCTGCTATTCCTGTTTAAATACAAGTCACTTTTCCTTTGTATTTTATTCTCACTTCTTAGCTTCTTTCAACAGTTGTCCCTTTTGTCAAAGATGTTCGCCTGGCTTCTAGGACACCAAATATAACCTAGTTTTCAGCCTACCTTATGAGTTAATCTCTTTCTCCACAACTTCTCTTTACTTTTAGAAATCCAGGTCTCAGTAGCACCTCCAAAGTTGCTGCCTCAAAATAATCTTCCTAGATAGCAAATGCTAACTCATGTAAGGTCACATGGTATGCATAAAATATCAAATACCCCTAGAAATTTAAGTATCTGAACTCTGTTTCCTATTACATGAACAAATAAATTTCTTGTTAGGTGGTGAATATTCCTTATATTTCCTCTCAGAAAAGTTACACTGCAGTTTACTTAAGAATATATCACACAAAGGCATAACAGACACCAAGAGTACAGAAGTAATGACAATATTACTTTTCCAGGAAGAGAGAAGAGAGACTTAATTTCAGTATGAAAGATCAGTCAATCAGAAGTTGACATTAATAATGGTCTTGAAGTACATTATCAAGAGATAAATTTCTGAAAGTCCCATCCTGTTTAATGAATATGTTTCAAAAGTATCCATAATGCATAGTATGCATAGCACATGAGGATTGCTGGATTTACATTCATTGGAAAACACAGCCCCTACTTTGATAGAGCTCTGATATTATCCAGTAACAGGTCATTCTTTTGGCAGTGCCTCTTAAAGCTATTGTTGTAGAATATATCTTGATCATGTGATTTGAATAACATTACTAAGCTAAAAGTCAAGATATATGATATATTACTAAAATTCCACAATGACTACCCACCTTCTAAGTCTAATATAACTACTTTTTAAATATTTATTTATTTATTTATTTATTTATTTATTTATTTATTTATTTATTTTACACTCCATAGTTTTCCCCCATCCACCCTCCTACTGCTCCACATCCCATACCTCCTCCTCATCCCCCTGTCTCCACGTGGATGTCCCCACCCCCATGCCACGTGACCTCTAAACACCCTGGGACCTCTAGTCTCTTCAGTGTAAGGTGCATCATCACTGAATAAACACAGACCCAGAAATCCTCTCCTGTATGTATGTTGGTGGACTCATTCATATTAGCTGGTATGAGCTGTCTGTTTGGTGGACTAATGTTAGAGAGATCTCGGGGGTCCGGGTTAATTGAGACTGCTGGTCCTCCTACAGGGTTTCCCTCCTTCTCAGCTTCTATCAGCCTTTCCCTAATTCAATCACAGGTGTCAGCTGCTTTTGTCCATTGGTTGGGTGCAGATATCTGCATCTGCCTCTTTCAGCTGCTTGTTGGGTCTTCTGGAGTGCAGTCATGCTAGGTCCCTTTTTGTGAGTGCTCTATAGCCTCAGTAACAGTGTCAGGCCTTGGGACCTCCCATTTTGCTGGATCCCTCTTTGGGCCTGTCTCTCGACCTTCTTTTCCTCAGGCTCATCTCCATTTCCATCCCTGTAACTCTGAACTCATTGGCACAGGGGGGAATTTTCTAAACCGAACTCCAATGGCTTATGCTCTAAGATCAAGAATTGATAAATGGGACCTCTTGAAACTGGAAAGCTTCTGTGAGGCAAAGGACATAGTCAATAAGACAAATCAGCAACCTACAGATTGAGAAAAAAATCTTCACTAACCTCACATCTGATAGAGGGCTAATGTCCAAAATATATAAAGAACTCAAGAAGTTAATCACCAAAAACACCAAACAGCCCAACCAAAAAATGGGGTATAGAACTAAATCGAAAATTCACAACTGAGGAATCTCCAATGGCAGAGAAGCACTTAAAGAAATGTTCAAAGTCCTTAGTGATCAGAGAAATGCAAATCAAAACAATCCTGAGATTCCATCTCAGAATGGCTAAGATCAAAAGCTCAGGTGACAACACATGTTGGAGAGAATGTGGAGAAAGAGGAACATGCCTCCATTGCTGGTGGGATTGCAAACTGGTACAAGCACTCTGGAAATCAATCTTCAGGTTTCTCAGAAAATAGGAAATAGATCTACCTGAAGACCCAGCAATACCACTCTTGGGAGTATACCCAAAAGATGCCCCACCATGCCAAAGGGGCATGTGTTCGACTACATTCATAGTGACCTTATTTGTAATAGCCAGAAGCTGGAAACAACCCATATGTCCCATGACAGAAGGAAACAATCCACTCTCCTAATTCCTTGGTTGCCTGGAGTTCTTCTCGGTGTAGGCTAGTGGCCTCGTGTGCTTTCCTCAGCCTACTTAGGCAATTCTACTGTTCTTGTTTGGCTCGTAATTAGACAAACATATTGTTAAGAGAGCCATTTTACCTCAGATACCAGGCTGCTGTAACTGAGCCTACATAGCGGTAGTTGCAGTGACAGTGCTTTCTGTCTTCACTACTGTTCTCTCGTACAGTTACTCTTGCATTGTCTCTCATATCGTGAGGCTTTTGACATCCGTGTGGATCTTTTATGAACTTAACCATATTATAATGTCTAGCTTAGCTTTTAAAAAAAAAAGATAATATTTCTTTCCTTTGAATACATCTAAATTATAATAACTCTCTAATATTTCAGGGGACATGGA
Organism: Mus caroli; assembly: GCF_978045245.1. Taxonomy (NCBI): domain Eukaryota; kingdom Metazoa; phylum Chordata; class Mammalia; order Rodentia; family Muridae; genus Mus; species Mus caroli. The sequence continues at coordinate 69,453,643 of NW_028227272.1, forward strand.
AGAAGGATGCTCTACCTTGATATCGATATTGCGAAATTTTGACCCTACTCTACTCATATATGACAAGTGATCATTCTGTCATGTGATCATTTGAAAGGCTGGGTGGATGTGTGTTTAACAAATAGAAACATGACTTAGTTTTTATCAGGTTTTTTTTATTCAAATGAAGAATATATTTGTATTTTTTTCACCTCGTAATTCATCACAGTGGGCTGGGTAATTAAGCTTCACCCCTTTGTCTAACCCCAAATTAATATAGATCGTGACTATACTCTATTGATCTTCATAGAGAAAGTGCCTATGATGAAGCATTGCTCTCATTTTAGAATGTCTTGCATCAAGTTCCATTTAGTTTATCTTCTCTCCTGGCAAACCCTGTGCTCCCATGCATCCCTTAACTCATCCAGGCAGTGTGTCTACTTGAATGACTCAGCCACAGCAGGAGAGAGAAACAAATATCTCTCCTCCAACCTTCTTGCCTCAAAACTAACACAGACACCGACAAAGAATATAAGCCTCGTTGGAAATATTGTATACTGTATTGCTTTAGCTTTCCTCTATTTCTTTACAGAAACATAATTTCAAAGTTGCAGAATCCGTTCCTAGTAAAGAAACCTTAGTATTCATAGAACATCTGTGTGTTTTATTTTCCTTCCAGATTTTGTAAAGTATCCTGCTAGATCAAAACAGACCATTAAGAAAGAATGTGTCTAGAAAAGAAAGAGGTAGACAGGTCCAAGGTTATGCAAAACAGAATTTATGAAGGAATACTGAACACTACCTTAGACACTGCTAAGGAGCCTAGACCCAAAGCAAGTAGTATGGACTACTAGACAGTAAATAACTGCTGCCAACCAGAGTGTACATGTACACCCCCAAAATTCTTAATATATTGTTAATAATTAAAACAAAATGGCAGTGCCAGATTACTATCTCAATGTGAATGTCTTTGTTTTTTTTAAGGGTGTGAAATGTTTCCAACAATTATCAGGATAACAAAATGACTGTTTTGAACAAGGCTACAGTCAGGATATGTTTGATATCTATATATGTTTCTATTTTTTGCTTAAGTCATTAAACTTCACTGAGTTTATGTGGGGATCAAAATAATTCTATAACTAAATTAGTAAGAATCAAGTACCTGAAAATCAATCTAATTTCACAGTGATTTACATATGTTAAAATTTAGATGACATATTAAAACATAGCCTCTATTTCTACAAGATAAGCTCATGTTAAGAAAAATCTTGCAGGAGCTGGACAATTTACATAGAAATGTTTTCCTCATCATATATTGATTAATGTATCGATGAACTTTTATTTATAACTATAACAAAAAGCAACACATTCATACTGAAGTCAGTGATTATCAGTGTATTTTACATCAGAGAACAATTAAGCATGTAGGCAAACAACAATGAAGTTATTGTTAATTTTCTCTGTGTCTGTCATGCAAATTAGAAGCATGAAAACATTAGAAGCATTAGGACATTAAAAGTTTCTACTGTTGGAAGATCTGTTTGTTAATGTTCTTTAACACTGAGTTTTCCTGCCGTTCCCAAGTATATTTTTATCACCTGTTAGTTTTGACAGAGAATGCATCTTCCAGTTAAGGCATTTTACTTATTTCATGATTCTAGCAGATAGTAACTGATTCAGTATTAAACAAGTTTTTTTTTTCTTTTACAGAAGTCTAGGATTCCATCCCACAAGGGTTAGCAAGAATTTACAAGGTCACAACTGATTATTACATGAGTCTCAGGTTCCACATTTTTATCCAGTAAGCTTTGTGTCGCCTTTAGGATTATGATCTGGTGGAAAGATAACCCACAAGGCATGGAGGTAGTCTGTGCAGCCATCTAACGTTACAATGATAGCACCAAGCTATGAAAACCATCCTGCTTAGTGAGAGTTCATCTTTGTCAGCCTTCAGACTTGTGTACTAATCAGCTCCAGGCATCCTGCTCATAAATGCCTTGAATTCTCAGTCCTAAACTAACATGTGAGATAAAAACAGTTGCATATGAGAAGTCAGGGGACTCAGGGTCAGATATACACAGAAAGCTGCAAAATTGCTATACTATCTAAGATTGATAATTTTCACGATGGCTTTCATTTTTTAAATTCAAATGCTCAATATATTTTTAAAAACTAGAAATACTGACAACTCTAAGAAATAAAAATTGTCTTTTCTTCTAGTTGGTACAGATTGTTGGGTACATAAAAATGAAGACAAGTAACTGATGTTAATTTTCATAATGAGATTTGTGTGATTATTTTACCATCAACAAAATGAATAAAATTTTATATGGCAATTTATAATCCAGACTCCCTGAGTATAAAAATAAAAGAACACGCATAACTCCATGTATGAGAAGGTTTACCAAATAATATCCAAGCTTCATGTAGTCTCGGATTAAAGAAGAATATCTTTGGATTATTTCCTTCTAGTTTAATTAATTCCTAGTCTTATGTTCATGTAATTATAAGCATGACTATAAAAATTATGTGAGTATAATTTCTGGAACCTCAACCCAAATGCAAACTATGCTATATTATACCCTATTTAAGTACAATAACAACAACAACAAAAAAGCTTTGAGTAAGTATTAAGCAGAGCATCCCCAATCATACTCAGTTTTATTGACTAGCCATACACCTCATTTCCTCCATGTTGTGGTATTTTAAAATCTCTTTAGTCTTAAGTGACTTTACATGGTATCTACGGTGTATATGATCTCTTCCTTAATATTCCATGATGTTAAGAAAGAAGTCTAGAAACTAATTGTAAATGTAGATTCTCATTTTTTTAAAAAAAAGTAAATTTTAAGGAAATCAAGGACAGAGGGAGACAACTGAAGCATAACACATTTAAATTTGTCATTAGCTATATAGTGTTGACATAAACAATAAAGTATTATATGTCTATGTCCATCATAAGATAACCTGCCAGTATTTTCATGTTGTCATTATTTTGTTGTTATCAATACCTTGTTATAAGTAGATAAGATTTTTATCTACCTATATATACTATATTCAGTCCATCTGATTTTAGCAAAAGTATTGTCTGTAAATTAAATCAGTAGATAGTTCCTAAAGTAAGTATCTAACTTGGTAAGTAATGCAGATAGGATCAAACTGTTACTTGAGTATTTTCTACTCCTTTAAATACTTTGATTGCTACAAATCAAAGAGATAGAGCCATTTGATTTAAGGGATGTTTGCTGGCCTTCCTGCTCATCTTACTGATGAAATGTAGCAAAGAGTGGAAAAAAAAATAAAAAGAACATAAAACGTGATGAGTGAAGAAAATATCTAATAAAAAATTGAAAAAATAAAAGCAAACTTTACATGCCCCAGTACAGAGGAATGCCAGGGCCAAGAAGTAGGAGTGGGTGGGTAGGGGAGCAGGGCAGGGGGAGGGTATAGGGGACTTTCAGGATAACATTTGAAATGTAAATGAAGAAAATATCTAATAAAATATTGGAAAAGAAAAGCATGATGAGCTCACATTTTTTGACTGAGTCTTGCTGTAGGTTAATAGTGAGTAAAAGGGGTCGTGGTTCTAAGAAAAGGAAGACCTGAAAGACCAAGGAAGCAACCAAGGCACAGCGCACACATAGTAGGACCACCCAAAGAAGGACCACCTAATTAGAATCTACAGTGCTCTTATTTGATCTGGCTTTTATTAATTTACTTCCCATTATTAGTTTCTTTTTTTTTTTTTTTAGTTTTTTTTTCAATTTTATTAGATATTTTCTTCATTTACATTATTGGTTTCTAATAGAAAATACAACAAATTATTTGGGAAATTTGCAATATGGTAAGTGTATTTGCTACTACCAAGCTTTTCAGGTTAAAACTGTAATGATAAGAATTAATGACTAAAATAAAGACTACTTAGAGCTCCCCTTAGAATAATATCAGCAGGAAAGCTCTCTGCAGCATTTCAGGTAGTCTACAATTACGGCATTTCATTATATGCCATTGATCTTGCACATTTTAACTTTGACTTAAAAGGAAAACTTGTCAGGCAATTAACCTACATATAAAGATTTGTATAATAGGGAGCGCCTTTTGAATTGCTAATAAGTATCTCTTTTTCTCCCCAGCAGTGCTGTGAGGGATGTTCTTTCTTCATGTGAACTCTATCTTACATACTGTATTAGCATCTAATCTTTCAACTGTCACTTGGGCTTTCCATAACAGCTCTCCCCACTCTATTGCTTCAGTGAAATTCTATCAGAAGAAAACAGCTGAACTATCAAAACCTGGTTGAATAGGCTGCCATATGAATGTATTTTTCATCATATCCAGAGTACAAAAATTAGATATAATTATTTTAGAAATCAATATAGTATATTCAGAAACACCTGTCATTAGCCAAGGAATTTAAGGATTAAATAAATGAGACTCTTTTCAAAGTCAATGGTCATGTATCTAAGATAAAAATGTTAAGAAGAAAGAGAGACTTGATAAGAATCAAGTCCCTAATTTTAATCATGTGATCTACAGCATTAATATTACATCTATCTTTGTTCAATAATTTTAAAAAATTCAGAAGAAAATTGTTTAAGTGAGGGGTTGGAGAGATGTCTCAGTGGTTAAGAGCACTGACTGCTCTTCCAAAGGTCCTGAGTTCAATTTCCATAAACCAAATGGTGGCTCACAACCATCTGTAATGGGATCTGATGCCTTCTTCTGGTGTGTGTGAAGACAGTGACCATGTACCCACATACATTAAGTAGATAGATGGATAGATAGATAGATAGATAGATAGATAGATAGATAGATAGATAGATAGATAGATAGATAGATCTTTTCAAAATTGTTTAAGTGAATTGTATATTGTAAACCACTCCAACATATTTAGCTTAGCATTTAAGGTCCTGAATGTTTGGTGGTGTTAAATATGTGACAACTTACATTTCAATACTTTTATGCACATATCTTTTTTCTTAACCAAATGAGTATACAGTCTTCCCTTCATATATTTCTAATTCCCTTCCATATAGTCTTGCTAAGTTTCTTAAATTCTAAATTGTGAATACGTTTGATTAATATTGAAATTTCAGTTTCTTAAATGTATTTTTTGGTACCTATTATGGAAGTTTCAATATAATACTCCATTTCTCCAGTGTTCAGGCTGAAGAAGAGGGTGGTAGCTTCCTGACAATATCATCCAAATGTAAGATCTGTCAATCTAAAAGCCTGAGGAGAAATGCAATCCTAAGTTGTGAGGTGATAAGAATTACAGACTAGTGATTGCAGAAATGAAGATTAAAGACATTTAAGCAAATGTAAGATATTGATAAAGTTTAAAAATGATTGTAAATCAAAGACTCACTATGGCTATGAAGAAGGGGAACTAGTAAAATCAAACGAAGAGCCATTTCATTTTGGACATAGTAAATCTGAGAAGTAAAAGATTATATTTGACAAATGCGCTCAGTGTATATATTGATAATGCTTATATATATATTCATTTATATTAATATAAAGTATCATTAATCCTATCACATGTTCTCTACTGTGGAGACAAATTAATAATTTTTAAGAATGGGTTGGGTCTTGGGGGTTTGGATGTTTTAACATTTGTTGTTTGTGTGTGTGTGTGTGTGTGTGTGTGTGTGTGTGTGTGTGTATGTGTGTGTGTGTGTATGTATGTATGTATATCTGTGTGTGTGTGTCTTTCTTTCTGTGTGTGTGTGTGTGTCTGTGTGGAGGCATATCTCTCTCTGTCTCTGTGTGTGTGTGTGTGTGTGTGTGTGTGTGTGTGTGTGTGTGTGTTTATACTTCCACTCTGTTGGTTCTGGAGAATGGCTTCAGGTTGTCAGGTTTAGTGGTAGTCTCTGCTACTACTGGGCATCTCACAAGCCCTAAGGATAGGTTTAACTGTGCAATTTTGTCTTAAACCCTGTCATTGCACACTGATTACAATCTAAGTGCAGAATTCTCAAACATGCTTTGGTTGAGGTATGATTCTAGGACAGACAGTCTAAGAGAATACTAATTAGGCAGTAGGAGCTGAGCACATTCTGAATATGTCCTCATAGTAAAGAACAAAATCTGTAAACAAGAATTATACTATTTGTATAGTATAAAGAAAAGATATTTGTATTCCTATAAGTTGCCTTTGAGATATCAGAAATTTACTAACAGGATTATTTAGAAATCAAGAGCTTCCAATCATAAAACCTAGGCCTTGCTGGGCATCTGTCCTTGTCTATGTAAACTTTGCAACAATTTAGTTGTCTTCAGTTATCTCTCTGCAGTAAACTGGAGGGAGGTTTTGAGGAATGTAGACTTGTCTAATAGGACCTAAGACAGGTAATTTATCTCAGTTCTACATATCTAATAATTTCTGGGCAGAATTAACACACTCTTGCTCCATTTTTATTTTTGTTAGAAATATTCACAATGCCATCACAAGAGTAAGAGAATCTGAGAATGTTAGATTTTACCCCTTCATAAAAAGGAGCTATAACATCCTGCACAGAATAGACTATGGGCATTGTTCTGTGCATTTGGTATCGATGCACACCAGATTCTTACCAAACATGTTAGATGAATGTTTTTCTGCTTGATCATTTGAGGACTATTTCAACTGAATAAAATTGCTTCTGAAATGTTAGCCTAATATTAGCTAAATATGGCCAAATGAATCCTCAGAAGCCTTGATGGAGATTATTCCACAATTCCAGGAGACTAACAGACAGTCCATTACAAGGACACTTGAGTTCATGGAAAGATATTTGAATGAGGGCTACACGGCAGCTGTAATGTTAATGGGATAGACTATTTTCTCCCCTCTTACACATTTGAAAATCATAGAAAAACAAATGAAAAAAAAAAGATCAGAATACATAGGGGTTTTAATGAAATAAGCTCAAGAAGAATATGGTGTTAGAAAGCAAATATAGCATTCCTTTTTCTGTAGTTGAATGAAAGGGAGAATGAGAAGTAGCTCTGTGGTAGAGGATCCTGGGAGGGATAGGGGGCGCTGTTTGCTTTCTGTGAAAGAAGAAGACAGGTCACATGACAAATGAAGCAACATAATGAGATGGAGAAGTGCAAATTATTGGGAAATTTAGACTAATTATGCCAAGAATGTATGAGAAAAATTGGAACCAGGAAGTATTTGATGTTCACAATGATTTGCATTGGAAGAGATGGACAGATATTTTTGAATAAATGAGTAATTACATAATTGTATAAGGTAGTGTTCTTCCAGGGGTAGGTAGCGTGTATCAGCATGAACCTGAAGTCTTGATAAACAGATACCAAATTATTAGATCTGTCTATGAGCACCTTCTCTCAGTAAGTTTGTAATGTGTTTCAGGATTTTTTTTTTTTTTTACTTCTAAATATAAGTAGATGATGCTGAGCCTGTTGTAGATTTTGCTTGCTTTTATTTTTTTCTTAATATTTTGGTCTTAGGTAATAATTTTAAAAGCACATTAAAATATACAGGTAAGAAGTATTTATTTGTATTGTAGTGTTCAATTATTAATAAATTGAACCCAAAAGAGCATTATTTTATAGTACTACCTTAAGAGAAATAATATTATCACCAGTATGTATTTTATATTGTTGGAAAAAAAACAGCATCAAACTTCCTAGATCCTGGTGTGAGTGGCAATTAGATTTGAAGGTGAATTCATGGTACTTGAAAGGTTTAGGAGACTCTTAGTAGTAAAGTACTTAATATGCAAATATAAAGACCCATGTGGGATCCTCATAGTCCAGAATTCCCATCCCCCTAAAAATTGCCAGTGGCACAGTATTCTTACATCAGTACTCTGGGAGTAAAGACAAGAAGATCCCTGGAGCTCACTGGTCACCCTAAAGTAGCCAAATCTACAAGCGTAATGACTGTGAGGGACTCTGTCTCAAAACAAAGATATACACAGCCTGGCAAATGACATTTAAAGTTGTTCTATGGCCTCACATTTACACTTAAATACACAAAGTATTCTAATTGAAACACCCTTCCAAGTATGATTCTAGACATCAAAAATACTTGATTCCTTTCATTCTTTCTCTGCAAGGACAATGCCTACTAGCAATACTTGTGTCATGGACAAAATAGGAATAGAATAAGTACAACCAAACTCAGAATCACCTTTCATCCCAGGCTTCTATCTACTCTTCTAACACTCCACTGTATAAAAAGTAAACCATGTGACCAAGTCCAGAGTTCCTTCCCACCATGAAGCCACGTCAGGAATGTGAGTCCCTTATCCTATAGAGTAGTTGGTGGGGGAAAATGTTAACTGAAAAAACGACTACTAGTTAATATATTGCCATGAAAGACATTTTCACAGCTGCCTTTGTCTGTGATGGGTTGACTCAGTTAACTTATAAGATCTTGCTAGCTTTATCCTATGGTAAAGACTATGCCATTTTGATGGGAGCTGAGTTGTTTGTGAAGCACATAGATCTATAATTCATTCTTCTAGGTGATCTGGAAATGGTTTACTCATGTGTGTGTGTGTGTGTGTGTGTGTGTGTGTGTGTGTGTGAGTGTGTGTGTGATGAGATCCCAAAGAGATCATGATATGGAAGAAATAAAGAAATCTTCAGGGTGAGGAGTAAAATGTCATGGACTCTATGTGACATGAAAGAAAAGGAAGAGTCTATCTAGGAGAGGGAGGAGAGCCAGTCAGAGGAAAGTAAGAAATTTATGGAACAGGTGGAGAAGAGGAGGTAAACAACTGAGAAATATGTTTAATAGTAAAAGTATGTGAAAGGGCCATAATTAAACCAATCACTATATATATATATTAGCTTAAAGTTATATTATTATTATCATCATCATCATCATCATCATCATTATCATTATTACTTAAAAGTGTGAATCCAGCTTGTATTATCCACAGAGTATCAATATGCAAGATGGAGAGTGTTGCCAGTTTCACTTACTATTAAATAATATTTTCAAACTTACTGAGAATCATTTGTAGCCAACTGATCTCCATCCACTGTTAGAGACTGGAGAAGTGTCACTAAAGTCACTTTGCAGATGGAGAAAATTAATCTCCACAGTAGAGTTAATGCAGGAATCAGGGAATAACTAGATGCCAGGTGTCGGGCTGCTGCTTGAAATGTAGTGTTTACATATTATACCAGAGCATCGTACTGCCAGATATGAAGAAGATAAGCCTGTTACAAGCAATTATTACTTCAGAACCTTGACTTTTATATTAAGTATATAAATTATAAAGCTGTGATAATATAAAATTTGTTATATGTCATTCAAAAATAGGGAAAGTCTTCTCTTCCAGGGAAAATTTTGACTAGCAAAAGAGCAACTCAGTTCTACAGAGAAGGGAGCTAAAGACTTAAATGTGAAACTGATTAATCAGTGCTTTTGAGTAAAATTTGAAATGAAGATAGAAATAAATTATCTAATACCAGTAGTCACAGATTTGCAGACCCCATTGCATGAACTTTATAATGTAGGAGGAATGCTATATAGAAAGTGTCACTAGGAAGTCAAGAGTACTGTGAGCAATGCCCACAGGAAAGCGCACACACACACACACACACACACACACACACAAACACACACACACACACATGCACACATACACACACACGGGTTGCAGAATAGAGAAACAGTGAAACAAAAAGGGATAGAGACAGAGACAGACAGAGGCACTGAGGCACTAAGGCCTGACAGTTAAAAAGTGAATAGTTTTTATAATTAATTTTTTTATTTAAAATTTTTCATACATTATATTTTAGTCATCTTTTCCCCTACCCCAACTACATCGAGACCTTCCTTACCTCTCTACACATTCAACTTCATCTTTTCTTTCTCTCTCAAAACAAAAACAAAAAATCAGACCCACAAAAACAAAAATCAAAACACAACAGTCAAAAGAGGAATATGATCATAACAAAGCCAAAATCAAATGAAACAAAAAGTATGCATATGTATGCACACAAACAAGGCAAAACCATGAAGTTCATTTTCTATTGACCAACGACTTGTGAGCATGGGTCCTGCCCTGGAATGTGGTTAAGACACTTAATGAAACTCTTTAGGAAGAAACTAAATTCATTCCTTGCCAGATGGTATCAATTACAAATAACTTCTTGGTTCAGGGTGGGACACCGTATCAACTTCTGCCTCTCAGTGCTGACTTGAATCTGTACAGATTTTAAGCATTCTGCCACAGTCTCTGTGAGTTAATATATATGTCAATACTGGAGAGTTAAGGAAATACCTGCTTAAGAGCTAAAGCAGTCATCTTGTATTCTCTCTCTCTCTCTCTCTCTCTCTCTCTCTCTCTCTCTCTCTCTCTCTCTCTCTCTTGCTCTGTGTGTGTGTGTGTGTGTGTGTGTGTGTGTGTGTGTGTGTGTGCACGCAGAAAGAGAGATGTTTAATATGAGCCCTAAATAGGATGGAGCCGTCATTCACTTTATCTATCGGAGAGAGATTGGGGCGATAACTTGAAGTATATTGATATATAACTGGGTCTGGGGGAAGGTGCCTCTTGGAAATGTTGAAGTGTATGAGCAAAAAGGAAGATCAGCTTTCTCCTTCTAGCCTTCCAGTTAACCAGCATCTTACCTTGTCATGTAAACTCTGCTAACCTGCTTCCTTACAATGTCTATGTCCTCTGTTTCCATATTAAAATTTGGATTATCAAATGTTAAATATTTAAACTATTATTCAAGTTCATCTTCTCTAATATGCTAGCGAGAACATATCATGCGACATAAAGTCCAGAGGAGAATAAAGGTATCTGTAACACACCCCCAGCCCAGGGCTAACTAGAAAGGTAAAGCGGATCCACCAATCCGCCAGATGGATCTTGGATGATCCTATTAACAATTTTTCTTCATTAGTAGTAACTACAAAGACTGTGGTGATGTATACGACAGCAGATCAGTGAAGACAATGAATATAAATATTAGACAACTATAGTTAATGAAATAATTAGAAAAATCATAGGTGGTGATATCTTAAGAAAAACGGCAATTTTACTCTTGTATTGACGTTCTCCTCATTTCTGTTCATTACTCAATGTGATCCCTCAAGACTCCTAAAACTCATTTTTATATTTGAATAACTGTGTAATAGGAATATTAGTTAAATACCCTTGCTGTTTCCCCAAAGTTATTTGGCAGGATTTGATTATTTGTGCAATGTTATATTCTGTCGAGAAATTTTTGGAGAAAAGCTGTTAAGTTTTTAATTTTTGCCAGAACACTTTAGGTGTCAGAATAATGAACTTTTAAATACTCTGGCAACAGATTAAATAGCATCTTGACATTTACTTGAAAGAGTTGTGTAGTTTCTTCTATTTGATCAAATTACTGCTGTCGCCACATAAAGATGAAAAGAGACCTTTTTTAAAATGACCACAAATACAATAAGTATAAAGTAGTTTCTGTCAGTTGATAACCATGTGTTTCTTGACAAGGTGATTTCTCAATTATTTTACATATTTAGAGCTTCACGGCATTTTTGCCTAACTATAAATTATATACTTTTATTTCTCTCAAAGAACTCTGATGAGGCTCGTATGTGCTTTTGCTATATTGTGAATTAATATTGACATTTAGTAATGATTAACTTGGGGTTTGTCTCCTGCTCTTACTTCCTTATAAAGGAGATTCGTGACTCTTTTCCTGTTGTTGTTTGTCTGTTTGCATGTTTCTTGGTTTTCCTTGGTTCTCCTAGATCTCTCTTTATAGGCCAGTGTGGCCTCAAACTCAGACTTACCTGCCTCTGCCTCCTGAGTGCTGGGATTAAAGATGTGCACTACCACTGTTTGGTTCATTTGTTGTTTTCTATCCAGTGTTCTCCTAATCATTTTTATTTTAACATGAATCAGATTGGCCTGTTTTAATTCTGCAAGTATGACATGAGTAAAAATCTATAAAAGAAAGATCCAAGGGACAAAACCTCCCAGGGCAAGTATAATAAATAACTTATCACAATAAAAGCCTCTGTTTGGATATTGATTAACTACACATAGGTAGTGTTTAATAAGATGGAGAGCTTTGGAGAATAAGGCATATCTGGGCTTCTCATTTTTCAATGCATTGATACTTCGAAATTGCATGTTTTACTTACTTAAAGAATTATTGAAAAAACTTCTTGAATAGTTATTGACACTTTATTTAAAAAGCAGAAGAGAATCCAGATGTTATGGCTTGCTTTTTGTAAAGTTAGTTATTGTATTTGTTTGTAGGTCTCTAGAAAATGGTTCTTTTATTGTTTTTTAATCTTTATTTGGATATTTTCTTTATTTACATTTCAATATGTCCCCTTTCCCGGCACTCCATCCCCCCTGGAAACCTGCATCCCATCCCCCCTCCCCCAGTTTCTATGAGGGTGTTCCCCCACCCACCCATGCCTGCCTCCCTGCCCTTGAATTCTCCTACACTGGGGTATTATGCCTTTTCAGGACCAAGGACCTCTCCTCCCATTGATGCCCAAGAAGGCCATTCTCTGCAATATATGCTTCTGGAGCCATGGGTCCCTCCATGTGTTCTCCTTGGTTGGTGGTTTACTCCCTGGGAGCTCTGGGTAAGGAGGTCTGGTTGGTTGTTATTATTGTTCTTTCTATGGGCTTGCAAACCCCTTCAGCTACTTCAGTCCTTTCTCTAACTCCTCCACTGGAGACCCCATTGGGGACCACGTGCTCATTCCAACAGTTGCCTGTGAGCATCTACCTTTGTATTTATCAGGCTCAGGCAGAGCCTCTCAGGAGACAACTATATCAGGCTCCTGTCAGCATGCACTTCTTGGCATTTACAACAGTGTCTGGGTTTGGTGGTTGTAAATGGGATGGATTCCCAGGTGGGGCAGTCTCTGGATGGTCTTTCCTTGAGTTTCTGCTCCACACTTTGTCCCTGTATTTGCTCCCATGAGTATTTTGTTCCCCTTTCTAACAAGAACCAAAGCACCCATATTTTGGTCTTCCTTCTTCTTGAGCTTTATGTGGTATGTGAATTGTATCTTGCTTCCGAGCTTTTGGGCTAAGATCCACTTATCAGCAAGTGCATACCATGTGTGTTCTTTTGTGATTGAGTTACCTCACTCAGGATATTTTCTAGTTCCATACATTTGCCTAAGAATTACATGAAATTGTTGTTTTTAATAGCTGAGTAGTACTCCATGTGTAAATGTACCACATTTTCTGTATCCATTCCTCTGTTGAGGGACATATGGCTTCTTTCCAGATTCTGGCTATTATACATAAGGTTCCTATAAACATAGTGGAGTAGTATAGCTGTGTCCTCAGGTAGTACTATGTCCAATATTCAGAGATCAAGAATCAGCAAATGGGACCTCATAAAATTGCAAAGTTTCTGTAAGGCAAAGGACACTGTCAATAGGACAAAATAGCAACCAACAGATTGGGAAAAGATCTTTACCAATCCTACACCTAATAGAGGGAAAAATATCCAATATATACAAAGAACTCAAAAAAAAATCAATTAACCCTGTTGAAAAATGGGGTACAGACCTAAACAAAGAATTCTCTACTGAGGTATATCAAATGACCAAGAAGCACCTAAGGAAATGTTCTACATCCTTAGTCATCAGGGAAATGCAAATCAAAGCAACCCTGAGATTCCACTTCATACCAGTCAGAATGATTAAGATCAAAAACTCAGGAGACAATAGATACTGGCAAGGATGTGAACAAAGAACACTCCTCCATTTTTGCTGGGATTGCAAGCTTGTACAACCACTCTGGAAATCAGTCTGGTGGTTCTTTTATTCTAAGAAACTTAGAATATATAACTTAAAGCATGTGACTATCCTTCTATATTTAAATAATCAGTAAGAAAAATGTCTGAACTAAAATAATATTTATTTTACTATACTTTTATTCAGGTGTGTGTGAAATTATTTCCATAAACTTAATGGCACTCATCTACATAACCCACCAGGGACTGATTTTTGGAATAGTCTTCAGAATTGGGTGGTGAATTCATCTGAAAGATCAGACTCAATATGCACAAGTTATAAGCTCTGCTTTCATCTCTATAAGGCCTTACTCTTTCTCCGTTGAAGCATTTATAAGGCCCTTTTCATTTATATTACCTTTCTATGTAGTCTTACTACCTACCTTCTGTTAGCTTGGTGAGGCCAGTTAGAGAGGTGAGGGAAAGAGGAGAGACACAGAGATATGTGGACATCATGTCATCTCTTCTTTTTTTTTTTTCCTTTCGATTCCCATGGCGATTTTTTAAATATTTTTTTATTACGTATTTTCCTCAATTACATTTCCAATGCCATCCCAAAAGTCCCCCATACCCTCACCCCCCCACTTCCCTACCCACCCATTCCCAGTTTTTTGGCCCTGGCGTTCCCCTGTACTGGGGCATATAAAGTTTGCATGTCCAATGGGCCTCTCTTTCCAGTGATTGCTGACTAGGCCATCTTTTGTCATTGCTTCTTAAGTCAGCTCTCACTCGGAATGAATATTCAGACCATAATTCTTACAATCACTTTGAATCTTTCTGACTTCCTTAGATGGCTTTGTCCAAAAACGTAGCCTCATAGAGTTTATACTTTCAACAGTTGAAATTGGGGCAAAGAAGAGAATAAAGACTCCACTGATAACATTTTCAGTGCCAGTAATTTGCAGTTGAATACTTTCTCAAGCCTCGGTGTAGATGTAAGTAAGAACTTCTATGCCTCATTCTCTAAGAATAGTCCAATGTTTTCAGGAGTTCTTATGCATTGTGTTGTTCTCCATGCCACCACACACACATTCAAGAATCCTCAGCCAGACTTATCTTTACTGTGAACAACACAGATTCTTCTACCTCCTTTGCTTCTCTTGTACAAACTTTTTCATCTTCTGCATAATTGGATTTATATCTGAACCGTACCTGAAATTCTTTTACATCGTTCTGAGTTTTTTACAGGACTTGATTGCTTATATTCATTCTAAACTCCAGCCTCTTCTCTTTTACACATAGCTATTCATTCATGTTTCTGAAAGACATATGTTGCAGCTGGATTGAATATTTATTTCCATTGAATATACATTATAAAACACTACAGGAGACGGAGGTGAAAGGGATTCATAATATGAAAAATAGACAACTATGCTGGAAAAGCCAGAATAGCAATACTCAGATTGTTATGGGTATATAGGCTTGAACTGGTCATTGAGCAACAATGTATCAAAATCAGAAACTTACCTGAACAAACTTTGTGGATCATGCCCACTTTTGTGAGGATGGAATGAATTAATATGATAAAAATTACATATTACTTAAACAAGCAAACAGTCAGAACAAAACAGTTTTAACTTCATATTTTTTTTTGTTTTTTGTTTTGTTTTGTTTTTGTTTTTGTTTTTTTTTAAATCAGGGCTATCAAATGTAAACGTATGTGTTGAACACAGAAAGACCAGGTTCTCTTCTACTTCTCTTGGGTCTTGGCATTTTCTCCTTATATTCAATTTTACCTGTCAAGTTTAGTAACTGCTTGCAAAAGTCTTAGAACTGTCAAATTATTGAATTGCATTGAAAACATCAGTTTGACTTGAATGTATTTAAGGAGATTCACATACATTTTTATTAAAATGCATTTCCATCTTACAAGTGCATAGTATTAAAATCGACAAAGGGGCATTAATTTTGACAGTGAAAGATAGCCCTAAAGTGGGCAAGTAAAATAAACATGAAAATGTTCACATATTGTTTAAATAGTACAGCCAAAGTCATTCTGAAACATTTGCTTTCTGACCCACAGATGGCAAAACAATGTAGCAAATAGGAAATTGAGAGGATTGCCTTACACTTGCGAAACTTAAAGCAAAAGATTATCCAAGACTGTGTTATGAGAATCACCTAAGGTTAAATCAAATATTGTCAGAGGAAGAAGGGATTGTGTCCACTTTTCTTCTTTCTTTCTTTCTTTCTTTCTTTCTTTCTTTCTTTCTTTCTTTCTTTCTTTCTTTCTTTCTTTCTTTCTTTCTTTCTTCTTCTTCTTCTTCTTCTTCTTCTTCTTCTTCTTCTTCTTCTTCTTCTCCTCCTCCTCCTCCTCCTCCTCCTCCTCCTCCTCCTCCTTCTTCTTTTTCTTCTTCTTTTTCTGTGTGGTATTATTCAGGACCAGACTCTTGGGTATCTCCCCAGGTTGGGATATACAGAGAAATTATACTAGAAATAGACTTCAGTTCAGTAAATACTCTAACAGACCGTTCCCCAAAATGTGTAAGGGAAGTTGCCTATGTAAGTGGGCCAAAGGGATTTAACACATGGATCTAATTTGAATTGTTCTCGTATTTTATTCTTCTCACATGAGAGACTTATGTTTCTATATGACTAAAGATTAGCAGATTGTCTACAGCTTGTCGAAGTTTGAACAGAAGGAAAAAAAAAGATAGTATCTCTCTGAATTGAGCTTGGCAGCTCAACTCTCTGAGCCATTGGTTTAAGATTGTTCATTCAGATGAGACAAGTATAAACCAAGATTTTCTAATTCTCTGTCCCTGGTCATATAGCCCCACAGGCTTCAACTCTCACAGCTGTGAATGCTATTCTGGAAATTTACATGTCACTTTCAGCAGATACTATGTATGCACAATTAATGCTCCCTGCAAAGTTGTGCATGCCTTCAACACTTAACAACCAAAGGAGATTTAAAATATACAAAACAGCAGGTAAGACTTGAAGCATAGTTGCTCTTGAAAAATAGAAACCTTGCATAATGCATAAAGCTTATAGCCAACACTGTGGTCTGTGAAGGGTGTCTAAGGAAATAAAAGCAGACACCTTTGTATTTAGTGTCTTTCTGGGTGAGAGAGGAGCAACATTGGTAGATGTAAGAGGTTGCAGCCAGAATCTAAACAGGCAGCTTAAACCACATCAGAAATCAGAGTCTTTGTGGGGGCAGGGCAAGCTGGCAGAGAGAGAGAGAGAGAGAGAGAGAGAGAGAGAGAGAGAGAGAGAGGCAAGCTGAAGAGGGAGCCTGAGGGAAGAATGTTTACAGCAGGAGAACAAGTTCTTGTGGTTAGGGCATGTCTGCTGCTTCAGCACAGAACCTCACACCTGGCGGGATAGAAGGAGTTTGCTTTGTAGGAGTCCAGAGACCACTGGGTGTCTGGTTCTATGGCCACAGGCAGTCCACTCCCTTTTAATGTGCAGATGGAGGAAACGGCATCTATCCCTCGCCTAACAGTTTGAAAGTAATAAGAGTTTTCCCTTAGTCCTTTCCATGCAGTCTCTCTGGGAGCCCAGCAATGTGTCTCTTGGATTTCAGTCCAGAATAATTTATCAGGTTAAACACGACAAAAGCTGATAATACGATTGTGAAGGAAAATAAGATAAAATTTAAATAAACTAAAGGCAGGTGATTATAATTCATTCATCTTGTCAGTATTGTTTCTGAGCCAGCCAGTGAATGGACTAGCTACAGAGCAGCCATGGCTCCAAAAAGAACCCAGTGAGTCCACTGACACACTTCAAGTACTCCTTAGCCACTGTTAGGAAGGAGAGTGTGGGTGAGAGACCCTAAGGTAGAAACACGCAATCCAGAGACCTGGGAAGAAGCTTCCTATGTGCTCAAGTTACCAAAAAGAAAACACCGGAATCCTTGTCCACTTCATTTCTCTATTATCAGCATCTGTTTTTTGTTTTGTTATTTTTAATCTTTTTTTTTTTTTTTACAGTCCAGATTTTTACCCCCTCCTGGTCCACGGTTCCTCTTCCTCCCACCTTCTGTCTCCACAAAGATGCCCCCACCCCACCTGACCTCTAAACTCCCTGGGGCCTCCAGTCTCTTGAGGGTTAGGTGCTTCATGTCTGAATGAACATAGACCAGGAAATCCGATGCTGTATGTGTGTTGGGGGCCTCATGTCAGATGGTGTATGCTCCCTCATTGGTGGCCCAGTGTCTGAGAGATCTCGGGGGTCCAGGTTAGTTGAGACTGCTGGTGCTCATACAGGGTCACCCTCCTCCTCAGCTTCTTCCAGCTTTCCCCTAATTCAACCAAAGGGGTCAGAATCTCTGTTTTTTGTTTTTGTTTTTACAGAGAAAACTAGTTGATGAGAGGTTGTAAGACAGTCTAAAGCCACACCCTCTAAAGGGGGAGGGGCACCTGGATCACTAGTGCATCATGGCTTCCTCCACAGCCCTCCACCATTGCACACTGACATGCCATAGAAACTGGAATATAGAGCTGCCAGATCCCCTACACCTTCCAGCAGTTAAAATACCAGACACAGCATCACCACCGTCATTGCTGCCGGTTTTAAGCTTCAAGGGACTCTCACTGCAAGAATTATCTCAAAGCGGGCCTAATGTCAGAAGGAAAATGCTGTGGGTGGCCCCTAAAACAGGTATCTCCTAAAAATTAGATAATTCCTTATTCCATTCAAACTGAGCCAACCTTTATATCCTTGTGATAGAGAAATAAGTTGGTGAGCCAAAAATAAAAGTTTGCATATACATTTCAGTTGCTTTCCTGGGTGTAAGATTTTTTTTAATTGTGTCCAACTATTTCAGATAATTATGGCTAATCACATAATTCCTGTAAATGGATGAAGTGACATAATTTGGATGTTTAACAAGAAATGTAGACTAAATAATCACCACATGGAGCTATAATTTATGATGATGAGGGGCAAATTTTAAACTTTGCGAAATAGTATAATTTGAATAGTATTTCCAACTGCTGACCAACTGCTCTAGCAATGAGCTACATATTATGAACTTAAGGGCTTACCTCCATTTCTAGGCTATCTTAAAGACAGAGAATTCTCTAGTGACTAGTGTAAGTTTATTTTTTTCCCAGGAATCTATTCCGGATTGAATGGTCTAGATGGAATTCCAGACTCCAGCTGTGTCTGGAGGGCTTCAGGGCAGCTCTGACCTGCGTGCTTAACGTTTGGTTAATGTTTTTCTAGTTAAGCCAGAGAGCACAGATTTAGGGGTAGGGAGCACTTGTGCTCAGTGCCATATGGAGTGGGCCTCAATGTTGCCAAGAGGAGAGGACAGATGTATAAGTAGAGAATCCCAAGTGACATCAAGACTGCAACGACAGGGCTTGGGAGATTGCTCAGTGGATAAAGCAAGTGACTTGGCAGCCTGGCTCCCTGAATTCAGATCCCTAGAACACACACACACACACACACACACACACACACACACACACACATCTTTAAACCTAGCACTCATATAGGAAACTCTAGAGTCAGCTAATCTGGTGTGTGAAGGGGTGTACAAGAGAGACCCTTGTGCCAAACCTGCATTGTGTTGTGGTATGTCTTACCTACACACACACACATGAACATGCACACACAAACAAAAATAGTAAGGCGACTGAGATGAGTCTTCCCACAGGAAGATGACATTAGCATCTTCTGAGAAGTTATTATGACGTGGTTAATTGGAAAGGCAGCAGAAGGGCAAGCAGGATGGCAGCTCAAAGAAGAGGAGATAACAACTGTCTTAAGTCATCCCGGGAGCGGGGAGAGACAAGCAGATTAAGTTTACAACTGAAAAGCGAATGTTTATCTTAAGAGAAATTTCTATCTTCCCATGAGGGAACAACCTTATTTGAAGACCTTTTAGAGATAAAATAGCAGCATAGTTTTATCCAGTGACTTCATCCGGCTCTTTTACATTAGTGATTATTCTAATTCATTCATCATTCTGATCTGATGAGGTACCTGCTGTTATTCCCCTTATACAGGTGAAGAAAGCAAGGTTAAAGAAATTAAATATACTGCTTCCAGATGTTGGGTTAGCAGTCAAATTAAGAACTAGAGTATGGTTTGACCCCAAAAGGCAGTAAAAATAGCCTTTCTATGGGTAGAAGTAACCGGAGTATGTGACAAAAGAAGGACTGGAACTGTCAGGTACCAAAGTCTGCAGTAAATATAGCCCAGGACAGAAGTCCAGGGAGAAAGAGGGTTCTGTTTTAACAGGATGGACAGAAGACATAGTAGTAGCATGCAGGCAACTTGATAGACTTTGTGGACAGTTTCACATAATGTTTTCTTTCTCCATAACATTAAACATCTCATGAACCTGTGGCAGAGGGAGGGTGGAACAGAGATTTCTGTGTACTTAGAAAGTGTTGCAAAGCCCAGTCATTCCAGGACATGCAGCTAATACTGAAGTCATGTGCTGGTCCATGTTCAGAGCCAGGTTAAAGATGTTAATGAAATCAAAATGACTGGATAATTACTAAAATGTAGTGACTATGTAGTTAAGTTACAATAAAATTCACAATTAACAAAAAAAAGTTAATCCCTTCTGTCTTTGAGAATTTAGTAGTCTCCATGTCTAAGGTAAGTATTGCTTTATTGTTTAATTTTATTCTAGTTCTTCAGAATTTGGACCATAGGGTTTATGGTCACTCCCTCCCACAATCTTTCCCCCATCTCCCCTCCCCTTCTCCTCTGAACAGGTTGGGGCTCTCCTAGATACCCCCAATCCTGACACTTCAAATATCTGTGAATCCAGGCACTCCCTCTCCCACTGAGTCCATACAAAGCAGCCCAGATAGAAGAACAGCTTTTGGGATAGCCCTGTTCCAGTTGTACAGAATCCACATGAAAACCAAGCTACATATCTACTACATGTGAGGAGAGGCCTAGGCCCAGCCCATGTATTTTCTTTGGTTGGTGGCTCATACTCTGAGAGCACCCAAGGGTCCAGGTTAGTTGATTCTGTTGGTCTTCCTTTGAAGGTCGGATCCCCTCTGTGATCTTGTATATTTCTGTAAGAGTCCACAGGCTCTATCCACTGTTTGTCTGTGGGTGTCTCTATCTGTCTGAGTCAGCTGCTGGGTGGAGCTTCTCAAAAGACAACATGCTCCTGTCTGCAAGAATAGCAGAATATCATTAATAGTGTCAGGGATTGGTGCTTGTCCATGGATGGGTCTCAATTTGGGCCAGTTATTGGTTTGCCATTCCCTCAGTCTTTGTTTCATCCCCTGTGCCTGCATTTCTTGTCGACAGGATAAATTTGGTGCTGAAAGTTTTGTGAGTGGGCTGACATCTCTCTCATTCCACTAGGGTTCTGGCCTGGCGATAGGAGGTGGCCTTCAGGTTCCATCGGACCATAGTTTATAGTACACTAATTACTTCTTGAAAATGATTGATTATACTAATGACTGTATAATTATTGTCATCAGTTTTATATCAGGTCTTTCAGCTTATAAATAAGAATATAATTACATAAAGAAAAATATGTCTGTACATCCAGGTATATAGTTGTTTATATTTGCATGACTAGTCACATATGTGTACCAAAGCATTGTGTGTTCAAGGATGTTTCCCTGTATTTTTCTGAACATACATATGCATGTAAGCTTGATACCTGTAAATCAATGAAACTGAATCTTTACAAAGAGTTTGTTGAGCACACGCAGCCACACAATCCCCATTTGTTTTTAAAATCAAAATGTTAATCCAATGACATTCTACATAAAAAATAGCTTCCTTGGATGTCATAAAATCCTGAATATCATCAATCACAAAATTAAAAATAACTAAGTCAGATGGATGCTTATCATACTTCCGTATATTTCCTTCTCCCTTCGTGCTTAGTGATCAAGTTAAAGAGATAAGAAATAACGTGGCTAACAAGAAAGTGGCTTTAAGATGTATGTAGGAAAAGATAGAAATCCCAGCTGCCCGAGCAAGAAGGCTGTGTGACTGTTCTTCTCTGGGTCTCAAGGGCCATCCTGTTTCCTGTGAATGGTTGAGAAAAGGAATGGCTTATTCCTTTTCTGAGAGCTCGTTTAGAACACATAAAAGCCCTCCTCATCAGGGAGACAAAATTACATCACTGATAAATCAACCTCATGTGTCCTTTTCTGTCCTAGACTCTAGCTGGAAAGTATAGCATTTTCAGACAGGAAGACTATTTTGGATTCTTTTGAATTCTCGAAGAGCAATTGGGCCTGCAGCGATGGGTTTCTCCCTTATCTTCCCAGCTGTGAGGAGCTTTTTGTAGCCTTCCAGTGTTCAACTTGGTACAGTCCCCAGAACAGGTCAGAAAAGGCTCCTGTAGAGATTTTTATATCACAGCATTGTTAGTTAAACTAAACTTTCTGCTCGATATTTTCCCAAAGGAGACATTTTCTGGAGTTAATTAGAGTCTCGGGAAAAGAAGTAACAAAAGGCAGGATTTCAGCTGGGCCAAACAGACACATCACTAGAAAGCCAAGAAGACGAGGGAGTGCCATGGGTTTTTAATACAATTAAAACCTGAAAGGACTCTTCATGTATCTAGACCCTGTCTTTTCTCTCAAGGTAGGACGATTCATCTACTATGAGGATAAACTTGGTCACATTTTTCAGAATCTACAGGGAGAGAAATCATGTAGACATTCAGAAACTGCCATTAAGTCTCAGGTGCTCTGCTCAGACACCTGCCCACTTCTCTGGCTCAAAAGTTATGTTCTAAGATTTTACCCTGTTTTAACCTAATTTCTCCATAAGGCAAAAAAAGAATAGATATTTGTTTTGCACTGCAAACTACTATTCATAAGCTTAGTTAGTCACATTATGACAGTAAAGGCTTGCTTATCTCATCTTTCGGGCCCTTTGTATGGTGTTTCCTCCATCTGGACCCTTGTATATATTTAAAAGCTACCTCCTTCTGTCTTTGATATGTTATCTATGTGTTAGGTATTTGAAATTGCCGTTCAGTGTTCAGTTTTAATTTAATAAAAATTACTATATGTTTATCTCATTATTGAAATATAACCTATTTCTTTAAAATTTTACCTTTGAATATCTGTGCTTTTGTGTACACACACACATACAAACAAACACACTCAAACATATTTATGATAGCAGCTTGTGTCAAAGGCAAGCACCTTCTAAATTTAGCATAATCTGTTTACTGTCTTGGCCACTAGATGGCACTCACCTGCCTTTTAAAAACTTTCTAGGCAGAGATTTGTTTAAAAGAATAATTTATTTTTTTAATTAAGAAAAACTTAAACAATAAACTCTCAAATTATGCAAAGACTTACTAATATGCATTTGTTTTTGTTTGAAGGCCACAATAAAATAGACCAAGCACCACAGACATGTTTTATTTTCTAGGCTGACAATTTTCTCCCTCCTTTACAGTATGTCCAGAAAACCTAAGGCTCAGAGTTAAACTGAAAAGTGTTCATCTCTACCCATCTTTCTTTTTTTATTAGATATTTTCTTTATTTACATTTCAAATGTTATTCCCTTTCCTGGATCCCCCTCTGAAAACTCCTATTCCCTCCCCCACCTCCTGCTCACCAACCGACCCACTCCTGCTTCCTGGCCCTAGCATTTCCCTACACTAGGGCATTGGGCCTTCACAGGACCAAGGGCCTCTCCTTCCATTGATGACCGACTAGGCCATCCTCTGCTACATATGCAGCTGGAGCCATGAGTCCCACCATGTGTGCTCTATGGTTGGTGGTTTAGTCCCAGGGAGCTCTGGAGGTCTGGTTAGCTCATATTGTTCCTCCTGTGGGGCTGCAAACCCCTTCGGCTCCCTGTCTACCGAGCTTCCATAACTCAATGGACAGAAAGCTCTTCTTCATTTTTGCTGTTGATCCCAGAATTGAAATTTTAATTCCCAAATGGGTCTGAATACACAAAATTTTCACTTTATGTCTTTTGGGGGTAAACTCTTCTAGGTTACCTATAAGAACCTTTACAGTACAATCTGACTCTTTTCCTGTGCCATTTTACATGGCTCAATCTTAATCGCATTTAAAAGAGGAAGTTAGTTTTACTTTATGATAAAGTTACACACCTAGAAATCTGTATCATGAGTGAAGACGCATTTCACTGCTTCCAAATAAAGATTCATAATCAACTGCATAAAAAGAAACATGAACCATTTGATGACAGTCAGGCAATATCTTTATGTGGACTAATGAATGGCAGCAAATGAGATACATTAATTTGATTTATTACATAGCATGTCACTAGATGCTGCACACTTCAGACTAAACCTAGAATTTCCACCAAGGCGTCAAAGGCTCGACTGAAGAGTGTGTCACAATTACCATACACTAACAAGGGTGATGGCGGCTCAGCATGCAAAGGCTCTTGCCACCAAACTTCATAGTCAGTGAGAGAACACAGAGTCTACACTGCATGAGAGGACTCAGGTCACCTGTATACCAGCCCCAGGTATCTTCTGGCCTGTGAGGTTTCCCAAACATACACACACATGTAGGGAACATGTAAGCGTGAAAATAAACTATTTTATGTTTTGAAGTTGTAAGATAATTATATTGCTTTCCCTTTCTCTTTCTTCACCCAATCCAATCTCATACAGCCCTCCCTTCTCTCATTAAATTCATGGCTTCCTTTTTCATTACTTAATATCACACACACACACACACACACACACTCACACACTCACACTTGTAAGAAGAAAGAAGAAGCAAAGAAGAAGGGAATATTGTAAATCCAGGAGAATAGAATAGTATTTTGTGGGGTTTTGGTTTGGTTTGGTTTTTGGTTTTGTTTGTTTCTTTGCTTGTTTGTTTTCTTTTGGTTTGGTTTGGATTGTGTCTTAGTTAGGGTTTTACTGCTGTGAATAGACACATGACCAAGGCAACTCTTTTATTTTATTTTATTTTTAATTTATTTTTTACACTCCATATCCCATCCCCACACACACATCTACCCTTCAT
Source organism: Mus caroli (assembly GCF_978045245.1). Taxonomy (NCBI): domain Eukaryota; kingdom Metazoa; phylum Chordata; class Mammalia; order Rodentia; family Muridae; genus Mus; species Mus caroli. The sequence continues at coordinate 69,478,287 of NW_028227272.1, forward strand.
CTGTTCCACATCTCCCATCTCCACCCCCACCCCACCAGACCTCTAAACTCCCTGGGGCCTCCAGTCTCTTGAGGGTTAGGTGCATCTTCTCTGAATGAACACAGATGCAGAAGTCCTCTGCTGTATTTGTGTTTGGGGCCTCATATCAGCTAGTGTATGCTGCCTGTTTGGTGGTCCAGTGTTTGCGAGATCTCAGGGGTCCAGATTAATTGAAGCTGCTGGTCCTCCAAGGCAACTTTTATAAGGACAACCTTTAATTGGAGCTGACTTACAGGTTCAGAAGTTCAGTCCATTATCATCAAGGCAGGAACATGACATCATCTAGGCAGGCGTGGTACAGGAGAAGCTGAGAGTTCTACACCTTCATCTGAAGGCTGCTAGCCAAGTCTGGCTTCCAGGCAGCTAGGGTGAGGATGTTAAAGCCCATACCCACAGTGATACACCTACTCCAACAAGGCCACATTTCCTAATAGTGCCACTCCCTGGGCCAAGCATCTACAAACCATCACGGGTTGGGTTTTTTGGTTTTGTTTTGTTTTGTTTGTGTTTTTTTTTCTTGTTTCGTTTGTTTTTTGTTTTGTTTTGCTTTGTTGGGGTTTTGTTGTTGCTGTTTTTTCGTTGTTTTTTTTTTTTTTTTTTTTTTTTTTTTTTTTTTTTGTCTGTTTGCTTTCTTGTTTGTTTTTGTGACATTGTGGCTACTAGGAATGTTAGCAGTTACATCCATAAAGTCTCAGCAACATACCTGCCTAAAATCCCTTTTAAAAGGTATACTCAGTAAATTTTACTAAAGCGTAAAGTTCATTAGAATGCCGTCTAAGACATTTCCAGCACACACATACTAAAATCTCTCACACTGTTCATGCTATTGTGCTAAGTGCCACTAACACATAATTTAATTCCAAAAACTATTCTATGATTTCACCTGCTTTAGATTTTCTTTCAGTTTGAAATTTGGGGATTGAATTCCCTTCTTCCTTTATGTGTAGCTCCAGTATCATCATCAATTTCAGAAAAGCTTCCTCTGAGACCCTCCATACAATTCTACTACAGTCTATCAAGCTCATGTTTGGATAAACATTTGAGTCCTCCCTGTCACAGTCTAAATCTCTCTCTCCCTATCACTGTGGGGTCTTTCTATCAGTGGTTCATTGTACAGGAAACTCTAATTCCCTTTCTCTCTTGGATTTTTTTCATAATTCCAGACATACCAATATTAGTAAAACCTATAGCTTCTATATTATACGTTGAATGGTCAAGATATGCATAGCTGATTTCATAGTTGGCAGGGAAAAGTTAAGCAAAGGGTGAAATCTGCCACTCTTTATTTTATTTACAAAGAGTGAATAAGAAATATAAAATACATACAAACCATGATCCTTAGATTCTTAAAACCAGGTCAATAAGAACCATGAATGTAAGTTACAAATAAGAACTATTTTAGAAGTAACCACAATCAGTCAAGCTAAGAAGTCAAATATGGTTCTTTTGTTTTTCAGCTTGGAAAACAAATGAGAATGAATGATGGTTTTGTTTTTTGTTAATCCAGGACTATAGAGCACCTCTCATTGTGTTTATTCCCTAAAATGAAACCACTTTTTAAAGGAGACCCAAGAAGGAAAATGGAAAGGCTTAGTCTGACTTTAGACACTGTAGCAGTAATGCATGATTTTTTTTATATTTATCAAGGAATTAATTGAGTGATTCATTTGCTGCTCCATCGTTACGCCGTTATAGCATGTTGATATGGGATTCCGTTTCTATTAAGAGATGCTGGAAGATGAATCTAGTCTAAGACGCTGACTGGGCAAGCAGGGAGTTCACTGGCTGCAAGCATTTTTATAATTAACTTAGAAGCAGAGATAAATGATAAGGGAATCTTATAGTAGAAAAGGAGGCATGTTATGACTTGTCTTTGAGGAAATACATTTTAAATGGCAATCCATTGATTTATACGTAGATATTTGTGAAGGAAAGAAGGCCCCTAGCTTGATATTAAACCATAATATGTTGCCTAACTTGCAGTTATTTTTAATTTGCGTAGCAAAAAATTGTTGAGCATAGGAAAATGCATGCTAAGTACTTCAGAACATTGCTGAATTGTGACATCAAAGCACACAAATGAGTGTAATTTTGTATAATCGTTTGTGTCTTTCTATAGGCAAACACTTATCCCTTACTATTTCATCCTAAAAATTAAAAAAAAAAAACAGTACTTAATTTAAATTCCTACTTTCCTGGAGCTCTTCTTTCTTCATCAAAGTGGCAAATAATCCTTAAATATGTAAGGACTGTTAAATGTTTAGTGACACTTCAAGCCTAGGAGTATAGAATTTAAATACTCAAGCACTCCTAGAATCTCAGGCATGCATTGAAATCCAAAAAACAATTCATGTGTACTAAAACTTTGTCTGAGGTCAGGGGAGATGCCTCAGTGGGAAAATTATTCGACATGCAAGCATGAAAACTGAAGTTCTGATTCCCAACATTCTGAAAAATAGAAAGAAAGAAAGAAAGAAAGAAAGAAAGAAAGAAAGAAAGAAAAGAGAAGAGAAGAGAAAAGAAAACAGAGAAGAAAAGAAAGGAAGAGAAAAGAAAAGAAAACAGAAAAGGAAAGGAAAGGAAAGGAAAGGAAAGGAAAGGAAAGGAAAGGAAAGAAAAGAAAAAAGAAAAGAAAAGAAAAGAAAAGAAAAGAAAAGAAAAGAAAAGAAAAGAAAAGAAAAGAAAAGAAAAGAAAAAACTGGGTGTGGCCACACTCCACTTTAAACTCAGTGCTGTTTGGCTGAGCCAAGTGAATCATTTCCTCCAGACTCCTGGCTGACCAGCCTAGCCAAAACAGCAAATGCCAGGTACCAGGTTCAGTAAAGAGATGCTGTCTCAAAAGGAACGTGGAGAAGCAACTAAAAAAGACATTCTTATTTCAAGGTCTGGACGCCCTAAGCATATCTGCACACACATTTGTACATACATCCTCTAAGGAGAGAGAGGGAGAGGGAGAGGGAGAGGGAGAGGGAGAGGGAGAGGGAGAGGGAGAGGGAGAGGGAGAGGGAGAGGGAGAGGGAGAGGGAGAGGGAGAGGGAGAGGGAGAGGGAGAGGGAGAGGGAGAGGGAGAGGGAGAGGGAGAGGGAGAGGGAGAGGGAGAGGGAGAGGGACAGAGACAGAGAGAGAGAGAGAGAGAGTGAGAGAGAGAGAGAGAGAGAGAGAGAGAGTGAGAGAGGAAGAAAGAAAAATAAATACAGTTTTGCTCAAGAAATCAGAAATTACAGAATTACAGCCTGGCTTCCCCGGTCATAATCCATTGCTAGATCCAAACTGCTTCTGGAACATTTCATTATGATCCTACGAGATGTCTATCAGTTGTTTCGAGGACTGTCCCATGGGGAAACAAGACTATGCTGAAGCAGACTTCCCCCTGACCTTCATTTGTTCCTTTGGAGCCAGATGATTTAACGCTTAAGCCTGAATCATAGTCTATTTCCCTATGTTCATAATCAGACTTGGCATTTATATAGTACTGATTTTATACCAGAAATCATTGTTAATGCCCAAGAGGTTTTTTTTTTTTTAAGAGATTTAATCCTTACAACATCCCAATGGAGTAAATAGTATTTATTTTCACCATCTCATTTTTTATAGATGAAGAAAGCAAGACTCAGGGAATATTTTACATGCCCAAGGTCACACAGCTGTGGAAGTGATGAAATCAGAATTCAAAAGAGAGAAATCTGCTTCAGAGATCAAGCAAACGAGCAGTATTAAAACCCACCCTTTAGAATGAAAAAATAAACTGTAGACTCAGACCAACTAATCTTGCTGATGTTCCTTCTGGGAATGGATCGAAGAGGCTAGAGAGTGTGCGCGCGGAATGAGAAAACGCCTCCCTCGTATTACATGTGTTCTATGTCCCTTATACAGATCTGCGGAGGGAAATGTGCTTCCACTTCTTAAGACCAACAAAGCCTGGAAGGAGAATTCAAATGCAATACTTTACAGGAATAACTTTCAGCTCTGTAATTCCAGCACGTTAGTTCTGGGGGTCAGTAATTATTCTTAAATGAGACTCATTTTAAAACAAGATGGAAATTAAGGAATACGACTTGGTGATGTGTGGTGGTTTTCAAAGTCTTGAGCTCCCTCCAAACCACCTTGCCCTCGGGAAGTTCATTAGCCTGTAACTTAGCCTTGTGGCATCTCTACTTCAAATGGGCGTTTTGAACAGAGGTATACCTGTAGCTTCTCTGTGCTTGCAATTTTCAGTTAGGCAAAGGTTGCAGATAAACAGCTTCATTATTTTCCTGTGCTACTGGAGATAATTGTATAAATTGTACCTAAAATCTATATAAACTATGACCACGTTGTAATTACCCCCCAATTAATGTTTTAATTGACATAATGATCCTCTTTTTAACTAAATACCTAAGGCTCTAACCCTCTGAAATGAAACACACATTACTCATGGCATAAGCCTCCAGCAGATCTTTTCCCTAAGTCTACCCAGAAGTCTCATGATTCACAAACATGCTTGGTTCTGAATGTTTAGTCTTACTTCCATTGTAAACCAAAACCGTGAACATTTAAGCATGTGCTTCTCTCCTTGCTAGAAACAGAGAAAGAAGGTTGTAACCTAACATGTTTATAATTTTAAGGCTAAAAATATAGCATAAAATTCCTGATTGGTTACTATGTGCATTTACACCTTAATTGAAGACCACGAAGACCTCAGGAAGTAGAAATAAAGAGGGAAAAAAATCAATGAAACTAGAAAATTAGCCATTATGATTTGTTATGAGCCTGAATCCTCTAATCTATAGAGATCCTCAATGGCCAAATTTCAAGTTCTCAGCCATCAATGGGAGGAGAGGCCCTTGGTCTTGTGAAGATTATATGCCTCAGTACAAGGAACTGCCAGGGCCAGGAAGCAGGTGTGGGTGGGTTGGGGAGCAGGGCAGGGGGAGGGTATAGGGGTCTTTGGGTATAGCATTTGAAATGTAAATGAAGAAAATATCTAATAAAAAATGTCATTAAAAAAATAAAAGAAATAGAGACCTGTTATATTTTTCCAAGGAGATGTGCCTGAAGCTCATAATACAGCCCCAAAAGCCTTAAAATATTCCATCTAGTGAAAGAAATTCTAGTTTTTTTTTATGGGCAAGCCCTGAGACCCTGAGCATCTCTTCTGGTCACTGACTTCTATTAGAAATGGAAAAACCAACCACTGAGTAGCACAGGGACCAATGAGTGTCAGAAATATACAAGCAGAAACAACTTAGCTATCAGAATCTTCAGGGTGCACAGACATAAAGAAGAAGCAACAGCAGTGACTTAGATTAGGTTAAAGGTTTAACAACATCATATTCTCTACTTGCGTATACTTGTAGAATGTCTGATATACTTGCATGTAACTTGGCAGAAATTGTCATATTATTATTTTGTTAACATCAGAGAGCTATGTTCTTCACAAAGATTACCCCCTAAAGACACTATCTACCACTGAAGATCCCTAGGCTGAAAATGAAATGAGCAGAAAGGAAGAACTAAATACCATTGAAACATCTGAGGTATTTAGAAAAGATGTTAAATTGAGACATGATCTATCAATAGGTTTGGATTAATGATGCTATAAATACGAGATCAAGGATTAATTCAGTGTGGTTTCCTTCTGGAGTAAAGAGTATGCCCCTTCTCTTAAAAATAAAAATTTTAGTACTATGGATTGTTGTGTGTACGAAACCAAAATTTGATTTAGTGACTTTTTTTAAAGTGTAAAAACAAACATCTGATATATGGTGGTGTTTACAAAGTTTTCTTTCTTTCTTTCTCTCTCTCTCTCTTTCTTTCTTTAGTTATTTTTATTAGATTTTTTTCAAAAACAATTTTTATTTGTTATTTTCTTTATTTACATTTCAAATGCTATCCTGAAAGCTCCCTATAACCCCCCCCCCCGCCCTGCTCCCCAACCCACTCACTCCCACTTCCTGGCCCTGGCATTCCCTTGTACTGGTGCATATAATCTTCATAAGACCAAGGGCCTCTCTTCCCAATGATGGCTGACTAGGCCATCTTCTGCTGCATATGCAACTAGAGACACAAGCTTTGGGGGTACTGGTTAGTTCATATTGCTGTTCCTCCTATAGGGTTACAGGCCCCTTCAGCTCCTTGGGTACTTTGTCTAGCTCCTCCATTGGGGGCCCTGTGTTCCATCCAATAGATGACTGTGAACATCCACTTCTATATTTGCCAGGCGCTGGCATAGCTTCACAAGAGACAGATATATCAGGGTCCTGTCAGCAAAATATACAATAGTGGCTGTGGATATTAGCCCAGGAACTTAGACTACCCAAGATACAATTTTCAGAACACATGAAACACAAGAAGAAGGAAGACCAAAGTCTGGATACTTCGTTCCTCGTTAGAATGGGGAACAAAAACCCATGTAAGGAGTTACAGAGACAAAGTTTGGAGTGGAGACAGAAGGAAGGACCATCCAGAGACTGTACAGAGACCCAGGGAACCATGCGATAAACAGCCACCAAACCCAGATACTATTAGATATTTTTATTTACATGTCAAATGCTATCCCCTTTCCTAGTTTCACCTTTGAAAACCCTCTATCTCCTCCCTCTGCCCCCTGCTCCCCAACCCACCCACTCCTGCTTCCTGGCCCTAACATTCCTCTGTACTGGGGCATAGAGCCTTCACAGGACCAAGGGCCTCTCCTTCCATTGATGACCAACTAGGCCATCCTCTGCTACATATGCAGTTAGAGCCATGCATCCCACCATGTGTACTCTTTGGTTGGTGGTTTAGTCCATGGGAACTCTGGGAGTACTGGTTAGTCCATATTGTTGTTCCTCCTAGGGATCTGCAAACCCCTTCTGCTCCTTGGGCCCTTTCTGTAGCTCCTTCATTGAGGACCCTGTGCTCCATCCAATGGATGGCTGTGAGCATCCACTTCTGTATTTGCCAGGCACTGGCAGAGCCTCTCAGGAGACAGCTGTATCAGGCTCCTACCAGCAAGCTCTTGTTAGCATCCACAATAGTGTCTGGTTTTCGATGTTGATACAGTTCATATTGTCATTTCATTGGTACTATAAATGAAGACACTCTAGATTTGATGCTTTATTACTGTAAAGGAATAATTTGATTAGATAAACACATCTACATTGTTGTAAGTTTACTGTTGCCTGTTAACTTGGGTGATTGAAATACAGATAATTATCTCAAAGACTCCAAAGAAGTCAAAGTCTATGAAGGCTAGTCAGCGGTACTGATCATCAATATAGTTAAGTCCTTAAGTGCTCAGCTGCATTATTGTACAATCAACATGTGAACTATGGATTATATTTCTATTGGATAGGTCTACTAGGATGATAATGATATAAAGTGCTCAAGGATGCAAAGGTGAGGACAGTTCCATTATAATACTAATATTTTTAAAGTAAATCTTAACACTAATTTCAGCTATAATAGCCACCCAAACTACTTTATATAGTCAGCTTTTCATAGTAGACACAAAGAAAATAATAATCTCACAAGGCAAAATAAAACAGCAAGGCAAAAATTTTTATTGAACTATAATTTCTGCATGTCTTATAAAAATCTTCACATTTCTTTGTTTAACAGTCTAGTTGACAACTTACATTACCTTGTGTCTTAGTTAGGGTTTTACTGCTGTGAACAGACACCATGACCAAGGCAAGTCTTATAAAAACAACATTTAATTGGGGCTGGTTTACAGGTTCAGAGGTTCAGTCCATTATCATCAAGGTGGGAGCATGGCAGTATCCAGGCAGGCATGGCACAGGCAGAGTTGAGAGTTCTACGTCTTCATCCAAAGGCTGCTAGTGAAAAACTGACTTCCAGGCAACTGGGGTGAGAGTCTTAAGCCCACACTCACAGTGGCACACCTACTCCAACCAGTTCACACCTATTCCAACCAGGCCACACATCCAGATGGTGCCACTCCCTGGTTCAAGAATATACAAACCATCACACCTTGTAAGCCAACATTTGAAACAACAATTAAGTAATATGCACTATACTCATAGTGATATCTGAGTATAATTTCTAATATTTCTATTACTTTATAGGAAATCCTATTCCTGTTATCTGTTTATCCCCACTCTATAATCAGCCAGATGTAAGCAACCAATCTATTCTTGCTTCTAAAGAGTTACCTGCTCTTACCATCACCTGTTAGTGTGGTCGTATACCATGTAAGATTGTCTGACTAGCCACTCTAATGTTTTCAAGGTCTTCAATGTCTTACAATGTTTCCATATTTTTATTTCAGTTTTTATAGCTAAATATCATTTCATTTCTGCACAGACTACATTTTATTTATCTTTTATGCATTAAAGAGTTATGTTTCCTTCTTTGGATCTGGGATGACAACAGTTACTCTATGAATTCATGTTTAAGTTTTTGTGTGAACATGTGTTTTCAATTCTAGTGGAAGTAGCATATTTAAAAAAAAATCATAATGCTCTGTTGAACTTTCTGATGAAATACCAGAATGTTTTTCAAAGTGACTGTGCAAGTTCACATTCCTGCTTGCTCTAATGTTTGCTATTTCTGTAGTTTTTACTCTGACCATGCTAGTGAGTGTGAATTGCTTTCTCATTCTGCTTTGATTTGCACTCCCGTGAGGACAATGGAGCTCAGAATTTTTCCCTGCTCACATTGACTGTTTACCAACTTTAGTGATATGCCTACTGAGATACTTTCTCATTAATTCATCAGAATATGCATGTCTTTATTATTGAGTTTGAGAAAGGCAATAAATTCCAAACACAAATATCTGGACAGAAAAATAGTTTAGAAATATCTTTGTCTACTCTGTGGATTATCTTTTGCCACTTTTTTGATATTATCATTTCAAGGATGACAACCAAAAAAAAAATAAGACTTCTAATTTTGATGAAGTCCTATTTACTTGGGTTTATTTGGGTTTTTCTCATTGTTGTGTTTTCTTGACTGTCATACCTAAATCCTGAATTCGTGATAAAAATTCAAAGTCATGTGTGTTTGTTGCTTGTTTCCCTTGAAGAATTTTCTAGGTTTAGCAGTTAGTGTTGGATTCTTGATTCATTTGGAGTTAAAGTGCTCAAATGTGTGAAATGAAAGACCAAGTAAATCATTTTTCTTGTGGCTGTTCAGTTATCCCCACATCATTTGTCTCTCCCTTTGAAGTGATCTTGTTGAAAATTAATACACCATGGGTGTGCATAATTCTTTCTGGTCTTTCTCAGTACCACTCATTAATCTCTCCCAAGTAAACCACCTCACTGTCTTGATTACTATTACGGTGGAGTCAGGTTTGAAATTGTGAGCTCTGACTTTAAACTCTGCACTCCTGCAAGGTTAGTTTCGCTCTCTTGGTACCTTGCAGGTGCTTGTCTGCTTCTCTAATGAGCCCCAGTGTGATTCTGGTGGGTGTGTTTGCATCTGTAAGTCTGTGAACATCATATATGTTTCTACTTGAGTTAACTTTAATTTCTTTAATGTTTTCCAACTTATCAAAGGCTGGCTTGATGAGCTGATGCAACAATTCTCTCTAAATATTTTATATTTTGGATTGTACTGTAAATGGAATTAATTTTTAGTTAGATTTATGATGATAGGTTGAAATTTACCAGCAATTTTATTTTCTTATTTTTTAAATCCATGCCAATTGCTACTTTCCTTTGTAATTTTTTGAAATCATGAAAGTGTGTGAAATTTTTCAAATGCTTTTTCTTATATAATTAGTGGTGTTTATGTTTTACACTATTCTTAGTTTTTCTATTGATAATGTATATTTAATTTATTGGTTTTATTATTAATTTATTTACTTTATGTGTTGGATGTTTTGCCTGCACGTATGTCTATGTGCCACATGTGTGCCTGATGCCCACTGAGAACAGAAGTGGGCATCTGAGCTCTGGAGCTGAGGTTAGATGTTGTGAGCCCTTGTTCTCCCAATATTTCCATCTCTTCTTCCACGGTGTTGCCACCTAAGCCTCAGGTACAAGAGTTATGTTGTTCCTGTATCAACCAGGTTGGGTACCACAGTCAATTGTTCTCTACATTTTCACTGGTTCTGGCTCTCTGTGATCCTTGCTTTTTATAGATACATTTAAATAATCCTCTTAAATCTGTTATGGTAATTATTTTAGAAATTTGTGTCTTTCATCATTTGATATCAATTGACATACAATTGTTCACATTGCTCTTCAGGCTGGTATTTTTTTTTTTCATTCTTTTAAGAAGGTAGCACTGAATTCTCTATTTTCTTATATTTTGCTTTTGCTTAGAAGGTTGTAGAGATGTTTTGGAGACCTAGTGATTTGTAGGACTGTTTAAGCCTTCATTTTCCTTGTTGATTTTCTTACTGATTGGTTTGTTCTTTTTTGTTAAAGATTTATTTCTATTGTTTTTAATTGTGTGTAATACATGTGTCTACATGTTGGTATGAACATGCAAGCGCAGGACATCTTAGAGGCCAAAGGCATCAGTGCCTCTGGATTTGGAGCTACAGATTGCTATGAACAATGGTGGCAGTTCTGGAAATTGAGATCAAACCAAGTTCTCTGAGAGATCAGTAAATGCTTTTACCCAGTGGGCCATACACCAGGTCCCCTTGACTAGATATTTCTTAATGGTATTCTATAGTCTATCCTCAGCAAATTCTGTAGTATTTTATTCTAGGTCTTCTAGAGTTTTAGTTACTGTTATGCTTTGAATGTGAAGTGTCTCCCACAGGCTCACATATTTAAATAGTTGTTAAATGGTACCAATTTTGAAAAGTTGTTCAATCTTTAGAAAATGGAGTTTTGCTGGAGGAAGTGAATCCCTGTGGGTGAGCCTTGATATTTGATAGGCCACCCCTGCTTTCTGCTTGCTCATAGGTCCTGACCAGAGTTTCAACTAGACTAGTGACTTTGCACCAACTGGCCATAATAATGGCTTTTTAGAAGTAATAATGGATTTCTATAGTCTAATTAATATGTACTAGAAACAGAATGGTACCAATAGCTTTGGCTCATAGTCAATGTTAGATTTATATAAAGAGAAACAACTGTAATGGTAAAAATTTTTCCAGGATAGGCCAAGATCTGTTGCTTTAAGCCAAATATTCTGATTTCATTGATGGTGCACACAATGGTTAACTTTGACTATTTAATCTGACTGGGTTGAACAATGCTTAGGCAATATGACAAGCATAGTCTAGGTATGTCTATGAGTGTGTAGGGAAAGACATCACCATGAATGAGTATAAGTATACTACTCAATAGGCTAGGAGGAAATCAGTGTGAATCTGCATCTTGGATACAAGACATAATTAGCCTTGCTCGAAGATATTCCTTTCACCATGTTCTTTATATTTTTAAGTATAGTACTAAAATTTCTAACTATAATCATATACAAAATTCTTAAAATCATGTAGCCAGTCCTAAATCTACTGACAATTCACTGGAACTCCTTTTTTTTTCTTTAATTTCCATCAGAGTATGAACAAATACTTTCTCCTCAATACAGCACTTTCTTTCATAAAGACTTTTTTAAGTTACCTGCTAAAGCATCGTCAAAATATGCAACTCTGATAGCCAATAAGATGATCCAATGTGTGGAAGTTCTTGCTTCCAAATTTGAGGAACTTAGATTGACCCCTTGAACAAATATGTTGTCATCTGACTTCCTCATATACCCATTAGCATGTGGGCACACACCTCATGATAAAATAGATGGATAGATAGATAGATAGATAGATAGATAGGTAGATAGGTAGACCATAGGTAGATAGATAGACAGTAGGTAGGTAGGTAGGTAGGTAGGTAGGTAGGTAGGTAGATAGATAGACCATAGGTAGATAGATAGACAGCAGGTAGTTAGATAGACAGACAGTAGGTTGGTAGGTAGGTAGGTAGATAGATAGATACATAGATAGTATTTTAAAATTTAAATCATAAAACTCAGGAATCCAAGGCAAAGAAAGATTTGACTGAATATTTTGGCCAGGTACAGAGATACCCTGTTTAATTTGAATGCAATTGATGCCATGGGATGTTAAGGTATTCAACTAATTTTTTTTTTCTTTTAAGCTATTGGGGTTTTATTGCATTATTATTTTGGTATTATTAGGCATATGGGAAAAGGATATTTGGGATTCTTCTATGACTTCTATGCTTTGTTCTTTTAAACAAAAGGAAAAACAAATGCTCATTCTGCCATATGAGTATCACATTTGTAAACTATATGTGCCTGTTTTCAGTAAATAGATAGACCAGGTAAGTTTTGTTGAGAATGTATCATACATCATGAATAAATTATCTTGTTGAGACAGAAATCACTGAAGAGAAAAACCTCTTTCATATGAGACATCCTCATATCCAGATCTAGATTGGCTTCTACTTTTTTTTTTTTCCTTTTTTTGTAAGCAGGTCTGAGACTTTATTTGACATTCAGCAGTCTAGTTCTCATCCACATTGAATGTCTGTAGGTTTTTGAATGTGGTAACAGTCATGTAAGTTATCAGTGTGTACAGATGGCTCAGTGAACCCCCATCCATGTTACATTTTCTGGTCAAAGATATGAGGGTGAGATGTGGAGCCCATTCCTTACTGCTTTTGTCCAGATGGCTTTGTTGAACCTAGCATCAGCACACATATCTATACTTTCTGTCTTCTTCATGGAAAATTTCTGGATTATTTTGAGAGCCCGAGGGGCATGCTTCTTGAAGCCCACTCCATGGATGGATTTGTGAATGTTGATTATGTATTCCTAGGTCACCAGCTCATCCGTGACAGAACAGCCCTTCTTTTTCTCACCACCCTTCTTTGCAGGATCCATTCTACCATGCCCAAAATGGAAAGATCTTCCTTTTCTTTTAATTGAAAATAGAAGGTCCCAGATATAGCTGTCTCTTGTGAGACTATGCCGGGGCCTAGCAAACACAGAAGTGGATGCTCACAGTCAGCTATTGGATGGATCACAGGGCCCCCAATGGAGGAGCTAGAGAAAGTATCCAAGGAGCTAAAGGGATCTGCAACCCTATAGGTGGAACAACATTCTGAACTGACCAGTACCCCGGAGCTCTTGACTATAGCTGCATATGTATCAAAAGATGGCCTAGTCGGCCATCACTGGAAAGAGAGGCCCATTGGACACACAAACTTTACATGCCCCAGTACAGGGGAACGCCAGGGCCAAAAATGGGAATGGGTGGGTAGGGGATTGGGGGGGGGGAGGGTATGGTGGACTTTTGGGAGAGCATTGGAAATGTAATTGAGGAAAATACGTAATAAAAAATAAAAAAAGAAAATAGATTCTTCTCATATAATACATCACAACCCATTCCCCTACTACCACCCTTCCCAGTTTCACCCCACACACATCTCCTCTTTCTTGCAGATTCAGCGCCCCCCTCTTTCCTTTCAGAAAGGAGACAGACTCTAAGAAACAAAAACAAAACATCACAAAACATGGTACAATAAAAACAAGGTTAAAGTCCTCACATTGGAGCTAGTCAAGGTAAACTAATAAGAGGAAGAGTCCCAAGAGAAGGCAAAAGAGTCAGAGACACATTGGCTCTCACCATTAGTAGTCCCACAAATCCATCAAGCTAACATCCATTACATAAATGCGGAGGACCTGGTACAGAATCATTTGGGCCCCATATTTCCCACTGCAGTCTCTATGAGGTCGTGTAAGCCCTGCTTAATTGATTCTTTAAACTATGTTCTCTTAGTGTCCTCCATCCCATCGGATTCCTTCAATCTTACCCTTATTCTTCCCCCGTTTCCCTGGTCTCAGAGGGAAAGGACCTGAAGGAGATCTCTAATTTAGAATCTCTCTCTCTCTCTCTCTCTCTCTCTCTCTCTCTCTCTCTCTCTCTCTCTCTCTCTCTCTCTCTCTCTCTCTTTCTCTCTCTTCGTAATGCCAGGCTGTAGGTATCTCCACTTGCTCCTATCTGCTACAGGAGGAAGCCTCTCTGAGGACGACTGGCCAAGGCACCAATCTATGAGTATAGCAGTGTGTATCATGAGGAATCATGTCATTGATTTGTTTTCCGGGGGGGGGGGGGGATGTTTGGCTCTATCTTAGGTCTCTGGGCTATCCAGTACAAGGGTCCTGGTCATTCAGGCAGGGCATGGGCTCTCTCTCTTGGAATGGGACTCATGTTAAAGCAAACACTGTTTGCCCACAACTTCTGTGCTCCCATTGTCCTAGCACATCTAGCAGGAAGGACAGATTGTAGGTGGACAGATTGTGGCTGGTTTAATGTCCAGGTTTCACTTTTCATAGCCAGCAGAGTACCTCCCACACCAAAGAGACTATAATGTAGACGAAAAGGTCCCATACAGGCACCAGCTTCATCTCTCTATGGTCAAACAGCTGTGTAGATATTGTCCTTGGCAACTGGGTCCCTCTGTCAGTTTTTAGAGAATATCCCCCTGTCCTACCATCAGCCTTGATTGTTTAGGAAATCTCCACATTAATGCCTCAGCTAACAACTCAACCAAATGCAACCCGGAACCACCATGAGAAAACTGGACTGGCTACAAAAGATGGCAGTTCAAACTCCATAGCTTCTATTATTAGGAGTTCTCACTAGGAGCACCCTTAAAGATTCCAGGGAGTTGTCACTGCACTAGCATTGTACACTGTGCCCTAAACATCCCTTAATTTCAAACATCTCTCCCTATATCCCTTCTTCCATCCATTAGCCACCCCACCCTTACAAACTGATTCCTCCCCTTCCATCTTGTCCAGCCATTCCCTATCCCCCAGTCCTTGTCCTCCACATCACTTCATACACACTGATTATGACAATTATCTCATGGTACTGTGTCCTTATCTGACTTCTCAAAACCTACTATAATCCTTAAACAGGACAACCCATCCATAGGTCTGTCCATTGCTATAAGAAATAACCCACCACCCACCCAACAGACCTCTAAACTCCCTGGGGCCTCCAGTCTCATAAGGGTTAGATGCATCTTCTCTGATTTAACCCAGACACAGCAGTCCACTGCTGTATATATGTTAGGGGCCTCATATCAGCTGGTGGATGCTGCCTGGTTGGTGGTCCAGTGTCTAAGAGATCTTGGGGGTCCAGGTTAATTGAGACTGATGGTCATCCTACAGGGTCGTCCTTCTCCTCAGCTTTTCCCTAATTCGACCACAGGTGTCAGCAGCTTCTGCCCATTGGTTGGGTACACATATTTGCATCTGACTCTTTCAGCTGCTTGTTGGGTCTCATTTTCTTTTTTATTGGTTATTTTATTTATTTACATTTTTACAAGATTTGCAGAAGGGAATATGCTAGATTCTTACATAGCTTTACCTATTACCATATGGTGAATTCCAACAAATTATTACCAACATATTAAATAGTTTGGCTTTGTGAAGTTCCAGTCATTGTAGCATAAAAGTAAACCATAAATTAATCATAAAATTGTTTCATATTAAATGCAAATTTCAGACCAGCTAGTTTTGGAAAACATTCAATATAACCATTAGGACACTCATATGCTCATTATTTCTGAACAGGGATCACTTTTGCAAAATGAATAGGTTAACGGTTTCAAGGAGTTAAAAGATGAACATAACTGTGAGGCTCTCCTGAAGAAAATGGGCTCCCCATTACAACCGTTTTACTTTGGAAATTTTACTGAACTGGCTGCAGAGATGGCTCAGCAGTTCGGAGCAAAGACTGCTCTACCAAAGGACCTGAGTTCAATTCCCAGCATCCACATGGTAACTTACAACTGTCTATAACTGACAGTGTCACACAGACATACATACAGGCAAAACACTAATGGACAGAGAGAGGGGGGAGAGGAGGAGGAGGAGGAGGAGGAGGAGGTAAGAAAGAGAGAAGAAAAGAAACCAGAACAGAAAAAAAAAAAAGGAAAATATTTTAACTAGATAAAAAACAAGCTGCAAACTTTAGTTGGAAGATAGATATTGTGTCTGGAATCCTGGAATCTTCTAGGAAATAGATGGATCGTTCATATGAGAAAAAAATCAATTATGGAAGTATTTACTTAGTAATTACATATTTCATTAGACATCTTTCTCAAACTATAAGTGTAGGAACAAAAGAAAATTACCACCTTTTTCCTCTTAGTTGATTGTGATAAAACCCAGAAAGCAAATCCAAGAGTGGGGCTGCCTTCTATGCCATCATAGATGAAGTATCAGGCCATCCTGGTAAACATAACAGCTATGAGAAAAAATACATAGAAGCTTTTATGTATAGTAAGAAAATGACAAGGTCATTATCCTGTCAAAATCAGAAGCCATTTGTGTTAAGCCACCAGCAGCTTTATTTTGCACAAATATATCTTAAATTTCAGATGACTAAAAATTCAGATGACTGTTTCTGAATGAATATAAATAATTGACAGTATATTACCATGTTCCTCAGAGTTGATATGTATTGTGGTGAGTTTAAATTCTCTAGATCTGCTTACCTGTGATTTCAAACACATGAAACTAGCTTTAATAAAGCTGTTCTTAGAAATTTCTCCTTACCAATAAAATTGCTCTGGGATTAACTTCTTAGTGATGTTTAAATGGATTGATTACATATCTCATCTCATATCATATATTGTATCTATATTTAAGGAATATATATATATATATATATATATATATATATATATATATATATATATAACTACAAATCATCCAGTATTTCAGAGTACGATGAAGCACTGCATCGCCGTGTAGCATGAGAGAAAGCAAAGTATAGATAACACTTTAAATACAGCGGCTGCAGCTTACAAAGGATCCGCTGCTGAAAGGCAAGCTGCAGCAACATCATTCTGTACCCTGGAATGTATGTCAGGCTAAGGAGAGCCAGTGAAAGATTACAGCTACGCCAAAATAGGAACTGAGTCTCTGAAGCTACCCGAGCATGATTAGCAGGCAGCAGTGGCAGGGTTCAGATAGTTTCCGTTTTATCTGCATTCCCATACTCTACACCGGAAGAAAGAACTTTGATGGCTGCTGGTAGTCACCCACTCATGGGTACCGCAGTAGTAACCAGACCCAGCAGTCCAAGTGTGGGATAATGACGAATGTGGACTCTTTTGCCCCTAGATCGTAAAAGCCACCGCGGAAACAGAAAGAGGGAAAAGGGATGAAATTGAGGGGGGAGACCGGCCATGCTCTAAGATGCTTTCTGAGTCGCTGTTGATTACCTTTGCTTCTGCTCTGCTCAGGCAATGCATCTGAGACTTTAAAAGACGAAAGACGAAGAACCAGGAGTTGTAGGCATGGCCTGAAGCAGTACAAAGATGGAAATCAAAATCACCTTCAGAATTAGATCAAGCATAAGGAAATAACCTGTCCAAATAAAGCATGTATTCTTACATAGTTACAGTAACTTTTTCCAAGGCTTTTCAATGTACGTACTCTAAAATATATTCCAAATTGGATTAATAAGGAGCATTTGTGTACCTTTTCCTATATGAGAACTTGTTACTATATCATAAATCATATTCTCTATGTAAATATATATATATATATACTTTTAAAGCGTGATAATTTTATTAATCATTGAGAATGTCATAACATGTTGTTTTATCATATTCACCCTGTTCTCCAACTCCTTCTAGATCTACCCCTACCTCCCAACCAACCATCATGTTTCTGTCTCCCGATAGATAGATAGATAGATAGATAGATAGATAGATAGATAGATAGATATCTGAGTCCAATTAGTGTTGGTCAACTATTCAATAGTGTTGGGCATATCCTAGAATGTGGTAAGACAGGGGTCATGCCATTAAAAAATATATCACTTCTTAAGGGCAAGACCCAGAATCTTACTCTCTGTACATCGACCATTTGTGGGTCTCTGGGTTCATGGCCAGCTACTAAAAGAAGACACTTCTCTGATGAGAGTTGGGAAATGCACTGGCCTAAGGGTACAGTAGTAACTCACTAGGAGTTATGTACATTTGGAAGAAGAATGCTAGTAAGTTTCCCCACTGGGGTCAGTGACTAAGGATTCTTGACCCCATTAATAGTATCAATAGGTTCTGTCGTGTGGGGTGGTCCAAAAGTCCGGTCAGAAAGGACTTGTTTACCTGGATAACATTAGTGCCACTACTGTACCCATGGATATATATTCCCAAGCTTGGAGTTTGTGGTTAGGTGAAATCAGCGATTACTTTTCTCTTCTAGTAGCATGACTAGCATCTTCCAGCAATTTGAAAGGGAGCTAGGAGGGAATATGCTCCAGGTCAGTACCTCTTGCTTTGTCAGTGCTTACAACCCACTGACAGGTGCATTCAGCAGTAGGGTGTTACCATTAAGATCTATAATAATCAAGAACAACAGCAAAAGCCTATAATGTTCTGAGCTCTTTGGGACCCAACTACCCAACAATTCAAAAATAAGTTACTGGATTTTATTTGGTAGTGTGTAGTATCATGTTGTGGTATTGTCTGTTCCATCTTCAGAATCAGTTTAGAGGTTTCCATGTGGATACCTTAAATAGAATCATTCAACTTTAATACCATAATATCAGGCATTATAATATAACAATATTTCTATTGGATACAAAGTTAGGTGAAGAAATATTTTCCCACAAGCATTCCAATTGTGTTTCATGTCTGTTACTGTGGTTATGTTATATTAATGTATTCCTCTATTAATTTACATCACAACAACAGTTATCCTTTCTTCCTCTGTTTGCAGACCCTCTGCCACAGTTCCCCCCACCCAATAGACTCCTCCTTTCCCTTCAAATAAAAGAGTAGGCCTCTCAAAGATGTCAATCAAACATGAAATTTCAAGTTGCAATAAGACTAGGCACCTCTGAATAAGGCTGTGGTTATTTCTTTTAAAGCTCAATCCAAATGTGTTTTGTCTGTTATATTTAACTATTATTTTTTTATCATTTACATCATTTCTGAGTACTGGTGTGTTAGAAAACCTGGCCACTAAGTATTTGTTGCAGTCCAGTGTGTTTCTTTTGCAGTAGGAGATACCTAGCTGTACCATCTTTTACTACCTACTAGAAACCTGTAACACTACCCTGCTCTGATTTCACAACAATCAAACCTGCTCAAAGGAGAGAAAATGCCACGGACTAAGATCTACCACTGCAATTTAATCTTGAAACATCCCTCTATGTGTGCTTTATTTCTGCCTGGAAATAATGGCTACAGTTTATACTGGAATTCTATTACCTCATAGATCCATCCCTCAGCATAATCCAGTAGAAATGTGGTGCTCATAGGAAGCAATGGGTATCTATGCAGTTATTACAATCACCTGAGGAACTACCCAGATTCTAACCCTGGGCTCGCTGTCTATAAACACTGCCTGAATTCTAGGCCAGGTTCCAGTATGCACTCCAATAAGTACAGACTTTTGATCTCAAATAAAATGTGGGGAACAAACAACCGAGACTTCAGACATTAAGTCCTAGGGTTTATGAAAAGCTACAACTGGCAAAACTCTCCTCTTGTTTCATTTTAAACTATTGTAAATATCTGTCTTTCATGCACCAACTTTTGAAGTGTTTTTATTTGATTTTTTTGAATTTTTATTAGATATTTTCTTTATTTACATTTCAAATGTTTTCCACTTTCCTGGTTCTCCCTTCCAAAAACCCCCTACCTATCCCCCCTTCCCCTGCTGCTATGATGGTGTTCCTCCACCCACCTACCCACTCCCACTTCAGGCTCCTGGCATTCCCCGACATTGGGGCATTGAGCCTTGGTCACAGGACCAAGGGCCTCTCCTCCCATTGATGTCCAACAGGATCATCCTCTGCTACATATGCGGCTGGAGCCATGGGTCCCTCCATGTGTACTCTTTTGTTGGTGGTTTAGTTCCTGGGAGCTCTGGGGGTACTGGTTAGTTCATATTGCTTTTCCTCCTATGGGGATACAAAACCCTTTAGCTCCTTCAGTCCTTTCTCTAACTCCTTTACTGGAAACCCTGTGCTTAGTCCAATGGATGGCTGTGAGCATCCACTTCTGTATTTCTCAGGCTCTGGCAGACTTTTTATAGATTTATATAATATGTTCTGCAAGTTCACACTCTATTCCCTCCTTTATAATTTATCCCATATCTACTATGACCATTCCCTCCCAAATTGGTTTCTCTCCCCCGCCTTTTTTTTTTTTTTTGGTTTTGTTTTTTTTTGTTTTTTGTTTTGTTTTGTTTTGTTTTGTTTACAGATACCCGTTTAACCCTTCTTCTATGTGCATAAGTTTTGTTCTATCAGGGCATGGTTAGTGTCTCTGAGTTTGTATCCTTGAAAAAAAAGCAACTCCCCTTTTTCCAGAAGCCATCAATCCCAAGTGAGAATTCAGGATCCCATTCCCGTTCATGGTGGAACACTAACTGGCAAGTCTTGTATATGCAGTCCCAGCTGCTATGAGTGCATGTGTGCAAAAATGGTGCAGTCGTGTCTGATGATTCTTTGTGCTTTGATGGGTTATGGGTCTCTGTGTTAATCACCATCTACTGGAAAAAAAAAAAAGAAGGTCCTATGATAGGGAATGAGTGATATGATAATCCATGGGGTTGAGTAAGAACTTACGGGCAAGAAGAAATGGCTCAACCACTAGAGATTCTTTCACCTCCCTCTTTGCTGTTCTACCATGCTGTTTTCTACCATTTACACTTGAGAACCTCTTCACCTAGAATCCTATAATTTTATCCAGTATTTAATAATTTCAGATATCCTCACTAACAGATTCAATTTTCAGGAACTATGTTTACTGAAGATTTTCCACTAAAAGTGTTCTCGTTGAACTTTGCCCATTTAAATGAGTATTTAAAAGAAAAAATTAAGGCTAACACATTGTTCCTCAAATGTACATGAGGTTAAAGACAAGACAATGTTGACATTTTTCTAACATGGTGGCTCAATTTTTAAATCTCATTCAGCCATTAAATGTAATCTATTGCAAATGGAAATGCAAAACAGTAGATCCAGCGTGGTGGCGCACTCCTTTAATCCCAGCACTCTGGAGAGAGGCAGAGGCAGGCAGATTTCTGAGTTCGAGGCCAGCCTGGTCTACAAAGTGAGTTCCAGGACAGCCAGGGCTATACAGAGAAACCCTGTCTCAAAAAACAAACCATAAAAACAAAACAAAACAAAAAACAGTAGATCCACTTTGGAGAGCAGATCATATTTAGCATTTATTTATTTTTCTTAAAAAATGAAAACTTACATCTTCACAGAAACTTGTTCTTGAATGTGTATGGCAGTTTTATTCAAAATTACCAGCACTTTAGATTAACTAAGACTTCATTCAGTCAGAGTATAAATAATGTATGGTATATTCAGATAGTACAATAATTATAATTTTAATGTTTAAACCTTATTTTTAATGATGGATCTTGAATACTTTAACCTCCCATCTAACCCATCATCCACTGAGGTAGTGGAAAAGAAAGGATACATGGGCATTGGACCTGTTTAGAAGTGATTCTTTGCTGTAACGCCTAACTGTAGTCTCTGAAAATCTTCAGTTCAGTGTACAGATCAGCAGCAGCAGCTCGACCCACTCCTAAACCCTTCATGGATATACCAGCAGTCTAGTTTGGTAGACTTGGGATAGCAAACATGAACCAACAATGGTATCACTACCTAAAAAAGACAAACAGGCCTCAGCTTTGACAGGAGTCAACAGAAGGACCAGGGCCAATGAGAACATTAGTTCTCAGGTATGTCTCTCTCAGCAAAGGGAAGATCAGCAAAGACACCAGACTAACAAGTGTTGTTTAGCTAGCTGTACCAGCAAGCCAAGTTCAGCCTCCATCATTGCCTATTGAGCTTTTATATATCCCTCCGAAACATCACTTGTCCTCCATGGGTCTTGTCCCAGCATGAGTCTTGTCTCAGCTGACATCTTTTTGTCAAACAGCCTGAGTCCAAGGATGCAACAAGGAGCTGCAGCACACCACCTGAAGTTTTTTTGGTGTGTTTCTCTCTATGGAGCCCCAACAACTATGTAATATAAGGTGAACCAATACATGTGTCTTGTTAGCTAAGAAATCCTTCATTATGTGTCCTTTCATGCATTTGTTTTAGTAGAGGGTCCTTTCACCTGTGTCTGCTTCAGTGAAACACTCCTTCACGTGTTTGTCCCAACAAAACATGATCCAACACAACTGACCATCTAGAACCCTTACATTTCCACTTCAACTAGTGTTCCACACTGAAAGGAAATGAGCTGTTCAAAATATTTGAAAGTAACTAAAGGAAATCAAGAACGGATGCATGCTCTATGGCAATAAGTACGTGAATTCTGAAAATGACAAATCTATGTAAAATAAAATCAAAATCTCCAGAGTTTTGAGAAAATGGAAGAGAAACTGGAACAAAGAGGACTTTTAGAACAATAAGACTACTCTATGTAGTTCTGTGGTATACTATCATATATTTGAAGTACATGAATATATTTGATATCTAAGAATATATATAAATACTACAATGCAAAATATACTACTATGATATAACAATATTTTGGTAGCTATATGCCATATATATTTGTACAAATCTAGACTGAATTCAACTCTGATCATGACCTGATGTGAATTGAAGATGCTAATAGATAGTGTGATACCCCATAGGCTCATTAGTTACAGCAAATGCTGTCCTCACATAGGAGATGCTGAGAGCAGAGAGTTGTATGAGGGGCAAATAGAATCAGGACATCTATGGGAAATCTCTCTGTGCCTTTTGCTCAACTTTGCTTCTAAACTAAAACTACTCTTCGAATCCTTATTACAATTAGAGTATCTATTATAATACCTTCATTAATTCTGAACCCATTTTACTCTTTTCTCTCTAAAACCCTTTGTAAGGTCTGATTTTTTTTTTTTTTTTACTTCTGTAGCAATTCTGGAACTCCATCAGTAAAAGCATACAGAGAACATATTAGGGTTCTAATTACTACATTATCACATTATCACACAGAATATTAAGTCCTATCCCATAATACTACAATATGAATTTTTAACAAATACACCACAGAATTCTAAAATTGAAGGTAAATAAACCAAACTGAATCTATTTTTCTCCATAGTACGCCTCACTTTCTCCCATGACATCAGTCTTGCTCTATTCACATAGCAGTTGCAATAACCTCTGTGCTGGCGACTTTGGTGCCAGTCTTCTGCTACAATGTTTCCTTTGTAAACTGCCAAATAATCTCCTGCGAATACCAGTTTTATCACATCACCTTCCTGCTCAAGGATTAGCTACTTCTAACATATCAAGTCTAAATGCTTGGCCTATAATTCAAGGTCCTCTGTCACCCAGCACTTTTGTACCTCTCTAACTTTATCTTTTCCCACTACAGACTGCCGCTTCCCTCCAGCTAAATCCAGCCAACTTTCCACTCTTCCATGCTACTTGTCTTTCTGGCACTGAGGTTCTCAGCAGTTGGAATTCCCCCTTCTTATTTCCACAACACATAATAAACATATGATATAGACTTACCTAGCTCAGAAAAAAAATTTCCAAATTAAATTTTTCTACCTGGTCTAGTAGTAGTGCTTATTGAATGAACGAACGCTATGCTAAACTCCTTCTGATGGTTAAACATTATAAAAGAAGCCTCTGAAAATATAAAGGAGTGCTGTGCTTTTTATTAGTCAAATGATCCTATGAAGCGAAATTGTAGCACTATTTCTAATCAGAGTAGAATAGACAATCTATGTTAGGAAAAACTGCTAAAAATGAATGAGCTAAAACATTTGATGTAGTTTTTCCTTCATTGTGCAATAGTTACATTGTTTTGCTATTTAGGTTAAAATCTATGTCACTGCAATACAATGTAACTGTTGTGCAATGTACATAGAGACTAGATGTGATATAAGAAACACTGATATTGAAGATGGATATTGTAGCAATGCACAGTCACAGAAGTGAGATATGGAAGTTCACATGTCTGTCCATACCAATGCATGATGATTCTTAACCCTTCCCTAAGTACATTTTACTGCTATTAGAACATTATTTTATTAACATTGTTTACTATTGATAGTTTATTATTTTATAGTCATACTCTGCACATTAACTGTTGTACTCGTAAGAGTAACCATATCCTATTCCTAGGAAGCCAAGATATTCCAGAAGAGATCCCACCAAGGTGACATCCTACGCGCATGTCTAATCTATTCATCCAGGCCGATTTAGTTCCAGTCCTCCCTGGTTTCCCATGTCCTCACAAATATTTTCCCTTTAACAACTCAGATTCAGTTGACTGGGCTTGGCTTGTTTATCAGCTTTATGACTTCAGTTGCCTTAATTTAATTACTAGGAAACTGTAAATTCCATTATATCATAAAGTATTCTTCTGTATGTCCAAAACTAAGAAGTCCCTAATCACATCTATTTTCCCATTTGTATTATTTCTCCATACTTGCCCTATATCACCCATGTTGAACTCAACAATCCACCCCCAAATCAAGATGTGGGGGGCATACTTCTCATGCACAGTGTGTTCCATCCTCCCATCCATTTTTTCATACGCTTCTATTAAAGCACCTGACCTATTTTATGAAAAATGTTCATATTTGTTCATCATAATATATTATCTAAAAATAAATTCAACTAATCCATACTTAAAAGTCAAATCTTTACATTCTGAACTCCTCGGAAATATCAGGTTCACGTGGCAGGATGCACAAGAATTCTGATATGCCTTCTAAAAATGGAGTGATCCAAGACAACCCACCCTTCTAGATCCACACAAGAGGGTCTATAAATATGTCCAACCCAGAGAAACTTATTGTAGTAGCTGATTTGTGGAAGCCTGAACATTCATTTCCTTCCTGCCCTTATTCACATATTCACTTCATTGACCTTATGCCGTTGAAGTTCTGAGTTTACCTGAAAAGGTTTATACCTAAGAGGGAGGGGAGGAAAGGTCTGAAAAACAGAAGAAAGGCAGCCTTGTGTACTCGTCTTATCTTGTAACCTAGCTGGAGGAAGCTGGCTGGAAAGGCCACAGAAATGGAATCAAACAAGCTGGATGGGGTGAGGCAGCTGCTATCTTTTGGTGCTCCCAGGTGTAATGGAGATAAAACCATTAGAAAGTGATGGGAATGGGTCCAGCCAGACTGGAATAACATGCTGTTGAGAAGAGAGTGACAGTGACAAGGCCAGCACCGCAAGCAGCCAGGCTCACCTGCCAAGTGGGTGGAGCCAAGACCTAAGGAATCCAGAAACCAGAATATAGGCCTGGAATTCAATGGGCTTGTCATTAAGTTGCAAGATAAAAACTCCTGGAGTAGAGCTTAAGGTCAGCCAGGAGCCAGAAATAAGCCAGGCCTAGGTTAGTGATAAAGACACCAATCCTCAGCCAAGATGTACTCTTTTGAAAAACTATCATAATTCAAAATTACACTTCTTTATTAGCCAAGAATAAATATTTTCAATATCATCTATAGATCAGATGCTGGTGCACGTCTAACAGATGACAACTTTTCAAAAGACAAATATACTGGCCTTTGTAACACTTCAAAAAGTTTAGTGGTCAAATTAAAACAACCATAAAGTAAATAAATTATTTTGTTCTAGCCAGCTGTTTATAACATACATATGTGTGTGAGTGTATTACAAAGTAATACACACACATATATATACATATATATACATATATAAATACGTGTGTATATACATATATATATATATATATATATATATATACACATATACATGTGTGTGTGTGTGTGTGTTGGGCTATATGTTCAGTGTTAGGAAGAAGAGTGTCTGCATGGTAGAATTGTATTGCAGGTTCACAGGAATGCCTGCAGAAGAAGCATGCTGAGGGACAGACGGAGTCATCTGTGTATTTTTGTCAGAAAAGTCCATACCCACAAGTGTGTTAACCATGTGTTGCGGGAAAGCAACAAGGCAGCCTGAGCATCTGAGAAGAATGAGTGACTTGTTAGAAAGACCATGCTCATTCTGACATGTAAGAGGAATATGAAAGGTAAACTAGGACCTTGGACAACTGCAAGACTTCTGGTTTTAACTTACAGAAAAGCACATTTATAGCTTTAATGTATAGTATAGCAGCTAACCTATACTTAATGCATGAAAGCTTCTTTGTGCTGCATTGAAAAGAGATTAAATTTAAAGGAAAGATGAAAGGAAAAAGAATAGTGAGGAGCAATGGTCACAAAACAAACAGAAAGAGAAACTGGCAGTGATCAG
The DNA here is from genome assembly GCF_978045245.1 of Mus caroli. NCBI lineage: Eukaryota > Metazoa > Chordata > Mammalia > Rodentia > Muridae > Mus > Mus caroli. Next base: position 69,504,475 of record NW_028227272.1, read on the forward strand.
TTAGTACAAGGCTTGGTGATAGCAGTAAATGACTGCAAAGAATAGAGACAGCCCTTCTGAGAGGTTAATGAATAGCAGTTGCACCAGAATTGGAACACTGTATGTGGTGTGAGAGAAAATGATGTATTAAGGTTTATTTTAATGTGAAGGAGGGCCTGAGCAGCATTCTGTTTAGGTAAGAATAAAATGCTTCAGAAGAAGTCAGAGTTCTCACATTGAATATGATGATATTGATAAACAAATATGCCATTTGGCAGCTGTGTATACCATGTGATTTCCCCAGGTGTGGTGGGGCATGGCTTTAATCATCAGCCCGGGTCTAGACTATATAACCATTCTAGCCTAGACAAGAATATACAGTGAAATCTGTAGCTGTCTTTTGCTACTTTGAGAGTTATTTCTTCCACCCTTTCAACACCCTAACACCAGATAAGAGAAAAAGGGTTAGAGGGGAAAGGAAAGAGATCCCTGGATAAAATCAAGGGGTCAAAAATTGGGGCCAACATTATTAGACTATGTCCTGATGATTAGGGTCATCAAGTTTCTTGGCAAACTTTGACCTTCCCTGATGTTTCTTCTTTGTGTGCAACTTCTTAACAAACTGGGAGCAAAAACAACCAATAACAACCAACAGTCAACCAACAACATACCATAACTCTCAGGCCCCTAGCATTAATAGATCCCCCCTTAAAGTCCCCAGAATTCCAAATATTACCCAATCGCAGAAACTATCTGCAACTGGCCAAATCACAACCCTGTTATGAGGCAAATCATAGTCAGCTGGTGTGGACAACCTGAAACAAACCTATATCTCATACCTGGAATAGAACAAAAACATAGTCTTATAATATATATGTGTGTGTGTGTGTGTGTGTGTGTGTGTGTGTGTTTTAAGAAACCCAAATTCCAAAATTCTCACTACTACTTTCTTTACCTGTCTCGTAAGAAAAAGAAAGAATTAAAAAAAATAGAAATGGTATGTATATGGATTTCAATGCACTTAAGTTCCTGAAAAAAGGGAAACTTAACATGTTAGTTGAATACAAAGTTTCAAAGGAGAGGAGATCCCAAGATTGTTTAGTGTTTGAGAAGCTGAGAAGTTACAATCTTACCAGCCCATTTTAAAGCAGGTATAGGAAGAAAACACAAGACAGAAGCATAGGAACTGGAGAAAATATAAAATCTAAAAGCCTGAGGAGAGGAATAATGAAATCATAAGCTTTATGATCTAGTGATCTTATATTGTGTCCTTTGTTTTGTTGGCAGTGAAGGTCAAATGTACCAAAATTTAATATGTATATAATGCCTGTATACCACTATTTTTATAGATGTATGTACATTATACATAGTGGGGAGTTTCATAGGGATAATTTATTCAACATACCATACATTTTAACCATCCCTCAGACTTAGTTAGCCTCATCCTTGACTTCTTAGAGTAATAAAACAAGAAACGAAAGGGATACAAATAAAAGGGAGAGAATTCATACTATTTCTATTTTCAGATCATTCTACACATCCGAGCCCTGGAATCTCCACCAGCGTGCCACCATATATGTACAAAATAATGTGAGCCTATAAATAGGAAGCTCTCTTGTGTATTCACTGGAAAACATCTAAAACAGTAACAGTTCAAATTATGCAAATTGTGATTTTACCAACATTACAATTCTGACACATGCATGAAATGATCCTCTTCAATATAAAGGTGAACCATGCTTACATTAGTGAAATGACTTCAAAATCATTGTTGAATGTCTATCATTCAAGGTATTTTTGGCATCAGAGCTAAGGAAGTAATTTTGTTCTTTATAACTTGACACACATAGTAGTATCGGCATTATCAAGGGAAACACTTTGGTAGATAATTCTGAATAATTGCTTTTTATGTGAATTCGTTATCACAAGTCTGGCATACCTGGGGCACAGGTGTCAATTTGCTTGGACAAACACTGTTTTCTTTGTCTTCAAGAAGTGACTCCCTTAGCAATTCCTATAGCAAAGCCCTTCCCACACTCACTACACGTTAACCTAGAGATTGAAATGGACCTTGCAGTTATTCTGTTTATTCCAAACCTAAAAACTAGCAGACGTGATATTCTGGCAGAAAGGATGAGAAACAGACACATTGTTTGTGCACTGTGATCATACTGTGTGTGATAAAACGGTATGGTAAAAATATAAACACCTTAAGGGAAAAGGTTGGCCATTTTCAAGAATAATTTTGTAAAGGAACGGAAACTTATTTTGAAAACATCACACCTTTTTATGGACTTGGAGGGAAGGGAGGTGGGAAGGGTTTCAGAGAAGATGGGGGAGGAGAAAGCAAAATCGGAATAAATTGTATGAAAAAATCTATTTCAATAAAAGAAAAACAGAAAAAAATGTATGTTCACTAATACATTTTTGAGAGCTTCACAAAAAAGATTTTAATCACATACACAAGCCCTTTCGTCACTATGATTTGACACTGTATTATTACCCAAAATCCATCGTTTATGCTTGGCTGATATTTTATCTTTAATTTCCAGAGTCCAGACACAAAAATAGTCCATGTACTCACACCTGGTTTTTTGGCTTGATGCATTGTTCTTATAATGCCAAGATAGGTTGATGTACAAAACTAGCCTGGATTAATTATTTAATTCAGACATGCTCTTTATTACGGCAAGGGTCAGTTAATTCAGCATGGCCAATATAGTCACTTTTGAAAAATTAGCATTACACAGAGTCCCTCGGCTACTCCATGTTAATGCTGCCATTGCTCACCATAGCCTATGTGATTCGACAATTGTCATGGTACACACTGACTTCCTAGATGTGACTCTAGACCCTCACACATACAAACAGAGTGAGACAGACACATCCTCCAGCCATGTCTAGGTACTCTAGCGGAAGGACTTTCACACTAGAATTCAGTCTGGCCATTTTCTCATGCCCTGGCCACATCTCTGTTCCACTGGAAGGAATCGATGTTCAATACCCAGCCTGAAATTGTCTTTATTCCTGCTGTAAACTCAACTGGGCTAGACTCACTTTCACCCCTGTATTCCAAACATTGGATATGTGGCTAGTGAGATGGCTCATCGAGTAAAAGCCCCAAGACACTGGTGATCTGAGGTTAACCTCTAGAATCCACATGGAGGAAGGAGAATACACACACAACACACACACACACATACACACACAAGCACTCAACTGATTAAATAAAAAATTGACTGATTAAAATTTATAAATAGCTATATTGAAATGCATTTATATATGCATGTACATAGATATGTGATTTTGTGCATTAGGTATTCTGAGGCAAGCTTGGCAGCCAATACCCGCCTCTTGTGCTTTTCGATGTGTTGGTGCTTGTCTAAACCTGTATGTTAATTCCTTCTTCTGAAATGAGATCAGCTCAGCGCACATGTAGAGTCACAATCTCAAAATCTGACACTATTAACGCCCTTCATTATCACTAACAAAGTTTCCCGAGACAATGAACTTAATAAGGCAAGGAAAAACTTATAACATATTGTCATTAAAGAGTTTATTTAGATTTCCAAATTTTTCCCACAGAAGGGGACTTTCCAGGCATCTGGAAGATCTACCTTGTTGTTTGACACACTTTTCTTATAAAAACTTTTACAAGCTGTAACTACTCCAGGTAGTAAAAAATATATATATATATATATATCCTTAATCACTATTGCATACTTCCTACCAGATCTGAAAGCTTTGCTCCCACTTTTCATAAGAATCCTAAGAAAGAGCTGGCTTAAAATGTTGAAATTCACATACACAGTGGATGAAAATCGACCATTTTCCATTTCTAATTTTTTTTAAATTTTTAATATTTTTATTACATATTTTCCTCAATTACATTTCCAATGCTATCCCAAACCATTTCTAATTTTATATTGCATTTTACATACTTGCTTACAAACAATTTTAATTTGTCTTTCAGATTCACATCAAATAGGCAAAACATATTTAGAATGCCCCCTCATGTTTGTGAAAGTATATAATATTCTCAAAATGATAAAGTAAGACTTGTCAGACCTAAATCAGATTGTTATTGGTTGAATATTTCTAATGTATAATAATTTGTAGTGACATTTTATAATTTTGAAATATACAATTTATTTATTTTGTAGCTTTTCTTTACCAAAATTGGAAGCCTGTCCCTTCAAGAAGCACTCCAAAACTGCTCTTAGCCATTGACTAAAGGATAGCAACTCCATTTTAATGCTAGGACTTATTTTTTTATCATTTCAGTCCTTAGGAAAAAACTCTGAACCATGCATGTCTGGTTCTTATTGTTATTTATTCCTATCAGATGTATGCATGTTAGGAGCATGCACAGAATGTTTCAGGAATATTAGTTGAAGAACTTTAAAAATATAGAAGGCTCAGATTATAGTTTCATTACTTTATAAATGCAAAACTGAATGACCCCGACCATCCCATGTTTCCTAGCTAATACAGCTAATGAGTGCAAAACTAATAATGCATCAAAAACATCAACACTGTGACGCAAATACAGTGACTGCACATGTGTCCAAAGCAATGTCTGAACATTTCTAATAAAATCAGGATTACCTAGGTCTAATCCACATCCTAAGGCTGAGTTTTAATTGCCAGTTAATAAATACTTAGGCTTTTATAGTTTTGTAGCCATTTCTTCAGCTGTAGCATAAAAGTAGTTATTAAAACAAAGATAAATAAAAACCAATAGAAATGGCTTTCAATCAAGTTTCATAATAAGGTTTGAATATCATATAATTTCAAATTTTCACAACATAGTGCTCGCCTTTTAATTTCCAACAACCACTTGAATATACAAAAACCAAGAGAAGTTCACAGAAAAAGGAGAAACATTCTATGTGCAAAATATATCCTTGAAAAGTTAGACCAAGTATCCTTGATATAGAAAAATGATTGGGATATTTTAAAGCATGTGCCAGGTGTGGTATTCAAAAAAACAAAATTCTGTGTGCCTATGGTCTATTCCTTCACATATAGTAAAGTAACTGAGAAAATTTGTGAATTCTATTTAATCTCATCATCCTTTTAGTGAAATAGGCTTTTTTTTCCTCTCACATAACATATCCTAATTGAGGTTTCCTTCTCTTGCCTCCTTCCCATCTTCCCTTCCATCCAGATCTACCCACTTTCTGTCTCTCAGAAAACAGATTTCTAAAGGATAATAATAAAATAATACTGTTAGATAAATCTAAATCAATAGAATAGGATAAAGCAAATAAATAGAAGGAAAAGAGTCTTCCAAAAGGCACGAGAAACAGTGTCGGGTATAGATTCAATCTTGTTGAGGGGGTCTTGAGTCAAATCGGGTATTGGTTGGTTACTTCCACAAGCTTTGCTCTACCATTGTTATAACATACCTTCCAGGCAGGACATCATTGCAAATTGAAAGGTCTGTGACTGACTTAGTAGTCATAGTTCTTCTTTCAGAGCACACAGAGTATTCTCCTGTCCCAGTGAGGCTAGCACATAGGGATGATGGCTCTATGTAGACACCAGCTCAACTTCTCCATATTCACTGAGTTACGTAGATGCTGGGGTCTTGCTCTTTGTTTGTGGAAAGCAGCCTTTAGTCTTGACCACAGCCTGAGTTGTTCTGGGTTTCTATGGGATCCTTTTGGCCAACAATTCACTTAGTTATACCTCAGTCAGGGTACTGGAAGCTTCATATGACAAAATACATTCAGTTAGGGTTTGTCCCTTCTATTATTCACCTATTTCATTTAGATTCCTGTATATATATATATATATATATATATATATATATATATATATATATAATATATATGTGTGTGTGTGTGTGTGTTTTAGAAATGTTCTACTGTATTAAACTTTCATACTAGTGCTTGAAATTAGTTCTTAAATTTAACTGTCTCACACCAGAATCCCTCCTTCACTCCACACTTCCCTCTTGTTTCCTATCTTGAGCCTATTATTCCACACACCACCAATCCATTTTTAACTCCCTATTCTTTATTCCCTTCCTAGGAAGATACATGTTTTCCCAACAAGTACCTTACTCAATACCTAACTTCAGTGGTTCTAAAGATTGGAACTTAGCTGCCATTGATTTAATGGCTAATGTACATACGTAAGTGAATGCATACTATACCTGTCCTTTTGAGTCTGAGTTGCCTCACACAGGATGATTTCTTTCTACTTCCATTAATTTGCTGTGGATTTGACAATTTGCTTTTTAATTGGCTGAGTAATATTCCACTGTGTAAATGTGTCAGATTTTCTTTATAAATTCATCTGTTGCAAGACATCTAGCTTGTTTATAATTTCTGGCTATCATGGATAGAACAGCAATGAAAATGGTTGAATAAGAATCCTTATGGTAGGAGGAAGCATCCTTTGGGTATATGCCTAAGAGCGGTATAGCTAGATCTGGAGTTAGACTGGTTCTCATCTTCCTCAGGAATTGCCACATTGATTTCCATAGCGGCTATACAAGTTTGTACTTCCTCTAGCTAGAGACAGCGATGTCCTCACTCCACAACCTTGCTGGCAGGAGCTATCATTTGTTTTATCGATCTAAGCCATTCTGACCAGTTTAAGATGAAATCTCAATATAGTATCATAAAAAATATTCTTTGTTTCTTATCTATTTGAGTTTCCTCTTCTGAGAATTGTTTAGATCTGTACATTTTTAATTGGGGATATTCATTGTCTTGATATTTAGTTCTTTGAGGTCTTTATATGTCTTATAATTGAGCCCTCTATCAGATGTGTAGTTGGCAAAAGTACTTTCCCGTTCGGTAGGCTGCTGTTTTATGTGAACAACATTGTTCTTTGACATATAGAAGCTTTTCAGATTCATGAGGTCCAAATCATTAACTGTTAATCTTACTGTTGTTTCACAAAGTCTTTTCCTATGCCAATGAAATTAGAGCTATTCTCCACTCTTTGTTGAGGTCTTTCATCCATTTGGAGTTGAGATTTGTACAAGGTAATAAGTCTATTTGGATATGGGTCTATTTGGATTCTTCTACATGTAGCCATTGAACAGGATGATATGTGGAAGATGCTGTCATTTTTCCATTATGTATTTCTAGATCTTTATAAAAACTCAGGTGTCTGTAGATGAGTGGATTCATGTTAAGGTCTTCAATTCAATTCCATTGATCAACATTCCTGGTTTTGTGCTAATACATGCTGTTACTGTCACATAGCTCTGTAGTACAAAGTGAGTTTGGAAGTTTTAATACCTTCCTTTTACTATCATTATTATCCTTATCATTATTATTCAGGATTTTTTAGCTGTTGTGTGTATGTGAGTGAGTGTCTGTGTGTGTGTGTGTGTGTGTGTGTGTGTGTGTGTGTGTGTGTGTGTGTGTGTGTGTGTGAGTTTATTTCCATATGGAGCTAAAAATTGTCCTTTCAGGATTTCAGGATTTCAGGATCTGGAAAGAAATATATTGAAATTTTAAGAGGGGTTGTGTTCACTATGTAGATTGAATTTGGCAAGATGGCCATTTCTACTATATTAATCCTACCAATCCATTAGAATGGGAGATCTTTTCAACTTATATCTTCTTCAGTTTCTCCCTTATATGTCTTAAAAACTTTATCCTAAATGTCTTTCACTGCTTGGTTAGAGTCACCTGTGGATATTTTATAGAATTTGAGGCTATTGTCAAAGGTGTTATTTCCAGATTTCTTCAGGAGTTCCGTCCAATTTGAAAGCCAGCTTGAGAAATAATTAAGGAAACTGAGAATGTTTATATAAATATTTGAAAAAAATAGCTTGGAGAGATACATTATCCCCTAACTTCCCCCCTTTTTTTCTGTGACCAAAACCTGAAAGGCTTAATAGCTTCAGGAAAAAAAAAAAAATATATATATATATATATATATATTTGAGGTTAGATTTAAGAGATTTTATTCCATCACAATGGGAAAACACAGTAGAGAGAACATTTCAGGCTTTCATTCACAAGGCAACATATAGACCAAGACCAGGGTCTTACACCCTTCAAAAGCTCACATAGTAACCTACTGCCAAAGACTTGACCAGACTTTTAAAGTCTCCACAGCTTTTAAAGAGTGGGGACTCCTATGGAAGAACAAGAGGAGCAATTGCAGCCCCTTGGGGGATAGGAATTCCATAGTAAGACCAACAGAATCAATAAACTGGACCCTTGGTCTCTTGGAGTCTGAACCATCAAAAGAAAACAAATCAGTTTGGACTTAGGTCTCTCTCCACATATGTAGAAGATGTGCAGGTTAGTCTTTATGCAAGTCCCAAAGAACTGGAGCAGGGCTATTCCAAAGCTGTTGCCTGTATGTGGGATATGTTTCTTCTAGCTGGGCTTCATAGTCTGGCCTCAGTAGGAGAGGAAGCGCTTAATCTCACAGAGACTTGAAGTGCCTGGGTTGGGGAATATCCATGGGAGCCCCCACCTGCTCAGAGGAGAAAAGGAGGGAGGATGGGGGAAGGATTGTGCAGGGAGGTGGGCAAAAACAGGATGTAAAGTTAATAAGTTAAAAAATAAATTAAAGACAAAACAATACAAAAACAAATCAAGACAAACAAATGGGTGGCACATATGGGGAACAATTTGGATCCAAATCACAACAAGAGTAACTCTTCAATTTTTATTCAATGAATGAAATATAGAAAGACAGTCAAACTTCTGCATTGTTCACACAATGAACCACTACCAGTGAGGAAAAAAATAATTTGAGAAAATGCCAGGAAGAATTCCATAAGTATAATGGGAAATGTAAAATGGTCTATCCTTGAGAGAATGGGACTTTCTAGAACTTATACAACTGAAAACAAAACCCTCCAAAATCAGCATAAACAGATTAAAAATGCTCATTTCAAACTTTTAAATTGTTCCTGTCCTTACACTGACAACTGAGTACTTATGAAAATTCTCAACAAAACTACAAATTGTCAGAAGACGACATAAATTAGAGTGTATCAGAGAAGGCCTACCAATGTGGCTTCACGTAAATGATGCTTTTTCAAAAGGGAAACCTGGGCAAATTTCTTCTATCAAAATTGGTCATACTGATAACTCTAATATATAGTGTACTAATGTATCTTATTGTTTGGGTTGTATAGATAGCAATAATTCATATTTTATGCTCTATAAAATATTAATTAGGTACACTTGTTTTAATGTTCATATTTCTATCTGAGCTATCAAATGGCAAAACTTGCTTTTGCCCTACTCCTATTTTTCCTATGAAGAATATGTAAATCATTGTAATCGACTACACAATGAAAGCGTAATCCAACCCATGATGCACCACGGTGTGCTATTTCAACTGGGGCCCTGATGGCAGGAATTGAGAAGAAGCAGGTTTTGTCTGTGGGATTTGGTCTGTCATATGAATCATTCCCAGAGAACGAGCCCTTCTCTGTGGATCGGTGAGGGCTAGAGGTTGGATTGCAAGCTTCTCCTTTCTCCCTGGCCTTTTTGTTATACAATTTACTGCTTGACAAGCACACAAAGCTGCAAATGGTGATTTATTCCTGTAAGATAGGAGACATCATTACATATTTTCCTGTTCTCCAGCCATATTTTTAAAATTTATTTCCAGAAACCCTTCTGCAGCTATAGAATGTTGATTAATGGCCATAGTGCCTGTTCGTATTATTTGAGGAGGATAAGTCAAAGAAATAAGATGTTTTACCCAAAATCTAAAATAAAATCAAATAGGCCACATGTGCAATAAACTCATGAATACTCATGCTTGATGTCTTCCCCAACATGTATTCTATAAGTTCTGCTAGGATTCAAAATTAATTTATATGTAACATATATCTTAATATATACTTAATCACCAAAGTACATTTTATACATACTCATTGTATCTTATGTTCGTATTCATTTTATAGTAAAAATGACTATCTCTGAGTCTAGTTACAGAATTTCTTTTATAAGAAAATATGTGCATTTTTTTTTCAGAGAGAGCAAAGCCTTGAAATTCATGTGTTTCTAAACAAGGTCTACAAAGTCCTAAAATGCTTGTGCTGATTAAATTATCTTTGAACCAAAGAATATACATGGAGGGACCCATGGTTCCAGCTGTATATATAGCAGAAGATGTCCTTGTCTGGCATCAATAGGAAGGGAGGCCCTTGGTCCTGTGAAGGCTCAATGCACCAGCATAGGGGAATGCTAGGTCAGTGAGGTGGGGGTGGGTGGATAGGTGAGGAAGCACCCTCAGCAAAGCAGGGGGGAGGGATGTAATAGGGAGTATGCAGAGGGGAAACCTGGAAAGGGGATAACATTTGAAATAAAATAACCAATAAAAAAATTTAGAGATCTTGTCTATTATTTGTATATGTTGCCAAGAATAATTTTATTTTTAGTGATAGTTCTGTATATATTGTATGTAAATGATCTTTTAGACGATGTGTTTACCAAGAATAAAAGAAGTTTTCAGAGGTTCCCTGATAGGATAAGGCTGGGGTTTTAACTCTGGTATAAGCTCAGAGTTAGTTCCCTTTTCCTTTTTATCATGCTCTCCACTTAAAAGAATCGTTTTTCTAAATGTAACCTTGAGAGATATGGTCATATATGGCATCATGAAACTCCGTGATCATTCAAAATGTAACAACATTTTAATAATTTCAGTCTACCTGTAGTAAAATAAGAACATTCCATGTCCTCAATAAGGAAGACTGGGTGAACCTGATCTTTCAAATTCATTTTCTTTTTTTTTTTTAATTTTCTATTTAGTATCTTTTACTTATATTTAAAAAATTTTGAATTCTATTGCTATTTTCAATTCTCTCCCTCCCCCCTTTCTCTCTCTCTCTCTCTCTCTCTCTCTCTCTCTCTCTGTGTGTGTGTGTGTGTGTGTGTGTGTGTGTGTGTGTGTGTGTGTGTGTGTGTGTGTGTGTCTGTGTGCATTTCTGTGAGAGAATATGTGCATGGGATTGCACGCGCCAACAGAATCCAAATGGCTTTGCATTCTTGGTAGCTGGAGGTTCAGGGAGTTAAATGCTTCCTGACAAGAATGCTGGGCACGAAGCCATATGTGCTCTTAACCATTGAACCATCCCCTGATCTGTTCATGTATCTTTCTTACTATTTTCCTTTAGGCTTTATTCTCCAAATGTTTGCAGCTCTCTGCCATTTCTTCCTGTTACGTTACTTGATTTATTTACCCTATAGATTCTCTTTGGCAATGAAATTATTTTGCCTTTTCCACCAAAGCTTTGATACAGTCAAAAGGCTTCACTTACAGGGTTCATATACTTTCTCTGACACATGAGATCATTTGAAGCATCCTATTGGATTTAGTAAACCAGGATAATTAATGGTCTAAGAAGTTGAACTCAGAAGTCTGAAAGTCTAAGTCATGTTGAAAATATGCAATGACTAACTATGCACATTCAAAGAAAATCTGTCCTTTTATGAATCAATAAGAAGAATGCTATAGATAAGAGTGTACATTTAGAATTACTAGGAGACGCAGATTTTTTCATTATATTTACACAAGTGACCAAGTGAGGATTAACCATTTTTGGATCTTTCCATTATGTCCTCTGCCTCCACTCTTACTCAACCATCTTTGATTTCAAGCACTAAGATGTTTTTCTTCTTTGATCAACATACTGACCCTCTAGGCTTCCTGAGAGCATTTCCTGCATGGATGCCAGACACAATTGGTTCAAAGCATATGTAGAAAACTGAGGCCTTGGTCTCAACACCTCTTGGCAGAATAATGAAATTTACATCTTTTTACTTGCTCTGGTAGGCATGTGATCTTTATTTGTATTCTGACCTTATCAGGTCTCTCTTGAGTTCAATTTAGTGAGAAATTCTCTCTGTGCATCTCTCTGTCTTTCTGTCTCTGTCTCTCTGTCCCTTTGACTCTATAGCTCTCTATCTCTCTGTCTCCCTTTGTGTCACTGTCTCTGTTTCTCTCTCCCTCTCCTCCCCCCTCCATCTCTCTCAAATATTCAGAACAAACCTCAGGGCTTTGTATTTGTTCCTCTTTTGAGAAATCTTTTATAACCCTGTCTTCATTCAGGTTTCAATTTCTTTTTTTAGATTTTTTTATTTAATCTTTTTTTCTTTTCCTCCCTTTTATTCATTTCTATTATTATTATTATTATTATTATTATTATTATTATTATTTTGGTTTGGAAGAAGTCTAAAAGTTGGAAAACAAACAGTAGAGAACTGGGAAGTGAGGGTACTTGAGGTCTCTGTGAAATTACCCATTAATCAATTTTAAAAATATAAAAGAACTCAACACGAACAAAAAATAGACCAATAAAATCCATTCTTTTGCTACTGTCATTTTTACAGTCCAGACTTTATCCCCTCCCCAGTTTACCCTCTGACTGTTCCATATCCCATACCTCCTCTCACCACCCCTGTCTCAATGAGGGTGTCTCCAAACCCCATTCCCATTCCCACCTCACTAGAACTCCCCATTCCCTGGGGCCTCCAGTCTCTTGAGAATTAGGTGCATCTTCTCTCACTGAGTGTAGACCCAGCAGTTCTCTGCTATATATGTGTTAGGGGACTCATATCAGCTGGTGTGTGCTGCCTGGTTAGTGGCTCAGTATCTGAGCAATCCTGGGGGTCCAAGTTAGTTGAGACAACTGGTCCTCCTATAGGGTTGCCCTCCTCCTCAGCTTCTTCAAGCTTTTCCCTAATTCAACCACAGGTGTCACCAGCTTCTGTCCATTGGTTGGGTGGAAATCTGACTCTTTCAACAGCTTGTTGGGTCTTTTGAAGGGCAGTCATGATAGGCCCCTTTTTGTGAGCACACCATAGCATCAGTAATAATGTCAGGCCTTGGGGCCTCCCCTTGAGCTGGAACCCTCTTTGGTCCTGTCACTAGATCTCCTTTCCCTCAGGCTCTTCTCTATTTTTGTCCCTATAGTTCTTTCAGACAGGAACAATTTTGGGTCAGGGTTTTTGACTGTAGGATGGCAACCCCATCCCTCCACTTGATGCCCTGTCTTTCTTTCTACTAGAGGTTTGCTCTACGAGTTCAAGTTTCAAATTTTATACCACTTCTCAGAGACATCATTTTTATCTCTTAATTGCTCATGTACAAATCTTTTTTGATAATATAATAATCACTTTCACAATGTTTCATTGAAGTATATGTTCTGATTTTTTTTTCTTCTAGTAAATAACACTGGTATTTTATACATGACACTGGGAAAGCTCTCTCTAATTGCCTTTTGACTTCCAAGTTTCCACAGACAGTGGGCACAAGATATAAATCTAAAGAACAAATCTACTGACTATATCAGTGTTCAACACTCCACCTGAATTTATGTGAAGTACCAGAGTAGAAACATGCAGAAGTTAGCTTTCAAGTAAAGCTTAAGTTTTCGACAAAAGCAAATTGAGAGAAAGGAGTTAGTGTCCTGGCTTTTAGCCACGATCTCCCAGTCAACTGCTGCTTGTTAATTAGGTGATATCTGTTAAAAATATCACAGATAAAAAATTATTGTCAGGCTGGAGAGATGGCTCAGTGGTTAAGAGTACTGACTGCTTTGCCAGAGGTCCTGAGTTCAATTCCCAGCAACCACATGGTGGCTCGCAACCATCTGTAGTGGGACCCTATGCATTCTCCTAGTGTGTGTTTGAAGATAGCTGCAGTATACTCTTATAAATAAAAAATAAATAAATCTTTTTTTAATGATTGTCTTTTGAGGACTGTATTTATTACACACGCACTATCTTTAAGGAAATTGCCTGAATGGATCTGAGAGACCAAATTTTGGGGGTTCAGTCTCCATCTCAGAGACTCTGACCTAAGTCTGAAGTCAAGGAAACAAGGGAGTACCTAGCACCAGTTTCCAAGTTACCCCTCCAACAAGACCTGTGTCTCCAGGTTACCACCGCCAATAAAACCTATGGCTAACCCCAGTCTCCAGGTTATTTCCCCAATGAATCTGCACAACCGGGTTACAAGCCCGCCCCTGCATAACAACCACCAATCAGGAGGGAAACAAAAGTTAAGTTTATGGCTTGGCTCCCAGCACCAGCCAATTATGTTAAAGGCCACAGTAGCCTCCCTCCCCATTTAGATAGATGCCTGCCAGGCTAGAAACACTCACTGCTCCCTTGTCATTGTCATTTCCTATTAAAACTTGTCCCGCTGAGTGTTCAGGGCTTTTCTCTACCAAAACCATACTGTGAGTTAAGCCCAAGCTGAAGCTTGTGAATAAAGACCCTTGTGTGACTGCATCAAATCAGCTCCTGTTTGGTCTTTTGGGGTTCACAAAAGCTTCCTGGTTCTACAGACCCATGATTCCTGAGAATAGTCACAAATTTCCAGTCCTTATTTGCCCCCCATGATACTCATCTGCAGCAGGAAACAGCCCCACTGTTGAAAGTAAATTACAATTTAGACCCCAGTAGAATTTTCTCGACACCCACTTTATTAAACACTCAAATTGAAGCTCACAATTTAGAAATATTATAGTATATTGACTCTACATATTATTTCCCATTCTTAATAGCTGAGTAAATGCCTTAAAATTGTATTTAGGTTTTGGTATTACCTGATGTGTGTGTGTGTGTGTGTGTGTGTGTGTGTTCAACCAGTGGAGTTTCTGATTTACTGTGCTTGATATTCAACTATTTGCTTTGCTGAAAAGTTCCAAGATAATGTTAATGTGGCTCAAATAGGATATATGATCTCAGAAGCACTGGGTTTTGAAATATGCAGAGAATTTGTATTTATAGCTGCTTAAGTTGTGTATTATTTCAACAGAATATGTTTCCAACTACACTCACCCTATGTGATTGATGCTGTCGCTATGAACTCCTTTAAGCCATCACCAGACACTATCTTGCACTGAAAAATGGTGCTTGCCTTTTAAGAAGGGAAATCCAAGTCTTCCTTTTCTTACAATTCTTGCTGAATTGCATTTTTTTCACTGAATAAATAAGAAAGAATGTGTATTCAACGTCTGGTAATGATAGATGCGTTATGCATAATATAATAACTTATTATAATAGGCAAACATTGATTCTCTAAATATCAAAACTGTCAAAAGTGTGTGGAAAGCAGCAAATAAGCACAAAATACATCGTGGCTAAAATTTGCTGAGCAGAAATTACTAAACAAGATTATAGGGTGAAAATGTTTTAAAATGACAGGCAATGTATGGAATGACGACTCAGAGAAGGGAGCTTCTTATTTGTGATGAACTGAGATTATGATAAATGCTCAAATTATAGGAGCTCACAGAGAATGGTTAAGTGTGTCAGCTGTGTGTCAGCTGGACTAGATAAGATATTTAGCTAGACCAGGTAGTTAGTTATACATTAGCCTGGCTATTTTAGTGATGGCATATTTGGCTGAAGAAAGCAAGTGTTCTTCATCAAGGTAGCTCAAACCGTACAGCACGGCTGGCCTCAAACTAGAGCATTGACCTTTTTCTGATTCTCCAACAACCTGCTGTTCTTTAGACCAGAATTCATAGCTTGACATACAGAACTTTGTATTTGATAACCTCCATATCCCAACATGAACCAAAGCTTTACAAAAAATACTTTTACATATCATCTACTTATGGAATCTATTAACTAGTCAACTGTATCCACAGAACTAACAGTAGATGTGAGAAAGAATTCTAACAAAATCATGCTCAAGACTTGGGAAACTCAGTGGCCTTTGTGCAGGTCCAATAGAAATCGATAAAGCATTTGCAAACTGAGGATACATAAACAGATACACAGAATTAGGTCAGAGGAGGATTAAAGAGGGTAGGAGGTCTGAGAGAAACAAAATTTGTCATTTAGTCCTATAGACAGTTAAAATAATTTTAGTAGACAGCTATGATCTGAGTGATTAATTATGGGTAATTAAATCCATAAATGCAATAAAATATAAACATTGTTAAGAATCTATATACAGATAGATTATTTAAATTAGGGTAATTCTGGCTGAAGGGAGGTGGCTATGAAAGTAGGCAGAGCATTAGAAGATTCAGTTTAAGAATCTTTCAGAAACAAGGTGACTGTGGAAATATAGAAATTTGGGGCTCAGAATAGAGACTGGTATCTTCTTCATATACATATGTATATATAACTGAAGGTGCATATAATGCCACAGTGCCTTCTGGATACTGAAAAATACAACTGCCTTGTGTGAAATTTAGAAGAATGTAGCACACTTCATATTGTACATGTGTGCTGGTTAGAAAAATGAGTGATCAGAATTTTCAGAATCTGATATACCATGTTTAATTAAAAGTTCATCATCTATATTAGAATTCAAACAAAATTTAAGTTTGAGGAAGAAATAAGGAAAATATGAATAAATAAATAATGGCTCTTGCTTAACCTTTCATGGAGAACTACAAAACAACCTGACCATATAGTTATTCATCTAACACTTAGGAGTGGTGTTGAGGAGTTCGGTAAAGCAGCGTCCTCAAAGGGAGTAAATGAACTGAGAAGCGCTTCATCAGACTCTGACATAGAGCAAATACAGAACTCAGGATAGTATTGGTGTGTTTGTTACTGTTGTTGTAGGTAATAATTCGGGAAAGGAGCTCTTTCAAAGATTTGAGTCTTAATCTGTATTAAGTCTCCCAAAAGAAACTTTGGAAATCTGCCTATAGGAACTTTTTCATCGTATTTGCATACCAATATGATCAGCCAATCTGCTTGCTCCCAGCCTTTCGATAGAGAAAATGGCCTTTGCAATAATAATCCTTTAACTCCCTCAGCAGAAACAACAGATTTAATTTCTAGACCTAAGAGGATTTTAACTATAAATTAATCACTTTAAGCATGTAATGGGATTCTAGAAACCACATTTAGATTTGTTATTCTAGCCATTGTGTGTATCTTTTCATACCTTAGGTACATACCTTAGGCACAGATCTTCCAGCTCACTGGTTTAGGGGAGGAGAAACATGGACACTCTTCTTATTGGTGATCTTAGCAAACCAAATATCCTCCCACTCCTGCTTGTAACTAAAGAGAAGTTCTATTAGTTCCAGATGAAGATGTGCATGCCCAATATTAAGTCAACCGTCTTTGAATTTTCCCAGAGAAAAAGCAGAGTAAATGAAGATAACCCAGAGGCATGAGTGCCATTAGTCACAAATTCAGGTTATTATACTAACTGGAGGAAAAAAAAAAACAATGCTGATATTTTCAAATTAAGGTTTATAAACAGATTGCAGAGGTCCTTAGAAATAAAATACCAAATGTCACGATACAGTGAGGGAAGGAGTTTTAAAGTTATGCTAAATATCGTTGAGAATTGACAGTCCTTGATATTTACAAATGTACTTCAGAAAACACACAGAGACAACTCTTTCTCTACATCATTAAACATAGACTTACATAACACATGAGAGTAAATGAATAAATAAACTTTAAATAGCCAGAACTGTAGTGTATAGGAGAATGGGGCGTGTTCCCTGTGCCCCCAGTGAACACTGAACAGCCGAGATTTCCATTCCCAGTTTTATCATTCTGCCAGTGATAAGTGAGGTGCTTTCCTTGGCTGACCACTTGGAGCTCTGGGATATAAAAGGCCCAGTGTCCCAGGAGAAGAGAGTGAGGGAACACACTAACTTGCAGTATGATGAATGTGGTTCGTCCATCCCAGCAGCTGTCAAACAGATGAGCAGCTCAGAGCAGAATCGGGGTCCACAATGTGAGCAGGGCCCAGAACTAATCAGGTCTAATTAAGACGGACATGTTATGGTCCTGTCGTGTTGACAAGGTCCAGATTCCTGTAGCTATAAATGAGCCATGTTATAATTAGGATCTAATTGGAAATCTGGAAATGATACAAAAACCTGCCTCTTCCAGAATCTAAGGCAAAGCATGTGTGGGTTCTGCTGTGTATCTTATAGGACGATGAATGTTCAATAAGATCGATATTTTAAAAAAATAAGAGGCAGAGGCAGGTGGATTTCTGAGTTCGAGGCCAGCCTGGTCTACAAAGTGAGTTCCAGGACAGCCAGGGCTATACAGAGAAACCCTGTCTTGAAAAACAAAAAAAAAAATAAAATAAAATAAAATAAAATAAACAAGAAGGAGATGGTTCAAAGGAGTGGTATTTCAGGGCGCAAACTTTATATGCCCCAGTAGAGGGGAATACCAGGGCCAAAAAGTGGGAATGGGTGGATAGGGGAGTGGGGGGGAGGGCATGGGGGACTTTTGGGCTAGCATTGGAAATGTAATTGAGGAAAATACGTAATAAAAAAAAAGAAATCCTTTGGTTGTATAAACATTTTTTTTCTTTCAGAAACACATAGGCTTTTTATTTCATTTTTTAAAAAGAAGCCAAGAGAAGTCTATGTACGGATAATGTGTATGGTTTGAAGTAGACACCTCAGAGGGGTCCCGCTCTCCTGTACACTGAGATGAGTTGCAGTCTGAGGTTAACAGATTGGCTCAGATAAGGCTGGCTGGATAATGTTCTCCATCCCTGCAGCAGGAAATGTTCCCAGAGGTGGGGCAGTGACATCTCAACCACTTCCTTGATTTCTCAGATTCCCCGACCTCTCTGGTTTTGTTTGTTTGTTTGTTTTGTTTGGGTTTTTCTTTTGCATATTAAGGGTGATTATAAGGAACTTAAAATGGCTTCTGGGATAGAGGCTCACTTTCACCTTTTCACTCATTCTACTAAATGACAATTGTTTCACTATTCTTTAATTAGATATTTTCTTTAATTACATTTCAAATGTTATCCCCATTCCTAGTTTTCCCTGCAAAATTCCCCTATCCTCTCCTCCCTCCCCCTGCTCCACAACCCACCCACTCCCATTCCCAGACCTGGCATTCCCCTATACTGGGGCATAGAGCCTTCATAGGACCTAGGACCTCTCCTCCCATTGATGAACAACAAGGCCATCCTCAGCTACATATACAGCTAGAGCCACAAGTCCCACCAGGTGTTTTCTTTGATTGATGGTTTAGTTCCAAGGAGCTCTGGGGGTACTGATTAGCTCATATTGATGATCCTCCTATGGATTGTTTCACTGTTTAGTGACTCCCCTTCTCCCTTCTGGAAGCCTATTTTAAGAAACCTCCTACCAAAACAATGTTGTTGAACACTGTGATTGTCCTGGGAACAAAAGACTACTGTACCCGGAAAAGGAAAGAATTCTAACAAAATTGATGTATGAAGAGAAATCATAAAGTTTTAAGGACAGTTTCAGTTTATTTGCCATTTTTCTTCTCCCGTTACAGCTCCACACATGATCATTTGCAATACATTTTTTTACAACTCTCATGAACAACACATTTAAAATTGTTAAGTTAAAAGGGTGCAAAATAAAGCCAACGGTAGCACTAACTAGATCCTCCATTAAGTTCGTGGATTTTGTTGTTAAGTAGATCTGTGAAAAAAAAACATCAGCTTGTTTATCCTTGAGGGAAAAACTATCTCAGATTATACTTTGTTGCTAATTTTAAACTCAGCATCTACTTATGTAAGTCAGTAGCCACTGCAAGTTTAGATACTCTGGAAAAATAATACTGGATTTTGAATACTCTCTTCTAGCTGTTATCCTGGAGTTTTGGATTCATTCTCTCTCTCTCTCTCTCTCTCTCTCTCTCTCTCTCTCTCTCTCTCTCTCTCTCTCTCTCATTATTCTTTAATCCTTTCTTACAGTCCAGTCTTTATCCTTCTCTTGGTCTGCCCTCTGACTGTTCTGAAAGATAGATGAAATTTCAAGACCTGTAAATCATATAAAGTACTCAGAAATTGCTGGTTGTTTGTGAGCCTAGAGGCTGTCTGGGGCTGAGAACAAAGAAGAACAAACCCGGGCATGCCCGTAGTTAAAACATTCCTGGGAACAGCTTGACCATAAAGATAAAGAGAAATGTGAAGACATAACAGGGTTATCTGAACTGAGTCAACAACTCACAGAACTCTGACATCTGACCTGCACGTATTCTTTTGCTGATGTTTGAATAAGCCAATAGTGTGTCACTATGCTGAATTCCCCACCCCAAGCCCTTTACCCCATAAAAAACCCTAGCTTTCAAGCCTTGGCGTTGAATCCACTGTCTCCTGTCCCCTATACTGGGGCATAGAGCCTTCATAGGACCTAGGGCCTCTCCTCCCATTGATGACCAACAAGGCCATCCTCAGCTACATATACAGCTAGAGCCACAAGTCCCACCAGGTGTTTTCTTTGATTGATGGTTTAGTTCCTGTCTCCTGTGTGAGATACGTTTAGACCCAGAGCTCCATCATTAAACTGCCTCGTGTGTTTACAGCAAGAAGGATTCTTATGTTTCTTTGGGTGCGCTCTTTCTCCTGAGACTAGAGTGGGGGTCCCCAAAAGGGGGTCTTACAGTTCCACATCCCATACCTCCTCTTCCTGTCTCCACAAGGATGTCCCCACTCTCCCACTCCCACCCCTCAAGCTCCCCACTCCTTGGGGCCTCAAGTCTCCTGAGGGTTAGGCGCATCTTCTCTCACTGAGTCAAGAGCAGGCAGACCTCTGCTATATATGTGTTGGGGGTCTCATATCAGCTGTTGTATGCCGCCTAGTTGGTGGCTCAGTGTCTGAGAGATCCTGAAGGTCCAGGTTAGTTGAGACTGTTGGTCTTCCCATAGGATCATCCTCCTCTTCAGGTTCTTCTAGCTTTTCCCTAATTCCACCACAGGGGTCACCAGATTCTGTCCATTGGTTGGGTGTAAATATCTGCATCTGACTATTTCAGCTGCTTGGTGGATCTTTCAGAAGGCAGTCATGATAGACTCCTGCTTGTAATCACACAGTAGCGTCAGTAATAGCATCAGGCCTTGGGGCCTCCCCTTGAGGTAGATCCCAATTTGGGCCTGTCACTGGACCTCCTTTCCCTCAGAATCTTCTCCATTTTTGACCAGAGAGTTTTTTCAGACTGGAACAATTCTGGTTCAAAGTTTTTGTCCATTCTTAACCTGAGAGCTTTAACATTTGTAAAATGAAGGAAAGTATTTATAATTCTTTTTAAGAAAAAGTCATAGTTGCCCCTTTCCTTCCCACTCATTCGAATAAGCTTACTCCTAAGACTGAACTGAGCAGAGTGTTTGGTTTGCACTGCTCCATTACTGCTACAGAAACCTAAGGGAGACTTTCACTTTTCTTACAATAATCCCCATAATAACAATTCAGTTATTCCTTAAAATTTTAAGACAATAGACAAAATTTTATTTGTTGAGAATGTATTCTAAAATATCCTTTACTCTTTTAAGTGAGTGGCAATTGCCTTTGAAGGTGTTTAAATTTAGGTATTCATTCATTCTTACATGTAAGTTTTCATCTTTTCCAAACCTTAAACACAAAAGAAAGGCTAAACTTCAAACAGCCTTACAATATGGATTAGGATTAGATGGTATGTAACTATTGCCATTGAGACTTACTGTACTCGAAATTATGGTAGGGTCTGATTAGCAAAATTGTTAGAAGGAAAATCAGAGTTCTCACTGTGGGAGAAGATGAGTGTGAAATGGTGCTCCATTGAAACATAGAGAGAATACAGTTTCTTCATAAACAGCCTGGCAAGTGCATAAGAAAGGAGATGCTTATCCTGTGTGATTGCCTTATTCTCCTTCTTGAATATATCAAGGTAACGCTGAAGCCTGTGACCACATAAAGACTTATTCATGTATACTTAATGATCATTGCAGCGGTAGTGCTGATAATCCAAGCCTAGCAACAACGCAGACATGCATCCTCTAAAAATAGGGGGAACACGGATGTATTAAGACAGTAGAATGCTCCTTAGCATTTAAGGGAGACACCATTAATATACACTACATTGTGGAGGAGTCACCAAAGCTTCCCTTGGTAAAAGAAGCCAGAGAAATTGTGAATAAATGTTATGTATTTCTAGTCACATGGCAGTCTATGAACTGTAGTGTTGCGCACAATGACTGTAGATTTATAGATGCTTGAGTTGGAAGTAACAAAGGGTGTCAGAAAGATAAAGAAAAGGCACATAAAAATATTTCAGGCAAGACATAGTGGCCATCTAGAATGAGAGTTTCATGGCTATATGCACAGATGTATGATAATTTAGATTCTTTTTATAATGATGGGACTGGGATGTGAATTCACAAAAGAGAATATACATATATTGACAGTTTAACTATATTGCATATGTGGACATACTTTTGATCAAGTAAGTCATTTTTTTTGTTTGCTCTTATGATACTTTGAGGTAGAATACAATCACAACAGGGTAAAAAAAAGTTTATTGGGTTACACTCAGTGAGTGAGAAGAGACTCTGTCTAAAACACACACACACCTTTCAGTTATACAAAATTATAGCATGTTTTAGATATGATATTAATTTAATTTATAAGAACACAAGAAAATTCTTAGTTTTTCTCTTTTCAACCTTCCTAATTCTTCAAATGCTCTTCTTATGTGTGAATTTATAA
The DNA here is from genome assembly GCF_978045245.1 of Mus caroli. NCBI lineage: Eukaryota > Metazoa > Chordata > Mammalia > Rodentia > Muridae > Mus > Mus caroli. Next base: position 69,526,865 of record NW_028227272.1, read on the forward strand.
AAATTAGATTTCCTCCCTCAAATCTAGCAATATTAATTTTACCAAAGACACCCAAAGTAACATTTTTAACAATATCTTATGATTATAACATACTATCCCCTTTTAAAATTGCAAAGACCTACTTCAGGAAATTTCAGAGGTATGGAATTTATGCCAAAAAATTATTTTAAAAATATACCCTACTGAATGACATATTGGAACACAAGCAGGGTTGAAAGGCATGGAGGAGTTAGGGGAGGACTGAAGGCGCTGAGGGGGTTGCAACCCCAAGGAAAAACAACAGAATCAACCAACCAGAACCCCCAGAGCTCTCAGGCACTAAACCACCAGTCAAAGAGTACACATGGAGGGGCCCATGGCTCCAGCCACATATGTAGCAGAGGATTGTGTTATCCAACATCATTGGGAAGGGAGGCCCTTGATCCTGTTGAGCAGTGGGACAGGAGATGGAGGGGGAGAGCACCCTCATAGAAGAAGGGGAAAGGGATAGAATAGGGGGGGTTGTGGAGCGAAAACCAGGAAGCGGGATAACATTTGAGATGTAAATAAATAAAATAACCAATATAAAAATTTACCAGCCAAAAATAGACAATGTAGAACAATGGAATAAACTATATCTCACAGAAGAAAGAAAGAAAGAAAGAAAGAAAGAAAGAAAGAAAGAAAGAAAGAAAGAAGAGAAGAGAAGAGAAGAGAAGAGAAGAGAAGAGAAGAGAAGAGAAGAGAAGAGAAGAGAAGAGAAGAGAAGAGAAATGCATGCCATTGACCAGTGTTTTTTAAAATCTTGACTTCTCCCAAGTCTGTGCTCAAAAGCAGAGTGTAAGCCATAGTGACAATCACCCTCACCACCTGATTTTAACGGTATCAGGAAGGGAACAGTATGAATGGTAAATGCCCCCAAGGAAAGGGAGTTGTGTTGTAGGGAGAGCTGGGCTGATTAGATTACTCAGGAATGTGTACGGTGTGGATAGTTCCTGTACTAACATTCAGTTCCTGGCATTTTTATCTAGCTCTTTCATTTTGCTTGGGCCAAAAATAGACCCTGTGTGGAATATCTGTTCTCATTAATCATTTTTTTTTTAAATCTGTCAATTGGAGTCCTGTGGAATGCTGCTCATACAGTGACAGTATTGTATCTGGTGGGTGAGTGGAGAGAATTCATGCAGTCAAAAGAGGCGGAATTTTATACACTCACTCTAAAGTACCATGCTTGAATGCTAGATTTCTATTGGTTTTGTGAAATCAGAAATCTTTTTAACAGTTTGTTTTCAAAACCAGACCCAGACATAGCTCCATCTTGCCTGTTTCCTTTCTTTGGCCCCCTGCCTCTAGGTATCCTATAAGTACTACAAATAAAGCAAAGGCTCTGCTTTTGAAGATGAAAGGACATTTTTGTTGGTTTCTTTTTTTTTTTCTTCTTCTTTTGGGGGGTTGACACGTTTTACTGTTGTCTTGGAATAATTACCCTATATTTCCACCCACTAGAATAAGTCCCTTTCATTCTTATTTTGGAAACTTTATTAGATGTTTCCATCTATTGGAATGTACATGATGGCTTTAGGTTACCTAATGACTTACACAAAGGAAAGGACCAACTCAGAGATTAAACCTCCTACAAATACCAAGAGTGGAAAATGGCAAATTGGTGTTTCTCCCTGGAATTAGAATTTTAAATTGCTGCAAGGTAGACATTCACTCTTCACATGAAAGAAAGAGCAAGTATAAAGTTTTTCCCTAAAAAAATTCATGTTTGTACTACACGCAGTTTGCAGTTTAGAAATCTATATGCAGACATATTTGACACCATGATGAACTTTAATTCCATGCATAGAATGACCTTTCAAGCTGTCTGCATCAGGATCCAGTGGGGAATGACACCAGACCTTATATACAGCATGCTGTTTGTGTCATGTATGTCCTTTTAAAATTACTCATTTAATACTTATAAGTATTGCTTACTTGGATAATTCATATATTGAAGGTTTTAATGTCTTCATGATAGTCACTTTTTTAGTCCAATTTTTATTCTTTAACTGTTGTTTCAATGTTTGAACATTTTCAGAGTGGACATTTTGACAAATTTTTATAACTTAAACAATGGAACTATTAGAAAGCATGTCACGGTTAATATATTTTGAAGGGCAGGATATATGATAACATACATACAGGTGCTGAAAGAATGTAGTTCCATTAACTCTGTGCTTTGAGGATATGTGAAACTATAAGGACACTTGTGTCAAAATGATTAAGCATTGTTGTCCTTATTCACTTTTTAAAATTTAATACGGTAGTCCTAATATAACGAATTCAAAGAAACTACTTGTGTTCCGTTACTCTTTAAATGCATTAAATGTTATATAAACTCTATCTAACTCTCTATTTGGATAGTTTGGTATTAACAAGCTTTGAGTTTCTTCTTCAAAAGAACCCAAGGTTGGAAACTTAGAAATAAATTCTTTCTCTGCTTATTCACTGATTAGAATCCTCCAGTTTAAGTAAAGTCTAAATTACATTCCTTATCATTGCTAAAAAAAAAAAAAGAAAAAAATCAAAAGTTCTATATGTACAATACATGAGAACGAGCACTTGCAATATCTGTTATTTTTAAATTATTTAACATGAGCTTGCAAACCTTTAGTCACTGAAAAGAATTCAAACCTGCATCTTTGTCTACTGAGTTTACAGCTGTGACAGGAGTTTAGGATTGGCTGGCTCTCTGGGTCAGATGTCCTGACTTAAAACACAGAAATTCTACACCCACGCCAAAGTAATATTTCACTGCTATGGGCTAATAGAGAGTGATACAGTCTTTTCGAAAGGACCATAAAATAGAGAAATAGACAGCATGCACTACTGAAAATTTTAACTTTTAAACCCTGCTTCCTGAAGGGAGGCATAATACCATCTGTAATGTGCTTAATCCTTCACAATTTCACCAAGGTCAGAGACCATTAAAATAGGAAGGAAGAAAAAAAAAGAGGGGAGAGACATACACATGGAATAAAAAGGCACAAAGAGAGCTGGGTGGGGGAGAAAGGAAATGTGACTTTAAACCCAAGGGCTTTTTGTTCGTGTGTTGCCAATCAATCATGCCAGCTGGTGTGGTTATAGGTTAGTGTCTATACCTATACTATATTTTCACAAGATCCTAAAAGAATTTTAACCTCTAAGGGACTGGCATATTCTCACCAGAACATACATATACATAAACCATATGCACGTACACACACATATATTTATATGGCCTTTAATTGTGAATTTAAGGATTACTGGCATGCTAATAGTTCCCATTCAAGTTGTTTCACACAGTGAAACTCTCAAGTCCGAGATATTGTAGTATCCCCTTACAGAACTCCTGTGGAAAGGGGATAGAATTCTCAGATTTCAGTGTGTCACTGAAATGACATTCATTGCTAGTTGTATGTCATTTTAGCACAATATTATGTTGCCCCAATTGGATATCACAGATGACAAAATTCAACTCCAGAGCACTGCTGCTCGCCTGGGAGAATACTGGCTAGCATGCTGGCTGTGCTCTTTGCTAACATGGTACAGTCTCATGATGCTTCCGTTTTCAGAGAGCATGTTAAAATTGTCAGAGCAATTGATGTACACAGGTTGTAGAAATGGTTTGCTGTTTATAGCAAGCATCCATTTTTCATTTCTCCCGTCCCCTGGGATCTAACGTAAATCAAAACAACTCAAATGTTTTTTAATTTTAATGTGGAGTCAGCAGCTGTTCCCCAGAACTCCAGTTGCCACCAAAGTGTGATTTTCTTGAGCCTAGTCAGACTGACAGTGGACCAAGATCTGGTTACGCATCAAGATACTTACCATACATATGCCCATTAGCGAGCAGAGCTACAAAGAACTCTGTTTACTTAAACGCACACTTTTGCCAAAGTCCAGCAGTTACAGCGCTTAAGTAACTGTCCCTACAACGCTATGAATCATGATAGTGGAGAAATGTAATCAATTCCTGACAAGACCTTTTGATGTGCGCCATTGTCATTTGACATAACAAATGACCTATTTAAGGAGTGTGGGGCTAAACTCCGATGCTTAAAGGAAAGGGAGTTTAAGGGAATATTTCCAACTGTTTACTTTAAATGTTTATATTTGACACAGTTCTTAAAAAAATGTATAGTTACACTCAGCTTACTTTTCAAAGGAAAATAGAAGTAAATTGGAAAAGCTCATTTGAGCTCCAAAAGCTTCTTCTCTAATTTACTATTCATAGGACAATTGCTTTAAACACGGGCTGACCCGAGAGTTATACTAGGATTACCTGAGTTTTAAAAATTAGTCACCTTCAAGAACTCTAACGTTTTCCGTTATTCTAAGTTTATGATTTGAAAACCTAACTTTTGTAAGTCTAAAGGCACCAAAATAATGTGTGGTGTTTTACATTTTTACTTAAAGCATGTTTGGGTTAGCTACTCGGGCAGACAAACAATGTAAATCAGAGAGACAAGGCCAGCCATGCTCTGATTTGAAGTCCGTGGTTCAAAAGTATACACCATTGGTCAAAAGTATACACCACTGGTAGCTGAGTCTCCCTAGCATGTATGTTTCTCCAAGTGGAGAATTCTAACACACCACAGAACAAATGCCAAGCTCTGAGTAGTAATTTCATCTCGAACTACACTAGTCGTCTTTAAGTCATGTAAAATAAAGTAACCCCATTCCAGTTGGAGATCTATCTCACTCCTACCATCTAAGCACCCTACTAACGAGTCATGAGATGATGATATGCACTGAGTCACCCCAAAGTCACAATTCTCTTGCCCAGTCTATAGAGAAAGCATTACTATTCATCACTTAAGGCTGGGATATCTATTAACAGTCCTGTTGTAAATCAAGGTTATTTAAAAGATGACTTCATAGATTTTGTACACTAAGGAAAACTGTTTACTGGTAGATTCTTTTTTACTTACCATTATGTGGAGTGTTAGGTTAGTGTACTCATGGATCATATATAGAACACTTGTTAGAGAGAGTGTTTGGACAGAAGCGAGTTCTCCACCTTGCACCATTACTTTGAAAATGTGTGTCTCTTCTTCAGTGCTGTCCCTCAGCTATTTTTCCATACTGCACTTGGATTCCTGATCCTGCTGTTTCTAATGTCCATGAAAACCAGCTTCTCTTTTAGAATTCAACTGATACAGATGTGTTATTTCATTTGTGGATGTAAATATTCATGAAATGACAATGAAAGAGATTGGCATGCAAATTTCATTTTTTTTATTTTTTAAAATATGATCAGAGCTATTCAGTCACTTGTTTAGCCATCTTTCCAACACCTCTTCGTGTGTCCAGCATTTTTTCAAGATGCCAGCCTGTATGTGGGTAGCTGTCTCCAACTCATCAGACTCTTTCTCTGTAATCTTTCCTTCATGATTTTGGATTCAAAACTAGCAAATCATGATTTATTCTTTTTTTATCCTCTTTCAGAATAGCATATTTATTTTCTTTATTCTTCTTCTTTTCTTTTATTGGACATTCTTTATTTACATTTCAAATGTTATCCCCTTTTCCTGTTTCCCCTCCAGAAACCCCCTATTCCATTCCCCTCCCCCTGCTTCTATGAAAGTGTTCCCACACCCACACACTCCTGCCTCTCTGCCCTGGAATTCCCCTACACTGGGGCATCAAGCCTTACAGGGCCAAGGACCTTCCCTCCCATTGATGTCCAACAAGGCCACCCTCTGCTACATATGTGGCTATAGCTATGGGTCCCTCCATGTGTACTCTTTGGTTGATGGTTTAGTTCCTGGGAGCTCTGTGGAGGTCTGTTTGGTTGGTATTGTTGTTCTTCCTATAGGGTTGCAAACCCCTTCAGCTCCTTCAGTCCTTTCTCTAACTCTTCCATTGGGGACCCCGTGCTCAGTCCAATCAACCACTCGTTTTTTCTTCTTCTGTTTCTTCATTTTGTGGATAAGATCATCATACCAGATTTCCTGGACGACTTGGAAAATTCCATCCTTTTACTTCAGGAATAGCTGGGTTGATAGCTCTATGCTCCTAGGCCCAGCTTCGAGAATTCTACTTATAAGAATATTTTGATAAATAAGTGTGTATTCCTGTCAGGAAGATTATTTCTCCCACTCTTTGCATTTTTTTAACTCCAGAGAGTTCTTATTTACGGTTTAGGGCTTAGGTAACATTATCCAACTGACCAGGTAGTAATGATGAATTTGTAAAAAAAAATATATGTATGTAACAAAAAATTAATTTTAAAGAGGCCATAAATTTTCATAGAGAAAGGGGCTGAGTATTTGGAAGAGTTATAACCTCAAAACGTTTTTTAAAAAAGATTTAAAATGGAATATTATAGAATTTGGCCTTCTTTGTACAGAAGTGCCTCTTGTTTAACACTAAAATAAAGCTATCATTGATGAAGATGCTTGTAGACATGAAGATTCAGAAAAGAGGGCATATGTAAATAGAAGCCTGTAGGAGTAGACTTTAAAACGGAGTACATACTGTGACCTCCAAAAGAAACACATTACACGGAAGAACATCGCGGTTGCTCAGTCGGAGAATGAAAGTATTCAAGGATACTGGGGTTGCTGCTTTAAACACTCCGCATAGCCTTAGGGGACGGTAAGCAGAAAAGAGGCAAACGGTAAGGCATGGAGAGGACAAAAGGAGAGGAAAACTCTCAGGGATGTGTTTTTCCGTTAAGTATTAGTGACAGGGAAAGGATTGCTCAGTGGGCAGTGCACTCGCTCCTCCAGCATGTGGAGCATTTACACCCTACAATACCACATCAAAACACAAAAGTTATGTTTGCTCTAGAAATTTTCCTCCTGAAATCATGTAAGAAGGTAGTGATGTTATTCTTGTCCTCAGTCAAGGGCTGACAGAAAGTTCGAAGAGAAACTGGGCAACTCAGCTGTTGAGTGTTAATGACAGTATTATCATGTCACCTAAATCCAACCAAACTTGTACCTCTGCAGCTTCAGCCACAACCGTGCCTGAACGTCCGGAATAAAATGAGGAAGATGATGAATATTGGTTTCTCGAAAAAAATCTATTTAGAAATCCCCCTCTCTGTCTTTCCTTCTTCCTTTTCCTTCTCCATTTCTCCTGCTCATCCTTTACTTTCTCCGTCACTGCCTCTGTCTCCTCTCTTTGCTTACCTAACCAGGCACACACAGTCATAAATACAGATGCACATTAACACACACAGATGCACACACACACACACACACACCAGCCACACACACACACACACACACACACAATGCATACATCCGCCGCATTATGTTGCCCGATTAATAGCAAACATTGCCTTTATTAAGTACAAAAAAACCCCACAAATAATGTAATTTGTTGCTTGAGAACATAATCTTGAATCTGAGACAGGTAATGTCACATAATAAAGGTTTTATTATAATTATTATAATTTTAAAATAGAAGAGCCACTCTGTATCATTGCACTTCAGCTGAAACCAGGAAGAACTTCCAGGAATATTTATATTAAAGAGTCTGGATATTTTTATTTCCTTTTCCTTTTGAAAAATGGACGTCTCTGAGGAACAGAGAAAAATGCACTGAAGTCAGAAAGTCACACATTGCAGTTTAAAGAAGCTCACAAGTTTTTAAGATGTTCCTCCTCCTCCTCCTCTTCCTCCTCCTCCTCCTCTTCCTCCTCCTCCTCCTCTTCCTCCTCCTCCTCCTCTTCCTCCTCCTCCTCCTGCTTCTTCTTGTTACAAAATTCTCATCTAAATTCTTGTTAAAATTTAATATTATTTCAAAGAATAGAAAACACTAATAAATCTTTCCTTTGGGTATAATATTTATTATACAAATAAGAAAATAGCACCAATGCTTTATTATTATCATTATTATTTGGGATTTTTCTCACAATCAGTGCTATCTAGAAACTTGGAAATAAATATGAAAGGACAATAACAGGTGATGAGACACAAAATACTGGATGGAGTAATAACAAAATAAACTGGCACACAAAACTCGAGGTCATTTTACAGGGCAGCTGTGTCCTCCTAAAGGAAGGCCTGGGCAGGAACGGGGCTTTCAGATACATGATAAGATTGATTGTCCAGCAGGGTCTCTGCATCTGGCCTCCTGTCTTTCAAGCAGTTCCAGATTTCTGTGCAAGATCCCAATCCTGTATACTAGTTACAAAACACACAGTAACTTAGAGATTATGTTAGGAAAACAGCAATCCACAATGACACACACAAACACACACACACACACACACACACACACACACACACACACACCAGAGGAGATTGTAAACTCAAGGAATTCGCTAAAATAAGAACACAAAAAGTTGAGATGCGATGGTAGTTTGGTTCTCCCTGCCCCCTCCTTTAGTCGCCGTAATTGTGGCTTATGCCTTAAGTTTGGGAACCCTTCATTAAACTTAGCCTTAGGACTCGAGATCCCTCATCAAAGCCAGTCATTCATAAATGAATAAAAAATGAGGTCATTCAAGAGTGTTCCTTCTTACTCAGAAGTAGATTAATGATAGGAAATTGTAAGTGTCAAGGGACTATCTCTCTGGACCTTTAAAACTTTCACTGGGAAAAAAAGGAAATGGAAATGGTGGGGGTTTTGTGTGTGTGTTTTTATCAGGTGCAAAGATTGAAAATTGAAGACTAGAATTGCATTTCTATGGAAAATATGTAGAAATCTTAAAATATGATTCAAGTCCAAAATTTTCCTGTGGTTATTTAATCTTCAAGAAATATTCTAAGTTACACACACGCACGCACATGCTTGCACGCACACACACAGAGAGAGAGAGAGAGAGAGAGAGAGAGAGAGAGAGAGAGAGAAAGTGAGAGAGAGAATACAAAGAAAGGGAGGAAAGAGGAAGAGATTTGGATGTTGGTGGTCTCCATTCAAATGACCAGAATGCTCCCTTTTTGTTTTACATTTATCAGAGCACGATTTAAATCAATATTATGCACTAGAACATGGCTGCCTAAAATGAAACAAAAATATGCCTGTAAAGAGATATGAAAGCCATTATCCTAGGAATTGTATCTAATAAGAGAGTAGAAATGTTTAGTTCAAATCAAACATCCATATGTTCAATTTACTTCCACCTTCTTTTAAAAGTGGATGTCTTTAAAGAAGTAATGAGAGCAAGGATAAAAATTACTGCGGGGGGTGGAAGTTTTAGGAAATTAAAACATGTAACAGATGGGAATAACAGAACTGTGTGGCAAAAGCCTAGAAAAGAGATGTGAGAATGGGAGTTTGGTTGCACAGCCCTAGTAGTGCTTACAAATGAGGAGCTACCTGACTATGTAGTCATTAGGCATCCTTATTTTTTAGCACCTGTATGACACACTTGCAAATGAAAGTGCCTAGGAGGACATGGGAACTTTAAGTTGTCCATCAAAGCATTATTTAATATGTTCATCAATATAAAATTATGAAGGACAAGAGAGTAATGGAGACTTGCAGGCTAGTCACTGGGTGACTAGAGATTTGTCTCCTGTGCCAATTATAACTCAAACAAGTTTTGTGACCAGAAAAATCACCAAAGCAGAGAGATTGATTGGTTACGCTATCATATTGAATATCAACTTTCTAGACAAAGGATATATCCACAATGAGGAGCAAAAAACTACATGGACCAGAAATATTTCCAAACGTACAAATTGTATGTATGTAATTTAATTCAGATGTTGAGACAGTCTGTTATGTATCCTCCTCAAGAAAACACAAAGCTTTTAGTGTTACCGTTCTCTGATGTCATAATCTCAAATGTTATATAAAGTTCCAGTGACTCACTGTGCTCTGGAAAATTTCCCAAAGTTGACATACCATAAAAGTGTGTGAGAGTGTGTGTGTGCATGTTGAGGAACAAATATGTATACCTGTATCTTCTCGTGATTGAGGTTCATATAGCAGAACATAAAATGGCTTACCTCATCTTTCACTCACATGACTTGACAAACAATACTCATGTAATGAAACCCTTATGTTGATCTGGAATTTATGAAATTGAAATCAACTGCAATTGCTTTCTGTCAAGACTGGAATTGTGGCGCTATTATTATGATCAAAATTATTCTTTAATTTCATGTGCACAAGTATCCATCCATCTAGCATTCATGTTGAAATCTCACACTGCTTCTTGGGCTGCCTTTTCTAGGAAGGATCCCTGGGAATTTAATATACATTAATTCTTCATATTTTTATCATATTTTCACAACATTCAAATAGGAATTTAGTTGCATTTGAGTAAGTTGGAGTTGGTGGCATTGCTATGCCAGGCACATTCCAGTGAGGAGAAATAATTTCTGATCAATTATTGCTGAATTTTACTTTCATCTACTTTTCTGTAACATTTAGTAAGGGAAAGGCTCTTCATAACTTTTATAAGATGGGTACTTTTTGCCTGCATCTGTAAATAATTGCAATTTCCCAAAGCATTAATAAATAGGTCAAAGGTTGCAGAGTTACTTCTCATAGAAAGATTTTTAAATCCAGAATGCTAATGGCTCATTTTAAGCAGTCAATCTGTACCTAAAATTAGCAATGTAAGGAATGTTATCTGGTTCGCCACAGTGATGAATTTAGTCAAATGGGTATTGTTACCTTTCCACAGACTATTTCTACAAATGTGCAATGAGACAGAGAGAGAGAGAGAGAGAGACAGACAGACAGACAGACACAGACACAGAGACACAGAGAAACAGAGAGCGAGAACAGTAATTTCAGTGGAGACTGAACACAAGGGGTGGTGACAATACCCCACAAAGATTTTATGTGGAATTTGAAATTACTGTTTAGTTGTCTAGAAATGCATAGATGTGAAGTTCTTAGTGAGTGTCACTAAGACTTCTCAGCAAACGGTTGCTCCACATCTGAAAAATTCAGGAAGTACGATAATATATAATTTACTTGACTCATATTTATTGATTCACTAATCACTGACTACTCACTTATATTTTGCTAAAGTATTATTAACTAACACTTTTGTATACCTTTTTAATTCACGTTCCATATAGCTTCCAAATAATGCAAAGAATGTGCATAATCTTCTACCTCCTTGTCACCGTTTGTCATTGAGTTTCGTCTTGTCATTGGGTTTCATCTCTGCTTCAGCTGTCCCATCTTTATTTTCTCATTTCATGTAGCAACATTTTCTGATGTTAGATTAGAATTTTAATAGCGAACAATTATGATAATAAATCTTAAACCTATTTACCTGCGTTTCCCAAGCACAAAATTCACACTAAGTTTACTTTACCCAACTCTTTGGAAATCCAGGACTCACATGTGTTAGGTTATGGAGAGACACAGAGTTTAATAGTCTTTGCAATATATTGCACAATTTCCTGTATCCTCTCCCTTAGGATGAATTTTCAAAAAAGTTCTGCGGAGCTAAGGAAAACACTGGAACTTTGATATGTCTCATTGGTCCCGCTTCCTCTTCATTTCATAGCTTCCTTGAATGGCCCCATGCTTAAAACTTCTCTTGTGCCTCTGGATACCAGGCAATTCATGACCATGACAGACCAGATAACATTCCTTACATTGCTAATTTTAGGCACAAATTGACTGCATGCTTAAAACGAGACACCAGCATTCTGGATTTAAAGAGCTTTCTATGAGGAGTAACTGCAACCTTTGACCTATTTAGTAATGCTTTGGGAAATTACAATTATATACAGGTGCAGGCAAGATGTTAAGAAAAACATTGCAGACATTGGTTTGCTTTCCATGATTTGACATTCTTCCATGGGGGCTATAGATTTGTAAGTCAAGTGAGTGTGATATTTAATAACTCTTTTTCTTTTATACTTTTTTTTTGCAACTAAAATATGAGCTTGGAATAGCAAGTTCCATAGACTTTTGAAAAGAATGTTTTTTGAATAACGTGCTCATTTATAAATCACTGTGAATATTAAAAATATTTTTATGTGTTCACTTATTAATAGTACCTAATATAATAATATGATGATATAAAGTCAAGATTGCTAATACATGTAATTTTTCATCAAAATATTTTAAATGGAAATAATATTTTTGAAAAACTGTTGTGACAACAACATGACTAGGGTTCCTTTCCCAGCCATGTTTTCTCACCTGTTCTAAGTGTTTTTAAGGATTAAACTTACATAAAGGCAACATTTCATCGCTCTTATTCAGAGTTTCCCTCTTCGTCATCTTACTTCTGCTACAAATGAGAACTCACAGTTCACGATGGTGAATCAAGAGTTGTATCGTTGCACATAATTTAGGCCCTCTTCGTTCCTTCTATTACTGAAGCCTGTGAGGTTTAGTCTGCTATGATACTAATTAAACACAGATCTTGACACTTTATGTTAATTCTAAGTAAGATTATCATTTGAAAACTACTTCTGTCCCCAGCATGCCTGTACATAGTAACAATTGTGCAAATACCAAAAACACATAAGAGATAGGTTAGTACTACACACAACAAAATACTTTCAGTATAGACACATAGTTTTTAAATTATGAAGAATAAAACCCATAAAACAGATTTATATTCTTTATAAGGATAAGTTTAACAACTACTTTGTGTCTTTGCATAAAATTCTAGCAATGACTCTATGTGCCAAAATTATTACACATATGTTAAATATTGACTTTAAAATTTCATGCTTTTCCACTGTGGTAAGACACTTAATTGATCATAAATCAGGAAGAAACACACACACACACGTATCTAAAGAAGCAAGTTGGATAAATGTAAAAGAAAAGTTTATTTCTGTTTGGGACAGATATTGTTACGGTTAGAAATGCTTGTTTCAAATCTGATTTTATGTACCTGTATAAAGCACACACCAATGGCCAGAACTTCAGAAAAATATGACTTCGTATTACCTCATGAATAAATGCAGACCGTCTTCTTATCCATTCTAGGAGCATACATAGAGTCCCGTCTGAGAGTTAAAGGAAGGAAATGGGACAGAGTTAAAAATGAGCAATCTTGAAATTTTCACATTGAACATAACAAGTTTGTGTTTCCTTTCATCAATATTGTGAGCACTCTGAAGAAGAAATCTGTGGGCAGTGAGGTGGGAGTGAATTGGTGGGGGGACCTCCCTCCTAGAATCAGGGGGTGGGGAGATGGGATGCGGGCTTGCAGAGGGGAACCGGAAAGAGCGGTATCATTTGAAATGTAAATAAATAAAATAACCAATAATAAAGAAGACATTTATGAATAATACAATGAAGATTCTTAAATCCCATAAAATGAATTGAAAATTTTAATTATAAAATGAAAATACAGATGGAAAGATTGCAGGATACAGCTGTTGGTTGGGTTTAAGAAACTGTTTAAAATTTTCTTTGAATGCATTCAAATATTACCTAATTTATATATAAATAAAAATACACGTATTCATGATGTTCCATTTTCACACTATATTGTCAACTATGTAGTGTATTAACTACATAAGAGTTTTATTTTGAAACTAGCACTGACCTGAGCATGGTAGCACAGGTACACAGCATTGGGATGGGGGTGATGAAAGAATAATGCTGTTGAAAAAATTTGCTAAAATATTTAGCTTAGCTCTTTCCATACAAATGCAGTGGAATCCTGAACATAGTAGCTATCCTCTAAGCACTCTTCATTCTCCATTGATACCTTTATTACAGAGAATCTAACATCCCTTGTGTGGTTGATGGGTTTTGAGTGATGGAAGGGTGATTCACTGTTGTATCCCACTATCTGAATTTTAACTTTTCCCTCAATTCTAGCTGAATTACATGTGTATATGGCTGACATCTGTTCTCACATTATTACAATACCCCAAACCCTCTAAAAAGTTTTATTCCCTGAAAAAACAAAAAACAAAAAACCTGCATCTCTATAGTAGATAGCCATGGCTGTCCTGGATCTGGTAATGTAAACTGGGTTGTCTGCCTCTTCCTCCCAAATGCTTAGAAGACAGGTATGTGTCTGTATTTCTGGTAATTTCACAAATCTTGTGCTTCACCTTATTCATTAACATCCATCCATTTCTCTGAGAAAAACAAAAACAAAAACCCTCTGACTCTTATTAGACTTCTTGTCTTCGCAGTGTACAAAAGACCTAATCAGTCAAAAGCTCTATGCGGCATGCTTTTGAAACAGGTTTCTTATCTTCACTTCCCCTGTCACTCCCCCTCTTCATGTTCTCATTGTGTATTTCTTGAGCATTGTGCTCAACATTTCCCATGAGGAAAGCTCTTCAAGAGCAGACTCTTATCAGCCTCCTATACTCACATTTGTCCTGGGTACATATTAGATGCTCAGAAAACACTTTGATTGAATGAGCAGTTGGATGGGTAACGAGGCTTCTATTTCTGGTGACTGCACTCAACTCGCTTACTCTCTAAACGTTATCTTGAAAGTTCCCTATTCTTCACCGTCACCAGACCTTCAAAACAAGATTTCATCACCCACAGAAACTCCTTTGAATATCTCTATTGGTCTAAATGTCTAAACTGTGACAGCCCATGTGGTAGATTTTTTTAAGTAAGGCATTTTAGAGATTCTAAATAAGTGACTTTTTAAAAAAAGTTTTAAGTCTTTGGCCATTAGAAATTGATAAAATATATTTGCTTTTATATTGCTTAACATTGTAATAGTTGTTATAAAAGTATAATACCCTAGGCTCTCCTTTAAAATACTATCAATATTGCTGTTTTGGATAATATATTCAAGAATTGCTTTATTCAACAGCTGTATATTTATTAATACCAATGATCTAGTTATTATAGAACTGGCATTTCTTTCTATGTTCAGAAGAACCTACTGGAACATATATAAGTGCATACTGAGTCTCTGGTCTCCCAGTGTAGAGGGGGCCTATGAGTGTTAATAAAGACTCCATACAAGAGGTCATATGTAACTAGAAATGTTCAGAGGAGTTTTCCCAGGAGAAAGAAGGAAAAAAGGCATCCTAGGCAGAAAGTGAGTAGGATAACTTAAGACGTTTGTAACAGTAGTTTTATTTATTTTTGACTCTTGATATTTCTAGTACATAAGTCTATGCAAACTGCAAATATTTTCTGCTCTAAGTTGGAGTATTTTGCTTGGCTAATTCTGGGTCCGTACCAGCTGATAAGTAAGCCTCTTACAAGCCTGGCAGTTGGTGATATCACTGTTTTTATGACTAGGGTAATAATATTGTGACCCAGTTTGCTGTGCTAAAATTCCCTTAAAAATGGGAAGAAATAGCTATTAAACTCTTTGGAAACACTTCTATTCCTCCCCATATGTATGTATGTATGTATGTATGTATGTATGAAGGAAGGAAAGTAATTAAGTGAGACAGTCAGACAGACAGACTGAATTAATTAATTAATTAATTAATTAATGAACCTATAACCTACACAAATTATCTAGTGGGTGTAATTACCCTTGAATGTGAGACCTTGTGTTCTCACAGCTGTTTGTTATCCTTTAGGGCAGTAGAGTGCTGCACAAACTGGATGCATGTTAGATAGGTATCATTAGACACTGAGTGTGTCACAATTACTGCATTCCTTCCCGGCAATTTTAAAGCCAGTAAGTTTCAGGTTTTTATGATATTTTTAGATATATTTATATCTATACTACTAAGAACACTTCATTAACATGCAACAGTGTGGAACTGATTCCTCCTTGGGAACTATATTTTTTTGAACATGGAAATGTAGAATGGGGATGGGTCTTTTACCGTGTTCATAGCATTAATTTGGTACTGCGTCTCTTGACAGAGTAAATACATCTGCAGCTTATATTCCACAGCATCGCAGGAAAGAATCACCACAAGTTTTGTTAAAATTCAGGAATATTTAGTTTGTTTTATTCTTCCATGAACTCCTTTGGTATTTCACATGTATATTTTTAATTTTCAGCAAATCTGCAAGCTGGCTTTTAATAAAATGGAGAAAGGTGGAGCTGGGAAGAAAGCTCAGTGGGTAAAGAGCCTGCTACACATGAATGAGGACCTGAGCTTAGATCCCCAGCACCCAAGTAAAAGCACCCTGGGTGGTGACAGTTTCGAGCTTCAGTAACCTTCAGCGTTGGGGTATGGAGACAAATGGATCTCAAGAGATCATTGACCTGTTGATTCAAAGTGGAAAGTTACGAGTTCAGTGAGAAATGTCTAAAAATAGGTGGAGAACTGATTTAGGAAAATATCAAACACAGAACATTGACCTCTAGGCTCTAACTCTGCCCTACACGAATGGGCATTCACACAAGCAAAGGAATCTGCAAACACAACACACACACACACACACTAAAAGGTCACCTTATTGAACCTAAAAAATGTTCTAAGAACTCAATGTCCTCAAAGCCTATATATAATCAATGTTAATTTCTCATAAATGGAATTGTTCTGAGTTAGCCTGTTAAATCTACATATTTCATAAATGTTCTTGACACAATAACAACCTGTGTTTCTTGATTATGTGACTGCACTACAAAAAATTAAAATAACTACTAAGTAGCTTTCTAAATGAATAATACCCTTTTGTTAATTAAGATATTATATGTACTCTGAGACAGATAGCATACTAAATACTTAAAATACCAAAATGAATGTGGCAATAATCCTATCCCCCAGGGGAATATTATCATATTGAACAACTTCTTATATTGTTTCATTTATACGAAACACAATGTATCCCCTCTGGGTGAGTATGAGATCCAGAACATATAAATGATATAAATCTACACTGAAGGTTGTTTTAGATGCCATTTTTACACATATTCTGTTTACCTGTTACATTATTTAATGTTCTAAATTATTACACATACTTTGGAAGAAAAATCGGTCACTTTATGGCAATCTAGATAAATCTAAATAAATTCAATTATTTAAAAATGATATTACAGAAAAGTGAAGTTAAATATATTGTATTTCATATTTAACAGAAAAGCAGTTAATGAAATGCTACCTTTTAATTTGAAATATGTAAGAATACTCAAAGGTTAGATAGAAGATCTTTATGTTGACAAATAGCTGTTTTGGAATAAGAGTAGTGTTCATTAGTCTATACTCAATACCCATATCATTTAATTTCCCTCTACACTGGTGGCTATATTAAGACTAGAACAAGTAATATCTTCCAAGTAAATAGATTCGATACTAATGAACAGGGTACATTGCCAGCATAACTCAGCTGTGTAATTCTCTAAAACCATACAAAGAGGTGAAGAAAAATGGTAAATGTCCAATCAGAATACACTGACTTGAATCAAATGAAGAAGTGATCTTTGACTTGACTCAGACATAAACTGAGACCAAAAGAGTAACTTTAATCCAAAGACGATGTGTTTAAGTGTGTGTGTGTGTGTGTTTATGTGTGTGTGTTGAGTTCAAAGCCAGTGTCATGCATATAGTAGGCACATTCGATATCACTGAATCACATCATTGGCCACAAATATTTTAATATATATTTTTACACGGACCAAAGTTTTTTTAGATTTATTTATTTTATGGAAATGGATGTTTGACTGCGTGTATGTTTTCTGTGTCTGTAGAGGTCAGAAGAGGGATTAAGATCTCCTAGAACTAGAGTTTCACATTATGAGCCACCATATGGGTGTTGTGAATGGAACTCAGGACCTCTGGAAGAACATCATTGCTCCTAACCACTGAGTCATCTCCCTCAACCCTTAAATATATTTTTGAAAATTAATATGTGTGTGTGTTTCTGTGTGTTTGTATGAAGTTTAAGAACCCTTAAATATTTTAAATGCAAGCTCAAAATAAAGGACTAGAATTCTGGTATCTCACAATCCACATAGGTGTATGTGAATGTTGGAATATCTTAAGAATGAGAACAGATTAAAAAAAATCATCATATTTGTTCGTGTTTTACCTCCAATGATGTGAAAGGTTTCAATGTCCTCCAGACATATTAACTAGATGGATGTTTTGCTATTGCTTACCTATGGTTAGTTTTCTTTGCCCAAGATTATTTTTTTAAAAAAAACTCATCAGTAAATTTGATTTTGCTTTTAACCTCATGAACAGTCAACAATTATCATTCTCTTAACTTCACCTAAACCTGATTTTTCCAAGTGTGACATATGAATCTTTAATTTACTTGCATTATTTTTTTCATTTTCTTAAAATTTATTCTTTTCTCATATGTTACATCCAGACCACAGTTTCTCCTCCCTCCTCCCCTGCTCCCTCCCTCTCCTCCATCTGCTCTTCCTCCTTTCCACTGAGAAAAGGGCAGGCCTCTAAGCAATAGCAACCAAACATGACATGTCATATTGCCATAAGACTAGGCACCTCCCCTTATAGTAAAGCTGGACAAGATGACCACAAAAAAAAAAAAAAGAGTCCCAAATTGCTTACTGTCTTAAATGACTAGATGGTAGGTACTTGATAGATTTCTGTTTTGCTAACACATTCTTACATCATGACAAATAAGAAAACATTAGGTCATATTAAATTCAAAATTATATTCAAAATAATAAACAGATGTGAAGGATGATGAGGTTTCAGGAGATGCTATAAGTAATGTTATATAATGTAATACATATGTGTGTTATGCGTACCATCATAAAGAAATGAATAGTCAAATTTTAAAAAGGATAAATAGCAGAAAATAGATAAATAGCAGAAATCCTAAAATCATGCAATTTGCAGGCACCTGGAAAATTTGTTTCAGACCAGTGTGAAATGTGAAATGAAAATTTAGTAACATTTCCAAGGTTCATATTTGAAATGGGTGTTTTAAAACAACTATAAAAAATTAGTTGCCTCAGCCAAATATCAAACAATGTTCCCTCCATATCCTGCCTCACTCCAAACAGAATGGGCTACAGCAGCAGCCTCCATTCTTCCAAGATCTTAATAACATGTTTGCCACTGGTAAGGCAGTAAGCTGAATCATGACTTTGGCCTATTTAAAAAAAAAAAAAAAAAAAAAAAACCCTTCTGATGCCCTGGCAAAACTCCAAAAGTGCTCTAGCACACTTTTTTGCTAGTAGGTACATCTGGGTTTCTGTTCAAAGATGATCTCAACTCAGAACTCAATAGCAGGACTAATAAAAAGCATCCTTAAGATGGACCAAGGGCATCAGCAGAACAGAACACAGGTACTGTATGTGTTCCTTTGCTTCGTAAGTAGCCCCTCAGAACAAAGAGCTATGGAGTATTTTATAGTGATGTAAAAGTTTTCTTGCACCACTAAAATATTTGAAAAAGCCTACTACAATATAGTAAAAGGACAAATTTATGTAATGTTTTTGTAACCGAATGAAGCATATGTGAATAGTGGCCGCCATGCTGACTGAGGTTTGAGTACATAGAATTCACTTCCTTCTTCTTACCACCAAGAATCATAGAAACAAACAAAAAACACACATGAAAGACTATGTTGTGCCGGAGAAGAACCTGCAAGTATTTTCCCCATTTTGTAATTTACCTGTTTCATTTGGAGACTGTTCATTTGTGGTATAAAAGCTTATGGTTAGATACAATCTTATTTGTCAATTTCTGTTAATAATTGTGCTTTGAAGCTCATATAAAGATATTTTCCAAGACAAAAAAATTAAAGAAAGAGTATGCTATGGATGAAACTTCAAAATACATTCAAGTTGCATTTATTCTGTATATAATATGAACAAATAAATGCCTAAGAAGTTATTCATTATGGCAGTATGTAAATAAGATTTTAAAAGTTGAAATGAATGGCTAAGTGCTAAGTTTATATTCAAATTGATTAGTGTTCTATGCTTGGTACACTCTTTCAAACAGAAGACCATGCAGACTGAGTTTAGACTGCCCTGGTCATTCATGGTTATTGGACACCAAGCAAACACAGCAACTTGGCTTTAGAAATTGATTTATTTTATAGCGTGAAATAGCATGCTGTAAGATTTATATTAGTTCTCCATATATCATTTGTAGAAAAATGATCCTTAGCCTTGACTGTAATGGCCATGATTAAATGCATCATCTCTGTTCTCATACACTTTGAACAGCAGCTAGCCACAGCAACTACCATTATCAAAAGAACATAGATACACACATCGATGTTTAGTATCCAGAGTGACATTTCCTTCTATTTGAAGGTTTATTCCCACACTGGAATGTTTACAACTGAATTTTCTAATTATCACACTGCAAAATAGGCTGTGATCATGGCTGCCAATGACTGTGCTCTGGTCTAAGCAGAATTTTTGTAGATACAAAATGCATGTATCTGAGGAATGACTTGGTCGAGATTCATAAGCAACTTCTAGCTAACATTCATCACATTTAAAAAAATATTTGTAGCAGAGAACAGATGCGTGAGGAGAGCTTCCAAGCCAAGGAGAAAATTTTACTTGCATACATCTGAATATAATAGCCCATCAGGGGAATACATTGATTTACAAAGGTGTACTATAGATAAGTATATTCTAAACTTTAAGATGAAAATAGTATATGCTTCAATCTTTGCATACATTTTAAATGGCATACTCTTTGATATTTTGGTTTTTATGCATTACAAAATATGAATATCACAATATCGATATATAATACCATTTAATTACAAGGTTTTTTAATTCAATAAAACTCTACAGAAAAACAATGACCTTAAAATTCTTTACTTACAGATCAGCAATGGTAGCACTTTTAATGTCCATACTCCAGAGGTAGGGAAGGCCATATCTCTTTTAGGTCAAGGCCACAATGGTCTATATAGTTCAAAATGACAGCACAGCATAGTGAGTCCAGGAAAAAGAAAAAATATATGTATATACAATACATATATGAGATAATTTTTCTAAAAGGGTATTCTATTCTATAACATTTATATTACAAAACCCATTTGCACATTGATTCTACATTTGAAGATAATATTTGAATGGACACTGACATATTTTCTTATTCTCTTACTAAAATTACAAAATAACAAATTATTGTAAAACCTCATCCATTATCCTCCCTAAATTTTTCTGTTATCACTAAAAATACCTTAAATTGACCTTAATTCAACTTGTGACAATTATTAAAAAATTCTATATATTTATATAGAATGAATATATATATATATATACATACATATATATATGGGATATATGGGGGGGTTGAAACAGGGTTTCTTTGTGTAGCCCTGGTTGTCTTGGAACTCACTCTGTAGATCAAGCTGGCCTTGAACTCAGAAATCTGCCTGCCTCTGCCTCCCCAGTGCTGGGATTAAAGGCATGCGCCACCACTGCCTGACTAATTTTTATATATTTAACTTATATCTCCCCTCTGGATATTAATCTTCACTAAAATAGAAGCTAGGCTACCTTCAATAATGTTATATGATTGTGCTTCATCCTGGAGAATTTACAAATGCCTTTTTGCTAAACCCTAATAAAGAAGGTTCACTGAAAGTGTGATTTTCAAATTTGGAAACTGAATTCAGCTCATCTCTCCATGAGAATGCACACCTACATCTATCCTGCTAAAAACATAATTTTTAAAAACTATTGTTCCGTTTACATTGCATGATTGGAATGAAATTGAAATATAAGATAGTCTCAAAACTTCTAAGGTGATTATTAAAAATTGCTATTAGTACATAAAATAAAATAATGCTTACAAATGCATCTTAAACGCAATGAGTTTGCTCATCTCATATAAATTTTACAATTTATCATTGTAAAATAGATTTTTCTAGGCATACAATATTACTACCTGAGAATATAATTTTAAAAATCCTCAAGTGTACTTTTGGTGCCAAAAATTGTTCTTCTTTTGAACAACTCTTCTAGACCAGTAAATTTAGAATTATATAATTAAACAGAACTCTGATTATACAGCTCTTGATTTCTCTGTTCTGTTAAGTTGTCTAAACCAACGTTCCCAGCTATCCATCCAAAGTGTCATCCTGCCAAAAATACTTTGATTTGAGTTAGATAGTACCACTGATGAGAAACGCTTCCTCATGCCTCCTTATTTAAAAGTAGGAACACCAACACTCAGCTAATGCTTTCTCCTTCTAAGGTGGGCTGCTTGGTACTCTGCTCCCACTGTTGCTAGGAAACCTACAGTTTCAAGTCCTTTGCATCATCCTACCATGAACTCAAAGTTCCCAGGAAAGACATGACCAAAACAAGTTACATAATAACTGACATTACTACTAAGTGCTCATCATGTTCTGCCTCTAAAAATGCCATGTGTATATTTATTTATTTAGTGTGTTTGTGTGGGGTGGGGGGTGTGGGGGGGCTGTGGTTGTGTGTTTAACAAAGAAAAATCCTATCTCTACTGGATGGCATTGCACTTATCAGCAAGAGGAGATATAGTTCTGTTTCTGTGTCTGAAGCATCATACTGTTCTTCGAAGATTTTAGGCACACCCACATAACTGAAAGTAAAACTCACGTTCTACACCAGAGCACCATGTGCTCATGCTTGTTAAACACATAGAGTGGTCCACCGTGGAGGCACATCTTATGTGGAGATGGAAGCTACTTCAAAATGCATTATGAAGCACCTCTATCTCAAACCTTGCAATAGATATGAATATAGAATACTGGGTTACTTTGCAAAGACATAGTTTCTTTCTCTGGGGGAATCTTAAATGTCCGGAGGAAAAGTAATCCAAATATGAAGATAAATAAATGGATAGAGAGAAAGACATACATATGACAGAAGTATACATATTATAAACACAGCTAAACTGAGCATTGTAATGAGGATATGAAGATAAATATGGGGCCCCCAAAAAAGCATAATAAAAGATATATTTGAATTTTACAATCCTGGATTGAGGTGGGGTAGTTCATTTAACAAAGAAAGAAGCATACGGGAATGGGTCCCTAGTGAGAGAAATTTGTCATGTTCAATTGTTTCAAATTAATGAAAGATGGCTATAATATGATGAGCCCCACCCGACCCCCCCCAAAAAAACAGTAAACTTCCATAATCAAAGCTTGGTACAAAGCTTAGATTAGAGTTACAGGATGCCAGCTTTGTCATTGTTGAATTTAAATCCATTATTGCTTGTATGGCATGTATGGAAGCCTGAGATGAGTTTATAGAAGTCATCTGGACCAAAGATGGTTTGAAATGGGGAAGTGCTTAGAAGGGAAATGGATGTTGAAAGTAAAAACACAGTAATTTTCTAACAACCAGGTTGTAAGGAGTCAGAAACTTTACGTAATTAAAGATGACTGGCAGACTT
This sequence comes from Mus caroli, assembly GCF_978045245.1. NCBI lineage: Eukaryota > Metazoa > Chordata > Mammalia > Rodentia > Muridae > Mus > Mus caroli. The sequence goes on from NW_028227272.1 coordinate 69,549,997, forward strand.
TGTTGGTTTTCAGTTTGTTTTGTTTTGCTGCTGCTGGTGGTTGTTTTTTGTTTGGTTGGTTTTCTGTGTGTGTGTGTTTGTATTTGTGGGCGGGATGTTTGTTCATTTGTTGTCTGTTGGTTTGTTTCAGTGTCAACTGCCTGGACGTGATATTAGCACCTATTATTTTCATTAGCTCTCAGCTAATGTTTGTACATCTATTTGTGATGTTTTAGTTAAGAGGAGAAAGAAAATATAATTGAAGAGACAATACAATGACAAGAGAGGTGCCAGACAGCAAGGATGATAATGCTGGGTCCAGTATGAAACACCAGAAGACAAATTCCTTGAACAAAAAACTAAAAACAGCATTGGGTACACATGCATAGGGAAACATTTTTGGTTATAAGAAAATATCAGATTGTTTTGGCATTGTAACAGAAAAAAAATCATTTTAAAGACAGGAATATAGAATTTTATGTAATTGGTTTCAAGAAAATAAAAGTATTCTCAAATTTTTTATCTCATTTTCTCCAAAAATTTAATATGATCTCTTAAACTCCGAGTACAGATTTGAAGTAGCTATAGGAAAATGGAAGCCAGGAAGACATGGAATCAATACCATTAAAGGGTATGAAAGAAATCCTACCATAGAGAAAGTGAACTTGAGTTGCTTTAAAACAGGGAATGTCTATCTGTAATCTTGAATTTTAACCACTACTTTTCACTAAAGCTGGAAAATCTTTTCCCTTGTCACTTATAACTTCTGGCTCAAAGTATGACTGGTGTCATTTAATTTGATGAATTCTTCTTATGATATTGGATTTCAAGTCTCCCATCTTCAAATTGCCAAGAGGCCAAATAAATTTATGACTTATTAAATATACTATATTAATGTTTATCTTTATCATTTATTTGTCATCTAAAAATTACATTTATTCTTTTGTATTGTGGAGAAAATGTTTGCTCATAGGACCAGCATAATAAAACTATTACTTTCTAGTTTTGTAAATGACCAGCACTTGATAGTGAGTCCAAATAATTCAGCTTATATTGTATTTTCCACCTTTTAAGTCTTTTTATTCCATCAGCATATGGAGCATATCCATTCTCTCATATGGAACTGTTCAGTTTTTTAAGAACAAGTTTATTAGTGACACAGCAAGATACAGCTTCTAAATTCTTATAAAAAGAAGACCCTGAAGCAATAAAACGTATCTATTTTTGCACATATCACATCCATGTAAGCCCTGTAATACTGAATATTTTAATTCTTCAGAGCTTCAAGCTAATGAGAGTCCAGTACTAATATTGGAAACGTTGAGCTCATCCACCAAGGTCTCATCCTCTCCACTGTTGCTTTCAAACTTGTCTTATGTGGGTTTGATATTTATCACTTAATAGAGCAATGACTGGGAAAAGTGATTTAAAATATTCACAGAAAAACAAAATGCCAAAGGTCCTATGACTTAGGGACTCTATGTGTTACCAATGAATATTATCTCTCAGGGCATTATATTATTATTATTATTGTTATTGTTATTATTATTATATGTGTTTGTTTCATTTAACTTTATTGAGATTTGATTGTGTCCTCATTCACTCATATCAAAAATAACCCAGACTTTCAACCAAAGAGGCTTTTTACTCAGAATATGCAGACCCAATATAACTAAAGAAACTATTTTCTTTTCCTCAAAACAAAACCTTTGCCCAAAAATGTCTTCCCAATATTCTGTAGGCTTAGCGCTAACCTCAGGGGCTCAGCTAAAATGTGAAATACCTCCGGGGAATTCTACTCAATCAGAGAAATAGTTTGGAGCTGAGACAAAAGGATGGACCATCTAGAGACTGCCATATCCAGGGATCCATCCCATAATTAGCCTCCAAACGATGACACCATTGCATACACTAGCAAGTGTTTGCTGAAAGGACCCTGATATAGCTGTCTCTTGTGAGACTAGGCTCGGGCCTAGCAAACACAGAAGTGGATGCTCACAGTAAGCTATTGGATGGATCACAGGGCCCCCAATGGAGGAGCTAGAGAAAGTATCCAAGGAGCTAAAGAGATCTGCAACCCTGTAGGTGGAACAACATTATGAACTAACCAGTACCCCAGAGCTCTTGACTCTAGCTGCATATGTATCAAAAGATGGCCTAGTAGGCCATCACTGGAAAGAGAGGCCCATTGGACATGCAAACTTTATATGCCCCAGTACAGGGCAACGCCAGGGCCAAAAAGTGGGAATGGGTGGGTAGGGAAGTGGGGGGGGGGGGAGGGTATGGGGGACTTTTGGGATAGCATTGGAAATGTAATTGAGGAAAATACGTAAAAAAAAAAAGTAGGTGGAAGTACGCCTTCAGCAACATACTGATGGGAGGATTATAGAGTATTCCAGTCAACTTGTTTTGATTCCACTAAGGGTCTGAAGTAAAATGCCTTTTCTCTTGTACAAAGGGAAACCCATATCTTTTGTAACTAAATTGCTATTTTGAATATGACAGCAGCCTAGTCATTTATAGGAACAACTTAGATAATATAGCCATTGATGATAGATAGATAGATAGATAGATAGATAGATAGATAGATAGATAGATGATTGATACCAAGAAACAGAGACACAGGCAGACAGACAGATAAATGAAATAGATATAGATATGGTGGAAACTATTCCCAAAATATTTAACACAAACTCAAGAAATTTTCCAAAATAGAAAATTGAAGACAAAAACATATATTCACAATGTTTGAAAAACATTTTTACTGAATATATACAAAACATTTTTTATAATATTTATTGCTACTTAGTTTTTACACCAACCATCTGTTCAATCCTGAAAAAAATGTAAATTGAATGTTACTGAGGCTATTCTATACAATAGAAAAGTGGGTTTCTGGGATAAAAGTATATTTTGATCTCAAGTTTGTCAAAGCAACAAGATAGCATTTAAAATTAAATTAACTACAACTCAAACAGATCAGCTCAATATTATTTTGGGTCTGTTCAATAGAGAAAATTTCCTATGGTATATGCTGTAAGTGGTAACAATTTCAGACTAGAGGCTATTGTGTTGCTTGCTTTCCAATTCCTTTAGTTCCTTTTGTAGGGGTCTGTTATTTTGTGTATATGTGTACTTGCATGCCTACATGCAGGTTTGTGCAGGTGTGTGCAGGTGACAGAGGAGGCTGGAGCCATCACATCTCCTGGACTAGGGTTCCAGAATGTGTGAGAGACTCAGGATGCGGGTGCTGGCACCTCAGATCACATGTTCTGGAAGAGCAGCAATTGCTCTGAACTTCTGAGCCACTTTTACTGCCAATTACGTTTTATTTTCCATAAAGTAAGTTTTTATAAAGGTAAATATAGAAATGAGCAAACTTCATTTTGATTTTGTAGACTGTATATGCATGAGCATACCTTAAAATTTTATTAGGTTGAACATTATTAGCAGGCAACCCAGATGGACATCTGATTGGCTTTGAAGATGAAACCCATGATTTAGGGTTCTAGGTGAAGTAACACATTGTTCTGAATGAAAGATAGTTTCAGGAAAGGCTGAAGTGAAGTGTAACATTTCAGCAACATTGCTCACAGAAGGACAGAAGGCAGAACAGGTCTCTGTAGTGTTCTAACTGACAGCTGATCCCAGAGCCCTGCCTCCATCCTCTGATTCATGTTTTAAGAATGTCTGAAAAGCTTCTGGTGGCTAAGGGAACTTGAGGGTGGGCAACCAACACTCTCTTCCCTGTTGCTAAGCCATGGTGTTCAGCATATTAAATACATTTTAACTTATTATGTTTCTAACTTAACTATGTTTTTATCAGGCTGTGATCCTGTTACTTATAACTCTAGGCATTTCTCTACAGCCTTTGTTGAGTATTGGTTTGGGAGCTAGTTTTGACATTTTGCAATGACAAACTCCGCGCTTGTCTGTGTTTGCATCTCCCTGTGGAAAGTGAATATTTAATATATAAAAACACTAGCCTGGGGAGCTGAGTAATTGAATACCAGCTGTACGTCAAGCCAGGATAGTGATTAATTTGTGGAGGAATTCACACCGAAGCTCTCTGTCTCTCTGTATACTGCTGTGATATGATACAAATATTAATGTTGGTATGGACATCATTAAATTAAAATGTTTTGTGAAAAATTTAGCATTCAAAGGCAAACTAAGATGTTTACAATATGCCGAAATCAGTTCAAGATGAGGTAACAGGGAAAAACAACATGAAATAAATTACAGTTCAAGTCTTTAATGGGAAAGCAACACAGCAAGTCTATATATGTCCGCCTCATATTTGCATACCTGGTCTTAATTTTAGAATGTAAATAGATATTTGCTTGTGTTTATGAAGTAAAACATATTTCACATATGCAGGCTACATTCTTTCAGAGGAGAAAGTATTTAACTGACAGCATATAAGTCAAACATAAAATGTTTGAAACAGCCACAACAAAGATAAAAGAAACTTAGTTGTATGTATAAGAAATACAGTAAGGGCATAAAATTAGATATGCAGAGGAAATGCTTTCAATTTAATTTGGCATCTGGTTGAAGTTGTTGCAGCTAAATGTTTAAAGATGGCAAGCACATTTTAAGAGAGAATGAAAAGGGCAATTTAGTTAGGGTGAGAGAAAGAGCCTAGAGGCTGGAAATGAACTAGTATCTACCTAAAGTCCTGATCATGTCCTTATTGCAAACCAATGTAATCATTAATGGTAGCTGTAACCATATACCTTAACAAGACAGAAGTCTGAAGGTACCATGGATGCATCAGAATCCTAAATGCCCCTTCTAGTCACCATGTGCTGCTTAGAAAAATTAGTCTGTAAGTAATCTCATATAGAAAATGGGAATGTATCATTTTTAAAAAAAAGCCCAAAATATCCAAGATTGTATGTCAGTTGTACCAGGGCCTTTGCTTATAGCCTTGCAAGTCATAAGTCAACTTCTGAAGATCATAACTGAATCCAACCACTTAACAGATCAAACGTCTATAAACTAGAGTCTAGCAATTCAATAATGAAAGGTCTTACTCTAGACCAGACTAAATGAACTTGGACCACAGGTAGTGAGGGTTACACGATGAAGTGGTAGAGACTGAGAATTCACTGCAGACCTATAACCAGGCCAGCAGGGAGAGTGGCAGGTTCCAATTTATATGACTATTTCAAGGTCGGCTAATATACTCCATTCATGCCCCAGAGTCAACTTCAATTTGTACTTTTGAGTTCCACTGGATGCTTTTAACAAGCAAGAAGGCCTCTAAGGATTTCCTTTCCCTGGAAGCATATATTCCAAATTTTTCCGTTGTACACAAGATTTACCAGAAATCAATCATAAATCTAAAAATCAAGTTACACAATAGTTCACGTTTTCCTAAAACCCCCAGTACAAAGGTTTAAAAGTGTGTTTAAATAAACACAAGTTACTTCAAGATACTTTTAGAATTTTTTTATTAATGTATCATTCCCCGCCCCCAGGACCATTATAAAAAGATTACAGCTTCAGCTGGTTTTCTGTAAAGTGACAGAGTTTCTAAGTTCCATAGGCCTTGAAAATTATAACTTGAAGAAGCATAACCTACTTAGCTCCAACACCATATGTGCTACAAAGAAAGACTGTTATCGAGGAGAAAAGACTGATTGATAATAGATGCCAAGTCACAAACTTCAAGTTAAAATCCAGGAAAGTCTATTTGATTTTGACACATTCTAATTACACTTGGACTTGCTGCCTACAACAATGCCCAACTCAGGTGAAATGACCGACTGGATCAGGATATTGTATGCATACACTAAAAATGAACTGTGTTTTAATCCCGGAACTCTGGAGACAGAGGCAGGCAAATCTCTGAATTCAAGACCAGCCTGGTCAGCACAGTGAGTGTCAGGGCATCCAACGCAGCAAAGAAAACCCCAAAACCCAACCAACCAACCAACAAAAAACCAACTAGCTTTCACGAAACTAGAAGACTCCACGCAGGCTTCCTACGGAGGGAGGCAACCACATGAACTGGGCAAGTTTAATGCTGATGAACCGCAGCAATGACCAACATACCACAAAATCCTAAGGACGTATTAGCATCACAGATAATTTGGAGGTAATCAACACCTTCCTTCTTGGACTTAAGGCAAGCTCAACAAGAATAAAATGATTCCTGATACCAGAAACCAAGCAAACTACCCACTAACTCAGGGATCTGGGAGGAGAACCTAGAACTGCCAATTCACCAAACCATCACAAATAATCACTAATTCGTATTTCCCCTTAAACTCACAGATAATCGTCATCCCCACCACACCCCCATCAAGACAAACAGAGTCCATTCTAGAACGTGGCAACCGATCAGAATGCAGTGTTGTAGAGCCTGGTCCCAACTGAAACATTTGCAACCTAACTTCTTCAGTAGAACTCAGGAATCATGTGGAAGAGGAGGGGAGAGGGATTTTAAGAGCAAGAAAAACAGGAAGTTTGATGTGAGATTGCATAGTCTGGAAGTCTCCATACATGAAGTCTCACCAAGATGGCTGTCTCAACATGACTTGAACATGAATGACACTAATAGACATGTCAACATGGAAGGGAGGATGCTCAAGAGGCTTCAATACTGGCAAAAAAAAAAAAAAAAAACAGGAACTTAAGGGATGCTGAGAGTAAGAGAAATAGTCTTTCCTGAAGAATATTGCCTACTAGTTATCCAATACCAGATTGTTAGCCCTGAAAGCATAGATACAAATAATGTTATATCGACTATCCAGGTTGTATTTATAAATGTGGGAATACACATACACATGTACACACACACAGATGAACACACACATGCACACACACAGTGCACACACACACTTAAAGAAAATATGAATTTGAAAAGTGTTGTGTGTGATGCTGTGGATGTGAGAAAGGGAAGAAATGCTGTCATTCTAGTCTATTAATGTCAAAAATAAAAATATAAAAATGGTGTTACCTCATTTTATTAGTTGAACTTCTTATTGCTCTTCAAAAATACCTAGCAAAAGTAACCTAAAGAATCAATAATTTATTTTATACACAGTTGGATAATACAATCAACCAATGTTGGGAAGGTATTAGAGCAGCATTAGGAGGTGGACAGTCATCAGTAACCAGAGAGTCATGAGTATTAGTTCTCAGCTAATTTTCTCCATTAGCAGTCCTGCAAATATCCCTGCACTGTTCATCAATTGATATCACCTGCAATCAGGATAGACTTTAGCTCTTCGACTAATCCTTTCTGGGAAATGTCCTCACAGATAATCCCAGGGATGTATTTGTTGTATTCTAAATCCAATTAATTTATACAATCAAGACTAATAAAGAAAATATATGATACTGTCTGGACATGGTGTCAGGTCCTTATAATCCCAGAAGTCAGGACACTAAGGCTGAAGAATAATGAGTTCTAGGTCAGCATGGACTTGTAGATCCTACTTCAAAAACACTGGAAAACAAATACAAATAAAAAGTCATGATAATGCGACCTCCTTACCTCCATTACTAAACTATCCTGTGAATTTAAAAAAATAATCACAAAATTCAGGTACACTCTATGGCTTTTTTTTTTAATCAAGTCTAATTCTGAATTCATAGAATACCTTGATGACAAAATTGAGATGAAGCCTTCATTGAGGGCAGATCCTACACTCTTTTATATATGATCATTACTACAACTGCCTCAGTAAAGTGTGTTCCATTTAAATTAACTATGAACTGCTAAGTTTTTCCTATATTCTAAAACATAATGAGAGAAATTTGTCCTGAATCTCTGGAAGATCTGCTCCTCTCATTCATATATTACACAGTATTTGCTAACGGCATCTTGTAACCAGTTTCCAGTGGTTTTAATCAATTGCACTAATATGGGCAGGCTGTTTCCATTAATTATAAGCTCAACTCCATCTCCTGAACTGCTTTAAATTGTGAGGTTAGTAATGAACACATGTGCCAGGCATCTGCAGGCTTAGAGGAAAAGATGACCAGTTCCAATTTTAGCCAAAGAGGAAGAAACATAAAGTTCTGTTTTGCTCTTTCAAAAACCCAGAAAGTCACTATTTAAATATGTGGATGGAAGCCCCTTGTTTTAAAATGCATGACGTTATCCTTGTTCATGGAGTCGGAAGGAAAACTTATTACAATGGAAATTGTGTGTTTCTTAGAACACTTGACTCAATGCAGATCACTGGTTGCCAATGGATGTTTGGTTTATTACCATTTCTACCAGAGTATCCAACCCAAATCCTTAAAGAGCCCTTGGGCTATGTTGTATGTCTGTCTTGTATTCTACATGAATGTCTCTTGCTTGGGAGGATGTTCCAGACTCCTTCCTGTCCCAGCTTTCAGGCAGATGTTAGCTCTCTTACAGGGATAACCTTCTCTTTATGCACTTCTGCTCTCAGTGTAGTGAGTGGGATGAGAAGGGTGAAAGCTGAGAAGTGATTATTTTTTGACATCATGCAGCTTTGAGTCTAAGTTCAGGCTACCAAGTCTCCTTGCAAAGGCTCCCAATACTAAACTGTTGGCGTGGGCATAAGAGCCCTGTGTGCACTTACCTCTGCTTCAAGAGCAGCAGTTTGCTTCTACTTAGTACCTAGGAAAATACAATGAGACCAATGATTAAGATGCAGAACTATTTTGTCTTGCTTATATAAATACTACTTTATTGACAGTACAAATAGATTGCCTAATGTAGTCATTACGTGTTGAATCAGAAAATGACTTAGCTCAGCAGTAATATCAACTACAGAGAACAATGTCATTTTGTCTAAAGGCTAAACTGCATCCATAGCTGAGGGAAGGAGACCGATAGAAGGCAAAGCCATGGTTTTTATTCTGGCTTCATGCAGGTGATGGGTGAATGAACTCGGTTCCTGCGGTATCCTTCCTGCAGTGTGTGAAACAGGGGCTAGTACGTCTGGGAGGTATATGCTGTTCCAGCATTACTCTTTAAATAAACATAATGATTTTTTTTACCTATTTACTATATTCAAATTATTAATTATTCTCTTTTCCCATGTCATTTGATTAAGATTTAATTATCCATCCCATATGTAAGCATCATAATGTCCACTCTCACACCAAAGAATGAAGTACGGTCATTCTGAGCAGAAATAAAAGATACTTATGTACAAACAGACAACCAGGTGAAAATTCTTCCACAAGGTGCACTAGAAAGTTGCATTGTGGGCTGGTGAGATGGCTCAGGGAGTAAGAGCACTGACTGTTCTTCCAAAGGTCCTGAGTTCAAATCCCAGCAACCACATGGTGGCTCACAAACACCCGTGATGAGATCTGAGACCCTCTTCTGCTGTGTCTGAAGACAGCTACAGTGTACTTACATATAATAATAAATTATTTTTAAAAAAAAAGAAAGTTGCATTGTAGGGATGTTAAATCACATGGCCACTCAAACCACTTAATGAGACAAACAGGGCTGAACAGGGCTGACTAACTAGTCACACTCAACTTTGATCACTTGGAAAACAATCCAGATGGCTTGCAGGTGTGAGTTTTCCATCTTCTTTAGATGGCTTATGAGGGTGGGTTGTAGTAGCTCTGGGTTTTGAAATCTCAGGTGCACTCCTTAATTACACCCTCTTTCTGTCTCCTTCATTACGATTTAGCACTTGTAGGGATTTTATACCATAGGCAAACCATTTCCCCAGACCATATCAGTTTGATCCCTGCTTTGCTCTGTGCTTTCTGCTTTTGATATTGGCGCATCAATTCTGGTTATAGGCAACATGGGAGATTTTCCATATGACCTCAAGGATACCTAAGAAGGCACCTTTTATTTCCCAACAAAGCCAAACTGTAGATGTCTAGACTCAACACCTCCTTCCTCTGCCTTCAATAATATTTTCCTAAAAATGTTGAATGATGAATCAGAATATATTTTTATGGAAAATTACATACTTTCTTAGGAGAACATGTTCCTCTCCTTCACTCCAGAAAACATTTAGAATCCTTCTAAATGTCCAAGCTAGTGGGTGTTTTCCTAAATTTCTTCCCAACAGCAGCAATGAAGGCTGTTATTACCTATGGTGTCATACAAACACCTTTCCACATATTTCCAGGCAGGGTTCTTGGACACTATATGGATTATTTCAATACTTATGAAATTTAATCATACTTTGACCTGACAAAGAACCCCTCCGCTCTGCTTTCCTAATGAGTTTAACCTTGCAATATGACTAATTTGAATGGTGTAAAATTATTTTATCTTGTAATGTCATTTTTACCTAAACAGTACAATTAAGATATTTAAAACTAAAGATCCAATCATTTTACAAATTCCTAAAAATAAGTGACAGATTTTGTTTACATTAGTACATCCTCCACATAAAAAGTAGCTATGTGTATTTGAATGTTCAAAATTTCTTGAAGATGGGATTAAAATTTATTTTTCCTAGTTCTCTGTTATCTCATTTTTAATCCCCTCCGCCTATGTTCTGCCTAGTTACCATTTTCTATCCAAATTCTGGGTGTTTCCTAGGTCTTGGGCCTTATCTATTTCTTTTCTTTATGCAGTGTGCCTGGGAGCACCTCTGTGAGCTTAGAATGATGTACAATTAAATGTATACCAAAGCCATTCACACTCCCCTTTCCTCTCATTGCATGCCTTAGTATCTTAAAGGAAAATAAAGATGCCTCAGTTTAAAATATATGAGTTAAAATTCCTTGAGCTGCAGGATGTGTGCAATAAGGCCTTTCACCAAAATCAAGCTAGGCAGAACTAAGGTCTTTATGAGTGCTGGGGATTATTTCCTCACACTCAGAGCCTCAATGTGCGTTGGAGAATTACCATTGCACTCAAGTGCCAGAGGAAATGACAAGGTCACCACTGGCATTGCTGTCCAAACTGAAACCATTGAGAATTAAGAGAAGATTCATAAATCTGAAGTTATGGTTTTCTATGCCAGACAAATCAGGGAACATTACACTTAGGCTACTGGAATCAAGGTCATTTACCATTTGTCACCCACTTCAAAAATTAATTTTATTTTTAAAGCTTACAATATAATTACATCATTTATCGCTTCGATTTTCTCCCTCTAATGCCTCTAATATAGTCCCCTTTACCCTGTTTCAAATTCATATATATATATATATATATATATATATATATACACATATATATACATACACACAGACACACACACATATATATATATATATATATATATATATATATATATATTCTGTTACTTGTATGTATGTTTTCAGAACTAACCATCTGGTACTAGATGAACTGTCAGAGTGCTGGGGAGGACTGTTCCCTCCTGCTCTCAGCATTCCTTAGTTTCCTGTGGTTCTTTGTATAGGACTGAGGCATTGTGGGTTCCCTTGTTCACTTTGGCTTGTCTCTTGTTTCTCTCTTTGTTTACCTCATATTTAAGCAGTCATGTTGGTGAGACGTTATGAGTGCAGCTTCAGACATTCCTGGAGACATGAAATCTGTCACCTGTTTCTTTAAAAGTCCTTTCCTAAATATGCACACAGCAGCTCTGGGGATAACTCATTGGTGAAATCCATATCATAATCTAACCATTTTTTTCACTCTAATGGCAATAATGGTGAGTTTGTCTATTTTAACTATATACATTTTGCATTTTTTTTACATTTATTTATTTTGTATATGAGGATTGAGCAAGCATTTTCCACAACACAGATGTGGAAATTGGAGGACAGTTTTCAGAAGTCTATTTTTTACCTTCCACTGTATAGACCACTATATTGACCTCATGTCAGGCCAGGCTTTGATACATACCAAGTCCTCTGGGCCATCCCAATAGCCCTATTTTGCTAATTTTTTTAAAGGCTTAGCAAATTTCAACAACAAGAAAATATTTTCTTTATATTGCTGTTATTGTTATTATTACAGCTTTTAATATAGCCCTCTGTTGTGTGTGACTCTTCCTGGAGAGAAAGGAAGAAATGACTAGTCACCTCAGTTAGGCAACTGATTAGTCTAAGGAAATCACCAAAGTCCAACATAGGAAGAGCCCTAGTAAATCTGGTCCATTTCAGGTACTTCCTGAAGCTATTAAGATGTTTACTTCCTGAGTTTAAAGAGTTTCCTTACAGCATGTGTTTCAGGATGTCACCTGTTTTAATATCTTGTATCTTAAGGATCTTCCTTCAAGATGGAAGTTTGTATTTCAGACGAAATTAGTACACCTCATCCAGATTGGACTCTAACTCCCTGGGTAGGCTGAGGGAGACTGAACTTCTGCTTATTTCTGCCACTCTGACCATTACGCGCAATGCCGTGAAACAAACCTAAGGCTTTAGGCATGTTAAGCAAACACTTACCAAATGTGCTATATCTCCAGCTCCCAATAAGTTCTGCCACCTTGGTGGTCCTATGAACTCAACTCAGTAGGCAGTGCAGCAAGCCTATTTATGGACTTTCTTGCTGGTCTCCAAGTGAATTCTGATAAGAATAAAAATTAAGATTAGGAAACAATAGTGTGCTTGTAATTGCTCACTGTGAAGTATCCTGGGTCTGGAGTGTGATGTATTTTCGGTAGCATCATTTCCCTCCCACCTGACTCTCTTAATACTCAAACTGTCTCTTAGGCATAGTTATGTAATATTACGCAGTATAGAAATGTAAGAATGGTCAAGATTTGTGCCTTTCCATCAGTCCCAGTACTTAGTATTTCAGCAAGTCCTACTGGGACTCTCAAATGTTCTTGAATTTAAGGTTTATCTCATTCTATTTTGTCATCTCGTCAGGGCCAGTCACCCTCAACTTTTTCTTCAGTTCACTGAACCAAAAGATTAACTGCTCTCCAAGCATCCACTGTGACCCCAAACCTGCTGTACATCTTCACCAAAGTGATCTTTATTTATTGAATCACAGTACTTCTCTTTTCAATCCTCCTGATAACTTTCTATCTGGCCTAAAATAAAATTGAAACTCTCCACAGCAAAGCCACTGAGCACACAGCATCACTCAATATACTTTCTGTCAACTTTCTGCTTAATCTCTTCTTATTTCTCAGAGAGAAAAAAAAATGAAATTGTTATTTTGTTTGACTCTTTTATCTTCAACCCTTGGTTGTTTTCTGTCCTCTCTAGGATATTACAAACTTGTAACTAAACTTAGCCCATGATATCTAGAAATGAATAAAACTCCTAGACACATCAGAATTAAGCACAGGGTCACCTATCTGAAAACAGGACCAAAGAGTATTTCCAACTTGGAAAAACAAAGCTGAGAGCTGTAGTCAGTATCATTTTCTGCAAAAAAAAACCTATCCAAAGTTCCCTCGTGGCCATTTCTTTATGACAAAGTGGACCACAGCTAGAACAGCTAAAGTGGACCCTCTTGTTCAAAACACCAGGAGAACATCATTAATGTTTAATATTTGAGCTCAAGCCAAAGTTTCTGTTTGTAAGTCTCAGGAGGACAGCATTTGGCTAATGGAATGATTTCCGGCAGGGCAACAGAGTCTCAAACCCACATGCACTCATGTCTTTCCCTAGCGTCACTCCCAAATGCTTATTTATTTTATGTCTCGGGGTTTGCAGTTTAAAGAAGTCCTTCTGGTTCACCGTTATGTCCACTTGTATTTGGCGTTCAAATTATTTTCTCATTGATCCTATGCCGTGGTATGTTACTTGAGGAGTAAGTCTTGCAGCTCACAGAAGTTCGGAGCTGTCTCTGAGCATAGCAGTCTAAGAGAATTACATCGAGTTCCTGACTCAGGCTGGAGCTTACGGTTTGATTTGGGCTACGGATGATCAACAGCTGAAAAGCCTTTGTGGGCAGCAAAATTCAAAGAAGACAAAGCAAGTTGGTGAAATCTTTGTGTTGCTTTCCCTTCTCTGGATGCGTACAAAAGAAAGAAAGAAAAATCCTGTTTATTTTGTGTTGCTTAAGACAGGGTTCGCTTAGTAATTGCTCTTCCTCGCATGCACGCTTTTTTTTCAGATGTAGTGACTGCCAACTGCAAAGCCCCAGTCCTTTCCCTCTAAATACAGCAGGTTTTCCTTTTTTCTTAAATCTTTCAAGCCCTCCGAAAAGGAGGCATTTAATTAAGTGCTACAGATGATTGGGGTATGGAGCTCGGCGAGCCCAACAGTGGAAAGTTGTTAGCATTTTAATGGTTGAATGTTTTAGAACATGTGCACTTTGGAACAATTTCACCGTGTAGATAGAGGAGGAGAAAGTCTTGCCGCGTTTCTGTTGTGATGTTTTCGTTTCTTGCAAAAGCTGATCAGGAAACTAAATGTTTTTAATGTAAAATCTTCCTCAATAGGATGATATGAAAAGTCCACATGCATCAAAGGATAAAAGGATGAAATGGGCTGGGGACTGGTTGACGACATTTGGCCTGAATTGACTACTTTCTGCCAGACATATTCTAAGTGTTCTATATGGAAATGCTAGTTTAATTCTCTGTCTCTACGGGATTAACAACACATGTGATACTGTTGATTCTGCATGATGAAATGAGGCACAGAGGACCTAATCAATAGCTCAAAATCACACAGATCGTGAGGAGCAAAGCCAGGCTTTGAGTGTAAAGGCCGATATGAATTGACATAGGAAGATTTTTTGAACCATTGTCTGATAGTAAACCAATTATCTGATTGAGACAATGGAGAAGTTACCCATAGAAACACAGCACTCTCCTATTGTGTTCTAAAGGGCTGAGTGAACGCCTCGTTCTTCTACAGAATCAAACAGTGTAGACAGGCAGTATGGCACAACAGTGGCAGAATTTCCAAGATGGCATCTGACGGCTAGCCAGGAGAAGAGTACAGAGGACATGAATATGTGAGTGGGTGAAGAGATTCCGTGTGTCCTGGAGAGGATTGAACAAAAGGGGCAGCATGTGCTTTCAACATGTGGTGTGCTTTCAACATGTGGAATAGCACACAGCTGAAAAATTAGATGACGGAACATTTCTGGTGCATTCTACTTCCCGTGCTTATAGCCAGAAAAAGAAATATTTTCAAAAGAAAGTATCAGGGTCAATTATGAGCAGACTTGCAGGCCAGAATAATTTATCAAGTATACTGACCTCTCTCGAAACCATTAGTATAAAAACAAGTACTTCTAGTAGCAACACTATTTTATTAATATTATTGATAGAGAAGGAACATTATTCATATTCAGTTATCAGTCCCCATAGCTGATAAGCCACAACCTCATAATTGGTCTTAGTTTTCTTTCTTTTTTTTTAAGATTTATTTTTTTTTTATTTATATGAGCACACTGCAGCTGTCTTCAGACACACCAGAAGAGGGCACTGGATCCCATTACAGATAGTTGTGAGCCAACATCTGGTTGCTGGGAATTGAACTCAAGGCTTTAGTTCTCATATCTGTAAATTGGAATCAAATCAGAGTCTGTCTAACAATGTTGAAAAAATTTAGTAGACCTAGAAGCACAGAAGACTGAATGGCACCTCAAACTTCATGTTTTCTTGATAGGTGCTTTTTTCTCCTAGGCATTCTTATGCCCCAGTGTGAACATTTGAATCAAGTCTGACATCTGTCCTCAGAGTTATCATCAGTACCTCTCATCACGTGGTTTAAAAAGCACAGTCCACATATTCCAGGATCTGGAGCCACAAAGATTGTTTAATTAAACTTCGTGTTGAACTCCTCTCTGGGCCTCAATTAACCTAGCAGCAGATGAATCAAAGGCACAGCCAGACCTTACAGAAGATGAGAACTACATATACTGTTATCCCGCAAAGTATTAAAATGCTGTGGCTGAGTCTGAGTTCAAGAGGGAGTGTATTATCTGCTAATAAAATGTAAGATTCTTTCATTATTGCTTCAATCAATTTAGGATGAACCTATCTCATTTCCTTTTGCCTCTGTGTATGTTACCTGTCATTTGGAATGAGAAAGCACTTTCCCCAAGGTCTCCAGTGCAAGGAACTGACGCGTGTCCTAAAGACGCTTTCTTTGTTACCCCTGCCTTCCTCTTTCCTCTTTGCAGTTCCCTTCCCCCAGTTGACTGGAGTCATGACCTAGTTTTTCTGTTATACATTTTTTGAAACTTCATTTTTCTACATATTATCTTTCTTGGGGATCCCTTCCCCAACCTTTTCCAGTTGAATGCCTGAGAAGACCTAGAAACTGGCCAGCAGCCGGTGGCATAGTCAAGTCAGAGACCAGGCTAGCTGATAAGTCCTCTTCCTCCAAGTAGACAGATGGATAAAAGACCCCTGGGTATGACATCAAGGACTTTACATTTCTGGTCACATTCACATAACCCTAGTATAATTAGAAATGATCCATTACAAATCCTATATGAAGAATAAATTCAAAAGAATATGTATATGTCTCCCAAAAGTTTTCTATGTGAAAATATTTTGTTTGAAATTCAGTACTAAAGAGTATCTGGAGTTAATAAAAAAGGAAAATTTATTCTGTCCAGATGAATGAATTCAAAACCAAATTTTCTTACTAAAGAATAACAGAGTATATGATCTTTTGGAAGCTATGTTAAATAGATCCAGTGACTTTACAAACATATATGTTATGACTAGTTGAAAATTTTACATATTAAACCAAAAGTCAAACATTTTCATCATGCATAGTAGTTCGTGTAAAATATCTGATGGGCAAAACTCTTGGTATTCTTTTCTGTCATGTATTATTGGTTGTAACCAGACTGGGGGTGCTCCTAGCACCCTCATTGAGAATGCCATTATTTGTTAAAGGAGTAGAGTTAAAAAGAAACTAGGAAAACTGACAAAATAGCATAAATAAGAAATATAAAATAACACATGAACTTTTTATAATGTGTGTGTGTGTGTGTGTGTGTGTGTGTGTGTGTGTATACACATAGATAATTCTTTCCTCAACTACTGGCTACAGTAAACTTTTTTTTAATATTTATTTATTTACTTAATGTATGTGAGTACACTGCCACTGTTTTCAGAGACACCGGAAGAGAGCATTAGATCCCATTACAGATGGTTTTCATCCACCATGTGGTTGCTGGGAATTGAACTCAGGACCTTTGGAAGAGCAATCAGTCAGTGCTCTTAACCACTGAGCCATCTCTCCAGCCCCTACAGTAAACATTTTTATGCCCATGATTTATATTAGTTGATTTCATGTGTGAAAATTTAGTATAAGTACCAAAATTTTTCTATCCTTTGCTCTAAACTTGCTTGTGTCCTGTCTTCTTTTGTCCAGATTTATAAAATCTGTGGGTATCCAGTAGGGAAGATGTATATTTCTTTTGTAAAAAGCTCATTTGACATTTTTTTTCATATAATCAAAGCATAGTGACTTTACAGAGAGAGGATTTTGCATTAGACAAAAGACTATCCTTAGGATGTACATTTAAATGTGTTGCTTTAGACTGAATTCTGTTTGCAGGGGCATTCCTTCCAATGGAGAGTTGCCAGGGTGAAATTCTCCTTGACATCATCTTTCTTGTATTCTTTAATTTCATACAGTTCATTACGTGAAAATGCAAGAGATTTTACGGAATTCAAGGTTCAAACTATAATTAGGAAAAACGATACTTGAAGATACTAAATAGCTTCTCTGATCAAAATTTGAGGGATAGGTAAAGCCAGCCCATGGCAGAATATTGAACCCAACTCGATGAACTCATCATTGTACCTGTAAGATATCAGGGTGGCAGGCTAGGGCTGATCTTTTGATGACAAGACTTTAGAATAATTGCTTTGGCAATCATTCAGAGGGAATTTCATGTGAAAAGTAGTAATATTCATAAATTTTGAATGTATAGAATTTTCAGTTTAAAATTCATGATTTTGGAGGCAACTTGAACTACTCCCAGTGCCTTTCCCATCAGAAACATATAAAAATATTACACATTACATAATAGTTAAAAGTAAAAAAGAAAATAACTTGCTTAGATCTGATATCATACTATATCTGAAATTTGGGGAAATCTCAAATGTGCTCGAAAATATACTAATGAAGTTTATTTTAACTCGTCTCTGTCATTCTGTTTCTGTATTTGATATGAATATTTTCAGATGTATAGCGGATTGTATTACTGGGGTAGGAGAGGAGCCCCACCATGGAACTACCAAGAGGAATCAGCTTTGTGCTGAATCAAACCTGTGGTATGATTCTTGTAGATGATGCTTGGCAGAACAACCCAGTACCAGTACATTCTGGGCCCAGAGTCTTAGTAGTGTTCTATTTCTTAGCATGTGTGTCTATCATTATTCTCTGCTCCTCAGACACTTCTTTATTATAATCAGAGAAGCCAGATAAAGGCACTCTTCTTGCAGACATTCTTTGGATCCAAGGACTATGGTTGATAAAAATTTTCTCAGGACCTTTTTCTTTCCTACTTTTAGATATTTGCAATTAAAAGTAGCAAGAGGCTACTCAAGAGCAGCTGACCGTTTCTACCTCATCTACTGAATTTGGGAAATTAAAGTGTGTGACACAGACAGAATGAGCACCAGCAAAACTGACTCTAGCACTTTCAGCAATGCCTAAACACAAAGAAAGAAGTCATTTCCTTCAAACATAATACTCTTTCATTTTAGACATTTTTATTTTCAAAGGCTTCTGCTTCCCTGAGGGCATTTCTTATTTTCTACTTCATTTTCACAACAGTATTATAAATAAATAACTTCATGTTTTCCTTCTAGAAGTAGCACAGTTCAGCTCTCCTGTTGCCGTCTTTTCTTCTAGCTTTTTCAAGAAGACAGCATTTTTAGAATTAGTTGTGTGTGAGCTGTCTGATCTCATTTTCTTCTCTAGCTCTTTTTGACAGTGCTAAAACTGATTATAGTTTTAATAACCATGCTGAAGCAAAGGACTATCCCTCTAACTGTAGTCAAAGTTTATCACCTATCCAATATTGTTTTCTCATCTGTTTTCATTTAACTTACAGTGTCAGGCACTTGAACCTTTATGAACACTGTCTTTAATTTCAAATAGCGTAGAAAGCATACATTGTTCTATTCTTTGATTACTGCTTTCTCAAACCATTGATTTTCTACATAGCATAGAAGTTGTGTTGGGCTATCTTGTTAGGGATACCATTTTGGAAGCACAACCAGTGTATTCTATTCCAAAGTATATTCCAATCTTTATTCCAAAAATAATTTATATAAATAATACGTGTAAAGGTTATTTCATTCAAGCATTTATTAGTCTAAAGGCCATTAAATTTGTTGTTGGTGAAACAAGAGACTTCTTAGAAGACCTTAATTTCGATGTCAGTTGAAGTCAGTGGGTTAAAGGTCTATCTAGAATGAAAATGAAACTACCAAATACCTATGTCCCTCTGATTCTTAACAGGAAGCTCTTGGGGACTAGCAACCATTGTGTTACCAAATTTTGGGCATGAATCTGGAGTCCCATGATGCATGAAACACAAAATGATCAAGAGAAATAAGAAGTAAAAGAGGCAGATAGAGATATTTTTGCTTTTGATATACTTTGAGATGGAAATAAGTCAGGAGATAGAGTCATGATTTATTGGGATGGTTTTTATGTTTTAACTATGGAAAGAACTTAGGTGTCGTATTAATTATTTTTCTCCTGACTATAACCATACTGGACACAAAGTAACTCGAGGAAGGAAGAGTTTACTTTGTTTCATAGTTTAGGGTCTAGTTTCTGTGGTAGTAGAAGGCCACTTGACATCTCAGTAGTACAGAAAGCATCCAAGGAGAATAGCACCATTTGGTTGTCTTTCTCCCTTTTCCCCTTTTTATTCAGTTCAGCAGCCTCCTCCCACAGGATGGTACCACGCAGATTCAAGCCAGGGCTTCTACCTGAAGTTACTCTTCTCTGGAAATACCCTCAAAGCCCTCTATGACTGTTTCATAAATTTGGCAATGAAAGTTAATCATATGTATATGCAAATATTTTTACCTGTAACCTAGAAAAGGATGAAACATACCAGAAAGGTATTAATATAACAAATGATCAAGTAAGCAAAGAGGGTAAGAGGCAGAGATTTCACACACAGCATTCTAGGGAGGACTGGGTGATTGCATCACGATAGGGAAAGAAACAGAGAACTCATTATCAGAAAGACAAATGTGTAGCCATGAGTTTAGTCATAGATGCAAAAGAGCCATCTGTTATCTCTGTAGGAAAATCTTTTGTCTATAGCTGGAGAGTAAACAGATGTAGTCTCGGGGTAACAGAGTTTAGAAGGGAATGGGAAACACTGGCAACCCTAAGGTGGAAACTATGTAGCAAGCTGTCCCAACTTAGTATCCCAAAAGTATATATTTTTAAAGTAAGCAGTTTAAATTGAATGAAGAACAAGTCCCCTTCAAATGTCATTTTAGAAAGTATATGTTGGGGAAGGAGGGGGGTCTAAGAAAACACAAAAGGAACCTGGATTTGAATGAATAAATCTTGAATTGGGAAATTGTACTGAAGGCAGATGAAAAAGGCCACCATGAAGGCAACTCTCTACAAAACGAGTCAAAAACTGAAGGTAGATGGGGAAGCAAGCGGTAGGATGCCTTTCCAGATGAAAGTGTTTGCTGTATAATCATGAAGTCCTGAGCCCGCCTCCTCAGCACCAACCTAAAGAACTTGCTTAGCACTGGATGCCTGTAAAATTAGCAGCCCTGTGGAGGGCAGAGTCAGGAGAATCATTGGGGCTTGTTGGCTACCAGCTTACCTTTGGGTTCAATGAGTCTGTTTCTCACAGGAATAAGGGAGAGAGTAATGGAGTGGGACAGCCAGCCTGCTCCGAGTGCTTCTAGGTCCATGCACAACATTTGTATATATACCACACACAATTGCACACAAAACTACAAAATTAAACGAAACCCTGGTAAGCTTACATAGTAATATTGCCTCGTACCACAAGATGTTACAAAACTCTACAGAGTGAAGTACCCTTCCTATCAGATGATAATGAGTTAAAAATAAGTAATTATTAAACTAAGACAGTGCTTGTCAGTTTTAACCACTTGACTTTTAGCCTCACTTGGATAGAGAATAATTTACATTTTCCTTTCTATTTAGCTATTTATTTCCTTCTATTTCCTGTTATTTAGCTCTTTTACTGACAAATTTGATGTATTTATTACCAAAAATAGAACACTATAAAATATACCATATTGTTATTGCTGTCACTGTTCATTACTTTTGGAATTCTCCTGTCTTAAAATATACTATATTTCTAATTTTATTTTAAGAATTGATAAGGGGTAATTTGAACAAACAGATTTTTACTGAGAATAATTTTATTTTGTGTTTTGTTTTGTTTTATTTTGTTTGGAAATAGGATTTCTCTGTATAGCTCTGGCTGTTCAGGAACTCAGCCTACAGACCAGGCTGGCCTTGAACTCAGAGATTCACTTGCCTCTGCCTCCCAAGTGTTGGGATTCAAGTATACAGCACCACTATCCAGCCATTGAGTGAGAATTTTATACATATATAAAATGTTACTTGATCAAGTGTGTCTACATCCCTTCTACTCAAACCCGTATTGCAAGAAGAAGAAGAGGAAGAGGAAAAGGAAGAAGAAGAAGAACAAGAAGAAGAAGAAGAAGAAGAAGAAGAAGAAGAAGAAGAAGAAGAAGAAGAAGAAGAAGAAGAAGAAGAGGAGGAGGAGGAGGAGGAGGAGGAGGAGGAAGAAGAGGAGGAGGAGGAGGAGGAGGAGGAAAAGGAAGAAGAGGAGGAGGAAGAAGTAGAGGAGGAGGAGGAGGAAGAAGAAGAAGAAGAAGAAGAAGAAGAAGAAGAAGAAGAAGAAGAAGAAGAAGAAGAAGAAGAAGAAGAAGAAGAAGAAGAAGAAGAAATATTCTACAAGTCGCTATAAGTAAAGCTGGCCCCTTTAGAATTCTTTTAGGCAGAATATTTTGAGATAGATGGTACTCAACCCAGGGAATTTTCCATTGGACAGTCACTGTTTTAGTCAAAATAAAATGTCAGTGAGATTAAGCTGGGCTACCACATACCCTGTTGATAAGTCCAATCCATGGAAAGTTGATCATCTATCAAGCCCCAGAATCCCTGACTATTCACAAATAACTATGAAACACCTGGATATATTTTTCTCTGCAAATATTTTATTCCATCCCCTTCCCCCTGATACTATGAGGGTGCTGACTATTCCCCCTCCTTTTTTAATTGGATATTTTATTTATTTGCATTTCAGATGTTATCCTCTTTCCCGGTTTCCCCTCAGGAAATCCCCTATCCCATCCTCCCTCCCCCTGATTCTATGAGGGTGTTCCGTCAGCCACCTACCCACCCACTCCTGACTTCTGAATCGAGTCTTTCTCCCTTAGACTGTCTCTTTCAGCTATCATTGGAGCATATTTTGTCAGTGTATCTCTCCTCTTTGCTTGAGTGTACTTTGTTCCTTGCTTCTTGTTATCTTCTCATTTCTTAATATGTTCTTTTATCATCTGTGTACTCCCAAGTAACTTTATACTTAGGTAAACAGAAGCAATTTTTTCTTTTTCTTTTTCTTTTTTTTTCTTTTTTCTTTATTAGATATTTTCTTCATTTACATTTCAAATGCTATCCCAAAAGTCCCCTATACCCTCCCCCTCCCTGCTCCCCTACCCACTCACTCCCACTTCTTGCCCCTGGCTTTCCCCTGTACTGGGGCATATAAAGTTTGCTAGACCAAGGGGCCTCTCTTCCCATTGATGACTGACTAGGCCATCTTAGAGACACGAGCTCTGGGGGTACTGATTAGTTCGTATTGTTGTTCCACCTATAGGATTGCAGATCCCTTCAGCTCCTTGGGTACTTTCTCTAGCTCCTACATTGGGAGCCCTGTGTTCCATCCAATTGCTGACTGTGAGCATCCACTTCTTTATTTGCCAGGCACTGGCAAAGTCTCACGGGAGACAGCTATATCAGGGTCCTTTCAGCAAAATCTTGCTGGTGTATGCAATAGTGTCTGCATTTGGTGGCTGAGTATGGGAAGGACCCCTGGGTGGGGCAGTCTCTGGATGGTCCATCCTTTCATCTTAGCTCCAAACTTTGTCTCTGCAACTCCTTCCATGGATATTTTATTCCCTATTCTAGGGAGGAATGAAGTATCCACGTGTTGGTCTTCCTTCTTGATTTTCTTGTGTTTTGGAAGTTATATCTTGGGTATTCTAGGTTTCTGGGCTAATATCCAATTATCAGTGAGTGCATATCAAGTGACTTCTTTTGTGATTGGGTTACAAAAAAAAGTGCTTTTTTTATCTTAAAATAGTTAATGCAGCTGATTGATGTTTTGTGTTAAATTGTGTTGCATTAAATGTTTCTAGCCTCTAAACTATTTTCTCTCCCAACACAAAAGACATTGCTCTATTAGCATCTGGAATGAAGTTTCCTGTTGTGAAATCCAACTACCTTTTGTTTGTAAATTGCCCCAAGCTACCCCCCTCCTGTGTTTTGAAAGTCTCCTGTAGAATATTTATTGTTGGTTGAGTACTTAAATCTTGGAGGGTACTTGATAACACTTTCGGGCCATGTGAATAGCAGCATTCTCTCAGCCCTAGGAACTTTGACTGCAATGCTTTCTAATTTTTTTAAACCCTAAGTCTTGTCTCTGACCTGCAAGAAAATCTTAATAATCAAAAACAGTATCTCCCCAAGTGACCCTCGTCCTCTAACTTTCTTTCATATTTTTATATTAGCACTTTCTAATAGATCTTTCTAAGATGTTGCCTCAACTTTATATTCGGTTTACAGGTCATATTTTTATCTCGAAACCTAGACAACTGTTTTAACTCATTTTATCAATTATCTGTGTAGCAGAAAGATAATTTTGCTTGAACATTGAGTTATACAATATATGAATTAAATATTAAAATGTAATTGATAAATGTAAAATATTTTGTGTTATTGTGTATTAGTTAAAAATAAAATTTGAGCTGTTGGCTCATGTCATAATCCCAGTATTTGGGAGGCATAGATAGGCAAATCATCTTAAATTCAAGGATATCCTAATGTGCATAAGAATTTCCAGGCCGGGAATTACATAGTGAGCCCCTGTCTAAATAAACAATTTGAAACTTCGAAAAAGGAAAACATCATCACTACAAATTATTCTTTGAATTTAGCAGGAATCTCAACTAAAGGAATCCTTAGTGATAGAATACGTTCCAAAGAGTATGTTATTTTGTCTTTCCTCTGCTTCCGTTAAGTTATGAGAATAATTAGCAATAACATTTAAGTGATAATTAGAATAATATTTCATCACAAATAACACACTTTGCATTTTGCATTTATTATGTGTTAGCATCTACTTGAATTAATATGAGTGTACTTAGGGAAGTCAAGTTGACAAGACTCTGTGATGAATTGAACATAGGAGGTGAGCCAGAGGTTGGAACCAAAGATGCCTGCTAAGTGCCAGGTGTGCACTTCACTTCATGATGTCATTCACTAAACCAGCCAAGGATGGGAGAACAGGTTGTATGGAAAAGGCTCAAGAGTTGAGCTAGGACATAGTTTTGATCTAAATATTTGGTGTGTGATACTACATCAAAAACTGAGTCATGACGTCATAAGGAAAAGTTGAGGTAAAAATGAAATTCTAGGTATTGTTATTTACTTGATATAAGAAACCTTGAGTGTGAAATGAAGCTCCCATAAAGATTCTTGGGAGAATTGGGATAAAAGCCCAAGATCTCAGACTCTGGTAACTCCCAGCTAAAGGGATGGAAAGATCATTAGATTACCAAGACATTCAGAGGAAACGTCAAGAGAGGAGGATGTAAAAGCAGGGAGGTGTTACAAAGCACAGGAAAGTACACACACTCTATCTCTCTCTTTTTATCATAAATATTTTAAATGGATTACCAAATACAGGATGTCAAAAATGCTTTAAAGTAACAAACTTACAACCATGTCATGGCAACATACTTAATCATGAATAAGAACATGGCAGTGCAAATTTGACCACAGGAGAGTGCTGGTACAACAGGTCCTCAACAACCACCCAACCAGGAGAGTACATCCTTAACCAAATTGGGAAATATTCACCACTGCCACAGGTTGATATGAGGATGACGTGGTTAAATATAAACATGTCCTTGCACTGCAGTGTCCTAGAGCCCTGGTTTGCATTCACTACCTAATGCTAAAATGATGTGTGTAGAGGGCAGACTAAAGAACAGTCACGGGATACTTGATAGCAAGGAAAATAAGGCACAGAGGACTGTTCTGAATGATGAAGAGAAAGGATGAGCCGTAACCGGAGTTATGTGGAGTGGGGACAAGCTTGTGCTCAACCTAAGACCTTACTAGAACTACTCTAACACCCACAAAAGGAAACAAGTTGAGAAGGTGTGCTTGCATGTACCCATGCACGGAAACGAAGAAAACAGGAGAGCGGCTCATGGTTCACATTGAGAAGATAGATGTGGTCTCAGACACGGAGTCAGCCTTGTGCTATAGCTTTGTGGAAAAAGAAAAAGAGGATCCAGAGTGGGGAGCCGTGCGTTTGGAGGCAGAAAGTTGAAGAATTGTTACTTTCAAAATATCCTCATGAAGTCGAATATTAATATTTCATTGATAATGTGGGTTGTGAATGAAATGCAGGCACAAATAGAAAGCAGCTTTCAGGAGCTGAGCAAAGTTTGACAGTTTTGCAGTCATGAATGGGACAGGGAGGTCTTCCCAACACTGTATAGTAGTACCCTTCCTGTGTATGTGTGTGAGCTTGTATACATGTATGGGCAGATGCAGTGACATAGTACAGTGATATGTATGGACATGTGGAGACCAGGGTTCCATGCCAGGGGATTTTCTCCATACATGCCAGCTTATATTTTACAAACAGACTCTCCCACTGAACCTGGAGCTTATTGAATCAGCTAGACAGGTTGACCAGCAAGCCCTGGAGAGCCTCCTATCTTGCCTCCACAAAGATTCCATGCCTGGTCCTGCCGAGGATCAAGCTTAGGCATCAGGCTTATGGAAGCAAGTGCCTTATTGACTAAGCCATCTCCACAGCCCTGTATAATATCTTTTGAAATAGAGGGTACGCATTTGTATGGACTGTTATGTGTTCCTCACCACCATATGACTGTCCTTGAGCAAGCGGAGAGTGGAGATACCTTACAAAGAACACAGCCAATCTGCTATAAAGACTGGGGGACAGGGGAATCAATAATCTACCACAGTTATTGAGATGATAGATCTCTAAAGACAGGCTGAAATGAAAAAATGGCTAAGAACAGTGGATTGAAGGAAACACAACAGATACTGATTTGATTAGATGGAAGTGTTCCCTCTCCTAGGTGAACCTTAAGAGGAGAAAGGTGTGTTTGCACCTCTATTTTGAGATAGATAATGCTAACGTGACAGGTAGAGAGTAAAGCTGAGTGGTAGAGTGGAATAAGGATAAATCCTCCAAGAAGGATGATATCAGGGACCATCCTCCAACAGGGATGATATCAGGGACCATCCTCCAAGAAGGACATATCAGGGACCATCTTCCAATAAGGATGCTATCAGGGACCATCCTCCAACAAGGATGCTATCAGGGACCATCCTCCAGCAGGGATGATATCAGGGGCCAGGGCACACCTTTGTTGGAATCCCCACAAAATGAAAAGGAATTAGTGGCTTGTGGGAGTATGAAGTCATTGCTGAGACTTGAATAAATAGATACATCAGACACAAGAGAGAAGATTTCTGCTATACTTCTTATTCGCTTTCAGTGAACAGACGTTATGGTTCTCCGGTGATAAATGAGTTTGGAGGAACCATGTTGTAGACAGCCCTGAGATGCATGGAAAACTAGGAAGTACATAGGATGCTACAGGCTGAGTTCAGTTTGCAGGGGACTCACTGAAGAATAGGGATCCCAGGAACCAGGAATTGGTGACTTTTTTTTTTTTTTTTTTTCGAGACAGGGTTTCTCTGTATAGCCCTGGCTGTCCTGGAACTCACTTTGTAGACCAGGCTGACCTCGAACTCAGAAATCCACCTGCCTCTGCCTCCCGAGTGCTGGGATTAAAGCCGTGGTGACCTTCTTATCACAAAACTCTGACTTTTCCTGCTCGATCCCACGTCTTAGTTTAACTCATTACGATAACGCTTCAGCTTTGTGTATTTTCCACTATCTAAAACGCTCTTGCCTAAGACTCCTTCTCTCGTGGCTCAGCCTCTCCCTGGCATCTTCAGCACATTCCCACGTGACAGTCTGTCACAGCAGCTTCTTCAGAAACCATCCCACTAGAGAAAGTGCCAGCTCCTCCCCTGCTCCCTATCCTCCTGCACATCGATTGCTCTGACATTTGCTTCTCAGTCCAGGTCTCTTCTCACACGAAGGTGCGAGATCCCAAGCACCAAGCACCTCATTTTGCACCCATCCGCTCATTCACTGGGGTATGAGCATCATCTAGAGCAGCACCTAAAAGAAATTGTGGGGTCAACAAAAGATTGCAGAAAGACTGAGCCAGGGCATGTACAAATAACACAGCAGAGCGCTGTTAGGGAGTCTAAGGACAATTGCAAAGAGAAGTTATAAAAACATATGGATCAATGGATACATTGTTGAAATAAATGTGGGACCCTCCAGGCTTCGAGGGCCCAGCACACATGTTGGATGAATAAATCGTGCTAAGAGCAGTTTAAACTGGGTTCTTTATTTCAGTCACCTCCGGATCGTAGGATGATTTTAATGTCACTTGAGAACTAAATTCCTGATCAAGTAGCCCGCCCTTTTGGTTTAATTTTAAAAACCAAATAAAGTGCAGAGCCGTTTCCCCGCATGAGCCTGACTGCAGAGGAGCGCCTCAAGGCGTGTCAAGGCCTGGCCCCAGACTGACTGCCAGATTCTGCAACTGAAAAAACTAAACGGCAGGAACTTTGAAAGCCTGAGGATTGAAGAAAGCATGGCTCGATTTCACCGAAACGTCTCACCACCCCACCTGGAAGGCAATTAAAATTCCATTGATTAAATAGTAATAATAATGAATCCATTCATGTTTTTAAAATTATTTTTTAATTTATCAGCTCCTTGTCAAGACATTTCAATCCCAACGCTCATCGTGACAGATTTTGGTTTTTATATTTATTATCAGTATTTGTTTTGTTCTCTAAGTTCTTTTTCCTTTAATTGTATTACATTTAGCTTACATATTTAGGGAGGGGTCACATAGGCCAATTCACAGATGTGGGGGTCAGAGGACCACTTGTGGGAGTCGGTTCTCTCATTTTACTGCAGAGTTCCTGGAGCTCAGAGACACACAGGTCCCTTTGCCCACACAACAATTCACTGGCCCTCTTCTTTGTTTGTTTGTTTGTTTGTTTGTTTGTTTGTTTGTTTGTTTTTGAGGAATGTTGCGTTCAGGATTCATCATGCATATTAATTTTTTGTCAACGAGGTAGACGTCAACCTCTACGTTCTTTTTATTCACCCTTTCTTCACTAGATGATGATACTGTAGGACATAAGCCTGAGTCTTCAAGACCACATTTCCTTGGGCGCCTGGAAACCTGATCTTCTGCCAATCTCACTGACACGACCATAACGTGAGAAACGCTTCCCATTCAGGCTTCTCCCTTGATCCAGCCTCTAACCCAGTGAGCTCCATCATTCCAAATCACCAAGCACGCTCAAAACTAACATGGCTACTCCAGATCTCCCGGGTTTTACTGTGAAACCCCACCCCCTTCTTTCTCCTTGATGTTTCTCAAGACAAAAATCTTAAAGTAGCTGATAGCATCCTCCTGTGTCTGCTTGCCTCTGGATTTAGAGAAAGTGGGCTTCACTGGGGCTTTTTCATAATTACTTCTCCAGCTTCATTTTTATTACCACAAGCAGTGACAATAACATTTTCGCTGTGATAAGTAATACCGTACCTTTAACTGAAGCTAAGTTAACGGCAGGGTCATTTTTCTTCTGGTTCAGTTAGCTTGGCGTCTATACCATCTGAGAATTTCCTAGAAGATGTTCTCATTTCTTACTAGTTTTAAAAATGAGATCAGCAAACATCCTCATGGAATGCATGTTGATTATATGTAAGTCACGTGTATACGTATGTTTGTCCTAGAGTAAAACAAGGCCTCATACATGTTTTGAGTTTTCTAAGAATCCATTATCTATCATGAGTCGTTGGGCCTTATGAAAATACTAACCAGTTTTACAATATTTCTTTATCTAGACAAACCCTGAGCATAATGTCCTTTTGGAGTGATTTCTGAAACCCCAACTGATTTTAAAGAGGAGAGAGCCTAGTCCTGGTAAAACAGTCATATCTTCTTATCTTCTGCCCTAGCCATGCCCTGAGGGAATACGTAACACCAATTTCAATTTTCCCTTTGAACTGGGGTTACTGGATTGTTAACATGTTGGGTGTGAATCAATAGGATGCCTGCTCCAATCCTGGGAAGATAAATATGGATGAGTCCCAGGCTGTGAATCATTAGGCAGCTGATATTATGTATGTGGGGACTTATAAGTTTTTCAGGAGGAGGATTAATCCTAAAGTAACCACACAACTGCCTTTGCTTCTCTTGTGTCAAGGGATAAATCATATTCCACTAACTTCCCTATGGAAAGACTGAGAATGGAGGTGGACATTTTCCTCCAGCTCTTATTAGAGTAGTCACCTACAATGATTGCCAAATTGAAGAGAGAGAAGAAAAGAGGAAGAAGTAAACAAGGGAAGGTGATATTGACTTCCCATTTAGGGCAGGGCATTTTCCTATTCTCTGCATGTTAACCAGTGTGAGTCTCTATACAAATTACTATCTACTTTAAAAGATGTTTTTCTGGTGAGGATTTAGAGATCCGTCAATCTATGGGTAGAAGGATGAAGGATGAAGTAGGCGTTTTAATACAATGTCCATTTAGAAGAGAAACAGTAGTAGGTTCTCCCCCATTATGTAGCTAGTGGAGTTAATGGCTGCTGATAGTCAGTTGTCTTTACTGATACATCACCCAGGAAGCTACTCATATTCCAGTAGATGGCCCTATCTACACATATACTGGCAGCACTATGAGGAAATCCGTTGATTTGAAAGACGTAAATGTATTAGTCAACATACTATCTCTCAGCAGCTATTAATACCAGTGGCTCCATTGCCATTGGGAGGGAACACTGGTGGAGGATTAAGGGAGGAAAGGGGATGGGAAGGGAAGGGAAGTGATTTTATTAAAATACGGTACATGCATATATAAAGTTTTCAAATAGTAAAAGGAGATGGAGGTGAATTTTGAAATACACTTCAGCATGCTGAAACTTTTATTTTTCCAGTGTTCAGACACACACTCTCTGACCCAGCAATATCCACTATTCCTTGTGTGTCCCATGCCTCCTAGTTGCTCCAAGGAAAGTATTTAAAGTTTAAAGAAACTCGCCTTTCAAGAAGAGTTCAAAAGGATAGTGGAAGGCAGCTATAAAACAGATTATTCCCCTTCTCGATGGTTTTATTCCTCTTACCTTCACTATGGACAAGAGAGCTTATGCTCAGTTTGCCAGTTATACAAAACATCTCTAATCCTTCTGTTGGCCTATTTATAGATAATAGCTGCAACACATGTGAGGAAGACAAGGTAAATTTGAATAACAGCAATAGCTTCCAAGACTTAAAAACTCCTATCTGACCTAAAAACCTCTCATTCTTTTTTATTAAGTATAATTTAGATTGACTTGAAAAATTATTCAGGGTTATACCAAAAAAATTGTAATATGTATTATGGTAATAACTCAATTCATACATGAAATGTATGATTGGACTTTAATATATAAACATATATATCTGATATATATGTAAATATACATTAGCATTGCATTTCAAAAATAAATCTATTTATTATGTTGATAATAAACAAGAGGTTTTGCTTCTGTGTTTTTTTAAATTCCTTTAACCAGAGATATAGTTGTTTTAAAAGGCAAAATATTGGAAGAAAATGAAGGCCCCAATAAAACTGTAGAATGCTAAATTTATATAAAACTCATTCTATATCATATATATATGCATATATATGTATATATACATATATATATATATGAGAAAGCATTACCATAATACATTTTACAAGGGAGTAAAAAGTGACAAGTTACTGATCTTATAAAATTCTTTACTCTATTATGGTTAGTTTACTGTTGAATAAAATGCATATTAATTGGTTGATGTGACTTAATTTTACATATGAAATCTTGAGACCTCAGAAAGGTATTAATTTGGTTGTCTTCTCATGTCTAGTGATAGAATATACATTCTTCTCATTTATATAAAAATGCAAAACTTTCTCATGCCCCAAGAAAAGATGCAAAATCAATACTAGCTAGAATTAATGATGATGAGGAAGATGGAAAAAGAGCAAGGAGGAGGCAGAGGAGGAGGAGGAGGAGGAGGAGGAGGAGGAGGAGGAGGAGAAGGAGAAGGAGAAGGAGAAGGAGAAGAAGAAGAAGAAGAAGAAGAAGAAGAAGAAGAAGAAGAAGAAGAAGAAGAAGAAGAAGAAGAAAAGAGAGAGAGAGAGAGAGAGAAAGAAAGAAAGAAAGAAAGAAAGAAAGAAAGAAAGAAAGAAAGAAAGAAAGAAAGAAAGAAAACAGACGATACCTCATGAAAATGATGAGAATAGTGGAAAAACAAGACTCTAGAGGTAGAGAAATACCTTTGTAATGGAAAGTCTGTTTAGCAGTCTTGAGACTGTTCAATATCTACAGGAGAGGCAAGAACCTGCAGACACTCAGTGCAAGCTCAGAATATTCCACTATTGAAGGTCCTGACATTTTCGTCAGTTTCCATTTCCTAAGCAATATTTTACTTACCATACCTTGGCTAGAATGAATAAATGCAATTCCACATATTTAACCAGTCTTTATGTACAAAGAACTAGTTTGTTAACCATTGCTTCTATCTCAAAGAGATCCCATTTTATATTCCCTACACTGATACAGTAAAATTCACAGAGGCAAAATAATGAAGAGAACTATTAATTTTTATTGAAATTATAATGTAGGTTCTTACAGTTTTTCACCCTGGCTGAAAAATGTTGCTTGAAGAGATTATTGAGTGACATAAAGCTTTTTTTTTAATCACTTTCCCATTTATGTGTTGATGTTTATGTGAGATATTATAGTAGCAAATTATTATTTGGAATTGGAAAGGACTCATGAGTTTAATTATCCCTTTAAAAAAGTACATTAATTCATCCAGACATTATTCTTTGAATGGGATTCATAAAGCTATAGCAATTTGAAACAATAATTGACCAACATAAAATTAAGACTTCGTGTGAATATTTAACAGATACATTTAATGTGACAGTATGTCCCCTAGGATTGAGATTACTTGAGTCAAAACTTCACACATAGAATGAGGTTTGCTTCTCATCAGCATCAAACATGTCATATAACTCTCTGGAAAACTGTATCATTTTAAATTAATAATCTAGGCTCTCCCCATCCCCCTTTTCCGGGTACTATACTCTGGGGATGATTTTTAATAATGATGTATGTAGAGTGTCTAATTCTGCATACTATTTCTGATTTCCTGGCCAGGAAGACATTGTAGTTTGCTAGCCCAAGTAGATAAAATATGGCACACTTAATTTTGTGTTTTAGGAACAGGCAGTGGGCCATGGTAAAGCTATGGCTCTTGTCTAGATTGACTTCCCACACACACCAGAGGCCTGGGGTAAAGTTGGACTGTGTGTTTTGTTTGTCACCAGCAATGGGTGGGATTTCTACCAAACTCCACTGGGTCAACACAAGGTAGATTGCTGACTATAAGGTCCCTCAAACAAAGCTATGTTCAGTTCAGTGCCAAATAACAATACTGCTGAGGCCAAGAAAGCCTGGCATGCTGTGAAGAAAATCTGAGAAAACTACTAGAAAAATCCATCAACTGCCTAGTTTCACCTGAAAATAAATTCATATGAAAAGTCAAGGAGAGCCTACTCTGACATGATTTATACACACCTTAATCATTTACTCTTTCATCCAAAGATAAATCATAGTCTAATCTTACTTCAGGACACAAGGCTGCGTCTATATCATTCACTTTACTAGAGAAAACACACACTAAATGCACATACAGACACACACACATACAGACACAGAGAGAGAGAGAGAGAGAGAGAGAGAGAGAGAGAGAGAGAGAGAGAGAGAATGAGAGAGAGATGAAATCTGTAACAATTTGTGTATCAAGTACCCCAGTACCTCAGCCCAGGGTAACTGATTTTGTCTCTTTATATATATCAGGAAATTTAAGTGATAAATAATTAGCTATGACAAAGCAATCAGAAAAAGAAATTGATATTTCACATGTAATTTGTTTATAATTTTGGTAATTTTTGTGGGTTTTTATTAGAATTTTTTAAAAAGGACATTAGAATCTTACCTCATGGTAGAGATGCAACAGAAAGCAAATTGACCCATAAACACTAAAGACACTAGAGAAATGGTTGAGGGGAAGAAAAGAGAAAGAAAGGTCAGTGAAGAGAAGAGGGGAGGGAACAGAGGTACAACTCAAAGGAGAACTGTGCTTCCTCCTCATCAATGGCGGAGTGCTGTATAATACTCTGTAAGATCGTATCTTTTCTAATTACCCACCCAGATTCTCCCTATCCCCCATCCAGGGATATGTTCGGTATTCTGGGAATGATTTTTACATGATTATGTGCACAGAGTGACTGTATCTGGGCAACAGGACATTACAATTGGCTAACTCAAGAAGAAAAAACAAGCCACACACGATTCTGTGTCTTAGGAACAGATAATGAACCCTAGCTTCTTATTTGAACTTATAACCAGAAGCTATAGTCCTTGGCTAGAATAATTTGCTACACATTACAGGAGCCTGTGCTAAAGTCTGAAAATGTTGGAGAGGACAGGAGGGGAGGTAAGGGGAGGGGAGGGGAGGGGAGGGGAGGGGAGGGGAGGGGAGGGGAGGGGAGGGGAGGGGAGGAAGACTACAGGACATGACAGGACACTACAGGACAGGACAGGAGATCAGAGAAGAAAAGTATCCAGAAGAAAATTCTGTGGCCAAATATTTTATAAATTTTGTCTTCTCTTAAAAGTATTCATTTATTTAAAATGTGACTTTTTAATTTAGATTCCAGCAAAATATACATACAATTTCTTTTGCAACTCATACTCAGGATCATTTGCTTCCAATATTTATATTCTATTCAATTTTCTCTAAAAAACAAGAAAAGTAGGCAATCCCTTCCCCTCTTCTCACCACATGCCTATGAGCAATTCAAATATTGAACCTTCATGTAGTTAAATTAAGGAAAGTATTGGCTGCACAGATCTGGCTTCAGGCTGAGTCTCCACACCACGCATCTGAATAGCTTACATTTGCTAAATACTTCTCCATCTGTAGAAACTGATAGGCCTTACATGTGTGCTTCATAAACAAGTAAAAAGACCTTTTTATTGTGACACTATGATATCAAAACATATTTATCACATGTGTAAGACAACAGTTACCATTCTCAGGCTTCTGAATGCTTTTGTGTTGCAATATTAATTTATGTTGAGATTCTAAGAATTGTTTGATGGCAATATAGAAAGTGGCCATCTCACTAGTCTGTGTGCAAGTTTGGTCACTCCTGTATGAACCAGCCAGGGAATATCACTGTGCAATTACTAGAAAAATGAACAGCACGGCGTACAAGAGCTGGGCAATTAATTAAATGATGTGCTTGTTCATCTTGCAGGTCAAGCAGATAATTGTGCTGAGAATTGCTTTGAAATCATGCGTGATTCAACTTAGCTCTGTTGAATCCCAGGGGAGATTTACAGGTCACACTGCATATCACACTTCTTGTGGGTGGAGGATTAATAAGACCTAATCCTGTTAGTGTTCAAAATGGTGTGAGATAACACGACAGTCCTATTTACATGTTACATGATAACATAAACCCTACAGGATTCATCCTTAATTATATATATATATACATATGTGCGTGTGTGTGTATATATATATATAATATGCTCACATACAAATATGCTACATGGTACTTGTCATCTTTTGAATTTTATGGCATAAGGTTTACTTTAATTTCTATAACTTTGTATTGTCACCACTTAGATAAAACCTAGTACTCCTATACCCTACCTCAAACAAACAAACAAAGAACCCTAATAATTAGAAAAAAAGAAAGATACATTTATTTTTCTTCATGTTAATGCATTAAAGAAGAAATATTAACTATGGATATCATGTCTACATAAATATTCAAGAAAACTACAAGGAGAATATAATACATTAGAGAAGCAGCTTAGTCAAAAGCTACTTAGTTCACTGAACACATTTGTAACTAAAACATTATATCCTCTTTATAATATTTAAGCAGTCCAATTGATTACAGCTTATTCTTTCTGTGAGAAACTCAGAAACTGACATTTAAAATATTCTATAAACTTTGATAAGCCTTGGTATACTAGTAAATAATATTACATCAACAGATAATTTGATCCTAAAATATGTAGTATCGAGAAGAATCAATGTAGGACTTTTCACACTGCAAATTAAGTTGTGTTAGTGGAAACTCATACCGGTCAAAAATCTTTTAGTTATAATACCTTTTTAAAATTATTTTTAATTGAGGTAGAAATACACCCCTTTTCCCCAACAACACTACTTGGAGTTCTACCTTGAATGCGATTGCATATGCGTCTTTGTTACTTTCTAAACATAAAAAGATCTATTGCTATTTAAAAAACACTTCCAATCCTTAAAACTAGATGATCAGTTTTATCCTGATATTCTAGAATTCTCTCATGCAATAATTTATATTTGCCATCATGCTACAACATGGAATTTAATTATGAACTATAAATTTATCCTATCCTTCCATGCAATAAAGTAGGATTCAGTATAAGAAAGATGCATTTTGGAAGCTATCCAAAAAAAAAACTTTATTTATTATAGTTAGGAAGAGTTTGAAACATCTTTGCCTACAGGGTCTAGGCAGGTCTTGTGCATGCATGGAATGGCCTGGGTGTTTGGAATGAGGAAAAAAATGGCAGATGATGGCATGCTCATATGTCCTAACACAAATCCTTTCCATATGGAAATCCCAGCACACTGTGCTTGGAGCTTTAGGTTTTTTAAGGAACAACAATAAATAAGATTTATATTTTAAATTTACTTTCTAAGTGGTGGATTATTTGATTATCCATCATAGGACCGACATAAATGCACTTGGAGGTCTATGCAAGATGCCGGTTTTCATTTAGTTGGAATAACTGTTAGAAAATAAAACTTGAATTGTGTGTTAAGATGTTAGTGTCTGCTGACTCCTTATCTGCACGCATTATTCTTGTGTTTATCTAATATACATAAATGGGGATTTTATACTGCTAACGGTCTCTGGGTCTTCAAAGTCCATCTCATGTGACTTCCAGGTCAGGTTTCAAATGATTTTTACCACTACAACATGGATTGTTGCCACTGGAAATTTAAATGATAGGCCATTGTTTAGAATTGATTTTTTAAAAATCCAGTTAAATGCAGTTGCTCAACGAGTATGTATACAAAATAGTTTTTAATAAATATAGTTAGAGAAATAATAGAAACAGTCTTTATTTAAAATTTTATGTATCTCCAACTGAAAATAAGATAACCGTACACACTAAAAAAATTAACATTTTTTTCTTTAAAAGGGAGATTTTATATGTTTATATTTTATATTTTTTTAGCTACTTTTTCAGTGGTTGCCCATGGATCAGGAGAGAATGTACAATACAGAAATATTTGAAGTGTGAACTAGTGTGACTAAACATCCAAGAAGCCAGCCCAGAGGAGATTGAAAAATGACTCTGTTGGCAAAACAGACAATAATTAAGGACTCCTTAAATGTTAAAGGATAAAGCAAAGCTGGCCCAAGAATGTGACAGCGGCTGCTATCCCTAGGTTGAACCTGTTAAGATGTGAAATCTGGAGTGTGATGCTCAAAGCCTTTGCTGAATTTATTTTTCTAAAATTGTACTCATCTTATCTGATGAGAATATCTGAAAGTAGATGCTAATCCTGTGGTTAATTTTAGCTAAATTAGAGAGTTTAAAAAATGAGTTGGAATTCTAAGAAAAATATATATAAATACTACCTCATATCAGTTTAGGGGATCTTGCAGCTGTTCATAGTTTGACTTCTTAGCACGT
Organism: Mus caroli; assembly: GCF_978045245.1. NCBI lineage: Eukaryota > Metazoa > Chordata > Mammalia > Rodentia > Muridae > Mus > Mus caroli. Next base: position 69,587,036 of record NW_028227272.1, read on the forward strand.
GTCACAGTGACAAATGAAAAATATTTTCATCCGCTAGGATTATGGGGTTGCTGAAAAGCAATAAACAAATTGTAACAAGAATTTATGAATGTAACTGAGAGTTCCTCAGACTCTGCATTACTAATGAAGAAAATGAAAAGATTGCATAGTGTTTTCTGCCGACAAATGGTTCATGTTACATTAATAATTTATTAGTGAAACTGTGTGATTGTTGCGGGTTAATGTGGTACACATTGACGTATTTTAATGATTTCTCAAAACCCATGGTATGAAGCCATTAGACATAGCTCCCTTTGAAATGATCTTTTGAGTAGCTTTTGCATTTCAAAGTGGGTTTCTATCAGAGGTCTTTTCAAATGGGAACTATGGTTGGTTGATAAGATGTCTTTACAGTTTTACCTTAAGTCAGTGAAAAACCATGAAAAGCTCCTTATAAATCATTTTTTCCTAACTCTCAATATTATAGTTATAAAAAAAAAACCTGTTAGCATTTTAAGAAAACATACTTAGAGAGACCTAAATTCATAAAAGAAAGAAAGAAAAGAGGAGAGGAGAGGAGAGGAGAGGAGAGGAGAGGAGAGGAGAGGAGAGGAGAGGAGAGGAGAGGAGAGGAGAGGAGAGGAGGGGAGGGGAGGGGAGGGGAGGGGAGGGGAGGGGAGGGGAGGGGAGGGGAGGGGAGGGGAGAGGAGAGGAGGGGAGGAGGAAAGGAAAGGAAAGGAAAGGAAAGGAAAGGAAAGGAAAGGAAAGGAAAGGAAAGGAAAGGAAAGGAAAGGAAAGGAAAGGAAAGGAAAGGAAAGGAAAGGAAAGGAAAGGAAAGGAAAGGAAAGGAAAGGAGAAAAGGTACCCAATACCATTCTTTGGAAATACTGGACCAGAAGAGGGTGGAAGATAAAGATTCCTTCAAACAAATGAAAAATTCTATGTATCATTTTCCACTATCAGAAACCACAGACCTGTAATCAGTAGATATGTTCAATATACACCTTCAATATCATCTCTTCAAGCAAAACACCAAAAGCAAGCCAAGTATATTATGAAAATTCAAGGGTTAATCATGCATGCATAATTTGTACTACTTATGAGAATATTAAGCATAAATTCGACATAAATGGAAACATGAGTAATGGCCTACCTCTTCTTGGCTATGAAGTGTATCTCTGACCTAAACTGCCCCCACATAGGTAGGAATCATTTCCATTCTGATAATTGGCTTTCTAATTAGCTTCTAGATGTTGTCTAACGTTCTAGACAGTAAAATTTCCTTTTAAACCAGCTTGATTAGCCAGATGTAGTAGTTCATGCCTGTAATCCAGCACTTGAGAGGCTGAAGCAAGAGGACTGTGAAGAATTTAAGATCAGCTTGGATGACCAGGTGACCCACAGACCAGTGTCTTTAAAAGGAAGAGCCTCTCTCAAACAAATAAAATCATGAAAGTCTAAAACCTCAATTATAGCAAATGCCATGGTTAATACATTTAAAAGGAATCATAAAATCAACAAATACCTAAAAGAGGGTTTAGGAATTTTTTGACTTAAGAGTTATAAGAAATTTTTTAAATCAGGGGGAAAACGCAAATTACTTTCCAAGAATATTTGTAGCTAAGAAAACTATAAAACAAAACAAAGACAAATGATGAACAAACAAAATTTTTCCTAGACTTTTCTAGCCATTAGTACTGTATTTCCTTAATAAACAAAGTAACATTTTCTCCTTTAAAAGGCTTCAGGTTTCAATTCATTCCTTATGATATTCTTATAGGATGCAAAACACAAATAAAGACTTCGGGATCATTGATATCCGTCTCTACTTAGGACATTTAGGATGTGAAATGATTGCGTAGTAAGCTGTCTAAAGGAGAAAAATACTTTATTTAACAAGTGTTGAAAAAAAAAACAGAAAAAAGAATGAAGACTTGTGTCCATACCATAATCACAGGCACGCACACCAATCAAACTAATTGCTGTGTATGTAAATGGGTGGACAGACTGTATGTCTATTATCCAAACAGTCCTTTGTCTTGTCAGGCAGTGAAAGAGAAAGACCTTAATCCTTGGTGTCCTGGAGAATGTTTGCTGGTCCTCAGGGAGTGACTGTCATTTAATTTAGGCAAGTTAGAGTCTGCCTCAGGTCTGTGTATTTACATATAAATTGTTTGGTGGTATGGGGGGGAGGCAGAAAGGAAACATACCTAATCAACTCCTTCCCCACAGTTATGTTATAATGCTTGCTTTCATGTGGAGTGTGTCTTCTGCAAATGAGCAGTGTATAGAAAACAAAGGTTATATCAGATGGAAGTCTGTTGTCTCACACATGTGGGAAATAAGCCCCATCCAAGAGGAGCCTGCCCTGTGATCTGTCCCCACACAGAGCAATGATTTAACACAGACCTTATACTAGTTTGCTGTAAGGGCTCAGTGTACACAGAGCTAATACCACATCGGATGAAACAATACTCTTGGATGGCTTCACTCAGTTTTCCCCAGGTACATTAGCACCCAGTGACCCATATACTGATTCACTAAACCAACGAAGGGTTCCTAAAAGAAGGTATGTGTGTATGTTTCAGGAGGAGGAATGGCAGTTTGGAAAGGGCTTTTATAGATGCTATCTCCATTTTCTAAAACAGGATTTTGAGCAGCACGCTTCAAAGACTCATGTCAGAGCAACCAAAAACTTGTTTAGTATTCTCCAACCAAATGTGTTTTATGGGGTAAGGGCAGCAAGCTGGGGGAAGAGACCATTAAGTTCAAAGTAAGTACTGAACCACAAAATTGCAGAACTAATAATGGCTATCATTTTAATTATATAGCAATTACTAACAGAAAGTAACCACAAATAAAAACCCCAAGATTGAACCTCAATATCTCCTGGCACAGATGAACTAATATCTAAATGTATTGGTTTTGTTTTCCCAAAATTATCATTTACTGAGCACTTCTTGTATGACCCATGTGCTCTAAGCTTTATCTGCATTTGTTTGTGTTACATTCTCCATTCAGTTTCTTTCCATATAACAATCTTTATGTTGTAATTTATTTACACTTTTTAAATATTATATAAGTTATCTGATTATATTCACCACCATTTGATCTCCTTAAATCCTCCAGATTCACCCCAGCTGCTACCTGCTCTCTTACTCCTATCTTTGAGAGAGAGAGAGAGAATGAATCACAGCTGCTGTAGATTCTTGCGTGCAAAGGGCCTGTCATGTTGTCCAGAAGAAACTGATATGCAGAAGCCATTGTCTGCTCCAGTCTCCTCTGAGATCTGGCTTTTACAAACTTTCGGGCTCCCCTCCCATGATAGTCCTTGAGCTGAGGAAAGGATACATGTTACCTATTTCCTGTTTGCAGATGAGCACAACACAGTTGCTTGTTCTCTGCCCATTGGCCAGCTGTGGGTGTCTGCTTCCTCGGGCCACTGTAGGGAAGGGACCTTAAACAATAATATCTGGTTTTTTTAAGAGTATATGTATATTTTTATGTAGTTTCAAAAGTGAACGTAGTGCTTAAAACTTCACATAAATCCAAAACAAATTATTAGGAGCAAAAGTTTCAAAGATAAAATATGTAATTTTGGTAACTAGAGCAGGAACTTGACACTAAAATTGAATTTTCATCATAAACACAAAATATGTGCTAAATACTTAAGATTTTGTTATTCAGATATACTTTTCAATTCAAATCACAGTATTTATAAATATGTCTGATGAGATGCTATGAACAACTTGGTTTAAAGGACTACTCTTTTATAAGTAAGAAAATGTAAGTGAACTAATCAATAGTGTGGTACTTTAATAAGAATGGCCAGAGTAGGCGCTTGTATTTTGACCTGTAGTCATCAGAGAATGGTAGTTCTTAAGAAGGAATAGAAGGGATGGCCTTGTTGGAGTGGGTGTGGCCTTGTTGGAGTGGGTGTGACCTTGTTGGAGTGGGTGTGGCCTTGGAGTAGGTGTGGCCTTGTTGAAGTAGATATCTTGTTGGACAAAGTGTGTGACTGGAAGTGGCCTTTGTGGTTTCAAAAGCCCAAGCTGGGCCAAGTGGCTCTCTCTTCCTGCTGTCTATAGATCTGGGTGTACACATCTATGGCATGGATTCTTTTGCTTCTCATATTCTCCTTCCACAGACAGTTGAAATCATGTATTGCCATGATCATTTGAGATAGTTTTGCATTCATTAGGGAAAGTTCTACTCAGGAAGCGTGTTTAAACTATGTCTGGTCAATTTAGTTTTATTGAATAAAATACAGTAGTAGGAGTCCTTTCCCGTCCTGATTTTGTTCCACGTTGAGATTTATTACACATGTGCAAAATATTTTAGATACTTATGTATGTGCTGAATCACAACTGAGACTTGAACTCTACTGTTCTTTAGCATATCTTATTTAACTTCTATTTGCTTTTCTTTGTTTATTTTATATCTCATTTACTCTCTGAATGAATATGAAGTAAAAAGAAACAATTCTTAAAATGGCTATGATATAACATTAACTTTTTTCAATATAAATGAAAGGAAATAGAGTTAAATACTAAGTGGTAATACAGAAAAATCAGGTGTTGGCCAAGGTGGCTCTTCTCCCAAATAGAAGCTTATTCTAGAAGTTCTCAGGGAAGAAAAATAATGATATATTTCATAAGGGTTGTTTTGGTTACTGTTATTGTTGTGAGGACAGAGCATGACTCTAGGAAACTTTTAGAGAAGAAAGAATTAATTAGCAGTTTGCATACCATTTCAAAAAATTAGTCCATAATCCTCACGGAAGGAAACAGATGGACCTAGATGCTGCAGCAGTAGTGTGCATCTTTACAACCTGATCCACAGTCAGCAGGGAAAAAGAAGGAGAATCACTGGGCCAGGCTTAGACTTTTGAAACCTCAAGACCCACTCTCAGTGACATACTTCCTCCAACAAGACCACAATTCCTAATTCTTCCCAAACCGTTCGCCAACTAATGACCAAGCATTCAAACTTAAGGGAGCCATCTTCATTCAACCCACCATACAGGTGAACTATAGCTATATTTATTATTGTGCAAAGATGAATTTCTCAGTAAGTTTCATGAGGAATGGCTGCATTACCTCGAATTCTATGCAATGAACTCCGATACCCTATAAGCAAGGTTCAGTTCAGTCATATCTATTAAAGATGCACAAATAAGATTTTGTTTATGTCAAATGTAACTTGAAACTATTTTAATTCTGCATATAATAGCTACCACCACTTATCATTTCCAGACTTTTGGAACTTGCTGGTTTTAAAAATGTAGACAATGTTAGTAAAATTTTAATGAATATTCTAGCATTAAAGTATCTACAACCACCAGAACTCTCTGTAGCATATGTTAGGATAGTTTTCTTTTTAAGTGCTTTAAGCACACACACACACACACACACACACACACACACACACACACCACACACACACACACACACACACACACACACACACACACAGAGTTCTGATTTAGATTTCCCAGAAAGCATTCTCTTCATTGTACCTTGACTATGTCTTGCATGTGTCTATTTCAAGCATGTATCTAACTGTGCTTCTGCCTAACTGCAAAGCATGAACAGATGCAGCTGAGATTGTGGTAGATCATCTGTCTAACAAAACAAAGGAAAACAAAACAAAAGAAGATACAGCGGATAACGATCCAAGACTGAGTATAACAACTCTAGGGATGTGTGAACACTTCAAAATGCTTTCCATAAATCTACTATTCTGAATTACTTTTCACCTCATTTCCCAATCTGGCACCCCCTCGCGTCTTAGCGTCCTACACTAAGACATTGATGCCCAGACTGGCTCCAGAGGAGACAATGCTTTCCTTCCTTTCGAGGCAAATAGAGAACCGTTCAGATCCATTGTCACCTTAACCTGAGGGATGAGGGTTCTTAACCGCGTGGAAAGCTCATCACTCCTTCCTTTCAGGATGGGAAAGAAGAGAAGTTTTGTTTGCTGCTTGTCTACATAGACCATGAGTTGAGATGGCATAAGTTGAAAAATAAAACTAATTTTCATTTAGTAATTATGAGTGGAATTACATTGTTCTGGTATATGTCACTATATAGCCACATGTTCAAGTCTGGAGATGGCTGTAGAACATTGAAAAATATCAAGGACATGGAACATGCTATGGCTTTCCACTACCTCATGGTTTATATAATCTAATTGAACTTACTATGCTTGTCAGAAATACAAAACAAATGCCAAATTCCCTTGTATAAGACAACACAACAAACACAGTGGTCTTCAACTATTTATTTGAATATCAGATGGATACTTAATACTGGATACAATTGAACTAATTAGTGAGTAATTAATATTGCACATTTAATTTTAGTATAAATTATTCCTTCTATTAACAGAATGCCTTTGTCTTTCCTTCTTATTTATTGATCTATTAACATTTTCTATGTCGCATAAAGCTTCCCTAGTTAGGGCCTGATATAAATGCCTTTGTTTTAGTTTTTCCTAGGCTCAGCAGCTTGTATCCATCATGCTAATTTAGATTGTTTTCTGCTGTGTATAAATTAATCTTCAAGTCTTTTCTTCCTTTTTTCTCGGTTATGTAGTGATTATTCTCATGAGCTGTGTCTCTGAAAACTCCTGTTGTTCAGCCACATTCCTCAGAAAGACTTAGAGATCTGGACTTGTAGGGTATCTTAAATTAACATTACATAAAAATGATAATTTGAAGCTTACCTCTCCTCAGCATAAATAAGCTGGAAACTGATGTCTTTGTGGGTCCCTGGACAAGTTCCCTTGACCATCAAGAACAGCAAAAACTCCTCAGAATAGCTAACAAGGTACCTCAAGATCTGTCTTTATCTCCAATATAAACTTCACGTCTCTTGTCTCTCCTCCCTCAACTGCCATACTCTGTGTCACTCCTGCAAGCTCACAACCAAGCATTCCATCACAGAAGTGTACAGGCTCACACTCACAACCACGCCTACATTACCCTTGAAAGCATTGTTTTGCAAATGTTCACTTCTTCTTCTGAGCTCTTGTGATCGATGCCCTCTCCCTGCAACCGGTAATCTAGCTAGACTTCAGAGGTACAGTTTGCTGTATACTAGTTGAATCCAGAATAGAAGTAGAACAGCTCTACATTCTGGGCCTTTGAGTGTCCAAATCATAGGATGGTGCACTGAATGCTTTCAGTTCCATCTGAAATTGGGAGCACGTGGGCCTTATTTCTCTAGACTTTGGATGCTATAAACTTGTGGTTCAAGGCACTCAGAGTGGACTCTTACTGCTCTGAGCTTTATTATTATTATTATTATTATTATTATATACTTTCTTAATTTATATTTCAAATGTTATCCCCTTTCCTAGTTTCCCCTCTGAAAATCCCGTATCCCTGGAACTTGACAGTTGGTGGAATCCTGACCTTCCATTAGCAGGGAATGCAGCAGCAAATATTACCTACTAATGTTACTACTCCTGAACTGCTCTTCAACATGTTCCTACTTAGCTGTTACGGGTGGCTAATGTTGCAGCTTTTTAAACCCAGGATGCCAGGAGCCTTCTCTCTTTAAGAATTGAGGGCATCTCAGAACTCTTAGCCACATTGTCTCCTATCCACTTTACTCTTCTGCTCACAATTACGTCTGCCTCTCCCACACTCTAGGTCTCCTCAACTGCATTCTCCCCTCCACAGCTGCTGCCATCACCTTTCTACCATGAGTTAAAGCAGTTATTGTCACGCCCTGTTGGTAAACTAGTCATTATTACCACTGTGGTGACAGCGCATCCTTCCGTTCCCATATTCCATCTCAGCCTGCTCTATTGATGATAAAAGTCATAAGTAACCAAGATCTTGCAATGGAAGCCCTTTGATGTGACTAATGTTGGAACAGAAAAGGGGAGTAAACAGAAAAGGGGAGTAAAAGCCTGCCTATGTAGCTGGAAAGAAGAGCTGGGGAGGGAAAGGGGTGTTTGTACTGTGTCATAGCCCTTCGTGAAAATAAAGGATGGCGTTTGTATGTTTGCACCAATCATAAGCCTTTGGCTGTATCACCAGGGGTGGTACACCTCTGCTAGTCTGGGTAAATAATGTATCACCAAGATTTATGATGAAAAAGAACATCTTAAGCAGTTTAGAACAGATATGACAGGAATCATACCTTCTGGGACCAGAGATGTCTTTTCAGCAGTAAATAGCTATCGCTGCAATACAGCATTCACAAGACATGCATAGAGTATTAAGATGAGCTACGCCAACAATAGGACAGAGTATTGACTGCAGTAAAAATGCTATCTCACTGCTCATCTTTCACCAAGAGCATCAGAACATATAGAAAAGGACTTTCTGATTTCACAATCAGGAATCAAATAACATAGGCCCAATATTTTAGATTTTTCTCTTTTTTGTTATTGTTGTTGTTTTTACTTTTGATTATTATTAATCATTCCATTCATTTACATCTCAAATGATATGCCACTTCCTGGTTACCCCCTCCAGCAAGCCCCTATCCCATGATATCCCACTTCCAGGTTACCCCTCTGACACTCCCCTGTCCCACATCTGCCCTCCCTTTTGCCTGTGTAAGAGTGCTCCCCCACCCAACTACAATTTTCCACCCAACCGCTCCAGTATCCCCCTACTCTGGAACATCAAACTTCCCCTAGACCAAGGACTTCCTCTCCCATTGCTGCCAGGCAAGGCCATTCTGTGCTACATGAGTATCTGGAGCCATGGATCTCTCTAGGTACACTCCTTGGTTGGTGGTCTAGTCTCTGGGAAAACTGCATTGTCAGGCCAGACTATGTTGTTCTTCCAATGGGGTTGCAATCCCCCTCTGCTCCCCCACCAAGATAGGTACTTTTACTACAGTGGTAATCAATCTTCCTAATGCTGAGACCCTTTAATATAGTTCCTCATGTTGTGGAGACTCCCAACCACAAAATAATTTCCACTGCTATTTCTGTTATGAATCACAATGTAAGTATCTGGTATGCAGAATTGTTGAAGGCCAGCTTTGACACCACAAGTAAATGGAGGAAGGGAGCGAGGTGTGGCATAGGTGGTTGGGGTCTGCACTAATAGCCTACAGGGGTCAGCACTCACAAGGCTGATAGGAGTTGGTTCAGAGCAGCCAATGGGGACTGTTGCCTACGGTGGCCACTGATTAGAGTAATCCTTCAGCAGACTTTTCTCTGAGGGGAACAAAGCTTGATTCATTGGGGCAGGCAGTCCCTGTGACTTGCAAGAAACTCTGAACTCTTTTAACTCTTCAGGGGCTGGCAAGAAAGCAAAGAGTGAAAATCACGCATACATACACACACACACACACACACACACACACACATACACACTCACACACCCTGGAAAGGGGCGCCAACAACCAAGTTTCAACACGCAAGTTCCAACAATTTCAATTTCATATATATATATACATATATATAAATATATACATATAAATATATACATATATATATATATATATATACATATATATAAATATATACATATAAATATATACATATATATATATATATATATATATATATATATATATATATATGAACAGAGGTAACAGGCTCTGTAACCAGCGTCTGTAGCAGGCTTTATTTTTGTTTTTAGATTTTTATCGATTTTAGACAAAAGGTCTCTATGTAAGAAAACACTACCTCACAGATAAAATGCTACACGAGAGGGAGTTGCGGCAGGGTGTTGATACTAAGTACAAAACAGTTGTTTTACCTGCATGTCATTCTATAAGCTGACTACTGTTTGAAATAAATCATCCTATATATTCACAGCCTTGCTTTATCACGGTGCACACCTGTGGCCTTGGCCTTGCCCATGACCTAGAATGAATGTTTTTTCTTGATCGTAAATCTGTCCCAAGCCTGCCTCTCTTCCTAGTGCACTGTCTTTGCCTGTAGTGTGGGAAAGCCCGGTTGTTCTCCTTTTCATGAAGCCTTTACTTACTATTTATTGTATGAGGAGGGTCACATTCTATTCTTGATTCTCACTTTATTATATCTTTCAGGCAAAACAACTACAACCATCTCCTTAAACTTTCTATCAGTTATTCTAACTTCCTAAAATTATTTGAGTCAGGAATTCTATGCCATCATTAATTCATCTAAACGGCATTATTTCATGAAAGCTCGCCTTCACATTGATTTGCAGGAAATCCACCAGTAGATTGGGCTAAAACCCAGGAATCACTTATAAGCAAAATAGACTGAAAGGATCTTTCTTTGCCCGATCACACCATGTCTGAAAAATGAGTAATTCAGCAATGAAAAACACGAGAAGGCATATCAACAACAAGAAGCGCTCCTGAGCCCAAATTTCTGGGTCTGTGCCTACCCAGAGTTTACCCATCATAGCCATGTGACAAGGTGGGCCATCCCCAGCAAGCTCCCTTGCCTGATGCAGTTCCTCCTGCATGGCATCTGCAACAGAATGGTGTTAGGCAAACAACCCCTAGGAAAGGGTTTTTTTTAATTTTAAATTTTTTTTATTACGTATTTTCCTCAATTACGTTTCCAATGCTATCCCAAAAGTCCCCCATACCCTCCTCCCGACTTCCCTACCCACCCATTCCCATTTTTTGGCCCTGGTGTTCCCCTGTACTGGGGCATATAAAGTCTGCGTGTCCAATGGGCCTCTCTTTCCAGTGATGGCCGACTAGGCCATCTTTTGATACATATGCAGCTAGAGCTCTGGGGTACTGGTTAGTTCATAATGTTGTTGCACCTTCAGTGTTGCAGATCTCTTTAGCTCCTTGGATACTTTCTCTAGCTCCTCCATTGGGGGCCCTGTGATCCATCCAATAGCTGACTGTGAGCATGAAAGGGTTTCTTAACACCTCCAAAAGGATCATGGCCTACAGGGTAGGAACCATTGTTTTAATAGAAGTCTATCATTAGTCTAACAGTGTTTTAACAGGTTTTAGCATTGTTTTTACCACGCTCCATTCTACTCTTTTCTTAACCAAGAGACCATTGGAAGCCATTTAGTCACCTTACTTGCTTCATCACAAGCTACCTCTCCTTCTACTTCTTTCAGATCCAAGTGAGCATTTATCTTCTACAGACCTCCTTCACATAAACTCTACTTAGTTTTGAGCCATTCCAATACTCCCCAGGCTAAATTAACTTCTAGCCTAACGTGCCTATTTGACTATATCTCTTTATTTGACTTCCACATAAACCCTGGATAGCAGTGTCCACTGCTTTTTCGCTATTGTATGCTTATACTATGAAATAGTTTCATGTTATGAAAGTTTTAGGGAGGGTGGAATAGAAGGAAACAGGATAGAGGTACCCAGAATAGGCTGGCACTTAATGGCAAGTAAGGAACAGAATAAAATTGACTGAGAAAGACAGCTAACTTCATCTTTAATAAGTGCATGACTTACGTACATGCATATATGTGAATGTAAATATATATGATATATACATCTATACATACTAAAGAGGCAAACTTGTTACAGAAGGTTTAGGAAAATTAAAAGCTATCATTTAAAGATTAGATAGCTATGTTCTAATTCCCAAGAGATCCACTTGACATGACTACAGAGAAGTTAGCTACCTTCAGTTATATTATGATACCAAACTCTCCTCTCTTCTTGAGCAAAACAAACTGGTTAAATTGCTGACTTATCATGACATTATTCCCTTCAAAGAGGGCAGCGAAGAGGAAGCAGCCTATCTTTTTATAAAACTAGGGAAGATTTTTCTCATTCTTAATGATCTTGGAAAATCAGACCTTTTCATTTTACATTTGTATAAAAACAGACAGCTTATTTCTTCCAATTTAACTGGGTGTTTGCAGAGTATTTCTTCCCACTTCTCACTCTTTGGTTCAGGATTCTGTACATAACAAGTATATTTTATTTTCCTGTGGTTCATTTGCTTAGGTAAGATTTTAAAACAATGCAATAGTCTAAAGCTAAAAGTGACTCCTATTTAGTCTGACCTAATATCACCATGTCAATGCACTTGATGCAAATCCATTTCAAACTTTTAAACGTCTCTTTAAATCACATTTATATGTGAGCGTCACTGAGAAATTTAAGTGCAGGATTTCTTGTGACTCTAACTTGTAACATACTTCATGAATCAAGTGGTCTTTGATATTCACCTAATAGAATTATCTCTAAAATAACATAGTTAAAATTAAATTATTTCCTCAAAAGTAGTTCATCTCCTAGAAGGGCTGCTCTTTTTCTTGGAGATTGTGGCCATTTATCATCACTGTCATAGTCTCCCCAGGGAATAGACATTATTAACTACTTCCTACTGGAAAGGAAAAGTTTTTACTTTTTCTGTTTGGTATTGTTTTCTTAAAATGCCTGTTCATTTCAAGAACCAAACAAAACTATAAATCGAGATAATCTAAAAGAAAATTTAGTAGTTCGTATAACTAGAAAACCATCCAATAGACTGGTGTGATATTTGGTTGTACAATAAACTCAATTTTACCACACTAATTCACTTTCCTTTCCTTCACTTTCAGAAATATGTTCCTTTTTTTTTTCTTTTCTTGTTAAGAGGAAGACAGCTGCCTCTCTCCCATTGTTGCATCTACTTCCATGGAAACACTAGCCAGTGTATCAGAACCCAGTACCTTACACTTCTCAGGTCTTGTACGCAATACTCTATCAATCACTGTGCAGCAAGGATAGCTAAGATTTCTCCTGGGTGTGATACAAAACTTTGTTCTTGGGCAAGCAATATCCTGCCAAATGCATGCCACAGAAAAGCAAGACTGGTCATGATTCAGACAAGTATGGGATTGTGAATCCCAAAGAAGGGACAGGTAGATTCCAAGAATCTACTTCAAGATACAATTTAAACAAAAAATAACTCATATTTTCCTATCCCTTACATCTTCTTTTTCTTTGCTTTGCTTTTCTTTCCTTTCCTTTGCTAGTTAGTTAGTTAGTTAGTTAGTTAGTTAGTTAGTTAGTTAGAGACTGTTTCTCTATATAGCCCTGGCTGCCCTGGAACTCACTTTAATATGGCAGAAGTGCTATGTGAAGACCAGCCAGATAATTCTGCTAGTACCTCTAGGTTTCAAAAATGCATAGCCTCATATCTCAAGATGCAATTTTACATTCTTTATACTTAAACTACTTTAGGAAATACGTGAATGTGTAGGGAGCAGATATCTCTGATGTTTTTGTTTACTGTGAGGACTTTAGCTGCCGGGGAATTAAGAAGATGGCATGATTGTAGCTCACACATTATCTATTCCTGTCTGTGGCAGTTCTACAATGACACAGTTTTGCCTGGAAGCTATATAGAATGAGTGAAGAATATGGGTCAAACTTATTAGACACATCATTTGATTATATTATAAAACTGGACACTATATGTCACTTGACCGAGGAAAAATTTACAGGAGACACATACCTTTATCTACACAAATTACTTAAGTGCACTGCCACCACTTGTGACTTAGTCAGGTGCAGGACATGGGGGCAGTGGGCTAAAAACTTTTCTAGAATGAATAGTGAGATCTAATTTAAAAATTCAATAAAGAGGCTAAGGAAATGGTTCGGTGGTTAAGAGCGCTTACTGCTCATGCAGAAGACCTGTGTTCAGTACCCAGCACTGACAGAGTCACTCACAACCTCCTGTAACTCCAGTTGCATGTGGTATGATATTGTCTTCTGACCTCTGAAGGCTCATGCATGCATATGGTGTATTATGCACACTCAAGCTCACGTGTGCATGTGCACACACGTGTGCACACACACACACATACACACAAATAAATAATAGTAAATAAATAAATCAAAATACATTTTCACATTTTAATAAAGGCAATATTACTTTACTTTCAAAGTATCTGGTTCTCCTATCTGATTCTTGGAATCTATCTGTACATTGATACAGCCTACAGTTAGTCTCTGGCCATGGGTTATTACATGATAAATGCTAAGGGGAGAGAAACTTTTGAGAAACTGAGGGCTTTGTTTGCCACAGATGATAATACATAAATTATTAGTATGTGAGGCTTTCAGGGAGTGTACAAATAGCATCTCAATTGAAGGCATTTCATCTGAGCTGTGGGCACGAGTGCTTCACAGATCATTAGGGCCTGAAAAGAGAATGCACGATAAGACCATTCAGAAGTTATTAGTGGGGGGATTGTGTGCCTTTCTAGTGTCTGGGTCTTCTGTTATCATAAAGTCTGAAAGCACCAATTCCTCAAGTCAGTGGGTTTAATTTAAAGTTCGCTCCGCCGCCGGTAGATTAGGAAATGCATTCTCCTTCTTAGGCAGACGTGGAGAGCTGTGAGTGCACCTGCTGACTCTGCCTGCATCCTTGAAAGCCATTACTATTAGTTACGTCCTGTCTCTTAGCGTGCTACGACAGAAGCATGATTTTTTTCCCCTAATGAAAACGTTACTCAGCAATCTTGTCAGCATTTCACTTTCTCCGGAATGTTGTCCTCTACTTGCTTTGTGAATTGAAAAAGAAGGAAGCACAAATATTGTCTTCAGGGTACAATTTGTCTTATAAAATAATAACCGTTTTAACGAATTCTATTAATGGAAAGTTTCAAATAGCATCACCGGCTGTCACTCATGATAATGTTTGCATATTATTTAACATTGGTTTGCAATCAATTTACACTTAAATAGTCCCTGTATATTCTAGTTTTTAATACTTAGAGAGACTAATTTATAATGAAATTATTTCATCATTTCTAATTTTAATATACATTGGAAAGATAAATATGCTTGAATTTAAGGTATTCTATACTTTCATTACATTATAGCTCATAAGTAACACTATATAAGCTGGCACTAACATTTTTCATGTTACAAAAATGATGATTGTTCTTCCCCAACATTAGGAAAATAACAAATTCTCTCTTTTTTATTGTTATATTTATTTATTTGTTTACTTTACATCCTGCTCACTGTCAGCCTCCCCCACAATCCTTCCCACATGCCACCCTCCCCTTCTCCTCTGAGTGGGTGGTGGCCGCCTGGTTATCTCCCCATCCTGGAACATGAAGTCTCTGTGAGGCTAGGCACTTCCTTTCCCACTAAGACCAGACAAGACAGTCCAGCTAGAACATACCCGGCATACAGGCAGCAGCCTTTGAGTTAGTCCCTGCTCCAGTTGGATGGGGCCCACATGAAGACCAAGCTGAAGATCTACTGCCTATTTGCCTGGAGGCTTAGAGCCAGCCTGTGTATGTTCTTTGGTTGGTGGTTCAGACTCTGAGAGCCCCAAGGGTCCAGGTTAGTTGATTTTGTTGGTCTTCCTGTGGAGTTCTTATCTTAGGGACTGGAACCCTTCTTGAATAACTTCTCTCTTTAGGTTAGGTCATACTGACAGTTTTCCTTCAATCTTTTTAAAGAATACTTTCATCTTATAAGAACATCCTAGAGAAGAGTCCCATATATCAGTATCCTCTTCATTTCAAGAAACACATGTTTACATTATTTTTTAAAGAAAAGGACTTTCATCTAGAGGTTCTCATGAAGGAAGGATACTATGGGAAAAGAAATCAATAAGAAATTCCCAGGAGAGGTACCTGAAACTGTAAAACCCAAAAGGGATTTATAGACAGAATATAAAAACCATTTCTCAAATTACAAAGTCCAGGGAGCAGGGCGAGGGAGAAGAGAGCCTCAAAAATAACAAAGGCAAAGATCTAAAACACAGTTAAAAATGTAGGAAATCCAAAAGACTGACAATCAAAGCATGTGTCCCAGTCTACTAGGATTTAGAGACAAGCTAATTAAACCAACAGTAACATATCCATTTATGCCTGGAGGATTAGAAATCTGGACAATGACAAATATTGGGAGAAGTAGTGAGACATAAGAAAGCTCCTTTCCAGAGTGTAGAGCCACGGAGCCACCCTAGAAAAACCAATCTGAGGCAACCCTTAATCCAATTATGTTCACATACCATCTCTATCCCCAAAGTACACCATGCAAATTTTCTCATCCAGGCTCTGATGCAACACAAACCAGAATGTACTCCCAGTGGTATTTGTTGGAGTTAGGAGATGAAGATATCTATGCCTGAGGAAAGAGATCAATAAAAGAAAAGGAAGCTATAGCATATTCTAGGGTACACTGCATATTATGTATTATAGACACAGACATTAGAGGCACAGGCTGGATATTCTTGCAACAATAGAAAAGACATTTAGCATGTAATCCTATGGGGGGAAAATAAGAGAAAAACACAGCTATGAATATTTGATCCTTAAAATACATATACATAATGCCATGCTTTTAATTAAAGATCACTAATCACATACATTAGGATATGTGCCTTCCTGAGGACAGGAAAGTAACAATGGACTTTTCAAATGAAGATAAAGTTCCTTCTGGGTGATGGTGGCACATGTTTTTAACCCAAGCACTTGGAAGTCAGAGGCAGGTGGATCTTCAGAGGCAAGTAGATCTCTGAGTTCAATGCCAGCTTGTCTACAGAGCAAGTTCCAGGGCACCCAGCACCACACAGATAAACTCTGTCTTGAAAACCACAGACAGAGAGAGAGAGAAAGAGAGAGAGAGAGAGAGAGAGAGAGAGAGAGAGAGAGAGAGAGAGAGAGAGAGATAGCAGAGGGAAGGGAGGGAGGAAGTTAGGAAGAGGGTGGGAAAGGGAAAGAAAGAGAGAGAGAGAGAAGGAAAGAAAGAGAATCAGAATAGAAAGGAAGAACTGAACAAGTCATTAAGTCATGTAATGTTGGCATTTATTAGCAATTACGAAAACTATGAAATGAAGGTATGAAGCTGTGATTAAAGTAACCATACCCTTGCCATTTAAAAATAATTATGAACAGATATACATACAACTGTGCAAGCACAAGGGGTTCACATGGTGAGTCCTACGTCTTTATTGTCGTTCAAGTGCTTTAACAATGGCATTGATGTATTTCTTAAACAGAATTGCTCCAACACACTGTTTCTTCACAACTAAGATAGACATTTCCAGACAAGAACCCTGCCAACATTATCACCTTGAGAACATGATCCCAAGCTTCGGTTAGACTGTCTTCAGTTTCAGGGCATTTCTAACCCGCTTGAGCACATAAAAGGCCAGCCAACTGAAGCTGGCCATTTATTTATTTTGAGTTGTCTGTTCAATAGGCAAGAGCTCCCCATATGATTCTTCATAGAGATCAATTATTTCCTGGAAGAAGTCTTCAAGATTCAGAGTGAAGGTGTTTTGTTTAGCCAGTTTAGGCATGTTCTATGTCTAGACAAAAATCTCTTTCAGAAAGATGGCTTTGATATAGACCCACAAATATTTAAAAATCAAAATGTAAGTCTTTGGCCAGGCAATAACCCTCCATGTGGGTGAACTGGATGAGATTTCCAGACCTTCTCTCTCCTGACTTTGAATTTGCAGCATCTGGAATTGATACTCATGGTCATGGTAATACTTCTGTCTGTCAGAATGTATTTTATCTGAAATTTTCAGTGTGCTTTGCGATTTATTAATCCTTGGGACACCTAAATAAGGTAGGCAGATTTTTTTCCCCTAGAGCAACAAAAGAAATAGAGGGCTGAAATGAAACTGTACATAGCCAGCCATTTGAAGAAAGGGGAGGAAGTGCTCTGCTGTTAGGACAGGAGCCAATCCTGTTACATGCTGAGCTCCACTGACAGGATCATTATACAAGTTTTCAATGAAATTTTATAGCATCTGAGAAAGGAATGAAGATTTTTTTTAAACATCAAAATTAATAGAGACCTAAGGAACTAAAAATATAACATCTGACACTGAAAATGTACTTTTGAGATATCACTACATATTCCAGTTTATTGAGTTTAATGTTTGAACAAACCACTCGTGATTTGACACTAAATGTCTGAAAATGTGTGAAGCGTGATGGTATTTGCCTTTGAGTGGTGACATAACTTGGCTGAAGGCACACACTAGGGAGCAGAGTTAGCATATTTTGCTTCTGTTATCTGCATCTTGGTTGTTTTTTGGATTTTTTTTTTTTTATGTCTGGTTGACTTAGCATTCACTTCTGATTTCCATGCAGCTTAATAGAGTTTTGCTGATTTGTCATGGACAACGTATACATGTGATTAATATTATAATAGCCAGTGGACAAATTCTTTGCAATGATAATGAACCCTTCCTTCTGCCAAAGTGATTGTACTTCCAATGGCTCGCCTCCCTGGAGATTCACAGGATGAACTGAACACTTTGAGTATTATGTGGATGGCTTAAAAAAATGATAATGTTATGTAATATAGCATATTTGTTGGTTCAGTTAAGAACATAATGTAAATGAAATACATTAAAATAATTGCTCAACTATATATATGACTAAATAACTACTAGTAGTTGTTACAATGAAGTCATGTTTCATAATATGGTTTCCATATTATGTGCTGACAATTATATCAAAATTATACATCATATACCCTATGAACAGCACAATTGTCTTCTTATTAATATTTTAAAAATTGGAAATGCATTTTATTAGTAAATAGATCCAGTCTTTAGTGTGTGATACTGTTTCCTCTGAAAACAATGTAATAAATAGACTTTTCTCTCTGATTTTAATATTTGCATAAAATGCAAAACCTTTTACATAATGTAATAGTCACTTTTTTAATATTAAATTGCTTTATTATTAATGCCATTGTAACATTCTTACCACATTAAAATGAATATTAATGTTATGATAATATATGACTTATGATAATGGGTTACCAATATGACCTTAAAACAGAGTATTTTATATCAATCAACACTAGTCTTTTAATCAAACCACCTTTAAAATTTAGGTCATATTACCTATGTGCACTTTTAAGTCACATTTCCAGACAAAAGGAGTTCCTTTGGCTTCTCTCACTGAAAGTGTGTTAGCTATCACAGACCATGAACAGCACAAACATAATGACATAATGCAGGCCTGTCAAGGGACTTCCCTGATAGCCAACGGGTCTGTGGAGGAATGTCTTCTCTGGCCATGCCTACGGTTGTGCAAGGATTCCGTGCAAAACATTGTCTTCAGGATCCAGAGCTTGCTTCTTTTATGGCAAACAAAAACAAAAACAAAAACAAAACAAAACAACAAGCTCTCTTTTTTTTTTCAACCCAAAATGGGATATTTTGTATCAAGAAGCATAGTCTAACATAAGTAAGTATGCAATAGTCCTTTTTAAATTAGAAAGCATTAATTTTCTGAGAAGAAATATTTTTATCAAGAAATCTTTTTAAATACATTTCAAATGCTATTCTGAAAGTTCCCTATACCCTCCCCCCGCCCTGCCCACCCTCTCTCGCATTTTGGCCCTGACATTCCCCTGTACTGGGGCATATAAAGTTTGCAATACCAAGGGGCCTCACTTCCCAGTGATGGCCAACTAGGCCATCTTCTGATACATATACAGCTAGAGACACGAGCTCTGGGGGTACTGGTTAGTTCATATTGTTGTTCCACCTATAGGATTGCAGACCCCTTCAGCTCCTTGAGTGGATGCTCTAGCTTCTCCATTGGGGGTCCTGTGTTCCATCCTATAGATGACTGTGAGCATCCACTTCTGTATTTGCCAGGCACTGGCATAGCCTCATGTGAGAAAGCTATAACAGGATCCCTTCAGCAAAATCTTTCTAGCATATGCAATAGTGTCTGTGTTTGCTGGCTGATTATGGGATGGATCCCCGGGTGGGGTAGTCTCTGGATGGTCCATCCTTTCATCTTAGCTCCAAACTTTGTCTCTGTAACTCCTTTCATGGGTATTTTGTTCCCTATTCTAAGGAGGAATGAAGTATCCACCCATTGGTCTTCCCTCTTCTTGATTTTCTTGTGTTTTGCAAATTGTATCTTGGGTGTTCTATGTTTCTGGGCTAATATCCACTTATCAGTGAGTGCATATCTAATGACTTCTTTGATGACTGGGTTACCTCACTAAGGATGATACCCTCCAGATCCATCCATTTGTCCAAGAATTTCATAAATCCATTGTTTTTAATAGCTGAGTAGTACTCTATTGTGTAAATGTACCACATTTTCTGTATCCATTCTTCTGTTGAGGGACATCTGGGTTCTTTCCAGGTTCTGGCTATTATAAATAAGGCTGCTATGAACATAGTGGAGCATGTAAGAACTTTTTGAAACTAACTTGAAGCCAACTTTTGTAAACTGTATTTGCCACTGTGGTTTACATAGCTGAGAATGTGGTGGCCAGTTGTTTGGCTACGTCTTAGTGAATGAGCTTTTCATACTGCTGTATGCTTCATGCCTCTGCTGTTATCTGATTTCTTTTATGTATTCTAGAAAAAAATTGCTCATTTCTACCCATTCTCAAAATCACAACCTGGTTAAACTTTGTTTTTATTTTACCTCATACCCATATTCTAACTCTAATACATATTTGCTAGTTGTCTTATGCCCACTTTTACCCTTATCTGTTATATCTAAGAGTATGAGAGTAAAATAAGGCACGAAGAGCCATGTAACTGTTTTAATCTATAAGTGTCAGCATTCTGCCAATTGCTCACAAAACGTAAAGCATATCTTATGAATACCCCTTACTCATTGGTACACAGTGACATAACAGTAAACACAGACACGGTCACCCCTTCCATCCAGAACCTAGTCCTGAGAATTTCACAGACCCTTTTCCCTGTGTCTCCTGGTACAAACACTGTACAGATCTCACCATCCCATTCCACTGAACGTTAGACAGTGAGACATGCTTTCCTGTCTCCACTCATTACAGTCTTCCCTCTCCTTGGTTTGACTGGCTTCAACCTTTGCAGAGATTAGTCTCTGCTCTGCTTTATACAGTTGCTTGTCTTTCTCTGTTTGCATTTTTGGTGGCTGCCAATTTTTACCTCTCTTCTTTGATACTTGTTTCCACCCCACCCTTGAGTTTTGTTCCCTTCTAACCATCAGAGGGCCCATTCATAAAAGACGTTTGAGTTAAGAGAAACCTGGACAAGCTTTCATAATTTAACCCCATTCTTTGAAGCACAGAGAATGTTCTTTTGCTTTCTCCCTGAGAAATTTGTCTAAGTTAAAACAGTGGCTGGTGTTTACCTAAGAGTTTACACTGAGAAATGGCAAAAAAAAAAAAAAAAAAAAAGTACCGCAACTGAATCCTCCAGCCACACAGGAAAGTGTGTCATTAATAGTAAATGGTACACATATCCTAGAAATGTGTGTCCCTTCTCCCCATACATCTCATGTAAACATTATTTAAACAAACTTGGCATCCAGAAAGAAGATCGAAATGTATGCTGAGGAGTGAATATTCCTATTGAACTGAATCACACACATTGAAGACAGGGATGCAAACAAACAAACAAACAAAAACAAAAACAAAACCATCTGCGTGGAGAACCATTGGGATGCTTGCTTTTTTTTTAATTAGGTATTCTCTTCATTTACATTTCAAATGCTATCCCCTTTCCTAGTTTCCTCTCCAAAAGTCCCTTATACCCTCCCCCTCACCCTGCTCCCCAACCCACCCACTCCTGCTCCCTGGCCCTGGCGTTCCCCTGTACTGGGGCATATGATCTTCCCAGAACCAAGGGCCTCTCCTCCCAGTGATGGGGATGCTTTCAATACGCTCAGCTCAGCTGTTTCTGCAGAGGTGAGGTCAGTTTCCTTAGACCAAAGAAGACGCATTTGCATTAGAAATTTCAACTGCTTTTAAGAAACTACCTTGGTCTCTTTTGTTAGTTTATGTTTTAAATCTTCAGTAGGTGATAGATAGATAGATGGTAGATACATGGTAGATAGGTAGATAGATAGATAGATAGATAGATAGATAGATAGATAGATAGATAGATAGATAGATAGATAGATAGACAAATAGACAGACAGACAGACAGACAGAGAGATAGATATCCATGATAGATTATCAATATATAGGAAGATTTAAGCATTTCAAATCAGTGTGCCCATCAGTGAGAGTAATATTCAATACCATGAAGTTGTACATGGATTTTTAAAACCATTACATTCAACTTCACTTATTCATTTCCATTCTACTTTATTGCCACAGATTGAAAATAAAGATGAACTTATAATTCTTACATTGTTATGCAATGAATTTAGAAGAAAGCTATACAATTTTGAGTGAACTATACAAATAGACACAAAACTGGGATATGAGGCATTAAACAAATGCTGTTAGTGAGTAGCTCCATCTGATACACGGAAACACCACAGATACTCTGAGATGTTGCCTGTGTCTGAGTATAATGTCTTCAGACTTACCACCTAAAACATGAAAATTGAACTTGGAGGGATTAATGAAGTGGTACTTCAACCACCTGAACTCAGGACTACTTGTGCTAATTGCTAACTATATTGATCTAAATCATTAGATGTATCATATTTCCAACCCTCCTGTAATGCTCAACCCAGATATCCAGGCTGCTCTATACAATTTCTTGCTTCTTTTTTTTTTTCTTTTTTTTTTCCTTTTATTGAAATAGAATTTTTTTTAATTAGGTAATTTCCTCAATTACATTTCCAATGCTATCCAAAAAGTCCCCAATACACTTCCCCCACCCCAGTCCCCCACCCACCCACCCCCACCCCTTGGCCCTGGCATTCCCCTGTACTGGGGCATATAAAGTTGGCAAGTCCAATGGGCCTCTCTTTCCAGTGATGGCCTACTAGGCCATCTTTTGATACAAATGCAGCTAGAGACAAGAGCTCTGGGGTACTGGTTAGTTCATAATAATGATCCACCTATGGGGTTGCAGTTCCCTTTAGCTCCTTGGGTACTTTCTCTAGCTCCTCCATTGGGGGCCCTGTGATCCATCCAATAGCTGACTGTGAGTATCCACTTCTGTGTTTGCTAGGCCCCGGCATTGTCTCACAAGAGACAGCTATATCTGGGTCCTTTCAGCAAAATCTTGCTAGTGTATGCAATGGTGTCAGCATTTGGAAGCTGATTATGGGATGGATCCCTGGATATGGCAGTCTTTAGATGGTCCATCCTTTCTTCACAGCTCCAAACTTTATCTCTGTAACTCTTTCCATGGGTGTTTTGTTCCCAACTTTTTTTTTTCTTGACAAGCTGCATGAATAACAAGTGCTGAGCTGCTGAGATCACTGTAAAGTAGCTTGTGTGTGTGTATATGTGTGTGTATGTGTGTGTGTATGTGTGTGTATGCGTGTGTATGTATGTGTGTATGTGTGTGTGTGTATGTATGTGTGTATGTGTGTGTATGTGTGTGTATGTGTGTGTGTATGTGTGTGTGTGTATGTGTGTGTGTGTGTGTGTGTGTGTGTGTGTGTGTGTGTCTGTGTGTGTGTATGAATTCCCTTTCCAGGAACTGAATGAACTCATTCTCCTTTTTTTTTTTTAAAATTTACTTTTTAAAAAAATTTTTTATTAGGTATTTTCTTCATTCACATTTCCAATGCTATCCCAAAAGTTCCCCACACCCTCCCCGCCCCCACTCGCCTACCCACCCACTCCCACTTCTTGGCCCTGGCATTCCCCTGTACTGAAGCATTGAAGTTTGCAAGACCAATGGGCCTCTTTCCAGTGATGGCCAACCAGGCCATCTTCTGATACATATGCAGCTAGAGACACAGCTCTGGGGGTACTGGTTAGTTCATATTGTTGTTCCACCTATAGGGTTGCAGACCCCTTTAGCTCCTTGGGTACTTTCTCTAGCTCCTCCATTGGGGGTAATTTACTTTTTTGTTTTTAATTATTCACTTTACATCCCACTCACTGCCTGCCTCCATGTCACCCCTCCCACAATCCTTCCCCCATCCACCATCCGTCCCCTTCTCCCCTGAGAGAGTTGCCTGTCCCCCCTACCCCCACCACTGGGTATGTGTCTCACCCTCATCCTGGCACTTCAAGTCTCTGCTAATAAAACACAGCCCACAAACAGGCAACAGCTTTTGGGATAGCCCCAGTTCCAGTTGTTCAGGACCCATATGAAGGTCAAGCTGTCCATCTGCTACCTATGCAGCAGGGAAGCCTAAGGCCAGCTGGTGTATGCTCTTGGTTGGTGGTTCAGACTCTGAGATCCTCAAGGATACACCTTAGTTAGCTCTGATGGTCTTACTACAGATGAACTCTTTTCAAACCAACGTAACTTCTCAATATGATCTTCTCTGAGAAAACCTTACCAGTTGTCCTAGAAGGATAGCATCCCTTTCTGTACCTTCTGTTGTCCTCCCTCCTTGGTGCACATTGCAATGTGACTTGTGCTGCTGTCATTTGCATGTGAATGTCGCTGTTTTATTAAACTGTAATTCTGTCTTTTTTTCATCTTTGTGTTGACGGTGCTTTACTCAATGCTGAGCATGGAGTAAGCATTCACTAAGTCTAAGATACTAAGTAGATGACTTTGCCTGTCATTTATTAGTTAAAATGCACAACATTCTTTTTCTAAAGGCACACCCCTCTACCTGATATTTGTAGCTCACAGCAAATAAAGCATCCGGGCAGTGGTGGCGCAAGCCTTTAATCCCAGCACTTGTCAGAAGCAGGCAGATTTCTGAGGTCAAGGCCAGCGTGCTCTACAAAGTGAGTTCCAGGACAGCGAGGGCTACACAGAGAAACCCTGTCTCAAAAATTCAAATAACAATAATTAATAATAATAATAAAGCAGACATGAATTGAAAATAAGCTGTAATGGAAGGTGACTTTTTATTACAAAACAGATACTAGCCTCTAATTTGTATTAGTGAGGGCTTTTGGATTCTCTGAAATATAAAAGTATCAATGCTGACTGCCACAGATGCTATCCCTGAACAAATATCCTGACAAGAGAAAGTCCATGTATCCATATGATTTAATTAATTAATAAATACAAATATATACATATATATGTATACATATATTGCTCAATCAACATTTATAAAATAGGCTTTGATTTTCTTGAGAACAGATTCTATTTTACATGTCTGTGTCCTCTTCCACTTCTTAGTTATAACAAAAAATAATCATAAAATATTTATTTATTTGACTTCAATAGTAAGATTAAAATGAAATTCTATAAAAATGAAACAATAGTGTGGCAAGATGGCAGTCAGTGGGTCTCTGCTTTTGACATCTGTTACTATTGAAGTTTGATGGATAACATCCAAACTGTTAGCCACTTATTATTTGATGTACATGTTTTTCCCTTGATGATAATATGGAAATATACCCAAAAGTGTATTCTGTCTTATGTTTTCTTTGTAGTGAAATAATGAACATGAAATATTCCACACTTCATTATAACATCAATTGTGTGTTTTTAAGCAGCTTGAAGGTAAAATTTGTAAGGTTCATTAAATGCATTCATTTATGTTATATTATATAATTTTATTGTGCAATTTAACACACTGTTTAGGGGAACATATCCACATCATAAGTTAAAGATTATCGGTGTTTAATAATCATCAAGTATATAAATAGTAATGAAATTATCCACTAAGAAGTGACTGGTTGCTATATATCTAATAGTATTTCATTTAGAGTTGCATGAGATTTTCTTTTCCCTTTTTCTCATTAGACTTAAAAGGGAGGTGCTTTCATTTCCATTTTTTTTTTGATATGTATACAATGAAGTTAAAGAAACATAAGTATTATACTTTATGCATTAGTTCGTAACAGCATATCTAAAATTTTGTCTAACCCTGTCTTAGTCTCTGTTCTATTTCTTTTTTTTTTTTTATTTTTTTTATTTTTTATTTATTTTTTATTTTTTTTTAAATATTTTTATTACATATTTTCCTCAATTACATTTCCAATACTATCCCAAAAGTCCCCCATAGCGCCCCCCACTTCCCTACCCACCCATTCCCATTCTTTTGGCCCTGGCATTCCCCTATATTGGGGCATATAAAGTTTGCAAGTCCAATGGGCCTCTCTTTCCATTGATGGCCGACTAGGCCATCTTTCGATACATATGCAGCTAGAGACAAGAGCTCCAGGGTTCTGGTTAGTACATCATGTTGTTCCAACAATAGGGTTGCAGATCCCTTTAGCTCCTTGGGTACTTTCTCTAGCTTCTCCATTGGGAGCCCTGTGATACATCCAATAGCTGACTGTGAACATCCACTCCTGTGTTTGCTAGGCCCCGGCATCGTCTCACAAGAGACAGCTATATTTGGGTCCTTTCAGCAAGATCTTACTAGTGTATGCAATGGTGTCAGCGTTTAGAAGCTGATTATGGGACGGATCCCTGGATACAGCAGTCTCTAAATGGTCCATCCTTTCATCACAGCTACGAACTTTGTCTCTGTAACTCCTTCCCTGGGTGTTTTGTTCCCAATTCTAAGAAGGTGCACAATGTCCACACTTTGGTCTTCATTCTTCTTGAGTTTCATACGTTTATCAAATTGTATCTTATATCTTGGGTATCCTAAGTTTTGGGCTAATATCCACTTATCAATGAATACATATTGTGTGAGATCTTTTGTGATTATGTTACTTCACTCAAGATGATGCCCTCCAGGTCCATCCATTTGGCTAGGAATTTCATAAATTCATTCTTTTTAATAGCTGAGTAGTACTCCATTGTGTAAATGTACCATAATTTCTGTATCCATTCCTCTGTTGAGGGACATCTGGGTTCTTTCCAGCTTCTGGCTATTATAAATAGGGCTGCTATGAACATAGTGGAGCATGTGTCCTTTTTACCGGTTGGGACATCTTCTGGATATATGCCCAGGAGAGGTATTGCTGGATCCTCCGGTAGTACTATGTCCAATTTTCTGAGGAACCGCCAGACTGATTTCCAGAGTGGTTGTACAAGCTTGCAATCCCACCAACAATGGAGGAGTGTTCCACTTTCTCCACATCCTCGCCAGCATCTGCTGTCACCTGAATTTTTGATCTTAGCCATTCTGACTGGTGTGAGGTGGAATCTCAGGGTTGTTTTGATTTGCATTTCCCTGATGATTAAGGATGTTGAACATTTTTTCAGGTGCTTCTCTGCCATTCGGTATTCCTCAGGTGAGAATTCTTTGTTCAGTTCTGAGCCCCATTTTTTAATGGGGTTATTTGACTTTCTGGAGTCCACCTTCTTGAGTTCTTTATATATATTGGATATTAGTCCCTTATCTGATTTAGGATAGGTGAAGATCCTTTCCCAATCTGTTGGTGGTTTTTTGTCTTATTGATGGTGTCTTTAGCCTTGCAGAAGCTTTGTAGTTTCATGAGGTCCCACTTGTCAATTCTCGATCTTACAGCACAAGCCATTACTGTTCGATTCAGGAATTTTTCCCCTGTGCCCATATCTTCAAGGCTTTTCCCCACTTTCTCCTCTATAAGTTTCAGTGTCTCTGGTTTTATGTGAAGTTCCTTGATCCACTTAGACTTGACCTTAGTACAAGGAGATAGGAATGGATCGATTCGCATTCTTCTACATGTTAACAACCAGTTGTGCCAGCACCATTTGTTGAAAATGCTGTCTTTCTTCCACTGGATGTTTTTAGCTCCCTTGTCGAAGATCAAGTGACCATAGGTGTGTGGATTCATTTCTGGGTCTTCAATTCTATTCCATTGGTCTATTTGTCTGTCACTATACCAGTACCATGCAGTTTTTATCACAATTGCTCTGTAGTAGAGCTTTAGGTCCGGCATGGTGATTCCACCAGAGGTTCTTTTATCCTTGAGGAGAGTTTTTGCTATCCTAGGTTTTTTGTTATTCCAGATGAATTTGCAGATTGCACTTTCTAATTCGTTGAAGAATTGAGTTGGAATTTTGATGGGGATTGCATTGAATCTGTAGATTGCTTTTGGCAAGATAGCCATTTTTACAATGTTGATCCTGCCAATCCATGAGCATGGGAGATCTTTCCATCTTCTGAGATCTTCTATAATTTCTTTCTTCAGAGACTTGAAGTTTTTATTATACAGATCTTTCACTTCCTTAGTTAGAGTCACGCCAAGATATTTTATATTATTTGTGACTATTGAGAAGGGTGTTGTTTCCCTAATTTCTTTCTCAGCCTGTTTATTCTTTGTGTAGAGAAAGGCCATTGATTTGTTTGAGTTAATTTTATATCCAGCTACTTCACCGAAGCTGTTTATCAGGCTTAGGAGTTCTCTGGTGGAATTTTTAGGGTCACTTATATATACTATCATATCATCTGCAAAAAGTGATATTTTGACTTCATCTTTTCCAATTTGTATCCCTTTGATCTCCTTTTGTTGTCGAATTGCTCTGGCTAGGACTTCAAGTACAATGTTGAATAGGTATGGAGAAAGTGGACAGCCTTGTCTAGTCCCTGATTTTAGAGGGATTGCTTCAAGCTTCTGACCATTTACTTTGATGTTGGCTACTGGTTTGCTGTAGATTGCTTTTATCATGTTTAGGTATGGGCCTTGAATTCCTGATCTTTCCAAGACTTTTATCATGAATGGGTGTTGGATCTTGTCAAATGCTTTTTCCGCATCTAAGGAGATGACCATGTGGTTTTTGTCTTTGAGTTTGTTTATATACTGGATTACGTTGATGGATTTCCGTATATTGAACCATCCCTGCATCCCTGGGATGAAACCTACTTGGTCAGGATGGATGATTGTTTTGATGTGTTCTTGGATTCGGTTAGCAAGAACTTTATTGAGGATTTTTGCATCAATATTCATAAGGGATATTGGTCTGAAGTTTTCTATCTTTGTTGGGTCTTTTTGTGGTTTAGGTATCAGAGTAATTGTGGCTTCATAGAATGAGTTGGGTAGAGTACCTTCTGTTTCTATTTTGTGGAATAGTTTGTGAAGAACTGGGATTAGATCTTCTTTGAAGGTCTGATAGAACTCTGCACTAAACCCATCTGGTCCTGGGCTTTTTTTAGTTGGGAGACTATTAATGACTGCTTCTATTTCTTTGGGGGATATAGGGCTGTTTAGATCATTAACCTGATCTTGATTCAGCTTTGGTACCTGGTATCTGTCTAGGAACTTGTCCATTTCATCCAGGTTCTCCAGTTTTGTTGAGTATAGCCTTTGGTAGAAGGATCTGATGGTGTTTTGGATGTCTTCAGGATCTGTTGTTATGTCTCCTTTTTCATTTCTGATTTTGTTAATTAGGATGCTTTCCCTGTGCCCTCTAGTGAGTCTGGCTAAGGGTTTATCTATCTTGTTGATTTTCTCAAAGAACCAGCTCCTTGATTGGTTGATTCTTTGAATAGTTTTTCTTGTTTCCACTTGGTTGATTTCACCCCTGAGTTTGATTATTTCCTGCCGTCTACTCCTCTTGGGTGAATTTGCTTCCTTTTGTTCTAGTGCTTTTAGGTGTGTTGTCAAGCTGCTAATGTGTGCTCTCTCTAGTTTCCTTTTGGAGGCACTCAGAGCTATGAGTTTTCCTCTTAAAAATGCTTTCATTGCGTCCCATAAGTTTGGGTATGTTGTGGCTTCATTTTCATTGAACTCTAAAAAGTCCTTAATTTCTTTCTTTATTCCTTCCTTGACCAAGGTATCATTGAGAAGAGTGTTGTTCAGTTTCCACGTGAAGGTTGGCTTTCTATTATTTATTTTGTTATTGAAGATCAGCCTTAGTCCATGGTGATCTGATAGGATGCATGGGACAATTTCAATATTTTTATATCTGTTGAGGCCTGTTTTGTGACCAATTATGTGGTCAATTTTGGAGAAGGTACCATGAGGTGCTGAGAAGAAGGTATATCCTTTTGTTTTAGGATAGAATGTTCTGTAGATATCTGCCAGATCCATTTGATTCATAATTTCTGTTAGTTTCACTGTGTCCCTGTTTAGTTTCTGTTTCCATGATCTGTCCATTGGTGAAAGTGGTGTGTTGAAGTCTCCCACTATTATTGTATGAGGTGCAATGTGTGCTTTGAGCTTTACTAAAGTTTCTTTAATGAATGTGGCTGCCTTTGTATTTGGAGCATAGATATTCAGGATTGATAGTTCTTCTTGGAGGATTTTACCTTTGATGAGTATGAAGTGTCCCTCCCTGTCTTTTTTAATGACTTTGGGTTGGAAGTCAATCTTATCAGATATTAGAATGGCTACTCCAGCTTGTTTCTTCATGCCATTTGCTTGGAAAATTGTTTTCCAGCCTTTCATTCTGAGGTAGTGTCTATCCTTTTCTCTGAGATGAGTTTCCTGTAAGCAGCAAAATGTTGGGTCTTGTTTGTGTAGCCAGTTTGTTAGTCTATGTCTTTTTATCGGGGAGTTGAGTCCATTGATATTAAGAGATATTAAGGAAAAGTAATTGTTGTTTCCTGTTATTTTTGAAGTTAAAGTTGGCATTTTGTTCTTGTGGCTGTCTTCTTTTAGGTTTGTTGAGGGATTACCTTCTTGTTGTTTCTAGGGCGTGGTTCCTGTCCTTGTATTGGTTTTTTTCTGTTATTATCCTTTGAAGGGCTGGATTCGTGGAGAGATAATGTGTGAATTTGGTTTTGTCGTGGAATACTTTGGTTTCTCCATCTATGTTAATTGAGAGTTTGGCTGGGTATAGTAGCCTGGGCTGGAATTTGTGTTCTTTTAGTGTCTGTATAACATCCGTCCAGGATCTTCTGGCTTTCATAGTCTCTGGTGAAAAGTCTGGTGTAATTCTGATAGGCTTGCCTTTATATGTTACTTGGCCTTTTTCTCTTACTGCTTTTAGTATTCTATCTTTATTTAGAGCATTTGTTGCTCTGATTATTATGTGTCGGGAGGTATTTCTTTTCTGGTCCAGTCTATTTGGAGTTCTGTAGGCTTCTTGTATGTTCATGGGCATCTCTTTCTTTAGATTTGGGAAGTTTTCTTCTATAATTTTGTTGAAGATGTTTGCTGGTCCTTTGAGTTGAAAATCTTCATTCTCATCCACTCCTATTATCCGTAGGTTTGGTCTTCTCATTGTGTCCTGTATTTCTTGGATGTTTTGAGTTAGGATCTTTTTGCATTTTACATTTTCCTTGATTGTTGTGCCGATGTTCTCTATGGAATCTTCTGCACCTGAGATTCTCTCTTCCATCTCTTGTATTCTGTTGCTGATGCTCGTATCTATGGTTCCAGATTTCTTTCCTAGGGTTTCTATCTCCAGTGTTGCCTCATTTTGGGTTTTCTTTATTGTGTCTACTTCCCTTTTTAGGTCTAGTATGGTTTTGTTCATTTCCATCATCTGTTTGGATGTGTTTTCCTGTTTTTCTGTAAGGACTTCTACCTGTTTGATTATGTTATCATGTTTTTCTTTAAGGATTTGTAACTCTTTAGCAGTGTTCTCCTGCAATTCTTTAAGGGATTTTTGTGCTTCCTCTTTATTGTCTTCTGCCTTTTTATCAGTGTTCTCCTGCATTTCTTTAAGTGTGTTATTAAAGTCCTTCTTGAAGTCCTCTATCATCATCAGGAGATATGCTTTTAAATCCGTGTCTAGCTTTTCCGGTGTGTTGGGGTGCCCTGGACTGGGCGAAGTGGGGGTGCTGGGTTCTGATGATGGTGAGTGGTCTTGGTTCCTGTTAGTAAGATTATTACGTTTACCTTTCGCCATCTGGTAATCTCTGGGGTTAGTTGTTATCGTTGTCACTATTTAAAGATTGGAGCAGAAGCTGTGTTCCACTCACCAGCAGTCTCTAAATCCTGCGGCGGGGGTCGTGGGTAGCTGACGGTACCCCGGTGCTGGTCCAGCCGGAAGAGGCCTGTGGTCCTACTCAGGCCGTTTTTCTGCTTCCCTAACTAATGCAGTCTCTGGTCCCGCGTGCAATTGGATTGGAGCAGAAGCTGTGTTCCACTCTCCAGAAGTCTTAAGATCCTGTGGTGGGTGTTGTGGGTAGCTGGTGAGTGTCAGCTGACCCTGCGCCCCAGCTGCACAGGTGCTTTTCTGACCGGAAGAGGGTTGTGGCCCTATGTAGGCCGGATTTCTCTCTCCCCAACCAGAGCAGTCTCAGGTCCCAAAATCCTGCGGCGGGGGTCGTGGGTAGCTGGCGGGTGTCAGGCAACCCTGCGCTCCTGCTACCCCGGCGCTGATCCAGCCGGATGAGGCCTGTGGTCCTACTCAGGCCAGTTTCTGCTTCCCTAACTAATGCAGTCTCAGGTCCCGCGCAATTGGATTGGAGCAGAAGCTGTGTTCCACTCACCAGCAGTCCCAAAATCCTGCGGCGGGGGTCGTGGGTAGCTGGTGGGTGTCAGGCAACCCTGCGCTCCTGCTACCCTGGCGCTGATGTCATTTCCATTTTAATGTTGACCC
This sequence comes from Mus caroli, assembly GCF_978045245.1. Taxonomy (NCBI): domain Eukaryota; kingdom Metazoa; phylum Chordata; class Mammalia; order Rodentia; family Muridae; genus Mus; species Mus caroli. The sequence goes on from NW_028227272.1 coordinate 69,619,124, forward strand.
ATTAATAGACGTGTGTAATGACCTACCACAGATAAGGTGCACATAATTGCACATAATTTACGGAAGTAAAGTTGGCACAATTACTCTGCTGCCTTAGCCAAGCTCTTCAAAGTTTGTTTTCTTCTTTATTCACCTAAATAGGCCTTAAGTTGTCTGTTACATCAGAATCTTTAAAGCTAGGTACATAGACCTACTTAACATTCATAACTGAGTGTACCCACCCCTCCTATTGACACAGTAGACAACTACCACATAAGATAAATCTGATAAGGTTTCCTCATTGGTTCAAAGGAAAGCCAGTCCTCCACATGTTTAGGATAGGGAAGTCATCTCTTTTGATCATTCTATGGCAGTCATAATAGAGTAAGTGAAGCGTCATGAAGGAAGAGGGATGTGATGAAATGCCCATGGCAGTGGCGATTGCAGATAAGCGTACACTGTCCAGTAGATGCAGCATGTGCCTATCTATGCTGAGGTCAACGTCAAGCACATTAGTACAGAATGAACCTGCCAGCTGAACATACAAAGGAAAAAAGCCAGATTCTTGAGGATATTCAAAGCTCCCTTGTGTATAAACCTTTTCTTAAAAATAATATAGACTAGAGACTGGGATTTTAAAAAATTATATTAATGCCCCATGAAGGAACTTGGATAATTTATTATGACTTAATTTTCATGCAAATCTCACCACCTGTTCAAAAACACCTTTACATGAAATCTATATGTAAACTGACTTCCTTCACTGGGAATTTGCTACACATTTCAAGTTCCTTTGGGAATGTGGCCAATAATATAATTGCCAAGATAGCAGTAGATTTCTACTGCAGATAGTGGAAACTTCTAACCAGTTCTGTAAAACACTTGTAAGCTAAGAGAAGAAAGGACTCATGAAAACAACTGTACTCATAAAGATAACCTGAAATATAACCAGGTCGAGGGAATTTCCCTATGTTAACCAGAAAATGTCAGGAATGGGAACAGAAATTGTTCCTGGTGATTTGCTGCCTGTGCCCTGGACTACTCGCTACCTGACCCTACCATCCCTTGAATGTTGGGGGTGAGATGGCATGGAATCAACAACACAGACTCAGGGAGCAGGTGAGAAACGCTGTAGCAAGCCTCTTAATACCCTCTATCCATGCCACATTGGTCCCGAGAAAGCATCTCTTCTAAACAGCAGTTCCTGATTGGCTGGCATTGTCAGTGCCAGCAATCCTTGGTCTCTCAGGCAGTCCTCAATTAGGTCCTCCTTCCTGCAGGACATGCTTTTGAGGCCTTTGGCGTTAACAAAGAGATGGCCCCGCCATTGCTGCTACATGATTCTAATACTATTTATAAATTAGCATTTATGTATGTATGTGTGTATATGTATGTATGTGTGTGTGTATGTATGTATGTATGTATGAGCAGCCTGAACTCTGCAATTAAGCTAATCCAGTTTTTTAAGAGCAGTAGACTGAAATTCTTTTGATCCATGGTCTGTGGTTCTAGACTTCCTTGGCTTTCTCCTTTCATCTCCACTGTTTAGCATTCTAAGTCAATTTTTTCTGATTAGAAAACCATATTTTGGATTTCCCCAGGGCTAAGCTATGACTTTACTGTGTACACTTCATTGATGTGAACTCTACATTCTGTTCATATCTGACAATGAAGATTGAAACTGAAGTTATCTCATGAAACTAGGAAAGGGTAGAGGACAACTTCTTATTTTTATCATTTAGCAATTAATTTCTAATATCTCCTTCATTGAAAATAATGACATACCTCAATCTATAATGTCTACATACATCAAAACATCATATTGCATTCCATTAGATATATTGGCAAATATCTTATCAATTGCCAAAAAGAATTGAAAAACAATAAACATTATATAAAAGCCAGGAAACTACAGGTACTTTCCAGACTTTAATAACTACAACCTAGCAAGCTCATCATAATATATTGATGTTGTAAGTCATGAGTGCATGCAATACATTTATATATCATAGAATGCGTGAATGGGCTACTGTACTGAAAGTAGAAACCACTGAGGTTATTATAGATTGAATTTCCACTGTCATAAAGTAAATAATAATAATAATACATTGTTCATCTTAAGGTTTGCAGTCATATGTAACTAGATACTTCTTGAATGACATTTAGTGCAGTAGGTATGAGAACCACACATATTGCCTTAATTCTAACCATGGTTCCGTACTTTCCACATTATTTGGTTTCTATCCCTCAGGGTTTTTTTTTTTTTCTAATTTTAGGATAAGGATAAATATAACTGTTTTATAAATGTGATTTTAAATATTAAGTGAAATAAATACAGGTGTATTATAGTTCTCTAGAGAAACAGAACTGATAGACTATAAACTGGATTTCCTAAAGTGGCTTATAGATTATGGTCCAACTATTACAACTGTTGTCTCCAGTAGTCATTCAGTCCACAAGACTGGATGTGTCAGCAGGTCTTCAGTCAGAATCTCAGACATGGGCTCTGATGCCAGTGAGGAAATGGATTTATACCAAGAGTGAAAAGAAACAGTCAAAGAGCAAGAGCTTCCAGAGAAAGCCCAGGTTAAAGGTGGGTCTTATGACCTCAGGTGTTATGGATTTAAGGGGGATCTTTTTATCGCAAATGATGCAATTATCTAAAAATCGATTACAGGTATGCCCACCGACTTATGTTTTTCATTAGTTCTAGACGTGGTCATACAGAAAAACAAGAATAGCCATTACAACAGGTATATACAAATGTACATATGAACATATATACATATACATACACATAGATTAAAATAGTAATTGGAAGAATTGTATTATTTGCTACTATTACCAAAACCTAAATTTGAAAACACAACCCATTGATTCTTTTCATTTCATCTCATATGAGCGTCATATTTTTAAATAGCCTTATTAATTATTTGAGAAATTCTTTCTTCTTTTTTAAATTGAAAATAGATTAATCTCATGTCATGCATTCCAAACACAGTTTCCCCACACTCCTATTCTCTCAGATCCCCCTACCTACGTCCCCTCTCCCTCTATCAACTTCCACCCCATCTCCATTCAGAGAAGGGCAGGCCTCCATAAGACAACAACCAAACATAAAGTGTGTGTGTGTGTGTGTGTGCATACATAGATAGATAGATAGATAGATAGATAGATAGATAGATAGATAGATGATAGATAGATGATAGATAGATAGATAGATAGATAGATAGATAGATAGATAGATAGATAGATAGATGGAGATAAGTAGAGATAAGGCATAAACCCTCACATGAGGCTGGACAAGGAAACCCAAAAGAAAGGAAGGAGTCCCAAGAGCAGGAAAAGGAGTCAAAGACACATCTTCTCCCAGAGTTTCCACCCTACCCAACTCTTCTGAAAGATTCCACATGCATTTTGATCGTATCTAATTACCACTCTATATCCACACCACCTTCCCCAACATCACATTCTCTGTCTCTGTCTCTCTCTGTCTCTCTGTCTCTGCCTCTTTCTCCCTCTCTCTCTCTTTCTCTCTCACACACACACATATGCACACACACATATGCACACACACATTACACACACACACACACACACATCACACATAAACACACATAGACTTCTTTTTGTGCTTCTCATTTATTCCTGGTTGTGGGACCATCCACTGTAGTGAAGTTTACCAGGAGTTACACCTTCTAAAAAAGAAATTTCTCCTCCCCTGAGAAGCCATCAAGTGTTCATAGCTCTTCTGTGTTTTGAGGACTCATGAGTACCTTTGCACTCCATGCTAAAACATTGACTTGCTTGATTACATGCATGCCTTGTGCAGGCAGGTGCTGTGAGTTCATGACAATCAGGCAATCCTGTCATATCCAAGATATGTTTCCTTCTGAAACTCCCTGAACTCTGTATTTTACAATCTTCCCACCCTCTTTTATTTTTTCATGATGGAACCTGTGTCTTGTGCAGGTGATACAGATTTTCTATTTATGACTGGTACTTCATGTTTTATACTCGACTCTTTAATGTAGGGAGGCACTTATGTATATCACTGACATATCAAATCCAGGGTCTCTCACATTATTGCTATTTGGATTTAGCTCAAAACAATGTCTGCACATTTGCAGCTCTTGTACCACATCCAATATCAGCAAGACAGAATTTTGCAGTCATCTTAGAGTTTTGTCTTCCACATAACACAATGAGTATTTTTGAATGTATATATTTTCCCACACACCACATTACTTTGAAAATTCCTCATCTACCTTCTGTAATAAGGTGATATTCTGAACTCTCAGTGAACTCTTGCCTACTCATAAACCATCCAACATGGACTAGACAATATCCCCATTTTTTAAAGTAGACAACAACACTGTCTACCACTTCTATTTAAGAGTCCACTGCTTTAATGTCAAAGGTAAAATTATTTTCCTGTGCCCAGCTGACCTTGAATATTTCAGCCAATTCCCTGCACTTGTTTTTCTTTGTCTTCCATTATGTATGAGCCATTGACCTCTGAGAGCCCCTCCACAAGTTTTGTCTTTTAGGGATAGCATTCCATCTGATGTGCTCTGACATCAACCACTACGATGTCACCCTTGACCTCCTCGGAGTAAGCAGCTCCCTCTCTCTGTGAAATCCTCCTGCTGATCCTGTACATCTCAGTTCATACATCATTTCTCGAGAGCAGCCCACCTGATAAATCTCACATCAATCTAAATTACTTCCATCATTATTTTCCTCCATTCCTTATTATAATTATTAATTGCATAGAGCCTCTGTGTGGATTTAACCTCAGTTGTTTCATTTATATCAGATGGATGAAAAATTTTATACAACTTTTAGCTATTTCCTTCTGGAAAACTTTCTACCCATACTCAGTTACCATCCAGTAAAGAAACAATTATTCTTTGCTCCTGAGCCACTGTACCCTTTCTAAAAACCCATTGGTAAGGAAGAGGATGTGACTCTTAGCTGTGGCAGAATAAAGGTTACTCCTGAAAGAAATGAGAAAAGTATCTTGTGCACATGTAAGGCATGTTTCTACACTCAGCTGATGGAAAAATAATTTATTAAGACTAAAGCCAACTGGAGCAGGAGCATAAATCCTGCCTATAAATATAAGTATGGGAAAAGCCATTTTGTTTCTGTTTTTGTTTTGGTTCATTTGTTTTTTCGAAGAAAGAGAAAGAATGCAGCTGTGGGTAGATAGGGAGTTGGGGATATCTGGGAGCAGTTGAAAGATGGGAAAGAAAATACTCAAAATAAATTGAAGGATATTCTGAAAAATATTCTTTATCTAAAAAGTGTAGACAAAGCAGAGAAATCACACATTTTCCTGCTTTTAATACTGAAACTGCCATCTGATCTCATAAAAAGTTCTTCTTCCATGAAAATCCATGTTATTGAAGCCACTTTAAAAATAAAACAGATGTCAACACTTTAAATTTTGTTAAATATAAACTATTCTATCTTTCAAAAAGTATGTCCAGAAAACTCAAAATTAGTGAAATGTCTTCAAGAAAATGCTCATTTTATTGTTCACTGTTACATAAAGACTTTTATACTATAGAAGTGTAACTCTTGTAATTGAAGCACAATACCTTTTACAAGTGCTCCTATTAATCAAGTTTTCTTCATGTGATAGCTCTGTGAAAAGTAACGCTATAATTGGTCCTTTTTTGAACACTAATTTTCATGAGAAATTAGTATATACATAAAAATATTCTTAAGATCATAATTCACTCATACATTATGAGTAGTATATTAATAATTTATATTTATATTAATATTTTATTCCTGAGCCATGATGTGGGCTGCATGCAGCTAGTTACATACACATAGTTATATAAATTTTCCCAAATATGAAAAACAATCTAAATAATACAGTATTGAAAGTTTGTAAACTATTCTATAATAGGTAGCCATTTATTCCCCCTAAGAACTCAGTTTTTATGTAGTCTTTCATGTCATAGTGAATTTGATGGTAGAATAGTAAGTTGCTTATGTCTTTCTCACTTTTTTTGTTTTTGTTTTTTTGTTTTGTTTTGTTTTGTTTTGTTTTGAGACAGGGTTTCTCTGTGTAGCCCTAGCTGTCCTGGAACTCACTCTGTACACCAGGCTGGCCTCGAACTCAGAAATCCACCTGCCTCTGCTTCCCAAGTGCTGGGATTTTAGGCGTGAGCCACCATGCCCGGCGTCTTTTCACTTTTTATACAACCTTCATTCATTAGAATCTGGTGCTGTACCCTACATAAGAGCAAACTCAATAAATCATATTTCATTTTATCACAATTCAGTAAGGTAAAATAAATAAGGAAAGTTATCACAAAGCAAATAACTTCCTTAGAAAAGCAGCAATAAGTCTTCAACTCGTAGAAACAAAAATAACACAGTATGCTCAGAGAATTCCTCATACTTAAAAGCAACACAGAATCAATATTTAATTATATTTGGTACATTTTAAAAACACTCTTTTTAGCAGATGTATCCTTCCTCACTCCTCTAAAGAGGGTTGCCTAATATAACATAGTATCCCTGGGAAGATCCGAGAACAATATCAAATGTATCTTGAAGTAACACTTATAACTGAGTCTAAGTCTGCTAGAGGTCACTTCACTTATTTATTTATTCATTCCTTTATACTACAAACAATATAATGAATAATTAAATCTGTGGACTATAAATATTGTGTGGGGGGAATCTTTTTAAAATCAGTGGAGACAGGAGACACTATAGAGATCTTAATCTCTATGTTTGCAAAGGACACAGCTACTGAGTCAAGAGTAGCAGTAAAAGGATACATTCAAGTTGGACTTTTAAAACAGGAAAACTTTTCTCTAAGAATGGGAAGAAGACAAAGCAAGGCAGCCAGAGGAAGTCATGCAACAGCACTGGTTTATTTGTAAGACCTTGAAAGCCATGCTTATTGCCCCATGCTCATTCTATGGTGGAATAATGGGAAAATCTCCCTCTGTACTCTTCAGTGTAAACATCCAAATGTTCCACAAAAGCTCAAAGCAGAAACTATACACATGCAGCACAATCAAGTGGCTCTTATTCATATGTATTTGTAGTTAAGTAGTTAACCTTCCAAAAATGAATGTCAGCCTTCCTTAGGACTAGTCCCATTCTAAGTTCATGTGGGATATACAGAATATTTCTGTCAACAGTAAAGTTCTACTGAACAGTATCATCTTACAGTCTTCGTCTTTCTTTCCCTAGAGAGGCATTTCAAGGAATCCATATGGAATTTCAAATGTACACTCCTCTAACGTGTCTGAGTAGGGCTGAGTTTTAGTTAAAATAGTTATAAGTGCTATTTCAAGATACTTTAGTAATCTTTAAGGTGCTTTAGAAATGATACATGGTTTAAAATGTTCTGCTATGGAAAAAATTCTAGCTAAAGCAAATAGTAAATGCATAAGGCTTAGTCTCATAATTTATTTATGTTGTATAAAAGAGAAATGTATCTGATTGTGTTTCATTATCATTGAATTTCAAGGATGTCTGGTTGCCTTTCGCAATCTCTGAGCATATAAACCCTTCGCTTTCTAATATATCTGTCCAGATCATCTATGTTATATGCATTTGTGCTCCTGGTCATGTAAAGATCTCAAATTGAGCCTCAAAACCAGAACCAAGTTCAAATGGATTATAAATACATTATATTACTTTTCTTATCTTTCCTCTAAGTCAACAAGTCAACATCATGAACTCCTTACTACATCAGACTGCCACTTCTGACATATTATGCTATATTTTTCTATTTAAAATGCACACTTAATGAGTTAGTATATTTATCATTTTAGTAACATGAACATATATGATAAAGCTGAAGACAGAGATTCTTTTTTAAATGAGTTTTATATTATTAAAAATGCTGATATGCACACAGGCAGACACATATATGCACAAACCTTTTTCCTTTCTTTCTTTCTTTCTTTCTTTCTTTCTTTCGTTCGTTCGTTCGTTCGTTCGTTCTTTCTTTCTTTTTTCTTTCTTTCTCCTTTCATCATTCTTTTCTTTTTTGTCAAGTAAGATAAAATTATAAACATGCTATAAGGCCATAATTTCCAATATTATAATTTCCTCGTCCCTATCTTATTTTGCTCATGCAATGTCATAGTTATGTAGAGAAATATCAATGAAAATGATCATTTTCAACTGACATATGGGTTTGTGCCCATTCTTAATCATATAATATATTTAATAGAGTTAAATGAGTCTTACCAATCAACAATCACTTTAGATACTTTTTAAGTGATGTAACAGCATTTTTCTACAGTCATGTTTATAATTCATACAAATGTTGAGTTCATAAGCCCATTTAACGTTTACTTTAATATACTGTGATATTAAAAGTTTAGTGCATATCTTAGTCTGTCCAGACCACTATATCAAAATGATGTAGTCTGAATAGCTTGTTTACAACATAAACTTATTTTACTATTCTAAAAGTTGCTATTTGTGGTGGTTTGAATATGCTTGGCCCAGAGTGTGGCACTATTAGGAAATCTGGCCTTTTTGGAGTAGGTGTGTCACTGTAGGAGTGGGCATTTAGATCCTCCTCCTAGGTTCCTGGAAGACAGTTTGCTGTTGGCTGCCTTCAGTTCAAGATGCAGAACTCTCAGCTCCTTCTCCAGCACCATGTCTGCCTGGACACTGTTATGCTTCCTGCCATGATGATAATGGACTGAACCTCTGAAAATAAAACAGTCTGAATTAAATGTTTGCCTTTATAAGAGTTGGCTTGGCCATAGTGTCTCTTAACAGCAATAAAACACAAACTAAAACACTATTAAAGATCAAAACAATCAGTATCAGGGTAGATCCTGTTTCTCATTTCCCAGAAACATGTTCTTACCTGGTAGAAGATACAAGTGCATCGCATCTTTCTTCTGTAGAGGTACTATCCACATAACAAGATCATCTGCCAAATGCCTTCACGGCTTAATACATTTGCCTTGTGTACTGGTTTTTCAACCACGGATTTTTAGGAGTGCATAAATTCATACTATAGCAGTCAGTAAGCTACTTTGATTTTGGTATGAATGACTCCATGTCAGTGGTCCCATGAAAAACTGGTGATATGGAATTATAGCTCTCAGAACACAAAGGACTTGAGCTCATTAAGCAAAAAGAATGCTCATCTTTTATGAAATATATTAGTGCAATTAAAAGAGCATAGACACCTCAAAATTAAGTGTCAAAAAGCAATGAAAGAGCTGACTATGGGCGGTACCAGTGAGACCCAAGCATTTGGGAGCTCAGGTAGGAAGGAGGAGCCTCAGTTTTAAGTCCTGTTTGCAAAGTGTAATAACGTGAAGCCTTACATTTTTTACAAACAGAAAAATCATTATATGTGTTTATGCAAACAGCACATAAATACTAAATAAATCATGGAATACATTCAGATTCTAGGTGAATATATACAGTGATCTTACCAAATATTTGTTTTATATGAAATATCATATTTATGTGATATGTTGCTAGAATAACAAAAGGAGACATATAGTCTATATTCTTCCTGAAAAAAAAAGGTTTAAATGAGTGCTAACTTCCTGATTATGCCATAAACCCAAGAAGCAACACAGCTCTGCTCTACATTCAGAACCCACGCATATACTCAAAAATACTTACATGGAAAACAGCACAAACAGTTTAAAAATTTTTAAATGGAAAAATAGATGTCTCTAACAGACTAGATGTTAGTACCAAAGATTAAAGGCCCCAAAAGATTCATCACATCAACAGATAAAATGTTAATCATTTATTAATGCACATGCCTTTGATCCTCCACACCTATTAAAGAGTGTGAAGTGTAGGACTGCTGTTTTCCCTTGCAATCTATATCTCTTGAACTCAAAATCTAAGTCTGAACAAGATCAACTTTGTCCTTATTTAAAGAAAACACTCTCATCAAATGTTGATGTTACAGTCTAGCTTTCTGCTTCATGATGCCCAGTGTTTGCCTGAGGTCACATAGTAAATTAGTGGCAAAACCAGTGTTAAGAACCAGGTTCACTACTTCTTCAACAGTTTTCTTAATACCTCATTTAAATCACATGAACCAAGTTAAGTTCAAATCTGTACATAGGAAAGCCTAGAATAGATCATGTGATTTTCTGTGAATTTGCCAGAATGACTTTAATTATTTTTATGGATTTTGCCTATAGTTGGGTGTGAAACCAGATTTTTTGCTTTACAGATTAGATTATATCTTAGCCAGATTAGAAAATATCTCAGAAACCCTGGCAGAGTGAGCTAATCTTGGGACCATCTGTTTTTTGGATTGCTTGTGGTATTTTTTTTTCCAAAGGAATTCTGCCAACACTTTTCATGTCACTGGCTCTACTCTGAGTGAGTGAATTATTCAGTGTTGGAGAAAACTTATTCTCAGCACCAGGTTTTAATTTTTACAGTAATTGATTGAGAGAAGACATGGGATTCGAGATGATTCACTCTACATAGTGATTCTCACTTTCGTACAATATTTAAGAATGCTCATATGCTTGTAACTTCTACAGACTCATAAAAAATACCTAGAAAAGACAATAACAGAATCTTGGTGCTTGAAGAAAAATCAGAAATCTCTTACAATTTGCTCTTAGTTATCTCTTGTTGATGATTATCTAACTTGTCAAAAAAGAATCAATTCCATGTAAGCAGGAGTCTAAAAATGAGGAATTCCCCCCACCCCGAGGTCTCCACAGCTCTGAAGAACTGTAGTATGCCTTTATCTATAATGATGGTGCCAGATAGAGCTGTAAAATCTTGAAGAGACTAGTGAGGCACTCTTTGCATTCTAAACTCATGACAGTAGACATTGATGACCCACATACTAGGTTTTTACTACTTTATTTATCTACCTTATTGGTAAAATTAAAATATGACTACATTGTGTTTTCCACACACCCTCCCTGTCAGCCTCCAATCCCTCTCATATACCCCCCCTTTTTTTTTTACTGTATCATCTTCATGGCATTTTTTCTTTAATTGTTAATGTGTGTGTGTGTGTGTGTGTGTGTGTGTGTGTGTGTGTGTAGATATACATACAGATAGATCCTTAAATATATAAATACAATTTTCTCCATCCATATCCAAGAATGTTACTAGTATGTGTATGACTTCATGTCTGACAATTTGTTGTTGGATAGCTAACTAGTGTGTTATTTCCTGAGGAAAACTGTTTTTCCACCCGCAGCATTACTTAGTTGTCTGTCATACTTTGTCTAGGGATGAGACACCATCCCTTCATCTGCCAAGAGAGATTTCCCTTCCATGTTAACCTGTCTATTGTTGTCTTTGTTCATGACTTGCTTAAGAAACCATGTTGATGAGAACTCATGGATATACCTTCACTGATGTTTCTAACAGATGCAATCCTACAGCAAACTTCCTGTTCCTCTGGTTCTAATAATGCTTCTGCCCCCTAAACCATGGTGATCTCTGAGCATTAAGTGTAGGAGTTATGTTGTAAATGTCTCTATTGAGACTAGGTACAACACAGTCTCTCCGTTTTGATCTGCTATGGATTTCTGTAATAGTCTGTTGTAAAGTGAAGTTGCATTGATGGGTATATGGGTAGATATTGGAAATGTAGATAAGAATTGTGCTTGTTTAGTAAAGAGTTAGTTTAAGTTCTCTTCCAAGATCCATCGTTTCCTAGCTCCCGAAAATTGGTTAGGTTTTCATTAACAAGGCATAGTTTTCCTCTTGTGGTGTCTGCTTCTGCTTCTGCTTCTTCTGCTGCTCCTGCTCCTGCTCCTGCTCCTGCTCCTTCTCCTTCTCCTCCTTCTCCTTCTCCTTCTCCTTCTCCTTCTCCTTCTCCTTCTCCTTCTCCTTCTCCTTCTCCTTCTTCTTCTTCTTCTTCTTCTTTCTCATCCTCCTCCTCTTCCTTCTCCTTTTCTTCCTCCCTTTCTTGCTTTTCTCGTATTCCTTCTCTTCCTCCTCCTCTTTTTCCTCTTCCTCTTCCTCTTCTTCTCCTCCTCCTCTTCCTTCTCTTCCTTCCTCTTCCTGACAAAACCCAATTACTGCTGCCCATATGCTTGCTCCTGAGTATGGCATCATCCCACTAAGGTATGAGAAACCTATTAGTGGTACTGTGAAATTCTCTTCTCTCGACATGGCATGGCTGATACACACCCAAAAAGTTACCACAGTTTTAGTTACATGAACAAGACCCTCACAAGAACAACCAAGTTAAAAAAAACAAAAACAAAAAAAAAACAACAACAACAAAAAACACCTTACTGTTCTAATTGTCAACCGCCCAGTATCAGACATAAAATGGTTCTCTTTCCTTTATAAGTGTTTTTAATAAAACTAAATACTGTACAAAAATAAATTATCCACATAAAGCTCCCAAGACATGTGGATAAATAGAGATAAATGAGGAAATTGAGTTCTCAAAGGCCTTTATTTCTCCCAGTTGTATGTAAGGAAAGTTAATTGATAGTCTTACAGCCTTAATTCTGAGTAATTACTGCTTACGTGTGCTTCCTCTGGCAGGTACTGTGATTTTCACAGTGAGCCCAGGAAGTAGAAGTTGTCATTACATCTTACCCAGAATGAAACGTAAGTTTGGTTACAGTTGTGTAGCTCACCAAATGAGCACATTTGGAATCTTGTCAAGTGAGACAAGTCAAGCTGACACTCAACCCTGTGCTTTGTTCATTTCCGCAAGAGGAATAACACAGGGACCCGGCTTTTGCTCTAGGTGAGTTGAGAGATGCCGGGAACTACATTAAAAATCAATCTAGCTGCTGGGATAGAAAGAAAGAAAGAAAGAAAGAAAGAAAGAAAGAAAGAAAGAAAGAAAGAAAGAAAGAAAGAAAGAAAACTCCTGGAAAAAATACTTCAAACCTACGGGCACATTGCTGAGATCATTTCCAGCACTTGAGTCCATCCATAAAGTTTTACAAGACCAGAAAGAGATCTTGCTTAAAACAACAACCTTTGCCTAAATGCTTTCCGCCATAAAAGGCACCCTCCTCCAGTCTTGATCCTCTGGGTAGATAAACACAGGCTGATCCGCATAGCCTAAATCCTAGCTCTATTCCTCTGACCAAAGGAAACAGGAGTGACTGCACCCAGACACAGCCTGCATTCCTGCTTCTTTAAATCACCAGCCACTGATGTGCTGTTCTCAGTCACACCTAGGAAATCCTTAACGTGTCCTCTCCAAGCTCTTTTGCAATTATGCACTATCTTCTGCTCTAGACACAATACAGGATCTTAACTAAAAGTACATCTGTTTCCCCAAAGCCCAGGAATACCCAGATTCCAAGTTTCTGTGGATAGGATTATAATCTCTTCAAAGGAGGTCTTATTGAGTGAACAAATACAAGCAAACAGCTGAGCACTAAGAACCTGTGCAGTGTCTTTTCAATAATGTACTGTTTAATCCGTTCTCATTTGGGGCCTTTAAAAGTCATGTGTTTACTCTGCTTCCCACATCCGGCCACTGCTTTTATTTTCATATTTTTTTGTCACTTGACATTACTAGTGATTGTGTAAGAACAGCAACTGTTAAAAAAGAGCCAAACTCTAGAGGAAACAGAAGGTTCCAGAAGTCAAACAGTACATGCTGTTTAACGTAGAACATAGCACTACAAAGTAACAGCCAGTCTGTAATAACTGAAGAACAAACGTGCATTGGTGGCAACACCAAAAATACATCTGCTTGTTGGCAGCAGATATTTCAGTATCCCATCAAGTCAACTGCTCTAGGGATTGCCTTGGGTCCTGGTGTTTTTTCCTACAGCTCTCATTACCTCCTACTCAGAAGCAAAGCAGGAAAATTGACCAGCAATCCTTTAAAAATATTTAACCAAGTGATAGGGAAAAGTGAGACACACACACAAAATAAGAAATAATCCTGCTAGTGTTTATTACTCAAACACACATAGACTATCAAATGAATATACAATCTGTTGTATAGGATTATGTTATTAGATAACTTGTTGACATTAACTTCATATCTAGGAGCAGGGACGTTAACAATGTAGAACCTTTTAAAGTATTGTGCAATTATACTCTTAGAGCACAGACATAGAGAAAGTAATCAAGGAGCTAAAGGGATCTGCAACCCTATAGGTGGAACAACAATATGAACTAACCAGTACCCCCCTGGAGCTCATGTCTCTAGCTGCATATGTATCAGAAGATGACCTAGTCGGCCATAAGTGGAAAGAGAGGCCCCTTGGTCGTGCAAATTTTATATGCCTCACTACAGGGGAACGCCAGGGCCAAGAAGTGGGAGTGGGTGGGGGAGCGGGTGGGGGGCTTTTGGTATAGCACTGGAAATGTGAATGAAATAAATAACTAATAAAAAACAAAATAAAAAATTTAAAATAACAAATGGAAAAAAAAGGAAACAGTCACTTTCTGACTTACCAATCAGAATTGCCCCCATTCATCATTTACCTATAAATCCAGACCATCTTACTCTCTATAGCATACCAGTATCTTATAAAATCCTCTTTTATAATCGTACTCTGCCCTCTTAAATAAGCCATAAGATTATGTTACCCTTCAAAGAACCATTCAAAATGGTTCTTTGCTGGTGTGAGCATAGAACCCATTCAACCACAAAGTGCAAACATCCCACAAAGTTGTGATGAGACCCATCACCAACATTACATACATTGTTAATGTGTGTAATTCTCTCCCATTATGGAGCTGGCTTTGTTCTACTTGTATCAGTAACACATGTGTTCTAAGCATCATAGATAAACACTGTGATGAAATGTTACCCATAGGTGACTCCTGGCTTCTCTGTCTGGTGTCAGAATGACACTGGGCTTTATTCTATTTTAGTACCCGGTATTTTCTTACTTATCAGAACATATTAAGAGCTACTAAGTTTCTAGAACAGTCACAAATGGAAATTATACAGTATTCGATTCTCTATTTCTCAGTCTAGTCCCATGGCAACAGGTGCCTCTTACTTTCCTCCACGACCAAATGAAGCAGGGATGGGGTAACCATATTTTTCTCCTTTGTACTTACACATAATAGATGTTTATGTCTGTGTGTGTATGATCACATTTAATGGAATCCATTTTCCTCTAGTTAGACTTTGCCAAGCTAAAAGGACAAATAGTATATATAGTATTTTTTATTTATTTTTAGGTGATAGTTCCGCTTCAAATTAAAAAGATTCAGTGTCTTATTAGACCTTTCAGTGGTTAAAAGTGAACGGGATTTTTCAAAAGCCTTCAGCAAATATGAAATGTTACTGTGGTATCCAACAACTTCCTCTATCAACAAAAAGGTTATAAAAATAAATTTCAATGTGATTTGCAATGTGTAGCCTTAGTTTACTCAAACCCAGCCTTCTTAATTATTGAAGTGTTACATGGCATTATTTACAGAGCATGAGAATCTTCATATTTGAAACAGAATATTCCTTAAGAAAAGAGAGCATTCTTAATAACCCCAGGTTAAACAAAGAAGGATAGAGAGAGGCAGGACCCGGGCACCAAATTATGAAAGTTAAATCTAGGAAGTTAAGATGCAGATAAATTTTAAAACAAATTTCCCTTCTTTGCCATTCTTAGATAGTTGCTTAGTCCTTTACTCTTTAATTGTTCTCTCATAGACAGCGAAAATTTAGAAAATGCACCAATATCATAGTTATAATAACTGGAAGGAACTCATTCGCAGTCAACACACCCCGTGTTCGTCATGCATCAAGAGAATGTGGAGACCTGTACAGATCTGTAGATTCTCCACTCATGAGGGCATCTTTTCCATGCTCAGCCTGCCTGTTTCATGGGTGCCAGAGGAAGCACCAAACCCTCCTAACACCAAAACATCACTCACCAAGTTTTCATGCTAGATTCAGTATTTAATCAATGTATATATACATATTTTCAAGTATAGATATTTATTCATGAAGTAACTAAATGCTATAAAATAAAATGTATTTTTCCAATTAAATTTTAAATTCTGGAACTTATAATATGTTTCAGGACTTAAAAGAACTTTCTGATCATCCAGAGGACCCAGATTCAGTACCCCAAATCCATATGAGATAACTAACAAACTAACAACCACCTGTAACTCCAGCTCCTGGGAGCCAGTGTCCTCTTCTAGCTTCCACAGACATCTGTGCAGATGGTACACACACACACACACACATACACACACATGTACACATTCATGTACACACACACACACCACACAAACTTGGAGATAGATATGGATGGATGGATAGATAGATAGATAGATAGATAGATAGATAGATAGATAGATAGATGATAGAAAAATAGAGATATGCAAATAGATGATAGAGAATTGTGAAAAAAGTTAAGAAGTTCTAGCTCTGTATTCCATTGTAAAGTAACAAGTTAATACTTTATTGTCAGGATCAATACTACACATGAAGGAACTGTAGATTTCAGAGAATCAGAAACTTCTCATACATCCCCTTTGAGAAGAGCTCATTTCATGTCAAAATATTATATACACAGACTGCTAATGGCTCAACCTAACCTTTTCAGTTTTATAAATGGGATGGAAGTGATAAAACATCTAATAGAAATAATTCTTCAATTTTGATCTTTGCTCTTTCCCTTTGACCATGATATGTTCTTGCCGTGTTAGACAGGAGAGTCAATAGTTTGTTGTCAATCATGAGGTTGTGGAGAAAACCATCAATATATCAAATCAGACTATACTGCTAAATTTCAAATATTTATGTGGATAAAATACATTTTCTCCTTTAAAAAAGTGTTCATCTTGTGTTTTCCAGTTCACAGTCTTTTTCAGTTCACAACCTTATTGTAAGTGGAAGAATATTTTCATGTACTTGTAGTCAAAGAGTTTAGGGTATTCTCTGATGCTATACCACTAGCAAACTGTAGCTCATACTCATTGGCAAACCCTTACATCATAGTCAATACCAATAAGGACAAGTGCCTTTTTGGTTCTGGGCCAGTGTCATTTCAAAGCTATCTAGTCCAGAAGTACTGGAGCCAGACTCTGCCTTTCTATTACAATAACACATGATAGAATACATGCAGAAACAGATCATGGAGTGATAGTCTTTGAGCTTACATAGAATAGAAACATCCACGTAGCATAGTAAAAAAAAAAAAAGAGAGAATCTAGGAGTGAGCATTCAAAAGGTGAGATTGCCTCAAAGAGATGCCAACTATACACATAAAGTGAGAGAGGGTGGGAAGGAGGAAGGAGGAACAGACAGAGAGGACAGGGAGGGAAAGAGGGAGGTATGGACAGATGGAGGGATGGAGGGAAGGAGGGAGGGAGGGAGGAAAGATCTTTTTCCAGACTACACAGTGCTCTCAGGAAAGCACATTGTGAATGGGAAACAGTGAGCCTTGCATTGTCCACATCTTCCATTGATTGTACCTCCTTTAAAAGAAGGTTCATGGCTATTTTTTTTCCAGAGGATGCCAGACA
The DNA here is from genome assembly GCF_978045245.1 of Mus caroli. Taxonomy (NCBI): domain Eukaryota; kingdom Metazoa; phylum Chordata; class Mammalia; order Rodentia; family Muridae; genus Mus; species Mus caroli. Next base: position 69,636,539 of record NW_028227272.1, read on the forward strand.
TGGATAGGACCTGCTACTCAGGCCCAAGCCATCATACAAGTCCAGATATACTTATTAGATTATCATACTAATCTTGCTATACAGCTGGTTTGGGGGTGCTAGGAGAGTATTTGCTCATTTACACCTGCTTACCAACCCTTGTGACGTGGCTTGAGGATGTGATCAAATAACTTACCTAAATGCACACAGTTACCGAGGATTTGAATGAAGCTCAGAAACTCACGTTCTCAGTCCCTATGCTATGCCAACTCTCCACAGTTGCAATGCAAACATTATCATGTGGGTGCCTATGTGTAGCTTGGTGGTGGGTGGGGAGGAACTCAACCCTCCTTATCAGATTATACTTCAAAGAGTTGTGTGGCTAGAATACATTTTCTATTAAAAATAATGTGTTCATCTTGTATTTTTATCTACATAACTATTTGAAGGATAATCTGATAAAGAGGAGGAGTTCCTCCCCACCCACCACCAAGCTACTTTGCCATAGGGACACATAGGGATTTTATTAGATATTCATTTCCAGTGGCTATTGCAAAGATTCTCAAAGATCTAAGCAGAGAAGAAACTAATAAATGATCATCAGTTAACACCAGCAACAAAGAGGAATAAGAGTCAGATAATTATCTGATCAAATTCTCTTGTAGGCCGTGCCAGGAACTTGAGCTCCATCCTAAGTACCAATCACTGATGGAGAAACAGATGGAAAAGGACATTGTTTGTGTCCTAGATAAACCCAAAGCCCAGGCTGGGCAGGGGGCAGCACAGCAGTTGAAAGTGGAGTTTGCTTTATTTAAAACAAAGAAAGCAACTTAAAATTTGGTTTCTAGGTTGGGTTTGTAGGGGTGGGGATCGGGGGTTGTTGTTTTTGGTTTGGTTTGGTTTGGTTTGGTTTGGTTTGGTTTGGTTTGGTTTTTGCAACCATTACAATATAAAATAGAGCATACCAAAAAGCACGTCTTCCTTCCAATCCATAAAACCAACATATGGTGTGATTTTGCATTGATGCATACAACTATTAGAATCCAAAAGTAGAAATAATTCACAAAATTCAAGATCAATTCATGTTATTATGAAACCAAATGCCCAACAGTCAATTTGTTCATACTATTTACCCTAATCAGACATTGTGTTTTGAGTCTTATTTTCTGTCATAGTCAATATTTAAAATGAGTTTTAGAAATATTCCTAATTATAGCAACCTTACTATCCCTTATGGTCTCAGTTATCATGACTGAATATTTTTCTTTAAAATTTTATGGATTTACCTTTTATACAATTAATTTTGACTATGTAACACATGGAAATAACTATACTGTCAGGTAACATGATTTTAATAAAAGTATTTTAAATAGTACAAAATATCATAGTGTCCTTTGGCCACTAATTATCTCAATAAGTGCAAACAATTAAAATTATTCACTATGTTATTTACTTACTTATATATTATTTATGTATTAATGAAGTTACTTTATTGTTATCTTTACAAAAATTAACTCAACTGAATTCTACGTAGTATTGGCCTTCCAGAATAATTCATCAAAGCAATTTAGTAAATGACTTCTACCAATTTTTCACATATGTATTTATAGCACAGATGTAACTGATTCCACTTTTAAAATATGAAACTTCCCCTGTGTGGTACATTCTCAAATTATTTAATGCAGCATTTCTAGCTTTGGAGAATTCTTTCTTGCAACTCCACTTTAACCTGAATGGTTACTGTTCCTGTTCCTTTAGTGCATGGCCCCTCTTTGTTTACTTGTTTATTTTTAGTGGGCTTTGAAATATCATTTGAGGGAAAAGCCCATCTGATGTCAGTTCATTCTTTATTGAAGTTCCACAGAGTCAGCCAGAGATAAATGGAATTTTCTTCTTCAATCCAAGGCTTAATTATGGTAATTAGTCTGTGCAATTTGTAAAGTTTGGCAGCCAATTCAGGCCCTAATATGCATAAGCCTCTTTCTGTTACAAATTGAGTAGGTTTTAATCAGTTTTTAAAAGACAGTGTCTCACTATGCCTGTGTGCCTTGCTCTCTCTCCGATTTCGAGACTGAACATTGTTTCCGACTCCGCAGCATCATTAGCAGGTTAGATATATATTTTTTAATATTCATGAAGCTTTCATCTTCACATTAATCCCCCAGCATCTGTGATTATGATGGGCACTTCGGGGATCTGTCTTTTGTGTGCCTTTGGAGAATGAAAGGCCCCAGCAGTTCCTGGCAGTAAATTAACCCTCACAATGCCGCTTAGTGCCAAACGCCTTTGAAATGTTGCCTTCTGCTCTGTTCCTTTCTGTGTGGATTTCACACTGATGGTTGATTCTCTCAACAGAGCCATGCTTCACTTCATTCTGACAGCCATCTGGGACACTAAGGTTTCTTCCACACACACCCTTTCATTGAAGTGCATATCTTTCACTAGTTGTTGTTTTTTTCCATCCTTTTCCAGAATGTGCCTGCTAATCAGTTGAGTCTTGGTTACTCATTCTCATTTCACAACGTGGATCTGTGTGCACAGCGGGGAACTTGTGTGCGTTTATGCAATTAATTTTGTGATATTCCCTGGTCAAAATAATTTTAGAAATCTTCAATAAGTTCTACTTTTACCAGGGTTTCAGACATGCCTCAGATGTTCTCACATGAACTGCTCAATTCAACATCATTTTTTTCATTATATTTTGTATTCTAAATAACATACTGAATATTCCTGGAGAAGAAGTAACTTACATATATCATCGTTTACCAGGCTCTTTTGTGTTTAGGTAAATAAATGTGTCAATAGAGAAAATGTCAAAACTTCGGGTAATTAAGGAGTCCACATTATAGTGATGACTTATTTGGAACTTTGAGATCCCTCTCATTCTTGCAGAGAAAAGTGATCTGCTAAGTAACCACAAGGCCTTAGTATTCAATAAGGACATCTATGTTTTGCCTCAAAGAGAATAAAATTTCTAAAAGGAAATCAGGGTACCATTTCCATAATGGGATCAAAGCTAAAATAAAATATTCTATTAACATATACCTTTTAAAAATAAGCATCAAGTTGTGAAGATTAAAAAAAAAAAAAGATGTATTTCAGGGGAAAACCCCAGGCAAAAGCCAGTAATACATCATAGAAAACCAAGAAAGGCAAGAATAGCAGACTCTCAAGCTAGTACAGAAATCCACATAAGTCCAGTTCAATTCTCAAAAAATGAATAGCTTCAACAACAAGCCACTCTTTCCCAAATCTCTTAAATTTATTTTAAATCTAATATGAGACAGTCTATCAATGCAGGCTAGTTTATATGTCAACTTAAAAGGAGTTAGGGGCTTGAGAGATGACTCAGTGGTTAAGAGCACTGACGGCTCTTCCAAAGGTCATGAGTTCAAATCCCAGCAACCACATGGTGGCTCACAACCATCTATAATGAGATCTGGTGCACTCTTTGGGGGTGTCTGAAGATAGCTACAGTGTACTTACTTTACATATAATAAAAATAAATAAATAAATAAATAAATAAATCTATCTTTATTTTTAAAAAGGAGTTAAGATAATCTGGGAAGTTAGGATAATCAGGAGTTAGGATAACCTGGGAAGACAGAATCTTAATTGAGTAAACATCTCTATAAGATTAGCCTATAGGCAAATATGTAGGGCAATTTCTTGGTTAATGCTTGGTGTGGGAGAACCCAGCTCACTATGGACAGTGGTACCCCTGAGCTGGTATTCCTTGGTACCATAAGAAACCAGGCTATAGAGTAAGCCATGAGCATGAAGCCTGCAGGAAGCAGAAGCCCACCAAGGCTTCTGATTCAGTATCTGCCCTGGCTTCCTCCAGGAAGGACTGTGATTTAGAAGACTCAGCAAATAAATCCTCTCCTAACCGAGTTACAAGGCCATGCTGTTTTCTCCCACTAATAGAAACCCGAAGACTCTATCTGTAGCCTTCATTAAATAGGAGAAGAATAGACTTTTCTTCCTTGAACGACAGAAGTGGAAGGTGGTAGGGTAAATACTAGGGTAGGGAGGTCTGCCCATCCTATGTATTCCTAGCCCCTTGACATCATAGTCTTTTATAGAAATAAAAACTTTTGAATTGAAAGCTGAAGTGTGATATAACTAAAAATTCAAAATACTATAAAACCCCTCATTCAGCTTTGCCAGAGTATCTCTTATATTCCTCATAAACAGATTATTTTAATCTTATTCTCTGTTGAGACCGAGACACTTAAAATGCACTCACTACCCACATACATAAGGAGGGACACTACAACCTAATGCTTTGCAGAACATACAGTTTAAATCAACTAATTACAAGATTTTCAAAAGACCCAAGGAAAAAAGATATCATGTTTGGAGAATGACAATATATATAGTGTAATTGTCTTGGATGAAAGAAGATTCTCATTAAAACAGTATTCCTCAAATATACCTAAGCCTACAAATTATTCTAAATATATAATTGAAGGAGATTGCTCGTATAAATAGCTTTGGTATCAAAGTGCTATTTTGGCTATCTCTCTCTCTCTCTCTCTCTCTCTCTCTCTCTCTCTCTCTCTCTCTCTCTCTCCCTCTCTCTCTCTCTCTTTAGGAAACTGAGTGAGCAAAAGGCGCATTTTCCTTTTCAGATTGTGACCTTAACTGGAGAAATGTCCCTAATGCTGCTCCGCTTGCATACATTACGAGCAAAATAATATACACTGGGGAGTGTTAGGGTATGAAATTTGTGTGTTTCACAAAGGCATGTCATTTGAACACGCAATAGAACTTTCTTGACGTTCCTGTCACCTGCAAGACTCTAAGCAGAGGGACATCCTTAGGGCTTAGCTGTGGCTCAGTTGCACTTTTTTCACTATTATTTAGATAGAAACCAGAAGGAACCCTACCCTGGGGTAGCTCGTGGATTAACCTACCCTTCAACTGGCTCAGTTTGAAGATGGAGAAGAAAGAGGATAACCAGAACATAGCCAGGCCTTCCTGTGTTTATTATGTTGTAAGTTAGAATACACATTTTCTCAAATGAGAGGCATACAGTTCATACAGTGTGTATTCATCACTATAGCATCTCATCTGTGGCTTAGAAAAGTTCAGAAAATGATAAAAAGAGAGTCACTTGTCAACAATATCCATAATATTAATAATTGTCTATTAACTATTGTGGCTGAAAGCCATTCTGTCACATGGTCATATTTGAATAATGTCTCTAGTCATCTGGGTAAATTTCTATTATGTGTATTACAGGAGATTTTCCCAATTATGACAATAACTAGAAACCCTTTGTAAGCTTCAAGTATTTTGAGTAGTTGAATTCCAATTTGTAAACAATGTGTGACACAGATAAATCCTGGAGAATTTTTCTTCAGGATTTGAAAGGATGGTAAAAAAGATAATGTGGGTAAATTATGTAATGTGATTCAGGTAGATGAACTCCAACATTTGTGTAAATCAAAATTCAGTTTTGGATAGCCAAATCTCAAAGCCACATTCTTGCCACTTCAGTCCCTATAAAGCCATGTGAGCAGTGCTTATTTGATTGGTGGTCTGTGTTCTCTTTTCATTGCATGACCCTTCTGACTCATACAGTCTTTCCTCCCTTTCTTCCACCAGGGTGCCAAATCTCCAATGGGAAGGACCCAAGAGAGACCTCCAGTTTAGACTTTCTGTCTGTCTGTCTGTCTGTCTGTCTGTCTGCCTCTATCTACCTATCTATCTATCTCTCCATAATATCTGTCTGTAGGTCTCTTCCCATTAATTGTAAGGCAATCATCAATGAGTATATCAGAAAATCATTAGGAATTATTTCACTGAATTTCTTTTTGCCAGTCATGTTTGGTTCTGCCCTAGGTCTCTCTATATCCAGTCTTTCTTTCCTGCCCATTCCGGATGTGCGGGCATGGGCTGCCTCTCCTGGCATGGGCCTTGGGTTAGATCAAACATTGGTTGTCCACTCTCACAAGTTCTCTACCATCATTGCCCCAGCACATATTGCAGGCAGGAGACATTATAGGTTGAAGGTTCTGGAGCACAAAAGAGACTATAAATCTAAGGTAAAGGCTCCATCCAAGCACTAGCTTGGCACCTTGGCACTATGTGGATATTGTAGTCAGCAATGGAAACTCGCTGCCAGTATGTCTGGAGAGTAGCCCTCTGTCCTAGCATCTGCCTGGATTATTTGGGGATCTATATGGTACCCCTGCTCAAGCACAATTCAACTGAATTTCACATCAGCCCACCACTAGTCTTTTTGGTACAACAGACAGATGACCAGCTCAGTCAACCTGCACTACCCTCAACCAAAGAATGGATAAAGGAAATGTTAACCTAAATAATGAAGTATTATTTAGCTGTTTTTTAAAAAGGACATAAAATTTGTTGAAATTTGCAGGCAAAGGGATGCAACTAGAAAAAAAATCATATAGAGAAAGGTAACCCAGACCCAGAAAGGTGAATACTGGACGTAACCACTTATAAGTGGATATTGGCCACTAAGCGATCAAGACATTTTAAAGTTGGGGATTGTCTTTATAAATTATTGTCCACTAATATGATATTAGCATTCATCTGCAAGTATTTAATCCATGAAAATCATTTCTCCTTTTGGTTAGGCAGATATGGAAAAAAATAAAATCTTGAATTTGAAGAAACAAATTATATATATATATATATATATATATATATATATATATATATATATATAACATTATTATATTATATGTACAAATAATATATATATTACCTTCTCAGATGAATAGAGAAATACCAAATAGGAAAAGGGTTGGCCACTAAGGCATGAAGAAGTAAACTTGAATCACTAGATCCCATGAACAACTGAGCACTGTGGCATACATATGTTATCCCAGTGCTCTTACCATGAGAGGGGAAGCAAAACCAAGAGAATCCTTGGAAGCTGATGAGACAGCTTCTTGGCCTTTGCAGTAGCAAACACTAGAGAGATGCCATCTCAAATGAGACAGTGAGAGGCAACACGTGAGGTTATCCTCTGACCTCCACACACGTGCCCTGACATGCACACACACACCCTGACATGCACATATACACACACACATACACACACACACACACACACACACACACACACACGCACATCATACACATACACAGAAACATATACATATCACACACATAAACACACACATATATCTTAGAATCAGCAAAAAAATTCATAGTTATAAATAAAAAGAGTATTTCAAATTAGTTTTGGTATTATTATTATTATCATAATTATTATTATTATTTTACAGAGCAAATTTGCCCCTCTTCAAGTCCCCCATCCCAGAGTACTTCCCCCATTTTTTCCCCTTCGCTGCTGAGAGGGTGCTCCCCCTCCCCCTTCCCTGGAATATCAAGTCTGTACAGAATTAGGCACATCGTTTCTCCTGGAGGCCAGAAAAGGCAGTCCTCTGCTACACATGTGTTGGGGACTTCAGACCAGCCTGTGTATGCTCTTTGGTTGGTGGCTCAGTCTCTGGGACCACCCAGGGTGAGTCTCTTGGTCTTCTTATGGGGTTGCCATCCTCTTCAGTTCCTTCAATCCTTCCCTTAACTCTTCCATAAAGGACCACAACCTCAGTCTAGTTGTTAGCTGTAAGTATCTGCGTCTGTCTCAGTCAACTTCTGGGTAGAGCCTCTCAGAGGACAACCATACTATGCTCCAGTCTGCGAGCGCAACATAGCATCAGTAATAGTATCAGGGTTTGGTGCCCACCCATGGCATGAATCCCACTTTGGGCCAGTTGCTGGTCTGCCATTTGGTCAGTCTCTGCTCTATTTTTGTCCCTGCATTACTTTTAGACAGGAACAATTTTGGGTTGAAATTTTTGAAGGTGGGTCAGGGTCCTCCACTGGGGGCCTTGTCTAACTACTGGAGGTGGTCTTTTCAGGTTCTGTATCCCCTGGCTAAGGTCACCTACACTGAGTCCTGGAAGCCTAGTCATACCAGGTTTCTGGGACTTATTAGAGGTTTCTCATCTCACCCTCACCCCCTGCAGCTTCACATTTCCATTCATTCTCCTGCCCTCTGGGCTTCTCTCCTGTCTCCCCCTATACCTGATCCTTCCCCCCTCTCTCCTCTCCCTCTCTTCTCCCTCTCCTCTCCCATCCAGGAACCTCCCTCTCTCTGACTCCCATTATTATTTTGTTTCCACTTCTAAGTAGGATTAAAGCATCCACACTTGTGCCTTCCTTCTTACTTAACTTCTTAGTGTCTGTGGAACTGACTCTAAGAACTGAAAGCCAAAACACATACACAGAGGTCCTTTACACTCATTTTTAAACATTCCCTTTCTTTGATCCATTGTTCTAGATTTATTTAAGAGATATTAATTCCTGAGAAGAAAGGAGCTGTTAAATTCACTGTTAATCACAACCTTTGTGGTCTAACAAGGCATCATTTTCTACCTCCAAAATAGACTGGGAAACATCAGTCACTTGCATGTCACTTGTTAGCGTAGACATGGAAAGGGCATGCAAACTAGTGTGTTTCATGGAGAGAAGAGGATAGCAACTCTAAATTTATGTACAAGGTTTTATGAGCATTTCAGACCTTCTCCTAGTTGGAAAGAAAAATGTTGGAACACCCCAAGTCTTTGAAGCAGATAATTGACCACACTGGTGGACTATAACGACTGCTGCTAAGCTGCTTTCTGCACTTGGATTAATTCCAGAAGAGTGGCCTCCTATTGCTAAATTGAACTGGAAACATATGTAAAATTTCTGATAAATAGCAACCTGAGTAATACCCCATGAACTCTGACAGCATTTTCGGGTTAAACAAGATGTGTGTTAACTGATGGGCACTAATAATGATTTTATCAGTAACTAGTGGGTCAGTGACACTCTGGGGTAAAAGCTTGAAGCTTTTATTTGCCTCTCTGCTCTTGATTGACATAATGACCCTGAACTTCAATATGGGGTGAATGTTTTACAAAAGAGCAGAGAAACAGCTAAAACTGAGAGCTAGCCACACGGTTTCCTGTTGGTAGGAAAGGGAATGCTCTAGTGATCTCTCTTCTCACTTCTCTCCTGAATGCTCACATCACTTCCACCTCCTCTCCTACTCCTCTCATTTCTCTCACTCTCTCTTAAATTTATGACTACTTATAGTTATTTTATTATTATTATTATAAACACACACGTGTATGTATATGCCTGTGTATGTGTGTGTTACTGATTTTATTTAGTATTCATCTTTTAGGTATGTGTTTGGTACTAACGAACAGGGATCAGACAACTTAGCAGAGAGCTCTTACCTAGAAAACTCTGATTCTGAATCTTTACATTTGATTATATCACCTGAAGTAACCATCAGAGCTGGAACAGTGGGAAAGGACCATGGACTCAGGGGGAGTAAGGAGCTCTGTGGAGGAAGATCCTAAGACAGATGTGCTGGGGGGGGGGGACTGAAGGACTCACTGGAAAGTGGAGGATAATATAGAGGGAGAAAAGATAAAATAAACTAAGGATGTTTGAAAGACACATAAGGAAACCTATTGTTTTATAAACTTGCTTGTAAATACATATAATGTGCGCACTTGTACATGTGTGTTTATTTGTATGTGATTTATGTGTATGTGTATGCACATGTGTTTGTCTGTGTGTGCATATGGATGTATGTGCAAGTGTGTGTATTCGTGTGTGTGTGTGTGTGTGTGTGTGTGTGTGTGTGTTTTACACCACACAGGGTAACAATACTGCCCCAAGAGCCATAGACTAATAAAAACCCCAATGCCAAGCATGGGAAACCTCCCTTGGAGCTGGTGGGACAGGGGAACAAGGAAACTCCCAAAATGACACAGGCTATTGTCATTGTCCTTGCTTGCTTTCTATCCACTTACTTAATAAGTTAAAACTCAGAAGAGTGTGTATGTTCAAATGCCTGTTGACTTTTCCTATTTAAGATGGAAATGTTGTAGGCCTTACCCTCTACCTCTTATAACCCATGCCCCCAATATCCAGGGTGTTCCCTGCTCATCATACTTTCCATAGTAAGAACTGAAGGAGAGGAGAGAGAGAAGGTGGGAAAAATATAAATACGTATAAATAAATATATAAATATATAAAGCACCCATGTATGATTTGTTTTTAAAACGATAAATTAAATAGTTACAAAAACAAAACTGCAGAGCCTGTGGAAGTTCCAACCAGATTTTAATATCCACCTAATATTCCATTTGGTTCAACCAAAAAGAAAAGAAAACAAAACAAAACAAAATCATTGTATGTGGTTTTATGTCACAGCTAAGTACTTACCAAATTTACCCTCTGTTAGTGCTGTGATTTCAATGCTTAAGTAGGGGGGGGGGGTTATGCTGTGTTTCTGTCATTTAAAACTTTTACTCATGACCAGGACCCATCGTGCCTCACAGAGATCAGGGAGGCTGGATGGGCGTGACCTAGGTCTTATGGGTGTGTAGCTTGGTGTTCTTGTTCTTATTAGAATCATAACAGTTGTAGCAGGAGCTGTCTTTGACTCATTTGCCTACTTTTGAGAACGTCTTCCACCTACTGCATTGCTTTGTCCAGGCTGGATGTGATGGTATGTGCCTAGTCTTTTTGTAGCTTATTATGGAAAGTCCTGCTCCTGTCTGAGGGGAGGCAGAACAATACTAGATCAAGGAGAGAGAGAAGGTGGGTAAGAGAGACTGAGGGAGGGGAGAAAAGGAAGGGGAAACTGCAGTTGGGATGTAATAATTGAGAGAAGAATAAAAAAAGTTAAAAAGAAACAAGAAAAACCCTTAGTCATGGAAGAGGCTTACCTCATTTGATCCCATGGATCAAAATCAAACAACATCAGTAACTACTTGGATGTCTGGGAAACATTTGAAATATTCTAAGTCTACAATATGAAAAGCATTTTTCCCTTTCTACGATCAAGACGAGTAAGTCTAAATTGTATAAAAACGGAATTGTGGAATATTCTCAACAAGTAGAATACAGGTGTACAATATGCCTGTGAGGTGAGTGAAACGAATATAAAAGGATGTGTTCTTATACTGTATTGTCTTTGTATGAATTTATAAACAGGAGTAAATAATAAAATGAATATCCATCCTTTATTATGTATAACTGTCTTGAATTCAGAGTCTCTGTACTTAATAGTTGTTAGGTACTCCAAACTGTAAGTACCTTAAGTTCAAACCACCATGAGCTTCCTGTTCTCTAAAGTACAGTTGCTCTCATCTATGTTTTTTACTTTCCTAATAGTTCTGTTCTCCTCTTCATTCCATCTTTGATACCTCCCCCAAACACTTAAACTCCAAACATTCTCTACTCCCTTCTACTTCAGAACTTTGTTCTGCTGATCATCTTTATTCTTGAGGTTGAGGTTTCAGTTTAAATGTTGCCTCTCCATGGTGGGATTTTTTTTCCTCTTTTTCAACACTCTGCTAGCATGATTCATGTGCAATTCTTGTATGAGAGATGCCATGCAGTTCCCGCATCCTCTGATTCTAACACAGTGCCTAACACGGGGGCTAAATAAGTAAATGGCTGAACAGTCATCAGTGGTTAGATTGACAGCAGCTAGAGACTTTCTAGTATATGAACTTGGCCTCTAAGTTTAAGAGTGAGACAGGCTTATATAATGAAAGGGCAGTGTAGGCAATGCAGAGAGGGAGTTAATAAAGAGTCTTTGAAATTAGTAAGCAGAACTTGCATGGCAAAATCTTAAGGTTAAGTTCAGAAAAAGCAAAATGGACAGCTATAATAATCTTTTGGAGTAGAATCCATTTTCAGTAAGTAAATGAGATCCGGACAAATTTCGTTTGCGATTCATGATATAATACATTTTAATAATTAATTTTGATGAGCATGCAATGCATTGCTTCATTGTGCAAGCTTTTAAGATATTTTTGGAGGTTTTTCTCCATGTCTTCCTCATCTCTCTAGTTCCTTTTTGCACCTTCCTATCCCATCAGTCTTTCTGACTTATGCCACATATTTACTGTGGATATAGCCAGAGAATATAACTCGAGATAGGAGTATATCTTTTGTTTAGGTGTTGCAAGAATCTCCTCTGGATAGATACACTCTGTGCTAGCTCTCCTCTAGAAGTGCTGTTGACCAAGCACACAATGACGAAAGTGATTGTAGCTGCAAATCAAAGAGGGATGCAAATATGTCCAGAAGCTCTACATTCTTTTCTGTATACATTTCTTGGGCCTACAACACATTAGAACCACTAAACAAACAAACATATAAGCAACACCACTAAAACTCACAGTCTCCAAAATACCAAGAGCTTATTGGCCAACATCTGGTCTTTGGCCAATAGCTATCATAGTATAATTGTAATAATATAGAAAACTTGATAGGAGGATGCACCTGACAAGTGCTAATCCAAATTATTCTAAGTTCCTTCTATGCATTACATCACAGAATCCTCATAGAGAATGGATACTATTTATTACATTCCCAATTTTACACATATGAATGAAAATGTACAATGTGCTAAAGGAACTTGCTTGAGTCCCATACCTAATTACCCAAGATTAAGTTCACAGAGGCTTTCTGGCATTTGAATCAATGTCCTGAACACGATTTGAAGACAAGAATACGTCATTGCATTTGCACTGTGTCATTTCATAATTAGTGTGAAGAAGTTTCCTCAAAATGGTAATACTCATCATGGTGTTATGAAGATCGAAGTCATTAGAATTAAGACAAGAGAAATAGAGCCTTTTTTTGGGGGGGGGACAGGGTTTCTCTGTGTAGCCCTGTCTGTCCTGGAACTCACTTTGTAGACCAGGCTGGCCTCAAACTCAGAAATCCTCCTGCCTCTGCCCCCCAAGTGCTGGGATTAAAGGCATGCACCAGAAATAGAGCCTTGATTTTAAGATCAAGCTCTAGCCCATGGATGCTTGCAATGTAGTTCTAATTTTCTAAATTCTGTTATACTCTGGTATCATCTCATATTTTCTGAAATAATATCAAGAAGCCAGAGTGACCTTATTTTTAAAGAAGGATCAAATTTGAAATTTAAAAATTACAGATACAAGCTTAGATGAAGCGTATGCATTAGAGAATGTTTTTACATTGATTCACATACCTTCGAACAATTTAGATGATAGATAATCAGTGAAATCATCAATACTGTAAAGAGCAGAAAATGAAATGACTGGTCATTGTTGCTTCTTTTAGAACATGATTAGAAAGTGAATTATTCACTTTATTAAGTGCACTGGAGACTTAAAATTCTGTAGGGTCACTTCAAGCAGTATGAATACCGTCCTTCATGGGTTGAGAAATCTAAGAAATCTCTTAACTATCAAATACCATTGAGACATTGGTGCTACAAATGCATTAGTGAACATATATTGACACAATAAAAGGTTGCCTTCCACTAGACACCTTGTGAAAATTTCAAGGAAGTTTTGTATTTTATTATTGAAATATGTATCACTTGCTAAGTATAAAAATTACATAAAATATATTTTCCTAAGTGCTAGGAATAATTTAATGGAAAATAAAATTATGACTGTGGGCAATTGAGGAATAATGAGAGTTTAGTTTCTGAAAACTCACCTTAAGCAACCAGCTGTACAAAACTCATGCAAGAACAAGACAGTAGAGATTTCCACCCTTTACTTATTTATCCAGCATTAGCCTAAGAAGGAGGTTGACATAGATATGATAAATTAAACAATTTATTGTGCTCTTATGATCACTGTCTTCTAACTTTGCCCTGAGTCAGTAATCACTATATCATTCAGAGTTCTTAAATAATCAAGAGCAGCAGAAGATACATGTAGGGTTATGGGGTCTCCAGGTCTCCCATCTGTCTGCTCCACCATAGGGCACGACTGCTCTGGGAGGCAGGAAAGGGAGTTGACTGTGCTTACCCCAAGCTGTTGGGCTGTAGGGAAGCCCCAGGACACGGGAGGTGGGGAATCACAGAGTGAGGTGCGGGACAGCCAGAGCAGGCTGGAGGGTGGGCGTCCCTGAGCCTGTGACAAGGCCGGGGCCATCTGGTTCTCAAGCTCTTGGACACCCAGGCGCCGCCACTGGACCAGAGAGTCCTTGGCTTTCCAGCCATTGATTTGGGCTTGGGGTTGGTGGCAACAGTGGCTGGAAACAGAGAGAGGCCTTCTAACTGGAGATTACATGGCAGATCTATAGGCAAAGGCCTTCTCTATGGCTCCCCATGGCGGATCCCAGTGAAAAGAGGTAGTCCATGGATTTAAGTTATTTATTGTCATGGCAGGAAGTGGATGAGTAAAACCGTACCCCACTTCTCAGAGTGGGCCTGAGGATAAATACGTTTTGCAGGGAGGAAGGTCTAGGTAGGAGTACACTTATTGGCTAAGCCCTCCAGGCCTTTAGGTGCCTCATTAAAATGGAGATCTGTCTTGAGCCTATGTGACCACAGATCATGTCTTCTCCCTGTGAAGGGGCTTGGGGTTTTGCCCTTATGTGACTGATGGCCGCAAATCTATGGGGGACTGCCGCTAGTGACAGGGGCCTGGTGGCCCGGAACAGGCAAAGTACCTACAGTCCCTTCATAATTTCTGGAGTTTCAAACCTTAGATCAACTAGGAACCAAGCTACCTTTCCCGGTCCCACAGATGCATAGTAATAGTTGCAATCAAACAATTGTGGAAGCTGTTTAGCGATGTCTGAAGTCTGTCATGGCATCAGGAGGAATCGGCTGAAACCAGAACCCGCTGTGATCAAGTGGAAATTTTTGTGAAAGCATTAACCAGAACAGCTGTGCTCAAGTAGAGATTCTTCCAGAGTGGTTTCATCCCTGTTTATCAGATCTTGAAACGAATGGAATCAAACTCCTTCAGATAAACTGGGTCAACCAGTCTTAAGTGAAGGCAATTGATTATCAACCTTAATCATAGCCCAACGTGTTTTCACAGTTTTGAGATTAATGTTTACTTATAAACCCAGAGACAGTGACTTTTCCAACATAATCGACAACAATAATTCATGGCAGGTTGCTTGATTTGTACATCTGGCCTAGCTTCATGTTGTTTTATTATATGCACCTCAATTATGTCAACAATTTCTTTGGGATGAAATGACATTTTACAAATGATAGATCCAAAAATTATGATATAATTTGGAACTCGGGGGAACCTACATCTAACAATATATCTGTCCATTAATAGAATATAATATAGGATGATGTTTTGTCATCTATTTTTTTTTTCAGTTTTAATTTCTTTATAATTTGTCATTCTGGGAAGATAGGGAGTGAAATCAGAGATGTGCTTGTAGGCCTCTGGAATAACTTTACCTTTCATGCAGATATAAAAGTTGATTAATCTTTGGAAGGATTGCAACAGAACACTACTAGAATAGATACTATTTGAAAGGATACTATAAGAAAGAAAAATGTAAATAGCAACAGTAGTTCCAGCTATTGCAACAGTACCTGCAGTGTATATAGGCTGTCCACACCATGAATACAGAAACAGTAGGTGGGAAGAGAAGAACTGTCTGCTAGTTAAATTATAGAGTAAAGCAATTGATTTTTTTATCACCCCATCATAAAGTGGGACTCCTGATGTTAGAGGACACAAGCTTCTGTACTAAATGTCATACGTATATGTGTGCCTCTGATAGATTTCCTGTTAAAGAAACCCCACTGTGTATTTTTGCCTCAAATTGGTCCTGAGATGATTGCTGCCTGACATGATCTGTAAGTGTTACATACTATGTAGCAATGCTTTTGTTTAAATTCTTTAAGAGCTTCACCTACATTCCTATTAGCAGTTTATCCTTCAATCTATACTATGCATTGCTGAGGACTCATTTATTCATTGTTTTATTTCTCATACCATGGACCATTTTAAACATAAATTTTAGCATAATCCTATGGGATCGTTGGAGGAATTCATCACAGTCTGCTCCTTGAAGCAATCTCACACAGTGTCTTGTCTGTGGTCCTCAATTGTAGAACTGCACCTCCAGGGGAAATTCTACCAAACCCACAATGTCCATAGCAGGCTAATGGCATGGATAAGCACCAAAGCCTGTGACTTCTAAGTCAATGAATGATGAACCTTTCGATGAAATTTACCTTTATATAGGAGATCTCATCCTGTGTTTTATAGTGAATGTCACTATGGACTTGAGGTCCCAGAAATGGGAACTATTTTACAGAAGCATAAAATGTAAACAGGGCAACAATGTGGAAAAACTGGACAGTCTGCGTCGATGAGAGCATGAAATTATAAGGCTGCGAGGGAAATGGGAAGGTAAAATTATCAGATGCTCAGCTTTGAGGTACAAGCTCTGAAGAATCCAGAGATGCACCCTTAAAGAAATAGCTTTCATTTTTATTGTTTATAAATTCCATAAATGTATGTAATTAGTTTTGATCCATCCCCTATTCCTACCATTTAGGGTAAATTTACAAAATCCTGAGTAGCCTCTCAGGGGCCAGATTCCTGAGGAAAACTGACTCTCCCTCTCCCGGTAGCCAACTCCTGCCAGTAAATATCTGCTCAGCCAGGAGTGCAACCTCATGAGCTCTTTCCTCACCTATGATATGGGATAGCTTTACCATGGGCTGGTCTTTTGCATGAAATCACAGATGCTTAGAATTCATAGGTGTAACAGCAATGACATGTCAAGCAAAGACGACAGATATTCACAACTGCTAGCTTGTTCTTACCCTTCTCTGAGAAACATTAAATAATACTTTTATTTAATATATTATAATTAAAATATTACCACATCATTACCCCTCTTTCTTATTCCTCCTTCCAAACCCTCTCGTGGTCCTTCTAACTTTTCCTGTTACTCACTGTCCCCCTCACAAATTGATGATTTCACATTGTTTATTATTGGGGCATAAATCTTTGACTTCTGTAAACTTCTGGCTTTGAGAGTTGATATACAATAGGATAATTTGTCTTATATAAAAGCATTCTTTTTTAATACTATTTTTTAATTAGATATTTTCTTTATTTACCTTTCAAATGCTATCCTGAAAGTTCCCTATAACCTCCCCCCACCCTGCTCCCCTACCCACCCACTCCCACTTCTTGGCCCTGGCATTCCCCTGTACTGGGACATATAAAGTTTGCAAGACCAAGGGGTCTCTCTTCCCAATGATGGCCAACTAGGCCATCTTCTGCTACATATGCAGCTAAAGACACAGCTCTGGGTGTTACTGGTTAGTTCATATTGTTTTTCCTCCTATAGGGTTGTAGAGCCCTTCAGCTCCTTGGGTACTTTCTCTAGCTCCACCATTGGGGACCCTGTGTTCCATCCTCTAGCTGACTGTGAGCATCCACTTCTGTATTTGCCAGGCACTAGTATAGCCTCACAAGAGAGAGCTATATCAGGGTCCTTTCAGCAAAATCTTGCTAGCATATGCAATAGTGCCTGGGTTTGGTGGTTGATTATGGGATGGATACCCGGGTGAGGTAGACTCTGGATGGTCCATCCTTTCATTTTAGCTTCAAACTGTCTCTGTAACTCCTTCCATGGGTGTTTTGTTCCCATAAAAGCATTCCTAAAATAAATGAAAATTTTTCTTTTATTTCATATGCGAAAATGCTACTTTGGAGAATAGCCTAGAAACATAAAGAAACAAGACATCAATAAAGACTTGATATTTCTCCTACAGGCTTCCTTGGATTTCCTTTATATATAATTCCAGATCGTTTTTTGTCAGCTCTTCTTAGTCTGGTCTTCTTCAGTGCATGACCACTATCTGTGTGAACTTTCTTCTGAGTCACACATGGATTATTTCTGACTTTGTGGACTCTGTCTATTCCAGAATCCTCTAGGGAGTCTGAAATTCTGATAAGTCAGAGAACTTTTTACCAATCTTTCTGCTGAAGAGCACAAAATGGCTCTAATGCTGATTACAGACTAGGACAGCTTCCTTGGTTAGCCTAAAATAAAGGCATGATGTGGGGGCATCTCTTCTCCATCCAAAGTGGTAGTAAAAATAAATCAATTCGAAGAAGACAGGCAATTAATTTAGATAACCTCTTTCTTCCACCATTCCATTGTGTCCACAGTGAAGCTTTGGAAAACATCTGAGCAGGATTCCCAGAAGCAGAGTATTGGATTTTGAGTTGCAGGAATCACAAGCTCTGCAGAGTATCTTCTGATTGATCTAGGGAGCATACAATACCTTCTTGCAACAAGCTGGAATAGATGGTTCAGAAGCAGGGGGTAAGGACATTGCAGCAGTTCTCAAAGTCCACGATTGACAGGAATAACCAACTCAGGCTCTGAGCCTATACAAACTCCTAACTAGATGAATAGAATGAACTTATTCATCCCACATGGTGTTACAAACTATTTAAGAAATACAGAAAACTATGGTATACATCTAAATGCAAGAACAATTAGCTTTCTGTAGAGAAGAGTCCAACTAATAATTTTCAAACCTCATTGTTTCACTTTTGATACTGTTTTTATTTTTCTCTTGCAAAACCTTTTGTCTGTATGTAGAGATTATTTTGATAAGAAACCATGCAGAGGACTTCTGTCACAAATGTTAAAGTCAGTTCATGTTTGTGTTTCTTCTTTAAGTTTTGGTACAAAAGCAATTGATTGTATGCTTAAGAAAATAATTTATTACCGAGATTGTTCATTTATAGTTAGAACAGAAATTTAACTTGTTTTAGCAAACCAACAGATTTCTTTTTATCAAAAGAATAATAACCGTATTTTGATATTGTAGAAGAAATGCAGTAGTGAGGGTCACAGGGAAAACTGCTTTGTACATTAATATTGGCTTGGGGACTTGGCAGGCATCTTTGGTCAAGGAATATAACAACCCAGTTATCCTTCTGCCATTTGTTAAATCTGCATAATTAAAGTGCAATTATACATGGTATTGTCTTATAGCAAGATCCTCAGCTGGTTTCCCTTATTAAGGCTTCATGCCACTTTCCCATTTGAACCAAATACAGTTTTGCCATTCTAATGAGGAGGTTAAAGGCAAGCCATGTCTATCATTGTACTATGTGATTACCAAACTTGGGGAAGGACCTCAGGAGTAAAGTATATTTAACAGATACTGACATCGATGTACTATACATGTGCAGCTAAAATGACAGAATGACACGTTATGTTACCTACAATGAAATGATACATTCATATGTGTGGTTTATGTATGTGTTGTGCAAATGGCTTTCAATCAAAATCACAGTGATGTTAGTTTGTTATTGGCAGGTGCTCTTAATTTTCCTTGTTTGAAGAATCTATGGTGGTGTCATGCTAGCACTTCTCACTATTCATCCTGTCAATGCTTGCTGTGGTCATATGAGGGTTCAGAACTCAACTGCTTATCTGGACAACACATTGCACAACATATCAGAGGAGTTGTTTGTATGAAAGTCAAAGAGATGCTCCTCTATCAAATTGAAACTTTAAAGGCTCTGTTTGCTCGGCGTTGATGACTGGAATCAGGCAGCAGTTCTCTTTACAACTTGCTCTCCACCACATCTTCTGAAATGGAAAAGAATCCAATTATGCTATAGGTTTACATCCTACTTCTGAACACTGCCACTAGAGAATAGTGCCATGGTACAGTGAAATTCGGGAGATAATAATATTTGACTTCAAATGAAAAATCTTTGAAATACTTGAAATCTTAAAGTATATTTTTAAAGAAAGTCTCACTCAACTAAAATAAGTATGGATGTACCACAAGAACTTAATAACTATATTAATGTTTGTTTGTTTATTTATTTGTTATGTATTTTTATTTAAATTTTAAAAGAATTCACCTAATAACTTTAGTAGCATAAACACTTGAGCATGCTTTCTGTGTTGTACGATATACTGGAATGCCACTGTATCTTGGAATCTTTCCATATGCCTTTTTTTTTTTTCTCAAACATATGTAGTTCCTGAAGTAGACCTAGCATTGAATTGAATCCATTCAGACTCAACTGAGCACGAAAGATTTTCTCTTTTCCAGTAAAAGCTCCATCATGCTTCCTGGGCTTTGTTAGCAACATACCCATCTGTAAATTATTCACTGTGGCCAGGGAGTGAAAATCTGATAGCCAGACCTGAATAAAATGTCCAACGAGGGACACAGAAACATGAAAGTCATTATAATGACTAGGAAGAATGGATGTGGTACAAACTGATAGCTGAGGAGTAATTTTCATAACTCATTTTAAAGTCTTGCCAGAGGTTAACATAAGAGATATTGACTTGCAAGTTGGCAATCGGTCCAGTAATAAATCTAATAATAGGTTAGTAGCTTTGGTTGCTTCTACATCTGGAATTTCTTAGTACTAAGCACTAAATGGGACTTCTCTTCTACTATTGGATCTGAACTGAAACATCTATAATGATACAGGAAACATTTTTTATATTTCTGATAAGAAGAGTTGATCTCAATGCCTGAGTTCCTTGAGTGCATCATTATTCTGGCTAATAATAATTGGAGATTCTATGATATCGTTCGCCTGATGCTACAAAATGCATTCAATAGACCACTCAAGCTGGGGGGCGGACTCTAATGTTTGAAATTACCCCAGTGGTAATGTACCCATTTGGTATAAAACATACATTCATTACTAATAATCTTGATAGCAAGTTATAAACTGTAGGAAGTTAGAGGTCATAGAGTGCAAAAGTCAACAGAAGCTGTGCAGAAAGCCACAGACGTAAAAACATGGACTATGTGCTTCATCTAATGCAAAATCAAGTACCTTGGCCAATCATCTACTTAGTTCCTCATTACTGGGCCACATTTTCGAGTAATTTGGCATATTATTGTTTTTGTTATTCATTTTATGCATTTCAACTCCAATTTAGTCATTCGTGTTTTTCTCTATTCTTTGCTTGATTTGGTAAACAAACTATATCGAATAACTCTTTTATAAGAACACATTAAAAATGTTTAGATGTGGAGGGTACTTTCTTTTCTTTTTTTTTTTTTTTTGAAGTGCATTTTGGTTTTTATTTTTATTTTTATTTATTTTTATTTTTTTGTAAAAATTTTTTTAAATATTTTTTATTACGTATTTTCCTCAATTACATTTCCAATGCTATCCCAAAAGTCCCCCATACCCTCCCCCCCCCACTTCCCTACCCACCCATTCCGATTTTTTGGCCCTGGCGTTCCCCTGTACTGGGGCATATAAAGTTTGCATGTCCAATGGGCCTCTCTTTCTAGTGATGGCCGACTATGCCATCTTTTGATACATATGCAGCTAGAGTCAAGAGCTCTGGGGTACTGGTTAGTTCATAATGTTGTTCCACCTATAGGGTTGCAGATCCCTTTAGCTCCTTGGATACTTTCTCTAGCTCCTCCATTGGGGGCCCTGGAGGGTACTTTCTAAATCATGTGTAGAACTCAAGAAAGCAGCTTGACTATTAAACACCATCCATATAATATGTTTTATAACTGGTTCCTACACTCACTGACATGAATAAATTCAAAAATAAAAGAATTCAGTGGGAGAGTTTAGCCAACATTATAAAAGAAAAATTCATAAGAAAACATTACAATTAATTAATTAAGTTCACTTATAGTCTACAAAATGGCATCTTCAATGCCGCTCAATTTGTTCATGATATTGTGAGGGAAGTGTTTTATTGGTGACAGTGCTGGTAGATATGTCTCAAAGTTTTCATTGAAATATACCTGTATATGTCATTTACTAAAAATTAAACTGTACGAAGTACTCATATAATTGAAAACTATTAATGTTCTATTGCACTTAGAGTAGCATCCTGTGTTAACTGGAAACAAGGATTCATTTAATCACATAGTACAGTGTAAAGCGGGCCAACAATAAAATAAATAATGGAAATGTAGGAGCTCCTATAGCCATGGTCTGTACTGGCAGAACTTAAAGAACAAAAAGAAAAGAAAGGTAAAAGACCGCGCTTCCCTGTACTTTCTGGCTTTCCAAAGTAAATGAGCACTGGGGATTTTAGAGAAAATTCTCAATCAAGTAGCAAGTACTATATTTGTGCCTACCTAGATTATTTCTTTCTAGATTTATTAGATTTATTTGACTGTTTTTTTTTTAAGTTTTACTTTTGTTATTGCTGAAACAACTTCCTGAAAGTTTTTCTTGGGGAGGGTAAGACTCCTTCTCCCATTGTACTTCAAAGAACTTGGCTGAAAGACTACTTTGCTCTTGGTTCCATCTTAAACGTCACTGAGAACAATTTAACTATGTGATGAGGAGTTGGCACTGGGTTTTAGATGCTGATGTCATGGCTGCCTGCAGTGTGAGGACACTTGAGCTGTTTTTCTTCCCCTGTACCTTTAGATGGATCAGTGGCTTGAGCTGAGTTCTGCAAACAGCACCGCATGGTCTCATTACTGAAGGCTCAGTTGACTTCTAAACAAGGATCTGAGCCTGGTGTGCCAGCATCCACCTCTGCTTCAGCTCGCACTACTCATCAATAAACCATTAGGCACTGCACACAACCCTGTGCCTTGGGGCCAGCCTGTCAGTGATGGTGGACAATAAAAAATTATATGTGTTCACTGCATCCCTGTAGGAACAAAGCTCAAAAAAAAAATCCCTGAAGAGCTATCCCCAATTTAAAAGCAGCAGCAGTAAAAGGAGAGAGGAAGAGAGAGAGAGAGAGAGAGAGAGAGAGAGAGAGAGAGAGAGAGAGAGAGAGAGAGAGAGAGAGAGAGAGAGAGAGAGAGAGAGATTGGGGATATGGGATTTAAATCAGCACCACATGTAAATTTTTTAAAAATCAGTTTTGTAAACAGAGTTAAATGATATTAATGACGGTAAGTCTTAGGTGTCTGTGTGCTGTTTGCTGCATTTTCCAGGCTTATGAGTTTAAAATTGACAGCACGGTTTAAAGTGCCTTTGAATAAATCCATAAGATGTAGTCTGTCTAAGGTTATAATCCTCTTTCCATTATAATTATGTAACTGTTAGCAGCTTCCGAAGCAATGTAAAGGTTGAAGTAGAGTATTTTCCCCCACAATGGCCTTTTTAGAGACTCCTACACTTAGTTTTCTTGTTGATCAAGAACCACTGTGTTTCCAGTACCACATGGCTGCTCAGTCTTCTATGCACATGATACACAGAAATACATGTAATCAAATCACCTGACTTAGTCAGTTTTTCTATTGCTTCCATGAAACACCATGACCAAAAAGCAAGTTGGGAAAGAAAGGATTTATTTAGCTTACACTTCCAGATCTTAGTCCATCATGGGAGGAAGTCAGGGCAGGAACTCAAGCAGGGGTGGAACTTAGAGGCAGGAGCGGATACAGAGGCCGTGGAGGGGTGCTGCTTACTGCTTTGCTTCAGATGGCTTTTTCAGCCTGCTTTCTTATAGAACGAAGGACAACCATCACAGGAATGTCCCCACTCACAATGGGCTGGGCTCTCCCTCATTGATCACTAATTTAGAAAATGCCCTACAGCTGGATTTCATGGAGGTATTTCCTCAACTGAAGCTCCTTTCTCTGGAATGACTCTAGTTTCTGTCAAGTTGACACACAAAACAAGCCAGTACACTACCCACATACATAAAATAAAATTTTAAAACTTTAAATGCCTTCTCGTTTCATATATGAATGGTCTACCCCATGGCTAAATCAAATTGCTGTCAGATATAAACCATATTAAATGAAATGATCATGTGAAAAACTTAAATATTCTCTAAATGTATTTATAAATGATAGCTATAAATATAGACATAGATATGCATGAATATTTACAAGTGAACATTCCTATTTGAGAACGATGCTCATATGTGTATATGTATATCCAGGCCTGTGGTTGATGCTGCATGTCTTCCTCAGTTTCCCTCTCTTTTATATGCTGACATAGAGCACCTCACTGCTTCAGCTAGCCTAAGTAGCCAATTGGTCCTTAGGATATGATTTCCCTTCAACCAGAATACTAGGAACTATAGATGGCCAAAGTGAATGCCTAGTTTTTGTTTGAATACTAAGGATATGAACAGTTTATCCACTGAACCATCTTACCATCCCTGATTATCTTTAAGATTAGGTAGTTCAAACAATACTGTTTTTTTTTTAAATTTTATATATCCAATAAGCATTACTGGCAACAATGTGAAAAATTAAAAGGATGTCAGACCAAAGAAATTTCTGAACTTAGAGAATTCATTTAATAATCAGTATATATTTACCTTATCAAAACTTAGGATATGTGTAATTCTACAGTATATAAAAGGCGTTATATTGATGGGAAACAGTAATCAATTCAATGTTACATTCAGAAAACAAGTTAGACAGAGCTGAGCCTGCAGAAGGGATGTTTCCCTCGTTGAAAGGCATTTTAACTGAAATATGAATTTGGCTCAAATTAAGGGTCCTCAGCTGTCAGTGGAAGACCAGAATGGCAGCTGGGAACTTGTGATCAAAACCTTTTCAGACTTTCCTGAAACTTCAAGCTAACTTAGCAGACATTCAGGACTGTAAGCTGAGTAGAGAGAGCTGTTTGGTGAGTCCTTGGTTCTAAGAACCAATGAGTGAATAGTTTGTGCTCAGAGGGTTAGCGGTGGGGGTGAAACCTGACTTCATTCATGGCTATAAAGTAAATTTTATTTTCTGAAGCTACTTTTGTAGGGTGATTTGGCTAACTCTTGGGATTCTGGTTCAAGTTTTGATTCTACCACTTTCTAAGCATGTAAATTTGATAGGTCTCTAACCGCATGGAGACTATGGCCCTTCTTTCATAAACCTGAGGCACATCTGGTCCTGCCTTTTACGGCTGTTAGGGGTAGATAAAATAATGCCCATTGCTAAGGCAGCTCTCAGCACACATATTGTGTACATCGCTGCAAAAATGAGACTGGCCTCTCTTAGAGTTACTGGCCCTTGGGATATACAAAATACCAGGCTCCATATTATATATACATCCTATTTTTACAAGATATTTGAGTCACTGAATACTTGTAGGCAATAAAAAAAAAGTTTCCTTTTCACACATCAGCATACTCGACTTTTAAGATTTTTTTGTATTTATTTTCACTGGGTTTAGTTTTAATATGTAAGTACAAATCATTCAAGAAAGGAGTAGACACTTTCCCTACTGGGTACCTGCACGTACTCTGACACACACTTCTCATCTCTTCCTCTTCAAAAAGGTGTCCTATTTTCTTTTCTTTGTAGAAGGGGACTTAGCAAGCCATAAAGCAAACCATAACAAAGTAGATCTTTAGAACTCTGCCTTCTGTGATGTCCACAGTGACCTGTTGCCCTTGGTGATGGAGAACTGTGTATCGTCTTCTGTCTTTGTTTGTGAATCACGTGCATCATGGTCAGTGGAGGCCAATATGTCCTTTGAGAGGCATTCGTGTATATACCCAAGCAGAGCTGTCCTGAAGTTTATCTTCACAACAGCTGTCACATAATACACTGGCAGAAAAGAGGGAACAAAGGAAAAGGTGTTTTTATTTTATTCTTTTCTGTTTGGTTTGTTTTGGTTTTGGCTAGGAAAAGAAAAGGTGTTTTTATTTTATTCTTTTCTGTTTTGTTTGTTTTGTTTTTGGCTAGGAGAAAAAACCTGATGACAAATATTGATGGTATTGGTAAACAAATTTCTACCTTGACAACAATGCTAAGGGGCTGGAAGCTTCATTTTAAGAGTTAAATAGAGCATGCTTCCTAAATGTCATTTGGCCTACATACAGAATTGATTAAAAAAAATGGTAAGGCTCACTCTTTCCATTATTCTTTCTGCAAAATTCAGTGGAAACTGAGATTGACTAGGAAAAACTAAAACTGTCTATGAAAAAAGCAATGTCCAGGCAAATTAATCCCAAAGCTAAAAGAGGCTGCTCTCTGCATCAAGGGGCAATATTTTAAGAATTCATGAATTTCCTTTTACTTATTCATTTGCAAAGGTTAAATGTGAGTTGTTTTATGCAACACTTTATGCTTTGATCAATCTCCAGTGACTCTGTTGACTGATCTCATCCCCCCTCATGTTGCATGTAGTCCCAGAAACATCAACAACAACAATGAAAAAATTAAGTCCACAATAAAGACATGTAGCTGTGTTTAATCTAAAATTAAAAAAACAAAAACAAAAAAATGGATCTATCTGAAACTCCTTTTGAAATGTAAAATGTCACTTTATTGACTAGTGATCTGCATGGCCTCCTAAGTTCAGGATCTGAGATGATGGGAGGAGGTGGGGCAATGAGCATTAGGTAAGTTGGGCAAGATGTGAGCATCTTGACTTTGCAACTTAGATAAGGCTGTCTTGCTTAAAAAATAAAAAACAAACAAACAAACAAACAAAAAACACTCAGCAAATGCATAATCTAAACTTGCTACCCAAAGGCAAGTAGTAGATACAAGAGAACAAAACAAAGCCTTTGTTTCATTGGTCTAAAGTTTTAGTGATGTAGACAGGCCAAAAAAGTCTTCAAATCACAATAATGCCAGACACTGAGCAATTCTGTGAAGAACATAAAATAGGAAATGAAATGACAGGTGGGTGGCACTAAGTAGTGGTATGTAGGGATAGCATGGTCAGAGAGCAGATGTCCTATTACATATTTATAACCATTGCAACTGCTTCTGGTGGAGCAAAATCAACAATGTCACCACTGCCATCCATATAGAGTACTTTAAGGATGAAGAATCATGAAATATTGGCTACAACCTAGCTTAACATACTTTGGTGGTATATTATTTACATATAAAATAAAACGTGTCATTTTTCATATTAAAGTTTTATGGATATATAGCAGAAGCCTGCTTAAACAGATGAGTGTATTTTAAGAGAAACTAAATTTATTTATTGGATAGTTCTTCTTCTCATTTGCCTTTAGACCAACATGTTCGTTATCACTTTAACAATCTCCTCTCTCTAATCTTGGCTACAAACATAAGCTCCAGATTCCAAAAACAAGAGCTAAAATTAAAGATTTGCTGAGTAATAGCCATGCAGGCTTGGGCAAGCCAACCTCTCCCAGTAGCAGCTGACACATTCTTTTACTTTTGATTTTTAAGAAAGCTTGGGGCATAGCTAAAGCCGTCATTGGGCTTGCTCAGGCACTCAGAATAAGCAGTAAGTCAGAATGGCTGCTTTTGTTGCTGTTGGAAGTGTCGATGACTTCTGACTCCTGTGAAAGGTGAAAAGGCAGCACATGAGACACTCAATATATTGTCGCACTACTGAATAGAAGCCTTCAGCTCTCACTAACCTGAGCTTTGCTTTCCAAAACCATGAAGTGTCATTTATAAGAACATCCTTCCTTACCCGACTCCCACCTTCAACTCACACATCTGTCTCTACATGGCAATCAGTCTAGTGTTTTAAGACCGTAAGTTGGATTGTGTCCCACTCAACATCCTCCAAAATCTATCTGGTACAATATTCTCTAAACCTTGCCATATTTGGTTTTTGTTTGTTTGGTTTGGTTTGGTTTTACTTTTCAAAATGTAGCTTTTATTTTTCATTGCTGACCTGAATGTGAACATCTAGGACTGTTCCTTATCTATGATCCTTTGTACACATTGGATCTTCTGCCAAAACATTCAAACAGGATTTAGAAATGCCCCACCTCATCTCTCTGTACTAGAAATTGAACATAGAATCCTTTGTGTGAACAGTCATGTGCTGTAACACTGATCTATATACCAAACAATCTTTAGACCATTTTGAGACAGAGTTTTACTAAAACTGGCCTTGAACTCAATCTTTAGCCGAGACAAACCTTGAATTTATGATTCTTCCTCTCTGGGTCCCCTGATAGCTAATGCCATGGGCAAGCATCACCGGGCCTTAATTTATTTTATCATTTTCTGCAACATTTTCCTCTAATAAAGTAGGAAGAAAAAAATAAATGTTTGTTACATAAATAAATGTATGGGTGAATGGTTGTATAAACATGTTTTTCCTTGTGTTTGAAATATAAACAATGGAAATGGCTTTTTTTCCCCCTTTCCCAGTGCTTTTAAAAAATGGTGGCAATTTTATCTTAAAGTACAAACAACATGCCAGGTACATACAGAAATCCCTGCCTCACTGAGACTCACCGGTCTGTCCACACACTTGACCCCTTCTCATCTTTATGTCTTCTCTTGTTCATTTTCTCTCCTGTGCACCCTGTTTCCGATTCTGATGAAAATAATCTCACCTATGCTCTCTTGCATCGTCTTGTCCTCTGTCTTGTTTTTCACAGCCCATGTTGGCATTGATAAGACCTTCTTCAAGGATGATGTAGGGTTACGATTCTGAATATTGCTACCTTTTTTATTCTTCAGATTTATATGCATGCTACCACTTAGCCAGTGCCTAAAATATATTAAAATTTCAATATTTTGTCGCAATTAGAAGGCATCAAACGAACTAATGAAAATAAATCAGTTTAGATGCATGCTGCAGTAGGCTGAACTAAATAACGTGATGCAAATTAAATAATTTCAACGACTGAAATTTCAGATTAAGCAATTTTCTCCAAGAGCAATCATCCAGGTTGGTCTAATATATGTCATTTCCATATATTAATGATACATAAAGCATATTCTTAAAACAATAGAATCGGTGGGTTTAGAGTTAAAATTCGTTTCCCCACAAATCTATACTTCACATTGCCTCTTTTCATTTCTTCTTTCTTTTCAAAATTTCTATCTATCTCTCTATCTCTCTCTCTATCCCTCTATCTATCTGTCTGTCTGTCTGTCTGTCTGTCTGTCTGTCTGTCTGTCTATCTATCTATCATCACCATCTATCCATTCCTTTATTTAGAGTAACTACAGAGAATTGAGGGCCTCCTTCTCTTTCTACTTAGTATCTGAAAGAATTAGGGATTTCCTCAATTTAAAACTACTCCCTTTCTCTTTGAAATACTAATTTGTAGATAAACAATGTCAGTTTTGTGCTGACCCTGAAACAACATATCCCAGGAAGACAGCTATGCACACCCCAGCAGTTCCAGTCTGTGGTGTCTGTGTTCAAGATCAGGGTAGGGACCTGCTGCTCTGAGACTTCCTGGAGGCTCAGTGTTGTAAGCACTGTCTGATTCAGAATTCCAGCAGGCTGGCGGCCACTTTAACACATTAAGATTCTTCATTTATGGGAAGAAATGTTATAACATTTCTTATGAAGGGAAATTAGTACCTTTTTATTCCTTTATATTTATTAAATGTGGTTCTTATCTAGAAGCCCATAAGTATTAATTTGGAAATTAAGTGGATGTCAAATCTTATCTGGCCCATACAGCTTGCTTCAGTCACTTGACCTCTGGATTTCAGGGGATGTTCCTTGGAACTTGGACACAGTCATTGCTATTTCATCTTTAGGATCCACTCTTTTCTTTCTTTCTTTCTTTCTTTCTTTCTTTCTTTCTTTCTTTCTTTCTTTCTTTCTTTCTTTCTTTCTCTTTTTTTGACCTCTCCTGATAACCAAATCTATAATAAATTATTTATGGTAGGGGTTGATATTATTAAATACCAAGATCTTACTATAAAACACTAAGGGGCATTAGCAATAAACTAAGCATAAATCAAGCCTATATAGAATGTTATGGTCTTTATTTTTCACATGAAAATTCTATGACTCAGGTGGTTCAATTGTCATCAGTTTCTACATGAGGACAGTGAGGCTCAGAGGGAGACGACGATAAGAAATGTCAGAATTTGTATTTATAAGAAGCAGACTATTCTCAGTTCGCTCACCCATAGCACTTTTCTACATTCCAGGGCAAGGAGTCTGAAGGATAAGAAAAACATTTTTTAAACTTGAGAATTTATAGAAAAAATGTTTTTATGCACAGTTCATTTTGCTCTGAACATAGAAGAAAATCATGGGGAGATAAATGGGAATTGATTTTTTTTCTACCACATTCAAAGAGTTTCACGTTTATCCTAAAATAAAATGAATTTTCTGAGATGCCCTCAGACCTAAATTTGATGTAAGTATGTGCTAAGTTCATGTGATTGTTTTCTTCTATCATTTCTGTCAAGCTCTTTCTACCAACCATCTCCATGTAGGACCATGTTGAATCTGACAAAATCATAGGAAAATATCCATTCCCCATAAGTTTCTAAGTTACATTTTGGAACTTATTTGTTTATGGTATCTATTCATTGTTTCAGTAATGAAATACATAAAATATATTTATTACACATTTTTGAAACAATGTACTAGACACTTTCAGAAAGATAAAAATATTTAAAGCTAAAGAATAGAAGCTCCTTTCTTGTAAACTTTTAATAAAAGGTGGGGGGGAGTACAGATAATTATTCCCTCTGTATTCAAATAAATGTATGCAAAGCAAGGTCAGTTTCTGAAAGATACATTAAAGCTGAACTGAAGGATATGAGGAAAAGAAGGATGTATCATCATTGCAAAGGTCACACAGGAGTGTCAGAAAGGACCAGTGTAAAGCAGGGGCATGACTTGAATCCTAAATGGAGAACAGGAATCAATTCACCAGGACATGAGTAAATTCCAAACAAAAGAAAGAATGAATTCTTACAATTATAAAAGTCTGAAGAGAATGCCCAATGTTTAATTTTATTGACCACAGGGAAGATTGTTGCAAATTGTGCTTGAAGATGAAGGAGTGGAGTATATTGTAGACTATAACAGGAAGTGGCACAAAGACTAAAGGACAAGCCTTACAAGTGTGAAGACTAGAATTTGGACTCCTCAAACCATGTAAATGCCTTGTGGGTAAGGCAACTCGCCTGTAAATCTAGTTAACCCTTTGATGCCATCAGATTTTGCCTTTTCGCATATGTTGTCAGTTCCTCAAGGATTTCATACAATTTTGATTATATTCATTCTTCTCACCTAGACCCACACTTCTTTCTTTCTCATCCAACTCTGTGTGTGTGTGTGTGTGTGAGAGAGAGAGAGGGGGGGGGGCGTCATACTCTTGAATGTGTAATCTTCCACTGGAAAGTGCTCAATCTACACAGAGCAACACTCTTAAAAATTGCCTCCCCCTCTCTCATCATCTATACATTGCTAATAGTTCCTTAGCTAGGGAGGAGATTGTTCCCAACTCTCATCTCTATGTTGAGATTCGGTCTGGTTTGAGCTTGCTTTGGTCATTTGTGTGCTCTCCCAATTGCTGGGTTCAAAGGGCAGTTGCCCCCTTGTGCTCAGAAGACAGTTTTCTTGGAGTCATTCATCCACCTCAGGCTCTTAGAATCTTTCTGTCTGCTTTTGTAACCACTGAGCCTTTGGGCAGGGAAGTGTGATATAGATACTCCATTTAGGGTGAAGCAATCTGCAGTCTCTTATTCCTTGTCAATTGACCTGAAGAGGGTCTCTGTGTTATAATTTCAGTAATTTGAAGGTACAAATAGGATTGCATAAGCAAGCTGGTTACCTAGACTACCCGTATGAGCAAAGAGTAAATTCAACTGAAAATCCCTACTTCAATGAATAAGGTAAATAACGACTGGTGAGTAACGATCCTTTTAGAGAAATGCATGTGCACACATGTGAACATTGGAGACTAGAAGAGTTTCATTTTCTTCTCAACTTGCAGGGGAAAAAAAGGCATTTAAAATTTGAAAAGAATTAAATGTTTTATTTACAAACAGTCATATTTCTTTCTCTCCAAAGACTGGATTATATTGATGGACAAAAATTATAGATTATGGTTAGGAGGCCATTGCAATGGTCTAGTGGAGAAATGAAGAGGGTGGAGGGTGAAAGGCAACAACACAAAGAGGTGTTGGAAAGTGCCTTCTTGCATCCTTCAGCAATACAAGGTGATTAAGTACTTCCTGAGATGCAACATGCAAGGGCTGAGCAAATGCATAACTCCTAAGTGTCTGGTTTGTAAAATGAGGCAGATGGTATTGTTCAGTATAATTATACACGTATGAGTATTGAGAGCATGAACTCAGGGTTTCTCTTTCTAGTCATGGGAGATGGTGGAGAGACCAACTAGACACACCTAGGCATGTGGTCAATATTTCTGTGTACAGTCATTCTTTCAAACCCAATGCAAGTTTGCAGTTTACACTTTACTATTTAAAAATTTTTATGTTCTTTTCAGTTTTAGCATGTTTTAGGTGTCCATATCTTTGGATCATTACCACATTCTAAGACTCATACAAGGAAAAATACTTTATATAAGTAAATATTATAAAAGTTAGTATCATTATTTATTAAGTATTAAACATCAGAATACTCCTACATGTATTTGAAATGCCATTATTGGCATTTGTTATATAGTCATGACTCTTTTTATTGTTATTTGATTTATTGAACTTGACAAATAATACATTTTTTGTTGAAATTGTGTGGCAACTAAGCAAGTCTATTGTATCACTTTTCAACACTGTATGTTCACAGGGAGTCTCAGTCTGGTAAATGTCATAATATATCAAACTCTGTCGATCACTGCATCTTTTACCACAATCTACAATGAGTGACTGATGTTGGTTGTTATCAGTGTTTGGGAACACCACAGTATATGCCAACCATACAAACTGCTCAACATACAAATGTGTGTCTGACTCTTTTAGCTCTGTGTCTCCTTACCTCTCCTCGGCTTCCAGATCTCCTGGACAACAGCAACATTTAAATTAAACCAATTAGTATTTTTACACTGACCACACAGAGTTTTCGGGTAAAAGGGAAACTTTTGTGCCATTTCCTTTAAAAGAAAAGTTAGAAATAACCAAGTGTTATGAGGCAGTTATATCGGAAGCCAAGGTGGGTCAAAAGTTAACCCTCTTGAGCAAAGAGCTAAGATTTAAATGCAATGCAAGGGTTCTTAGAGGAAATTAAAGCTGTGCTCTATTGGACACATGAATGGTAAAGAAAGTGAAGTCAAGTTATTGCTAGCATGAAGAATGATTTAGCAATCTGGAAAGAAAATCAAAGCAACCGCAATGTTTTGAGCTGAATCCAAATCCAGAGGAAAGGCCCTAATTCTTGTCACCTCTACATAGTTGGAACTGTTGAGAATGGAGGACAGGGTTGAGGAAAGGAATCAAGGCAGACTATGACATGTAGATACTACAACATATTATGCAGAAGATCTAGCTTTCTGATGGAAAGTGTTTCATGAGCCACAGCCAGACAAGAGTCAAAGAAACAGCATGGATTAGACAATAATCCATCTAAGACTTCATATCCAATAAAGAGAGGTCCGAGTCAGATTGTAAAGCTCCAAAGAATAAAGTTGACATTCTCGTTTGAGGGTAGTACAGCTGGTATTTTTAAACTGAAGTTAATCAGAATTTGTCACCAATTGCAATGTTTCTAGTGTTCTTCTAAGAATTCTCCTAAATCTAGACTGCCTCTGGTTTCTCAAACATGATTCCATGGGCTTAATGAGCGTTTTAAGTTTGTTATTGAGACTTAGTACCCAGAATAAAAACTTTCCTTGCATATACATTTACCCTCTCACCTCTCTTACAAATAAGAAAAGAGTTTCTGCAGATTTATTATGAATTTGATTGCCCAAGCATTCTTATTTAAATGTGCAATTAGATCAGTGGTATTCTAGACCTAAAGCTTCTGTCTAAGCCAGTCCTTGAATAAGAAAATATGAATGAACTGCAATTGACAAGGTTATTCGCCATCTCAGTATGTCCACACATGCATATGGAGGCATGTGAGTCTCCAGATGGATGAGTGTGCACATGGAGGAAGGAGATCAACCCTGGGTGTCATTCCTCATGAGCCATCATCCTTGATTGGTTTGTTTCGTTTGTTTTTTATTTGTTTATGTTGTCTTGTCGTGGTTTGGTTTGGTTTTAGACATTATTTCTTCCTGAAACACGGAGTTTGACCACTAGACTAGGCTGGGTGGCCAGTGAGCCACAGGCATCCATCTGTCCAAGCTCTGGGATTATAAACACTTCTACTCTGTCTGGCTTTTACATGGTCCCCGTGCTTGTGTGGCTGAGCTATTTTCTCAGCATTCATTCCTTGAAATTTGAAGAAGTAATAAAGATATCCACAGACAAATCAGACTGAAACAATAAGTTCCCAGCACCCTTTTCTTAAAATCAGTGTTGAAATGGGTCCATTGGAAAGATGGGAAAACGTAGCGGGAGAGATGGCTCATCTGTCGAGACCACTGGCTGCTCTTCCAAAGGACCCAAGTTCAATTCCCACCACCCACGTGACAAACTCACATCTGTCTGTAACTCCAGTTCCAGTGGATCTGACACCCTTGCACAACCATACAAGCTAGCACAAACCAATGTGCATAAAGTTAAATTTTAAAAAAGTAACTATGGAAGATGAAATGTCGAAATGATGAACTACAGAAGGAGAAGCATATGACCAAGGAATGTAGATCATGGGTTGGGCATTTATTTGTATATGTGAAGCCTGAAGTTCAATTCTTGGCCCAGTTGAAAAAGAAAAAGAAAACTGAAAAAAAGAACTGATTTTGGTGGCATTACTAGGCTTCATAATTTTATAATGATGATTTCAGATAACTCTGGGGCTTAACAATTTATATTTACTAACCCAATAGACATGTACAAGAATACTCACAAACAGACAATAGATATACTCCTTCAAGTGAACTCAAAACTTAGAAAAAAATAAGTTTTGTATATTTCTCTTCTGTAACATATCTCAGTTGTTCTGTTTGCTGGGTCCATGAAGTATCCTCGTCGACCTTGCCCCTGCATCTCAGGCTGTCATGATTAGGGTTTCTGTTGCTATGGTAGAACAGCGTGACCCAAAGCAACTTGGGAAGGAAAACATTTATTTCCGACTACAGCTCTCAAGTTAATCCTCCATCCCTGAGAGAATCCCGGGCAGCAACTCAATGCAAGTCCTGGAAGTTACAGCCTGAAGCAGAGGCTGCAAAATTGCATATCTAACAAACCAGGCTGAGCAAACCCATAGGAAGCTTACTAGCTTTCTTCCCAAGGCTAAACATAACCTGCCCAAGAGCCACCCACAGTGGGTTGGGCCCTCCCACATCAATCATTAACCAAGACAATATCCCCCACAGACTTGTCAGTGGAACAACCTTTTAGAAACAGCTTCTCAGTAAACTCCCCTCTGCCCAGATATGTCTTGGCTTATGTCAAGCTAACAAAAGCCAACAGGCACATCGTCTTATATCTTATAACTAGTATTGCTTCTTTTCATTTTTAAACAGTTATGCCTTGCAGTGTTCATTCTGTATGCAGGATTACAGCCTTCCTCTCCTTGATACTGAGTCCCCCACATTATTCTGACAGGAGGCAACAGTTGCCACCTACTTTTGTATATTTCTTTCCTTTGGGGGGGGGAGGGGCGGAGAACAGATTGCCTTGTAGAACCGAACTATATAAACCTCAAATAAGAAGTAGGAATTTAAAACTATAGAGACCTACAAAAAGCAAGCAGTTACATACAATAAGGCACAGGAGGACACGGAAAGAGGGGAATCAGAAGATATTTCTGAAATAAGTTTAACAGATTTTGTTGTAAAAGTTAGGATTTTTTTTCATATTTTTCCTAGTAAAAGTAAAAGGGGCCAGGGATAACTGTTGGTATTGGAAATGCTTAAAATTTCACAAACAGAAGAGGTAGAGGAGGGAGATGAAGAGGGGGAAGAGAAGAAGAGGACGATGAACCATAGAAGGATGGGGGGGGGGGGAATCAGAGGATGACAATGTAGTTTTACCTACAGACATCGAAATTTTCCTTTTGAATAACTACAGGGATGAATAAAAATAACCTAGGTGCATCAATAACAAGTGTAAAACAGATCGCATATTTAGCCTCACAGGCTGTACATAAAACAGAACCAAAAAAAAAAAAAAAATCAATAGAGCCATTAACCATCTCATGCATCCAGTGTGATAAATGACAGATTACCTTCAATGGGATCAAACTTTTCCCATTCAAAAGAAGGCACTTTCTTATTCAAGGACCACTTGATTGAATGGTGCTGCGGATCGCCCTAACACCCAATTTCCTAAGGTCCTTTGAAGGATGGGATTATTTAGCTTATATTCTAAACAACTAATGGGAGTCTGAAACAACAGCTGTGTGAGGAATATAGTAGCCCAGGGAGCTAGTTCCCAGCATATTGGGGATCTTATCATCAGCCACTTTAATCTCTTGAAAAAGGATTCATTGGCCACAAAGAAACTCCATCCCATCCCACCACGCAATCAGCTTATAGATCTTCTTCAGGAAAACAAAGAAAAACAAAACAACAACAATCAAAACAAAACAAAACAAAATAAAAACCAGCCTATTTCACAAACTACCTGTTTGGGGTTTTGCTACACAGAAATGCTTTCTGAAGTTTGTGATTTCTAAAGCAGACATTACTGGGTGTCTGACACAGAGTAAAATCAGAAATCACTCTTTACATCATTGTAGGACCAACTTTTCTCTGTCTACTGCCTACATTTTGAGTTACCACCTGACAGATGGTACAAGTGCCAAAAGAACGGATAAATTAGAATATAACCTCAATTTTTCAGCACTGTCTTTCCTTGCAATGTGAGAAATAAATGTAAAATTTTATTGTGCATCTGTCCAGTTTGGATCCACAATACTCTATTCTGTTTCATAGATATATGAACACTAATTTACCTTTACATAGAAAACCAATTCCTATGTTTTTTCCTGTTCTAGAAATAACTGTTACACTACCCACATTTGTGGTTGTTTGATTGTTTTGATATTTCCAGTTCTCTATTCTGCTAGAATTTAGAAAGGCAAGACACTTCAGATTTTCAGCCTTAGGCAATCAGAACCCATTAGAAATTAGAAATCTGTCCCCTTTTTTTCAAATGTATAAAACTGTCATTTCCATCTCTCCTCCAATGGCCTTTACTCATCGAAGTCCTCTTTATATTGTTTGTTTTAATTGCTTATGAAACAATGTTTACTTAGTTCTTCACACTAAAAAGATCAACATGAAAATCATGAGTGAAAATTAATCTTAAAGGAAATATATTATGCTTGTATTATTTCTGAATACTCCAGGTTGGTCCAGAGTTGGGGGGTAAGCAAATACACATATCAATTCAGGTATGTGTGTGTGTGTGTGTGTGTGTGTGTGTGTGTGTTTTGATATCTGACATTCTACAATCAGCTCTACAAAAATAACAATAAACATTTTGCAGTGATTAAGTTTACAAAAATGACCAGAGATCAATATAGCTTAGAGTACCATTGTTCCACATTTACTTTCAAGTTTCCCATGGTTTCTTCATCTCCCTCTTTGTTTCCTTGGTACAAATCCTCAGACCTGCACATCTCTTCTCAGGGCACTCCAGAAAGCTGATTCCTTTCTGGATGCTGTGTGAGCCACAGGAGAGATTTGGGGATAATTTCAAACTCTGCTGATGGTATTGCATTAAAACATTTAAGGGTGCTCTTAAATAAAGAATTCTGTTTGTTTTAAAATAAATTTTTTTTTAACTCTTAATGGGTCTGAGCTAGGTCCTCTGCATAACTTGATGTTCTTGTGCAACTCCCAACAGTGGAAGTAGGGGTGTCTTTGATTCTTTTTCCTGAACTTGGGACCATTTTCCTCCTATGTGTTTGCCTTATCCAGCCTGGGGTGAGTGTCTGAACCTAGTCGTATTGCACTTGTTAGGCCATGCTCAGTAGATACCCTGGGAGGCCTGCTATTTTATTTGAATAAGTGGATATGGGAGAGAGGGGAGGTGGGAGAGGAATTGAGAGGGAATGGGAAACTAAGGTTGGGATGAAATGCATGAGATAAGAATAAAAGAATAAATAGATGATAGATACATAGATATTGTTTCATAACTATAAGTAGTATGTGAAAACTCTTTATGCAATTCTGTTAAATAGGAATTTTGCCCTGTATTTATTTTGAACATCAATTTATCATTTAGATTATTCTCAACCGTTTTATAGATTGAACACACAATGTACCCACTTTTACTTATTACTAATTTAATGATCTCTAATTTTATTGTCTATAACACCCATATCTGTCATCATCTATTTCACTCAAAGATAAGAAGTTGATAATTTTTATGTCATTCCACTGTCTTTCATTTTATCATCCTTCAAGGGAAATAATACTAGTGAGACCTGAACTTTCTCTCCCAAGCTGTCAGAATTTATCAAATAAAAGGTTGTAGTTAAATTCATAACAATCCACTTCCTGACCCTCATCAATATACTTTCAGTCTCATTCATAGAACTTGATTAGGTCTTTGGGCATTTTTCATTCATTATCTTTTATGTTTATTGTCTTTTACTCCATTTATTTGCCTGCATAAAGTCTGTTATAAAATCTTGTAAAAAAATCTTTTATGTATGTCAAACATATTTCTTCAAAGACAGTCTTTTATATAATAGCAATTCTATTATCCATAAAGTTTTTTTGTTGAAAAAAGTATTGTAGCTAGCTTTTAGTGGGAAGATTATTTGTGATGTGTATTTCTGGAATTAAAAATATTTTCAACTCCCACTGAATTCCTAAAACTGAGAATTTGAGATGCTAGGCAATTTTTACCCATGTTCTAAGACTACCTACCTATTGCTTTTTTTTTATATATGCTCTTATAGTAATAATCATACTACTGTCCTTGTCAAAATAAATTCATCAAGATATTTTAATAATTGATTTTTTTCAGTACTAAAATCTGGTAATACATGTTCATGAAGAAAAACCAAACCAAAGTGAATTTCTATAAAGCTGAAACAACTCTAACTTCGAGGTACTTGAAAATGTTGAGTATCTACACAAACAAAATAAATTTTTCCAGAGAAGAATGACTCTATTCCATGTATTTTTCTTCAGTCTTCTCTATAATTAAGCACCAGTCAAGATGGAAACACATTATGGCTATGGTATAACTCTACCATGGATTTTTTTTAATCTAAGAAGATGGATTATAGTTAAAAATAAGAACAGAACAAATCTCTGCCTCATGGTGGTGATGGTGATGGTGGTGGTGGTGGTGGTTGGTTGGTTGGTTGTTTTCTAAATTGGCTTTTATTTAAGTCTTGGCTTTTAGCTTCTCCCTATCCAAGTAGAAAAGGTACCAAAGCTTATTTGAAACTTGTCTTTGCATTTAATCTTCAGGGCATTGCTTTTCTTTCTTTTGTTAAGAGAAGAGTAGGATGTTGTTATTCGATACATAAGAGCCTACAGAATAATTTCTCTATCTGTAGAGGAGGTAAAATTAGTGATATTACTTGCCTTTCTAACTTTGGATTAGGATATCAAAGTTAGCTTTCTATTCTGTATACACATGTAAAGATGGGAGAGAAGTGGGGAGGGGAGAGGTAGAGAGGAAGGCAAGGGGATGCTTGAAGGAAGGGAGAGGAAGACATGTGACTAGGAGCAAAAGAAGGAGAATGGGGCAAAAACCAAGTTATTTTAATATTAATTTTACCATTTACTTCTAACATTCCAGAGGTAGATCTTCCAATCAATATATCAATTCATTTCAAAATCTGATTGGCCAATTTTGAAGAAGTAAAAAATTGGCAGTTTGTCAAAAAAATTTTAATAAACCACCAAAACAAAATTAATCAACTACCATATGCCCTAGTAATTTCACTTTAGGCATTTATCCCAGAGAGAGTAAACCATGCACACAGATTTTTTTTTAACCTTTATCCATAATAGGTAAAACTGGAAACAACCCAAATATACCTCAACCAGTCAAAAAAAAAAAAACTGCAGTAAATCCAAATCTCAAAAACTAGACAGCAATAAAAACAAGCCTGAACTCTTGAAACATGCAGAAACCCGAAAGAGTCTTTGTAGAGTCTCATTGAGGAAAGACAGAATTCTCAGAAAGCTTCATACAGTAGCATGTCACTGAAGGAAACATCTCAGAGTAACACAACAACATACAGGAGATAGAGACTACCATTTCCAGAACACACACACACACACACACACACACACAATAGATGGGTAGGAAGAACTTGATGCTGATATAAACAATGTTTATAGTGTTTCTATAAACATTGAACTGACAGATGTATTAGATGACATAAATGCCCTTTACCAAACTCCTAACAAAAGTGATATTGTACCTATGAAAATACTTGTAGTTTTTTCAAGACATTACCACTCCAACAAATTAGTCAGAAAGAACAAAAGGCCCTCTTGGATTCCTTAGTGAGCCTAAAATTATATATATATATATATATATATATATATATATATATATATATATATATATATACATACATACATATATACTATATAAATTATATATATAATAGTATATAGATGTGTGTATATATATATATATATATATATATACACACTATTTTAATTTACTGAACATCAAGTGAGAGCTTCCAAGTTTCCACGCCTTGTAGAGATGCATGCAAGCTTTAAGGGCTTGCAGTAACAGCAGAAGGTATCATGTTATGATCTAAAAGCCTTCTGGGGGCAATATATTTATGTGGCATAAAGAGCAGAATTCTTAATGGCATTATAAGTTGCAAATGTGATTGATAAGAAAATTGACAACGACATGTTTTTCTCTTACAATTAAATACAATATGTTATCTTGTCTTACATTTCTAATGATCAGTGAAGTGCCCACATGATAATTACTTTGGCACATTTTCTTCTCTTTGTGTTTTCTCCTACACAATCATATTTTATAGCTACTTGCCATTGCCAGGATTATGTACAATTATGCATTATTTTTAAACTAACAGCCGTAGAATCAAAGCTAAACATGCAGTTTATAGGTAGTCAATGAAAGGTTTATAGGTTTTGGCAATTTTAGTTGCCAGGCTTACAGGTAATTTTTAAGATCATATTTAAATGTTCAAATATACACTCCATAGGAATGTTTTAGCATTAACACAAAGCTTTCTTCTGACCCAGAAAAAAAACATTAGAATAAAGATATGCATTCTTAGCCGTTTAACCTATTTACATTAGCTTACTACTAATGAAATTCTGACCATCAAATACTACATGAAACCTGTCAGTCTTAGAGGGTTTCTGATGACACTATTGTAATTCTAATTTTTTGTGGATTTTGTGGAAGTAAAAAGGTATTTTCTATGGCATATGTTGCATATTACAGATTTTCTTCAGCTATATTACTTCATCTACATGAGCTAACACTATGTATTTATAAATTCTATATTTCTCTAAAATACTCACACACAGTTATCATAATTCTGGAGATATACATATATATATATATATATATATATATATATATATATATATATATATACACACACACTATACACACACACACACCGTATATGTAAACAGTTTTTCTACAATTGAGAGGTCTATTTTAACAGGCCACAAAAACCCTGAAGAAACAGTATAAGTTACTATATTAAGCTTCTTACCCATTTCTCATGCATGTGCTAACTAATAGTGTTCACAATACAGCTGAATATTTGCAAAAAAAAATTGACTATTTGTTTATTTATACTTTCAGCATCCTGAATATTTATTGGTTAAAAAAAAAAAAACTTAAACAATTTATCTGGAAAAGGCTTTTGCAGAGCTCCCAACTTTACAAATGAACATGTTTCCTAATGTTCTTGTAAGTATACTAAGAAGGAGGGAAAAAAAGAAATATTGCAAGAGCTGTTTTCAAACTTGTATGTGTAATATAGTGCTTGAAATGTGTTCCTGTGATCAGAAGCCTAACTTACACCAAAAATAAATAAATAAATAAATAAATAAATAAATAAATAAATAAATAAAATCGCAGCACTTGGGAGTCTGTAGCTAGAAGATGGATACAAACTCAAGTACAGCCTGAATGCTGAGTTAGGGCCAGCCTGAGCTACCGTATGAGACTTTATCTCAAAAGACTACTTAAAGAGACGAAAAGGAAAAGGAAGAAAATCAATGCATTCTTGTTCATGCGGCCATAACTTGTGATGTGTAAGCCATATTTGTCATATTTTTTTTTTCTGAGCTACACGGACAAGCATACCAATCACAGGTCCATTTCTCAGTTGCTTCCTAGAAAGAAAATATTTTCAGAACTAACTCCTATTGGCCACCAGTAGGATGAAGTGACTGGTAAACTGGACAGGGGCCATGCGGCCCAGGAAAGATTTGTCTGTACTGAATTACTCCCACCATAGGTGAATGTAAATAATAATATAGGTGGCCTGAGGTGTTTGAGGTGTTTGATTTAGGGGAGTCATCCTTCAAGACCCCTGTTGTCAGTGCATGCATGTACCCCAAATTACATACAATTATCTTTGATAATAGTCATTGGCTTTACACATTTCCATTGATTGATTTACAGTAATAATGACTCTTAAGAAAAATATACCAAAGTGAGATATACCTAACTGTAAAAGATGCCTGTCCTTTTAATGCCTGTGATGAAGACATTTTCCTCTAAAATACAAATTAAAGACTCAAGAGTGGAAAATCATAATAAATTAATTAATTAATTAAAATAAAATAAAGGAGAGGAAAAAACAAACTTGTTACGGACAGCCTAGGCTCGACTAGTCTCTATATAACTACATAGATGAAGCATATTTGCAGAACATTTTATAGACTAGCAAGTCAAAGGACGTTGTTTAAATTTCAGTTTGATGTCACAATGTAGAAACATCCGATGCCTGGGAGCTACCTAGACTAGACTAAAGCAACAGAGTCAGACTCCAAGCACAAATTGGTCAGATCATCTGTGAGCCTACTTCTTTAAAATCATAACCATCACTGCACAAATCTTCCTCCTGAGAAGCGTGCAAGGGGTGCAAAGAAAATAACAAATGGCCCTTTAGAAAAGAGAATCACCCCCAGTGGCACTGTGGACTCACACTGAGGGGAAATCAATGCGGGCTGGATGAATGGGGAGGAAGCCTCATTCTCTCCCTGGTACTCGATCCGACACAGCTAATCCCGGTGACCTTTGGAGAAGCTGGAGGCATAAAATGACCCCAATTTTCAAAAGCACAATTAGAATGAAGAGGGCAAGGCCGTGACTGTGGTTAGAAAAGACAGACAATGAAGAGACTGTGGAGAAAATTTGTTCCCTTAGCAGTTAGGGGAATGCAGCCTTGAAATGGCCTTAATAGTCTCAGAGGGA
This sequence comes from Mus caroli, assembly GCF_978045245.1. Lineage (NCBI taxonomy): Eukaryota > Metazoa > Chordata > Mammalia > Rodentia > Muridae > Mus > Mus caroli. The sequence goes on from NW_028227272.1 coordinate 69,679,443, forward strand.
TGGCTGTCATGGCTCACCCAACTCTTGAGGCAGGTCAGGTGAAGAGAGATTCTCTCCATTGCTTCAGATTTGATCGTCCTCATATCCAGGCACCAGCCTAACAGATGCAGAAGAGGGCAGATGCTGAAGCCTCTCTGCCACGCAGGGAAATGTTCTCTTTTACCAGTGAAGAAATCTGAATAGTGGATACAGTGTCGGGCTCCGCCTACTCACTTCCCAGTCCCCATTCCTGCCTTAGGAAAGCAATTTCAGTAAACTCTATCTCTATGATCAAAAACCAACCAGGCCATTAGGCAAACTCAATTCCCTAAGCCAAAAGAATGGTGTGGGGATCTTGCTGAGTGTTGAAGTTGGCTATTTGTGCTCTAAGAAGATGCCATGCTGAGCACACAGTAAATATGGCTAAGAGAATATATAGAATTTCAAACCTTATATTCTGTTGAATTTTAAAATATCTCCTCTATAGGCTCTAAATTGTCATGTTAACATAGAAGCAGAGTGGGCATTTTCTCATTAAAAGAGGTTAACATATTTTTTTTTTAGATGTCTGTTTCTGTTTCTAGTGAGAGAAAGCAAGAGAGAGTATAGATTTGGGAGGGTGGGGAGGTAGAGAGATATAAGTATCTGGGAGAACACAGAGGATGAGAAAATATAATCAGAATATATTGTATATAAAACTATCTACTTCCAATAAAAAAGGCAGGAATTATATTTTTTTAAATAAAAATTTTAGTTAACATTTAAAATTTATATCAAAGACTGAAGTTATTTTAGTGTGTTTGTGTTTGTGTGTCAATATGTGGGTACGGGCCCAGAGCCCATGGTGCCTCCAAAAGGTATCAGACTTGGGGCTGAGTTGTAGGCTGCAATGAGTCTCCTCCTGTGAGTGTGGGGAAGAACAGAGTCACCATTCCAGCTCTAAAATGATTTTCAGAGAAACCTTTAATTTGAAATACTTATACTCTTAAATAAACTAACTTACTGATTTCCAACTAGGTGTTCTGGACTGTAATAAAAATCTTTACAGATGGGTGGCTGGGTGGGGGATCACCCTCATAGAATCAGGGGGAGGGGGAAGGAATAGGGGTTTTGTGGAGAGGAAACCAGGAAGGGGGATAACATTTGAAATGTAAATTAATAAAATAACCAATGAAAAATCTTTACAGACTTCCCTCATTTGATTCCTTTGTAACATACCTGTAAAACAGATATGACTTGATATCTTTTACATAGTAGGAACAAAGCCAATGAATAAACAAAGATTTAAAGTAGCTAAAGACACAAGTAGGGTAGTAGCTTCTAAAGAGATTGTCATGTAAAATACCTAAATTAAATAGCAATTAACTACTTAGTTTTAGAGATTCCAAAACACTAAGTATATAATACAATATTTGACTAAATTTAAGAAAGCATTGCATCTAATTGTTACATCATTGATCATGGTTATCAGTGCATCACTTGCCAAGTGGGCTTATTAATACATTTGGGGAAATGAAAAATTGGTGGATTCTATGATAAAATATAATCCAAAGCCAAAGGATAGGACATTGGGGTTGTTGATCAGAGTCTCAGATAGATTCATCTTTTCTCAAATTGTAAAAAAGGAATGATCCTAACTGTTGCTGACTTTCCAGCACAATTTATTTTGATATAGAAGGAACATTTTACTAATTTAGATATTACTATTGTGTCCTTCTTGCCACATGAATGAATTTGAGTGTGCGTTGAGGGCAGCTGGGACACCACCTGTTAGCTGAGTTCAAGCACTATTTAATTACCCCGTGTTGAAGTCACCTTATGCTTTGACTGGAAGGGAATGGGAGGGTAGCAGATGCTAAGCTCAATAAAGAAAAGCCTTTGAGTACCAGGGCAAAGGGGGTGGAGAGAATAACAAAAAAGACCAACAGACGGAGTTGGCCAGAGATACTAAGTAAAATGAACCGGAAACTAACTCTCAGATATAAAGTTCAAGACAGTCAATCTCAGAAGATTAAATCCACCCCAGTAAGGTATCTGTCACATCCCACGTTACTGAGGATTTGATCTGAGGATTGTGCATAAATACAGGACTCAACTGGACAATCGGCTCGGTTTCTAATTATACAAGTTAGTAGTCATCACTCAAAGTTTCCCTGAAAAGCCCTGTGACATTCTTACATCAAACATGCAGACATCAAAGAAAAAAAAAGCAAGTTGTCATGTTGAAGAATAATTTTTCCCCAATTACTTTAAGAGCTGGGCTCTGCCAGTGTTTCTGTGAGAAGCGATCTGGAAACAAATGGTTATAAATTATAAGCATTTCTCCATCAATCGAACAATCTCCATACTGAAAGCCCTCTGTCGTGTTTTGTTGAGTTAAGTGGCATTTAAATGAGTTTTAGAGCTTCTTCTCTGCTTCTTTTTGGTACTCTGTCACAGCTCTATCCCTCAATGTATTTGCTTTCCTAACATTTCACTGCAGTGCTAGCAGAATTGTTACACTTCCATCTCTCGTTCTTGTTGTACCTAAATATGTGTTAGATGTCTACCACTTAATGTTACATTGACCTGATAGAAGCTGACGTGCCTCCAAATCATGTAAACAAAATGATGTTTTGCAGTTTTGTGCACCCTGACATATTTTTCAGAACTCTGGTATTCTTTGAATATTCAAACCTGGAATTTACCATCAACAAACCAAGTACTAATTCCAAATTTACCAATTTCACTTCCATTTCAAGAGACGCCTTGAGAAATAAACGCACTCACTGAAATCAGAGTATATCTGTATTTAATCTATACATCTACCCTGGACACCACCTAAATCAAAGGGAGTTTTCAGAACAAAAATACAGGTTAGTCACCTAACCTGAAGATACTTACAATCCCTTCATGGTTTATTGATGTAACAAATTCTTTCAATTTTAAATTTATTGCTATTCATTACATTTTCTTTGATATATATTGTGTCAATCATATCTCCAAGAAACTGTCTTCTAGGAAAATAGAAGTAAAATATTCACTGAAAGTAAGCAAAAATGTATTTCTTAGATTGTATATCTAAGAAATATATATATGAGAAATCTATAGATCTAAGATATATATAAATCATATAGGTATAAGTATATAATTAAATATGTAAATTAATTAACATTATTATTATATCTATATTAATTAGATATTAATATATATAAAACTTGGGGGAGAAAGATTACACTCTATCCAAAACAGTAACATACTATATACAATTATAAATTAGATATGCAGTGATCACAGTACCATAGATGGGCAAATACAAGTGTCTCAAAATACACATCCATTCATTGAGGAAAGTTACCTCTATCTTGAACTCCTGACTATAGCAAAAGAGTGCCCCAATGTTTCCTGAAATCATGCATTAATATTAGATCAATGTCCGCTTGTCCTTAAGCCTAGCACTAGAGCCAGGCATGCGAAAGAGTGCAAGGACATGTCTTAACAGCCCTTAAATTCATGTCAAAAAAAATATACGTCTGTCATTAAGGAATAGTTTTTAAAAGTAACTGTTGGAAAGAATTTGGATATATTTTAATTTTGCTTAATAGTTTAACTCCCAAACCAATGTATCTAGAAATATTGTATGAACTATGCATTTTAATAACAGTTGTGTATATTTCTTGCTTAAGATCAGCTGACTCCCTTATTAAATATTTTACTATGTCAACAAAGATGGGGAAGAAATCCTGGTGATGTGCTCAAAGAAGCTAAAGAAAAGATTTGTGTAATTGCCTGACCTCATTTTTCACTGTTTAGAGAAAAGTAACCAATCTGGTGTCCCATTTTTTTAATGCGGTATTGAAATTCCTTCTAGTTCCTAGCAGATGACTAAGAAGGCTGGGAGACGACACACAAAGAACAGTATCCTGGAGTCTGAATTCATAGAGATTCAAATTCCCACCCTACAGTTTGCCAGTTGCAAAAGACCAGGAACCAGACCCTCTGTGCTCTTTAGCATCTGCCTCTCAAATATAAGAACACAGTGAGAATCAGCACTTTCATAGTATTGACAGACTATGAAAGTACATGGAGATATAAGTGGACATTGCCATGTTTAAAAATCTTTAAATTATATGACTAATATTTGTGATGACAGTGCAGTTTTTCTGTTTTTTTCTTTCTTTCTTCCTCCCTCCCTTCCTTCCTTCCTTCCTTCCTTCCTTTCTTTCTTTCTTTCTTTCTTTCTTTCTTTCTTTCTTTCTTTCTTTCTTTCTTCATTTAGCATTGTGGTTTATTTTACTAAACCAAGGCTCTCTTAATTATTGTCCACAATAATTTTTATAACCATAGTTCTTCTAAATTTAGAGTAAATGTAAGGAAATTTTTTGATTTTCTGATTGTAGTAAACATAAAGAAGATTGTATACGTTGATAGTGACCATGTTGCTGCTACTTTGAAAAGAGAGTTTATAAAAATGGAGTAGGTGGATAAAGAAAGAATGCATTGGGAAAGCACACATGTTGTGTATAAGGTCTAAAACCCCAGGTACTGAAGTCGGCTACAGTAACCCCAGCACTGGGGGGAAGATATAGGAGGAGTCCGAGAGTTCGCTGGCCAACCAGACTTTCTATTTGGCAAATTTCAGTGAGACTCTGCCTGAAGGAGACAAGGAGAAGACTGACAGAGTGTAACTCCCACATCCTCTTCCACCCTTCACGTGTAGGTGTGATCACCTGCACACAGACATGCACATATATGTAATAGCCGACACAACACAAGAGACAGAAAAAAAATGAGTATGAGCACAGTTTGAGTGACATGTGTCATGGCTGGTGTTCTAAAACAGGGTCCTGCATTTTGGTTGCAGTGTGCATTTAAAAAGTTATTTAGAGATTCGAGGACCCAGAATAGGGGAATGCCAGGGTGGTGAGGCAGGAGAGGGTGGGTGGGTGGATGAGAGAGAACCCTCATAGAGGTAGGGGAGGGGGGATGGGATGGGAGTTTGAGGAGGGATAATATTTGAAAGGCAAATCAATAAAATAACCAATAAAAATTTAAAATGTTAAAAATAAAAAGTTACTTCATTCTCTGAATTTTTTGAGGTGGGTACTAAATACAAACAACTTCTAACATCTATTTTCTCAGTAAATCTCTGTAATGGTCTTCAGATATCTCCCTTAGTCCCACTTGAAATGAATAGAGTAAGTAATAATACATACTAAATAATCATTTTTGACCAGAAATGACACGGGCAGAAGTCAAAATTTAATTTTGATTTGATCCTGTGGGATTCTGATATAGATTAAATAAATCTTTACAATTTTGTATTTAATTTTGTAATTCATTGCCTAGGTTTCTAATTAAATGTTCTCAGTACTTCATTTAAAGGACCCATTCCCTGCATTCCTCTTGATTAGTAGAAAAGAATCGATGAGGATTGATCCAATTTGTAGAACACAATTCTCATATTGATAGTAGTTTGTATTCATTTGCTTTCCCCTAATCTTTTATTAATGGTCATCTTCAAAATGTCAATTAATGCCAAAGTGTGGTGCAGTGATAATTCAAATCTATAAGGAAACGAGTTTAACAATGAACAGTAGACCAAAGGGGAGACTTTTATATTTAAATCCTGTGAAGTGACCCAGACTAAACAGAACAGCACTGTAGAGGGGAATGCTAAGAACAAAAAATTCTCATGTAATTGCAAAGTAACTGAAATTGCTTATATAAACACATGAAACTCCAAATTAATTTGTTCAGCTGGTTATTGTTTGCTAGTTTGTTTACTGAGACAGCTTCAGCCCTGGCTGTCCTGAAACTTTCTGTGTAAACCTGGCTCTACTCAAACTCATACAGATCTGCCATTCACTGCATCCCGAGCAAGTGTATGATCTACTAAACTTACCTTTGAAGTTCCAAATTTGAATATCATAGTTTTTTTTCTCTTGGGCATCTTCATTTCCAAATACTGTAGCACTGTTTACCAAGTGGACATGGTGAACAACTTAGAGGAATATGGATGGTGGACCAGGACCACCCTAGGAAAAGAGCCATCTACACGTGGGAGAGGGAAGAGAAGGGTCATTACAGCGCATTCCAGACTTGGTTAGATGACGTGGTCATCCTACCCCAGTTTTACATCTGTGGTATCCATAGTAGATCGGTTGCTAACATGTGTTGTGTCCTTTTTCTAGCTCCTTGAGCAGTATTTTTCTCCACCATTTAAAGTCAGTATCACCAGGATGCCGCCTCACCATTTTATTAGTGCATAGTCTAATAATAATAGATATTGTTCTCCGTACAGTTGACGTCGGGTTTTAAGTCTGATTGCATATGAGTCAAACTTGGCATATCTAGAAGTGAAACTGTGATAAACAAGGCCATTGTGTTCTCATTCTGAGACACCTACTGTGGGGAGGCTAGGTTTGACTATTAAGCTAAAGTAGAGACTCTCTAAAGTAGCTCTTATCAACATACATTTTCTCCTTACAGTTAACAGGTAATTTCTGAGGTGATACTCTTTGGTACTTGGAAATATACAGTTCTGTAACCTCATTCCACCCCAAATAATTTAGGGCTACTTGTTGCTGGTTAAGTGATATAAACTTCCAGGAGCCTTATTCTGCAATGCAGTGAGTGTTATCAACACGGGATGTGCTGTTGACAATCATTGAAGGCAAATTGGATCTGCTTTCAATATGAATATATTAATTTGTCTTATCAAGGAATTCTAAAATGTACAAGCATTTTAAACTTTGTAGCATGTAATAAGTTGTATATAAAAATATTTTCCATCAATCAAAACATTGAGTGAGTTTTAATTAAATACAAAATTTACTAAAACGGAATGTTTTCTAGTGTTTATTCCATTTATAGTTTTAGTCTTATTAAATATATAAGAGATTGTTTTACATATAATTGTATGTATTATTGGCTCAAGAACGCTATACACATAGAAGATAAAGTCAGGCAAATAATTTTTTTATAAATACTAAAGCTTGTGTTTATTAAGTCTAAGAGTTGTTTGTTCCCCAGATAACAGCATTTACTGAATTATAAAGGAATTAAAATATTATTCACATTTTTGTAAAATAGGTAATACAAACAGAGATCCCAGGAAAAGACTACATCGAAGGGACAGCAAATGAGAGTCCTGTTACTAAGGGAAAGTTTGACACTGCTTCTTGTAGACATAAAGCTGAGTTGGCTGTGAACGATGATTAAACTGTGAGTGGAGCATCCGATTAGATTAGATTAGATTAGATTAGATTAGATTAGATTAGATTAGATTAGATTAGATTAGATTAGATTAGATTAGATTAGACTACAACTGAAGCTGAGGGGCAGAGAATCCAAACAGCAGATTTGTTCTTAACAAATGAAACACAGAATTTCCTAACAATGAAACTGGTTGCTTTGGAAGGTAGTGAACACTAGATAGGAACTAGCTTCCCTGGAGGAGTATATCTCACCTGAGTTGGTCATGAAGATCTCCTTGCCTTGTTACTTTATATGTAATATAGGCTTAGGAAAGAGAGAGACAGAGAGAGAGAGACACAGAGAGAGACACACACAGAGAGAGAGACAGAGACAGAGACACAGAGAGAGACACAGAGAGAGAGACACACAGAGAGAGACAGAGAGAGAGAGAAACAGAGAGAGACAGAGACAGACACAGAGAGAGAGAGAGACAGAGTGAGACACACAGAGAGAGACAGAGAGAGAAACAGAGAGAGACAGAGACAGACACAGAGAGAGAGAGACACAGAGAAAGAGACACACAGAGAGAAAATGAGATACAATGCACCCTCTGAGTGTGTTTATAGCACTTTCCCTTCAGTATGTGATACAAGTAGAGAAATGCTTTTCTTCTCGGGCATTTTCCAGTTGTATTTTACTTAGAGCTCATCGCTGATTTAGACTTTGCCTTCGTTGATTCATCTGTTACCTTCAATCCTGTGTAAAAATGAAAAATAAAACACTGACCTGGGGAGTTTACATTTTCATCTTAATAGCATTCCCATGAGAGCTAAAGCCCCCAGAGCCAATGCATTTATAGAAGACATGTAGGCTCACATTAACAAACAGTACCTGCACTGCCTTGAACTCAGGCCTATAGAACTCTAAACTCAGAATCTAGAGAAGGGCCCTCCTACAAATATGCTAAATATACACAAAATAACCTCTCTCCTCTTTATCTTCTAGCCTGTGGCTCAGTAGTCAATACTACTTAATAACAACAGGCACACACACACACACAAATTAAGTATCTATCTTTTGATCCATCATTCAGCTTCCAGCTCACACAGAGTGAATCAATGGGGTATTTTATATTATTGTTATCTTTTGACAAGAAGGAGGAAGAGAAGGAAGAAAAATTAGTGAAGTTAGTAAAAATGGCACCTTGGCTTTCCTTTCGGCCCAGCATGTCTTTAATTAAGGGCAGTACTAGCTGGGCAGGATGGACTTTGTAGATATGGTAAAATTGATTGATTAATACACAGCCTAATCTTTTCTAAGCCTAAAAGGCGGCTGCAGCCTGGTGGATAGAAACTAGCAGGAAAGTTTACAGAGCACCAAGGGTCAGGTAAGAGGAGGTTTCATTTTCCCCTTTAAGTAGATTTAAGCAACTCAATTCAATGATACTGGACTCACTTTCCTTATTTCCATGGATTTTAAGAAAATAATTTACATTTCCAGGAGGGCATCAGTAGTCACAAAAACATAGAAACCTATACCACAGTTTTCTGATACTAGCTAAACAAGGAAACTTAATTTGGTCATAGATTTGGAAGAATGCTATCCTGTTTGCTATCCTGTTTTAAACAAACTGATTAGAAGTGGAACAGCCACCTTAAATTAACTAAGTGAATTTCTCTACTATCCCTTCATAATTAAGTGGAAGGGTTTGCCTTGACTGTGCTTGTTACTAAAACTAATCCATAAAACTAAGGTGACTCTGCATACACCGTGCTTTTTTTAAATAATATTTGAGAAGGCAGGGTTGCACCCTTCCTTAAAAGCCTTTTAATACACATGAACAGCATTGGTCATTGCTATTCATCTCTGTGGGCCAGCCTCTATTTAAACCCCTTGAGTGAGGTTACTTAGTTTGTTGTCCAGCAGTGTAGTACCTAATGCTGCCCCCAAATTACCCAATGAGACCCACGTCTCAGCCTGTCTAGAGGATGGAACACACATGTCTGACCTAAGCTGTCCATGTATTTAGCATGTTCACAAGCTGCAGGGCTAAAGAGCTGCCGTGCACTGCCTGACCATTTCCAAAGTCACTATTGAGACTAAACATGACAAAGCCATCCCTAGAGAGACAAGAATAAATAAAGCAAAGTGATTATGCCCCCGTGTCTTTCTGCACAGCTCTAAAGCCTACTCTTCTGCATTTAACCACAACAGTTTCATCCTTTGGCACATGTGGTAGGAAGCACAGAGAGAAAAAAAAAAATGGGTGGGAACAGCAGGTAGCTCCTTGTAAACTTGTGATGGATTTCTTATTACGTGTTAAAAATTGTGACGTCACTCATGAATAGCTCTGCCTGTGACAAAATGTGTTGCCCTAACTAAAAAACAAGGCAGAGAGACAAAAATGAGCGCTGCCTGGGATGTTCCTCCGCTACTCTCTCTCTTTCCTAAGCTCACAGCTGTTCTTCCCATGCAAGAGGGTAGAATCCTCTGCAGATGCTGTTTAAGGTAATAGAAGCCCACAGAGCACTCTACCTTGAATGACTTCACACTCTTTGACTTAGAAGGTGTAGTCTTTATTGTTTCTCGATCTACTTATCAGCAGCGACACAATAGGTGATGGTCCAAGTTTCTTAGCACATATAGATATTGTTATGTTTTATTAAAAAAGAGAAGAGGCCAGGGAAGGTTTTGGTATAGGCGCAGTATGGTGAGGTGGGAGCCATGCTGAGGCGTTCCTTTCCCTTGAGGTACCAGCCATAGACAGATACAGTATGGGATAGAGTTTATTTAGGGCATGGGAAGTGGAGTTAGGAAGGAAGGACATGGGAAGTGGAGTTAGGAAGGGAGTAGAGCCAGATTTTTTGGGGGGGGGGAAAGGGAGGGAAGGAATAAGGGAGGGAAGGAGAGAGGGAGAGGGAGATGGGGGAGGGAGGAAGGAGAGAGAGAGAGAGAGAGAGAGAGAGAGAGAGAGAGAGAAGGCTGGCCAGGCAGGAACCCATCAAGAGAGAGGGGTCAGGGAGAGAAGGGGTAGAGAGTAAGAGTGTACGAGAGTAAGAGTGTACGAGAATAAGAGGGAGAGAAGTGGGCAAACAGCCCTCCCCTTTTTTTCTTTTTTCTTTTTATTAGATATTTTTCTTTATTTACATTTCAAATACCCCTTTCCTGGTTCCCACTCCAAAAACCCCCTTTCCCCTCCCCTCCCCCTTCTCACCAACCCACCCACTCCTGCTTCCTGGCCCTGGCATTCCCCTACACTGAGCCATAGAGCCTTCACAGGACCAAGGCCCTCTCCTCCCATTGATGACCAACTAGGCCATCCTCTGCTACATATGCAGCTGGAGCCATGAGTTCCACCATGTATACTCTTTGGTTGGTGGTTTAGTCCCTGGGCTTGCTGACAGGAGCCTGATAAAGCTGTCTCCTGAGAGGCTCTGCCAGTGCCTGACAAATACTGAAGTGGATGCTCACAGCCATCCGATGGACTGAGCACAGGTTCCCCAATGGAGGAGCTAGAGAAAGGTCCTCAAGGAGCTGAAGGGGTTTGCAGCCCCACAGGAGGAACAACAGTATCACCTAACCAGTATCCCCCCAGAGCTCCCAGGGACTTAAACCACCAACCAAAGGGCCCCTTTTACAGTAAACCAGACATACCTGCCAGGTAACTGTGGGGCGGAGCCTAGAAGGAATGCTAACAGATATGACCCAACCACGTCCCCAGACTACTGTCACCCACAAACCACGTCCCCAGACTACTGCCACCCACAGGCTGATCTGCTGCTGATTACCAGACCTGAGTGCTGCGTTCAGCCCCATCTCTAAAATTCTGCATAGAAAAAAAAAATGTGTAATTCCAAAAACATTAAAATTCATTTCTCCTTGAGAAAATTAAGAATACATAGATGGTAATACTTACATGCTAGGTTGCAATAAAGACTATTAAGCAATCTGGGATGCCTTTAAGTATTCAAAGAAAAAAAATATTCCAAGTCAGGTGCTGTTTTACCCAGACACTCATTCAATTTTTCTCAGTTCTATTCTAGGAGAAATCGTTGTCTTCCAAAGACATAGGATGTGCTTGGCTTTCTTTACTGTTTTTTTTTTCTTTTTTTTTTTTCTTCATCTTCTTTCTGAGGGAAAAATAGTGGAGCATTTTTCTACCGGTTTTCCTTCTGCCTTCACAAGACCCTTACCAGCTCCCTCCTGCTCTCATCTGAAGTACTGTCCCTGGAGTCTGTAATTGCCAGGAGATGAAGCGATGATGGGGAGTGATCACAGTCAATAGCTTTGATTAACAATAAGGTAGAAAATTAGCAATGCTAGCATCCAGCCACCCTGCCCTCTCCCTCCGTCCATATGCTCCCTCAGTCATGCTGGCGGCCTCACAGAGGGCAGTCAGAGCCAGTCGCCAGCTTTGAAGTGCAGCAAAGGTGCAGGCAGAGCAGAGAATTAGGGAAATTAAGGGGAAAAAAAGAAGAAACTGTAAGCATGGTGCTGAGACCTACACAGGGCTCAGTGTGCTGCAGGAAGGGCAAGGAAGACGTGTGCTGTGTGTTGTCCTTGTGTGTTTTTCTGTCACATGTGGATTTACTTGTGTCTGGACATGCTGTGATCGAAATGGCAACGACTGTTACTTCTGTGACCCCATCAGCAGCTCTGGTGTTGTTTCCGACAGACCCTGAGGACCTAGAGAGGGGGAACGACAACGGGACGCCAGCCCCCACCTCTGATAACGATGACAATTCGCTGGGCTACACAGGTAGAGTGTCTCTTTCCCGAATGCTAACTTGAAATGCTAACCCTGTAATGTTTCCACCTCCATCCATCATCAGCCACCTGTGCAAAATTTCTAACCATCCCTGCTTCCAGCTCACAGCCACAGCTTCTAGTCCTCATTTTCCACACTCCACTCTTTCCTTGCAGAGTCTTAACTGCAACTGTAAATACATTGGAGGACAGAGTTGTGCATTTAAAGTGCAGGCATAGCGGCTGGCTACTTTTAATAGTATAGAAAGTTTATCGTTCTGCAACTCAAATGTCGTAAACCTGTGAAAAAGAGAAAATTTTCATAGTTTTAATATTTCATGAAATTAGCTTCAGCAAAAGGTAAGACAACCTACAAGTGATCGCATTTCAAAATTAGCTGTACTTTTAAGCAAACTCTTAAATGTGGCAGCATTCATACTGACAAACTCTGGGTTTTGTTTGGATGGAGGCATTGTTGTCTTGACAAGCAATCTCTTCTGAAATAGATACATGTATACATCAGAAGTGCAGATTAAATCTGAGAGTAATTTACATACAAAACTCTAAGAATGATCATTCTGAAAAAAACGATAATGTTACCGGCATAATTTCTAAGTAGAGTTAGAAGAGTAATTGTGTAAATGACACAATTATAGTCTCTGAGATTATTTGACTGAAAATTTAGACAAGGCTAAAGAATAAAGGGTACCACTTAAGCCCTACTGAATCAGATAATAGTATAACAAGGGCTGGAGGGATAGTCTTTATTTTGAGGTGGTTGCTGGCAGGACTCTCCACAGAGACTGCTAGGCTGTGTGCTGGGGTAAGCTAGAGAGAGGAGGGATACAGTGGAGATGGGCTCTAAGAGAGCATGTGTCTGTGTCCTTACGATTTTGTACAGGACTGTGCAAAACAGAGTGAGCCAGGGAACACATTTCACTTCGTTATAAAGCAATGTCCCGACAATTTACCTTAGAAACATCTTCTGTGTCTTCATATAAATATTACACTTCACCCTTACCCCAATCTTTGCTTTTGAATACTTGGAATACAAACCAAAATTCACATTTAAAAATTGAACATGCTTGTATTTCTCTATTCCTGAGGAGTCCTCTTGTTTTCCTCCTGAGTATAGAGAGCATATGAGTAACTGACCAAAGTTGATGGTGATGGTAAGTTTGTGATTCTTTTCCAGAAATGGAGCAAGAGAAGGAAGTAAAGATGGCCTCCTAACATCACACACAAACCAGGGTACTTTGTGTTTGTGAAAGGAGGAATTGGAGATAGCAATCCTTTTGGGGTGTTCTCATCAGCATATGTCTCCTCCCTTGGACTCATTCTAACTGGATAAGCTGCATTGTTTAGATATATTAATGGGGTTTCTTTGTCTTTTATAGCTCTCCTGAATGTTATATATAAATCATGTTACAGCATTGAATTAAGAGTGCTTAAATAACAAAGCGCTTAATGTTAAGTGCTGCATTTAAATATTTTTATTTCTATGTATTTTCTCCCTTGAGGGACTATCACAGTGAAATTGATGTGGAGTAATAAACTTATAGAGTTATATTTATTTCCTACAAGGAAACAAATTAAAGCAATAAAAAATTGCAAAGTGAATAAAAATTAATCATCAGAATCATCTTATTTTTTTCTTGAGACTATAACTGAATCATTTACTTGCGAAGAGAATTTACTCATATATTTGTTATAGGTAATATTTGGTAATTCAGCAACGCTTTCATGCTCTGTGGATTAAGGACATACCTTATTTCACTTTTATGTAAATAGTTATTTATTGTTTTATTTATTCATTAAATTAGCTACTGAAATTGGTAAGAGGAATTAAGTTAAAAAATGTTTTACCCACTTGATGTTTATGTTATAAAAAACATCATAGGCTTAGGCATTGCATGAAATTGCCTTTTTCTTTTATATATATTTGGGTGTGTGTGTTTGTGTGTGTGTGTGTTTGTGTGTGTGTGTTTGTGTGTGTGTGTGTGTGTGTGTTTGTGTGTGTGAGAGAGAAAGAGAGAGAGAGAGAGAGAGATTCTACAACCTCAGAAAAGAAATGCTAGAATCTTTATATATTAGAGAATATTCATTCATAGGAAAGTGAGATGTCCTATACATTAAGAAAGTACTTTTCATATTTAATATAAATTACCTGTAGTTTTAAACATCCAGAGTTCAGTAATCCTTCACATATAATAAATATGATTCAAGGAGCAAAAGGTACCTTTTGAGCAACACAGAAGTTAAGTCCTGAGTTTGAACTGGTTTCAAAGCACACTTCCTTTAAACTTAACCAGAAAAACTACCAGGAAGTATGCACGCACCAGCACTGCATTTTACACAGCACTTCTAAGTGGGAATACAAACGTATCCGGTGTCTTGTTAGTATTTGTTTGTTTATTTTACTTAGATGACAAGTAAGAATTCCCCAATATTTTATATGCATGTGTTAAAAATAATATGTACAAATTTGAAAGACAGTGTTAAGAGATGCAAAACAACCTCTTAAAATGGCCATGCGCTTAAAATTCAAATTCACACCTACCCACGCCTTACCTATTTAATTTTGAACAATTTTTTTAAAGACAAATAGCAATCACTACACCGAGTTTGCTACACTAACACTTGCTTTCTCTGCCTCTCAAATCATTTGGGACCATCCCTGTCCAACTGACCTGTCTTAGACTCTGGATCTCTAGTCATACACATGAATTTATGTTTTCATTAACAACCTAGTTAACAAATGTTAATCTCTTTTACGAGTTGCCTTTTATATCAAATATTCTGCTTATCTAAACTGTTGAAGTGATTTACTTTAGAGAATTGGGTAGAGTGGAAATGCAGAGTTTGGAGGCAGAAATATATTGATTGCTCTTTTCCTTATCTGTAGCTAGTGATATAAGGTCATGTAATGTTTTCAAATATTTCAGTTTCACTCTTAGCGATCAATAAATGCAAAGCAGTTTCTAAGGTGGCACCATAGTGGGTTATTAAAATGGACTTGTGCATTATTTATAGTGAAATAGCCCATTTCCTGTTTAACCAAGCATGGCATAAATATTAGGGGTTATTTAACAGTTCACAGCATATAGCCTTTGTCATGAGAACAAGGTAGCTAGGATTTCAAATTAGCACTTTATGGGATCAGACACAAGCCCAAAGAGGCTGAATACATAACCATCAATGGCTTTTTCAAAATTTCTCAAAGGAGTACATTGATACTTGATTATGCAAAATCTCAATATTGTTGAAAATAGGAAAAAATGTAATATGTATGAGAATTTACATTTCTGGAATAGACATACTCCATGTGAGACTTACATCATCTTTTGTGAAAATTTCAATCATAAATAAATCAAAGCTTATCCATAGTAAATATTTTTAAAAGTGGAAGCCAATATTCCCTAGTAGCATTCATAATATAGTTAGAAAACATTAATTAGAAAAAATTCAAACAACATTTTGCATAAGAGAAAAATCTATAAGTTTATGTATATAGTTTACTAAGTATATTCTTTGTCCCCATCTCTACATAATAAAACAAAGATAATGTCCTCATCACAACAGATAAGGGGATCCTGCTGCTTTGATAATAGCAGATTGGGAAAATGCAAATTTGCATATTTAAAAACCAAAAACTAAGAATCAGGGTTATGTCCATGTCAAAGTTAAATCTAACCAAGAATTGCCAAAAATGCCCAAGTAATTACAAATGAGATTAAAGTCTTCTACTCCTTAGTAGCACATCCATGTAAACTTTGTTTATAGTTTCTTTCAAAGTAATATATATATAAACCTTATATAGAAAAGCAATATCCTTATCAAATTACATGTTACCCTGAACAAACACAATGGGATCTCCAAACCAGATTCTGGAATCTCACCTGTGAACTATTATTAAATAAGGAGGGTGCTGATTCTTAGGTCTCCCTATATTGTGTGTGTGGGGTGTGTGTGTGTGTGTGCATACACCCTGGATGGCTTTATGTATGTGGGCATGTGAATGTGGTGTCTCTGTGTGTCTCTGTGTGTATGTGCATGTTTATATGGGTACAAGTCCACATGAGCCACACTGGGCATAACTGAAGGTCATAGAGCCAAATCTGGTCTTTGCCTTCCAGTGTCTTTGGGTTTTTAATATGCTATTATGCACACCAACATAGCTGATCTACAAGTTTCCTGGTATTTCCTGTCTCCACTTCCTACCTCACAGTAGGACTACTGGATTATAGGCACATGCGACCATGCCCAGGTTGACTGGTTTTGTTGTCGATTTTTGTTGTTGTTGTTGTTGTTATTACTGGTTTGTTTTTTGTTTTGTTTTTTTCTGTATTTGAACTCATTTCCAGTACAGGGCATTACCCAGGTCTTGTCTCCATACATTCTTAATTTCCTAATTTCACAGGTAAAATCAAATGAAAACTCCATTTTTCTACATAATTTTTTTAAATTTATGCCTCGATATAAATAACCAGCATTTATAATTGTTTTCTGAGTGCAGGGCATTTTTAGGAGTGCTTAATAGGCAGCAACTCCTTACTCCTTTTAATCCTGCCTCGCAGGACAACAACTCTAGAAGTGAGTTAACCCAAGGTTCTTGCTGTATAAACTTCACAGCATCTTTAAGTTAAATAAGATTGAGCCTTTTATCTGCATATAAGCATCTAGTCAGGAATGAAACAGCTCAGCAGTGCTCTGAGCACCCACATGAGTATCTCACAACCTTATGACCTCATTTCCAGAAAAACCAACACTCCCTTCTTGTCTCTATCATCTTCTGTATGCATGCAGTGTACGTATATACAAATACACCAAATAAAATAAATCTTAAAAATAAAAAGTTAGGGGCTGGAGAGATGGCTCAGTGGTTACGAACACTGACTTCCCTTCCAGAGGCCCTCAGTTCAATTCCCAGCAACCACATGGTGGCTCCCAAGCATCCGTAATGGGACCAGATGGCTCCTTCTGGTGTGTCTGAAGAGAGTGACAGTGTAGTCATAGACATAAAGTAAATAAAATAAACAACAAAAACACAAACTTGTCAAAACTTGATTTGGGGAGGAAGGTCCCATGTAATAGCTCCTGAGTGGTTGCTTTGCTTTGAAATTTTGAAAAGTTGCTGTTAATTTTAAAGACTATATATTCAAGTGTATGTTGGTAGTACCATCTTCCAAAGGAAAAGGCATGCATGCATTTTTGTTAAGTAAACTTACATCCAGACACACAATGCTATACACGAATAATTGAGATTAAAACTATGACAGAGCAATGTTGATGGATGATGTCTCTCAAAGTTCTCCTCCTCCATGCAAGTAATGACGGCTGAGAAGAGACAGAGAAACTAAGTCTGCTAGCAATCACGGCTTCTGATTAGTTAGCCAACTCCAACTATTGCCAAAACACACGTACAAATGAGCCACACTGAATGAACTAGCATCTTGTAGTTTTAAAGGTATGCGTGTGTCTATGTGTCTGTGCATGTGTGTGTATGTTTCTTTTTTTTTTTTTTTTGACTCAAAAGGTAGTTTATTCATGACTGAAGCTCTTATCTTGGCAAAGAATTACATTTTCCATGCATCTTTTTTTATTTTTTAATTAGGTATTTATTTCATTTACATTTCCAATGCTATCACAAAAGTCCCCACTCCCTCCCCCACACCCTCCCCCACCCACTCACTCCCACTTCTTGGCCCTGGCGTTCCCCTGTACTGAGGAATATAAAGATTGCACAGTGTTCAGCATCCTTGATCATCATGGAAATATGTGTGTGTTTCTGTGTGTCAGTGTGTGTAAACAATAATAAAAAAAAAGAGATCATGATTTGAGAAGGAATTGGGGTGGAGAGAGCGTTAAAGAAGTTGGAGGAAGGAGTGTGTGGGGTATTCTGTAAATACAGAATTCATGTGAAATGGCATATGAAAAGGAAATTTACAAAAGGCATGGTGGCACATGTCTGTAATCTCAGCACTTGGGAGATGGAGGCAGGTGGATCTCTGAGTATACACACACACACACACACACACACACACACACACACAACTACCAGAAAAAAATCAACAATTTTTTTAAATAAATAACTTTTGATTTGTCGCATCTACAACTAAGTCATTGGCCAATCTGAAAATCCAGAATGAAACGTCTGTTATTCACTAATTATATGAGGAAATGAAGACTGAAGCTGAACCATTCTGGGCCTTGACCATAGAACGTGGCTTTGGAAAGGACTCTTTCCTCATCTGGAAAGACAAGTGCCAAGCTCAGAACACCTGCCCAAAGCCCTGGGCAGACTGCAATCGCAGTGCTGTGTAGAGGCTTTTTGAGATCACTCTCCTTATTGTATTTAGTTGTTTGACTTAGAGAAAGGAAATATTCTTTGAAATTTCACCGGTATCTCTTCAAAAAAAAAAAAAAACCAAAAGGGAATTACCTAGCCTTAACTAATTTCTAATGTTTACAAGGATGTTAAATCAACAATAAGTTTACTTCACTAAGTAATATAAATTTTCTTTCACAGTTAGTGAAAAGCAGCCCAATTTCAGCTTATCATAAAAGACTTAGTACTTGAAGGACTATGCAACAAGCATGTGTGCATTCGCTATACAATTCAGACATTTAACTGGTACTTTATATTGGCCAAGAAATATATAGTATTTTCATGAATTCCTTCAGAACTTCATACAGTACATTTTGATCATATTTATTCTCTAATCCTACTAAATCCACTCCCATCCCTTTAATTTCCCAGCTTCCTGTTCCCCAACACATACCCAAGGAAACTAAGGCATCAGTTGCAGGTTGGTACACCAGCTGTTGGTGTGGAACTGATAACAAGTTTTCAGTAACAGGTAACACCAAAAGGTACCATAGAAGTACCATAGCAAGTCATATCTTACATAAGCGTCTCATGCCAGATGGACTGGACTGGGTTACACAGCCATTCTGTGAGATTTAGCATCTTGACATGAACTTTCCTAGTTACAGCTATAACTAACCTTAAATTGGTTTCATGGTCACATGGACACTCCTAATTTTCAACATAGTGGAGGATAGGAATCTGGTATGGCTCTTAGAGAAGAAGGCCCTAGAAATACTACAGTCTAGCCAATAGCCATGGCTAGACTAACAATGTGGACGATGATTTCCATCTTCTTCGAACACATACCACTGGGAGAGACAGAACCTTCATCTGAGTGATAAACCACCCTCATGGCCATGGAACAGAAGCCACTGAATGCTCAGTTGGTCCTCCTCCTCTCACGGAACCTATTATTACTCCTTTCAATTATTTAGTCAAAGAAATTTTTCCTTCAGAATCAGTGCTGTATGGGATTAGCTGACACAGACTAAGGAGCTTGATAAGGACAAGAGTCTGAATTAAGAACACTCATGCACAAACATCTATTCTCATGGAGAAGAGAGATCACTTCTCCATCCCTATGTAAAAGAATTAAGTTGAATTATCTGACTTGTGTGGACACCATGGGATGCTATACTATACTAATGGTTCAGTGTTATTCTGGTCACAGGTAATAAGCAATCAGCACTATTGGTAGCCACTTGACTTTTAAAGGAATTGCCATGGCTTGATTCTAATACATGATTTGTATTTCTACTGTCTTTGGAAAGTTTTTCATTAGGCAATCAATACATGTGAGCAGTGAAGAAAAAAATTAAATCACATTTGCAGAATATTACTGACTATGTGCGGATTATATACAAGATGATTTAGAAGAATTCATTTAAAAATTAATACCCTCAGAGTTTGAAATCATTTCTGAGGACCTATTTCACATCTCTATCTGAGAATTATTTTTGGCTCATGTTTCAACTTCTGTTATTTAGTACAGCAAGCATCTTCCCAACTCATTACCCACTTTTACTGAATCAATCTAGAATGTTTCCAGAGAAAGTATGTGACCAGTTAGTTCTTCTTCTTCTTCTTCTTCTTCTTCTTCTTCTTCTTCTTCTTCTTCTTCTTCTTCTTCTTCTTCTTCTTCTTCTTCTTCTTCTTCTTCTTCTTCTTCTCCTTCTCCTTCTCCTTCTCCTTCTCCTTCTCCTTCTCCTTCTCCTTCTCCTTCTCCTTCTCCTTCTCCTTCTCCTTCTCCTTCTCCTTCTCCTTCTCCTTCTCCTTCTCCTCCTCCTTCCTCCTTCCTCCTCCTCCTCCTCCTTCTCTTTCCCCTTCACCTTCACCTTCCCCTCCCCCTTCCCCTTCTCTTCCTCCTCCTCCTTCTCCTCCTTCTTATCCTTCTCTTACTCCTCTCTCTCCTACTCCTCCTCTTCCTCCTTCTCCTCCTTCTTCTATGTCTTTTTTATTGAAAATAGATTTCCCCCTTATATATCTTGATTAAGGCTTTTCTTCTTTCTACTCCTTCAAGTTCCTCTTCGACTCCTCTCTCATTTGAATTCATCCCTTCTGTCTCTCTTTTTAAAACAGACAGTCTTCTAAAGGGTAAAAAAATAAAAGATAAAACAAAATATATCAGAATGGGACAAAACAAATAGAAGGAAAAGAGCCCAAGAAAAGGCACAAAATACAGATATAAATTCAAAGACCCATTTATATACTCAGGAATCCCATAAGCACACTGAACTGGAAGCCATAATATATACACAAAAGATTTTTAGGATATATATATATATATATATATATATATATATATATATATATGAGACAAGAAACCTCTGAGTTCATTTTCTGTTGGCCATCTGCTACTCAGTATGGAGCCTACCTTTAAGAGCAGTTTGCCTCTCCAGTGAGTGTCCCTTGGAGAAAACTAAGCATTCATTTGCAAGTTGTTATCTTTTGGAGATAGCTTTGGGGTCAAGGAGAGGGACATGTGCCTCCTTCTCCTTTCAACTCTTGGACCCACGAACTTCCAGCTTCACAGGTGCACACCCATGAAGAACCTGTGCATGCTGCCCCAGTGGTTTTTAGTATAATTCTGCTTTGATCCCATTAAGTTAGAGAGCCTTAGTGCCCTTCATCCCCTCTAGCTTTTTTTTTTTCCTCCTCTTCCCTAAGCCCTGAGGGGAGGAATTTGATGAAGTGATCACATTTAGTGTGGCATGTTCTTAGGTCTCTCACTTTCTGCAAAATGTCTGACTCAGAAACTATGTAGGTGTCCCCATCTACTGTGGGGCGAGGGGGGTGTTACTCTGATGGAGACTGAGCAAATCACTGATCTATGAGTATAGCAGATTGTTATTAAGAGTCATTTTGTTGCTATATTTTTGTTTGTTTGCTCGCTTGTTTTTAGAGAAGTAGGAATTGGTTTTCCCCTAGGTCTCTGGACTGCCTAACTAGTCTAACTAGTCTCTGGTTGTTAGTTGCCTGAGCAGTGTCAACTGTGACCAGCTATGCAACATTCTTATATTTCCAGAACTTGCTGGAGATTGGTATTATTTTACCTACAGTAATCCCATTTTATGTTGTCAAGTTTCTGTGCAGACCTAATGCTATAAAGGGCCAGATATTAATTAGACAAGACCCACATGGTTGCTGGACTTCCCTTCCTAAGTGGTTAGAACCAACCACTCCCATTCCCAAATTATAAGACAGAAGCAACCTCTCAAAAGGACATTATATTGCAAAGATATTCTCTTGCTTTCTTTATAAGACTTAGGGATCTATGCAGTAACTTGAACACAAAATGACAGAAAAGCTATATCTCACATTAACACAATTAGATCTGCTAAAGCAAGTCGGCCCAAGAGCAGAACTTTTTTGTTATACAAATTGGATCTGTAAGACATCCTTCTTTGCTCTGGGTCACATGCAAAAATGAAAGCCTCATGGTTCAGTTCATTAAAATAAAGGAACAACTCATCCCCTTATAATGTATACATCCACCTAAATCCAAAAGTGTCTAACAGGCATATATACTGGGAAATGAAAGTCAAGAAGGAACCACTTGTGATGAACTGTGTGGAAAATAACCTGTACCCCTCTAAATTCATAGAGAGTAGACAGTACTCTGGAATTTTTCTATATTTGCTTCTCCCCTTCTGATATTCTTGTACCTTCACTATGTAAGCAAAGAAACTGTAGTTACTGCTCACCAAGATATAAAAATATGGACACATCAAAACAATGGTCCAGGTTAAAGATACCTGGAATCCCAGGATGACCAGGACTTGGAATTAAAGCAAACAGTACTTAATTTGAGTGTTTTTGCAATAAAATCTCTGAAAGTCTTAGGAGCAACAGTCATAGTCGTTCCCTAAGATCTGCCTTTCTTCTCAAGTGGAACGAAATTCAGTGGAGCTAAAGTAGAATTCATATGCACTGTGCGTTTCACTATTTGATGTTGGCACTGTTGGCTTATATTTTCACAGAACTATGGTATTTCATTCACTTTATTTTACATGTTATGAAGGGAGAATGACTGTTCTAATGACAGCATACTATTAAAATCTGGGTCAGGGACCATGTGTAGTAGTGATTGCTAATTAAGCAATGTGTTCAGCAATTAGAAAAATAGTCATAATAGAGATTTTCAAGAACACTAGCAGGTGAACAGATCAATCTTGTTCTTCGGGTAGAAGCCAATAGTGTTTAGATCTCTATGTATTAACAATCTGTATGATGTATTTCTTTTATTATATCAGAGAAATTGAGTACCAATGTTAAGTTCAAAAAAGCAAATAATAGCTTTGATACGAATAACCTTCTACAGTTTTATTCAAACCACCAAACCTGGTCTTTATTACAAGGCTCCATCAGGCTAGGTAATTGGTGAGAACTCATATTCCAGCAGTGTGTAGAACTATTACTTTTCAGTACACAATTCACATCAGATATTTATGCACCAGGCTTCAGAAGAATTTTAACTTGAAGTGTAATTCATTATAACCTCTGCTATTTCATGTAGGGAAACATGACCAATCAACCATAGCAAAGTGTCCTCGGGATTCCCCTGACAGATAAAAAGACAGTTCTCATCTTTAGAGGAACTTAACTGCTACCCTTTAGCCATGACTACACACGCTGAAACCATGGATAACTTCAGAGCTGAGGACTTCGTCAGTGTATCCTTGAAATAAAAAAACCTATAATACGTTCCATGAATATAAGCAGCACTTTGCCAGGGAGCCAAGTTGTTTCCAACTGTCTATTAAAGGCAATGCTTTCTGAGTCCTCCCTCTGTAGAGAGTTGGATACTGTGTAGTCACTATGTCACAAATGATAAATTGGCTCAAACATTTCTATCCATCTACATCAACACTGACCGGTAGAAGTGTAAGGCCAGATGTAAGCCACATGTACAACTTTAAATTTTCTAGCATTCATATTTTAAAACAAAGTAAAAAGAAACAAGTAAAATGGCCTTTCCAAACTTACATTTTGTTTAACTTATATGGCCAAGATGTCATCCTTTCAACATGGAACCAATAAAAAAAGATGGAGTTGAGACGCTTCACTCTTCCTTTTTGCACAATTTTACACTTCAAAACATCTTATTTTGGACTTGCCACATGTCAAGTGCCTGATACCACATGAATTCTTCCCCTTTTTTGCTGCCAAAGAATTTCTGGCATCTAAATTTATTTACTAAAAACATCATTTGGGTCTTAGTTTCAGTTGATAGCAAGTACACAGCCAGAACCATTTCCAGCTGCTCAAACTAACCCTTGAATCAAACTCCGTTCCACATGTTATAACCTTAGTAGATGCTGCTTGGACATATTTAGAATGCTACCCCATTGATACTCTCCAGGATTCTGCTAATATAATTTATCAAACTGTAGTAAGTTTTTCTTCTTCTAGAATTTGGTATCTCTTTATTGGCAACTGAGTCTGATCTTCACTGTAGAAGTGACAAAGACTTGAATCCTGGTGTGAAATGAATGAGTCTTATGGAATACATGTCACTAGACTTAGATCTCTCAGCAAGATAGATCCAACTTGCTACCATGGAATAAATGGCTGTTCATTCTGGCGAGGAGTTTGTGGAGGATTGGTGCTCAAATCTATCTGAACACATACATGCACCTGTGCTTCAGTTTCCAGTGTGCCGCACTCTCCTCAATTGATTCTCTAGCCTTTGATGAGCAAACCGTCATATTTTGGTTTCATATTGTCTTACATGCTGAGATATACTTTCAACTACCACACATATAGCTACGTGGCATGCAAAGATTCTTTGTGTCTTTAATTCAAGGAATTTAGGTGAAACATTTCTGTGAATAATTTATAAGCATCAGAAGCAAGAAATTCAATATACACACCCTTTACACCATTTCTTAAGTTTATTATAGGAGCAAGAAAATTAGCTGAAGACTTGCTCAGTTGTTACTTCAGCGCAGATGACAACAGGTGACACATGTAGGAACTGTGTCACTACCAGTGCCTTGATATTGATCACATTGATATTTCACTCACTGCAAATCTAGCAGGTGAGATAACAAATCTTGGATTCCCTGCTAAAGGTACAACAGCCAGCAAACAGCATCAATTACACAAAGGGTCTCTTATCTGCAACCTATCACAAAAAAGTAAGTTGAAGAATCTAGAGATTACTCCTTATTTTTTATTAAAAATTGATATACAAATGATTTGTGTATTTTACGATCCACAACTCTAGAAGGCAGGATTCTGAATGTTTTCAATATAGAGGTATGGTAACTGTTTGAAGAGGTATGTAATTGATGTGATTTTCAAAGTGTCCTCATATATCAAAATCATATAAAATTCCACTAATATATATATTTCATTGTTTATCAGTTTAAAAATCATTAGTCATTAAAGTATAATCATTAAGATGATTAACACTGTTATGGTGAATTATCAAAATATTAAACTAAGCATGAGTTACATGCCTTTAATATTAGAACTCCAGTGTGAAAGATCAAAAGTTTGAGTCCAGCCTAGAAAACAGTTGTGAATCCCAGACCAACCTGAACTCCACAACAAAACCCTATCTGAGAATTCCCAGAAAATCAATGAACCAATAACTGATTTGTTAAAATAGTTTTGAAAGTTCAAAATGTTCCCAATTCATACTCCCTGTGGTCATTCCTATCTGGTTGCCATGGAGAAATGACATTATCTCATGTTATCTTCAAAACAACTTGGCAAATTGGGTTGTATTATCTCCATTTTGTGTGTAATGAAACCGAATAGGGGAGAAATTAAGGCAATTTTCCTCACACGACACACTATCAAATCCAGGGACAGTAGCCTATATTCTCAGTTGCTTTCTATAGCCATGACGGAGTGAGCATCATGTATTATTAAGAATTGCAAAGTCAGCATGCATAAGCTTGCAAATGATCACAGTTCTCCAATTAACCTGTGGTTTCTTACACAGCCTTGAGTGCTCTGGTTCAGGAACCAGTTAAATGAATTTTGGGATAAATGATTGTACAAGTGGGAAACAAAGGTCACAAAAAAAAAAAAATGGAACACTTCCTAACAATGGCTACATAAAGGGCTTTTTATTCCCCCCACCCCCAAATCAATTGTAAAGATTGAAGTCGCACAGCAACGGAGTGAAATTTAATTCAATAGTTTGTTCTAATAAAAAGAAAATTTAAAACATACTAATAAAGATATATCAATTTTTAATGAAAACTGTTTAATTTTCTAAATGAAGTAGCACAACCATGCGTAGGAAGTTAAATCTAAAATGTACCAAGGAGTAGTGCTCTTCATCGCAGGATGCTAGTCACCCTGGAAAAAGAGGAAGAGGAGGGAGAGGGAAACAATGGCAGAGTCTGTTTTTTTTTTTTTTTCCTACTGAGAAAGGAGATAGAACAAAAATGTGACAAAATAATTATGTATTATTTATGTGGTGAAAACTGAAAGCCTGTTGCATGTGTTAAATTTTGTTTGACTGTGAAATGTTTCAAACATGAAAATGATAAGAGTTTTAGGAAATTAACAGAAACAACCGCAGTGCCAAACAGCTACCACTAGGCAACACAGAAGACTTAACATGCTGGGTGTCTTATTAGCCCCCTCATTTAAAAGTTGACACTGGATTGAATAGAACAAGTATTTAAAATTGGCTCAGCTCTCTAAAATAAAATCAAAAGAAAAAAAAGTATTTGATTAAAATCTAACTCTTAGTAAAAAAGACTTGTGGTGTATTGTGATTCTAATGTGCATTCAGGTCAGGCATGGCCTTGTGGCATTTTTTTAAAAAAGGTCTTTATAGAAGCGATGTCTTGTAAGTGCTTTTCTTGTAAAGAAAAAAATATGCTCTGATATGTCTTAGAAGATAGGGAAGTGTTTCAAATTCTATGTCATGCAATCTGTGCTTGAAAATCTGTCGTGTCTTGTGATGTTATAAGTAAATAAACCATGTTCTTTATTACTTTTCAATATTGAAAGAACTAATAGAAACCCACAAAATCCTTTCACAAAGAATTTACAAAGCCCAATTAGCATTTTGAGAATAGGGAATAGTCAAAGAGACTCTCATTAATGAACATGTTCTCAACATAATCTGTTGGACTGTTCCCTTACTGACCACTGTCTTACTCTGAAGTAGCCAGAGAAATGGCACCTCACTCACCCAGCCTCTAATGTACAGTGGGCTTCTTTTTGGTTTCCCCTGTATCTGCTTCCAGCTTATATTTCCACAAATGACAAAGGCCTTGCAAATGGAAGTTCAGCATTATACTCAGTAAGTAGATGATGGTTTCAACTCTAAATGAAAGAAAAAGAACCTCTGTCAACAAATTCTGTTGTTGCCAATGTATTCCATTCATGGAATGGGTTTCCCAAAACTTCATTTGGATAGAAATATTAGTGTAAATGTGTTAACTTTGTAAAACTATTTAGACGGGCTTTACGGCTTTGTCATTGATGTCGGCTAGCAGCTAGACAGGTGACCGAGAGAAGGCCGAGGTGCAGCTTCATAGCAGTGATGGAAGAGAGGTTCTTCTGTGAGTGTTGCTACTCTCTCACTGCCTCTGGCAGCTCACACAAGTGAGACACTTCATTACTTGTGGCTTGGACTGCTTTCATAAATATAACAAAGAAGTAAAAACAATAGTTACCCCAAATCAATAATTACAGACACTTCAGTTATATTCATTTAAATTTGTTTTATAGGCAACTGTGAGAATCAATTAATTAAAAGACAGACAAAATATTAGCAATATGTCAGTAATTAGTTAAGCTGGATGTAAAAGAAATGTAGTATGGTACATTCTCGGTATTCAGTAGGCATTCTGCCTCACAGTAAGGAAGTGTATGACCGTTTACAGGGTCAGGTTGCCTACCCCTTGTACTGCATACATATAGACTGCTACAACTGAAAGGTAAAAGCTAATGTCTAAATTCTCTTGAGTGCTAGAGATATGTTAATTAGTATTTTACCAATTCAGGAATCTCAAACAGTATTTCATAATTTCTTACTCTATTGGCTTCTATGTAGAAGAAGACATATTTGAACATTTGTTCTTGAACAGAACACCTATTGTTGTGACTCTATATAAGATATAAGCCTTTCTCATACAGCAATTTCATATATAAGTTCTTTTTGACAAAAATCATACACATATTCTACCGCTTGCAATTTTAACATACATCTAGTATGATTTGTGTTGGTTCAAGTTATTCTCAGTGAGTAGGAAGAGATACTAGCTGTGACCAAGGGAGAGTATTTGAAGAGAGTATATTCTTAACTGTGACAATGTTATGGGATATTATCCTTTTAATATAATATTTATTTTAGTGTAGTGCTAATAATTTATGCACTGATCTAATAAATGGGACAGTAATTAACTAACCTTCACCAGTCTTGTGACTTCTTGTTTGCATATGGATTCAACTGCTCCCTAACATGATTTGATGTGGTTGCTTTAATTTTAAGCAAGTTGTACAGCTACTTAGAAAATAAATTTTCTTATCTTACTACACTACTGACGGTTGAGAAGTGGAGCAAGAGCTCTCCATACCTACCTTGCATCACTTCCAATTTAGCAGATGGGAAGTAAGTAGGAAGGAGAGACCACCAGCATCTGGCAGGGACAATCATGGCTCCAAACAAAAGTGCTTATCTGCCTTATGCCAGCAGGATCTCCATAAAGAACAGCTGCGGGGCCACAGCTAACATTGGGCTGGACGTTTCTGACATCTATCAGTCTCCGGGTGTGTGGTCTGTGGGGTATGCTTTGCACGATGAATATCCCACGTGGAGACTTTTTAAATGCAGTTTCATCTTTCTCCCACAATGCTTGTTTTCAAGTTGGAGAA
Source organism: Mus caroli (assembly GCF_978045245.1). Classification (NCBI taxonomy): domain Eukaryota; kingdom Metazoa; phylum Chordata; class Mammalia; order Rodentia; family Muridae; genus Mus; species Mus caroli. The sequence goes on from NW_028227272.1 coordinate 69,707,569, forward strand.
AACCATACATTCTTATACCAAGTTCGCAACAGTATTCACATTAAGTTTAAAGAGCCTGCTTCCTTCCCCTCTTAGTTTTCATCACAGATGTGGAACTCATGAGCTAAAATGTATACATGAAGCCCAAATCTGGGGCTGGAGAGATGGCTCAGTCATTAAAAGTTAGGTTCACAACCAAAAGGAAGAAAAAAGTGAGGCAAATCATGTCTTGGCAATGCTTCCTTTATTCACTTAGAGGATAACTAGACATCCCATACCTCCACCTGCCCCTCAGAAAGGTTAAATCACTTTACACTCTCGCCAGAGTGTAAACTGACAAGTCTCAACTTGTCAGCCTGATAGACAATCATATTGAGTCTCTTAACTTTTATGTTTCCTGTCATTAACAACTCCCAGGGCTACTTAGGATGGAGTAATCATTTGGGATTTTCCCATTCTGTAAACTGCTGCTTCTGTGTCTCCTTCCTCTTCCTCTAGAAGTCACTCTCCTTTCCTGTTGAGTTTCAGGAATTCTTTGTTTGTTTTGACTACTATCCATAACTTTTCTCTGTTATTTTTCTCCATCACATGGAAAAGAGATCGTTACTCTCAGGCAAGTCATACATTTATATTTTGCTCAGGGCTTTGCTTTGGATTACTCTCTTACGCTTTGTGCTCGTACTTGATAATCTTAGCATGCACATATCTGTTTTTAATTCATCGTACGGTCATTCTGGAAACCTTTTCGGTTTTCCTCATGTAAGTCAGCTCCACACCTTCATCTTTTCCTGTTAGAAACAACTTTTCACAGAGCACACCCTACTGTGTACTGGCGTCAGTTTCTTTATCGATAGCCTTGTTTCCGCTGATAGGCTTAGGTTTAGATGTAGATTCAGTCTCCCACAGAAGGGAAAGGGCATGGCTATTTCTGTCAGCTATTCCATCCAGAAAGATGGACTGTGTCTACATTAATTAAATAATCTAATAATACTATGTTGAGTTTAGAAATCTCCATGTTCAGTATACTATTGATAATTATATAATAACAAAGCATATGTTGCTGGACAAAGAATTAAAGAACAAAAATGTAGAGAGCTGAAGAACAGTTTGACAAGTGCATGCTAAGTACTCACTAATAATAATGTAACTGCATCCATAAAAAGAAAAATAATCAGAAGATACTCTTTTGTTAAAGAACAAAGACAATGTACAAATTATCATAACTATGTATATGTTTCACTCTAGTATGCACTGAACATTGGGCTTATATTTATATACAAATAACAGTTTGGCAAAATAAATTGTCAGCCATTTTTATTTCATCATCTATTTCAGGAAGTTACCCAATTTTACACAAAAATATGACGTTCTTCTACCTGCCTTTGACTCTCCTTTTCTTTCTTTTTTAACTCTCCCCCCACCTTAATTAAAAAGAGATTCTTTCCTCTTACAATACACATCCCTCTACCCTTCCCAGTTCCTCTCCCACCTCCCCTCCTCTCTGAATCCACTCCCTTTCTGACTCTCATTAGAAAAGAACAGGCTTCTAAAAGATAACAGCAAAATACAACCCAATAAAATATAGTAAGATAAAAGAACAATCGTCACCTTGGAGGTGAATAAGGCAAGCCAACAGAAGGAAAAGTTTCAGAAGTCACAATAATCAGAGACCCACTCATCCACCTACTAAGGAGTCTCATAAAAATACTAAGCCAAAGCTATATACACACAGAGGATCCGGTGCCCTTGCTGCTTCAGTCTCTGTGAGTCCCTGTGAGTTTTGCTCCATTGATTTACAGGGTCTTGCTCTCCTGGTATCTTCCATCCCCTCTAGCTCCTATGTTCCTTCAAACTTCTCTTCAATTGGTTTTCCTGTTACCCTTTTTTTCCAATGATTCTTGACATGGTTTTAAACCCAAGACCTGCTCCTCACCAGACATCAGAATTCCAACGAACAGCAAGCAGAAATGGAAATGTTTGTTTTCAGATCTTCACTGAATGTTTCAAGTTTGCTAGCAAAGTAGGCAGTACTCTTTTTTTGAGAAGCATTAAAGCTTCAACCCCTTATTGTTGGTCATTTTACCTCTCCAGCTATTATTGTGAGTCTGTGACAAATTGAAATGTTTCCTAAATTAAAATGATTCATGACCTTCATTTTAATTTTATTAATCTATCTAGAATGCCTTAGATAAAATCCAATAAATAATTTGTCTTAACAACAAAGGAAACCTGACTCTCAGTTTTAATTTTAAAGATATAACTTTCAGGTATATATGCAAATTTTGTCTGTGTGTCCATCTCTCTTCATTCTTTTTGATCATATGTTGTAGGAGAATTTTATTTGATTAAAATATTGGAACTTGTGCATTATAATCCTTGATATTTTGTACTTCCAGAGAAATAATGATCTCAATTCACTATTTTGCAAGGTGTGACAATTGTAGAGCTGTTTGCTGCTGTAAACTGCTTACTTAACAAAAAGCCTCCATTTGTTCAAACTAAGGTCACCCTTCCTTTATCACAGTAATTATTGCCTTCAAACAGAGATAATGTGCTTGATTTCCAAGTATGCATGAACCCTATCTTTTAGGAGTCACTGGGCCTGGGTCAATAATGCAAAAATTGACCTAACACCAGGGTCTTAGATCCATTTATGAATGAACCAGTAAGTCACTCCTGCTTCTAAGTATTTGTTCACACTCTCTATCAGTCTTATTTTCCTTTCATCTTTACTGTTAAATTAAAATGTGCTCTGAAGTATGGAAACATAAAATAGTAGGGAAGTCTAATAAATGAGTATACGGAATCTATAGACCACAACAACTAGATGTGTTTGTTAAACTGAACATAGTCTTTTGTGATGGTTTCCGTACAAAGCAAATAGTTTGAGAGAATTTTTTTTCACCATTCCCTGGTTTTAAACTTATGGTAGGACAAATTTTGATAATTTTGTTTTAAGTTTACCTATTGTTTTATCATTAAATGCACATGAGAATTTTATCCTAATTCCATTAAGACCTTAAAGCAATTAATTTTTTTTGTAGAAATGTAGTTAACTGTCCTCTGAGGAGGCAGAAACAGAAGGATGCATGATAATGTGAAGCTCCGGGCAGAAAGAGTGAGGAACTCAAAGGCAATCTCTAGGCATGTGGTAGATTTATTATTTATTCATTCAAGAATCATCTTCTTATTCAGATGTAGTTAACTTTATTAATTAGAAGAATAATTAAATGATGTATGAAGGAAAATCTGAAAATAATACTTATCATAAATAATGAATAACTTTTATTAATTTATCAAGAGCAAAAAACAGCACAAATAATTTTCATGTGCTTCTCTCTTTAGATGTATACTTCTGCTCAGTGGGTTTCATTCAGTGATAAATCCTAAGGGAAATATGGGCCCTATTAAGCTGAGGGAAGAGTAATTTTTTAGTTACCTTGACAAATCCTACCTTAACTTTCATTACTTTGTCAACCAATCACTGAAGCAAACACGTAGTTAGTGCACATTTACTAACTTTTTAATCTTAAAAGTGATACAAATAAAACTCATTCATAAAAAAAAAAAAAAAAAAACGGCAAGGAGACTATTTGGAATATTTAGTGATTACTTTCTAGAAGGGGTTGATGACATCTCTGCCTCATCCAGATGTCAATGTCTGACGTCAATGGTGTTGGCTAAGTTTGATTATCACTCTTATAACTGAAAATCTTAGATTCCCAGTGCTTCTTGCTGACACTTGAACTCTGTTTAGATCATGTAATCGGGATGATATGGTAAGAGTCACATTGTATGTGTTCAGTGTTGTAGTTAAAGCATAACCTCTAGCTGAAAATAGTTTTAAAAATAATTATAAGAAACATTATATGGGCTTTAAAAAGAATGGTTCTTACATTTGAAAATTGTTCAGTTTTTAACTAGCATTTGATAATATTTAAATGAAAAGCATTATTCTGTGTGTGTCCAATAAATGTTGAAATGTATATTTATATTCATTTTTGTGAACAATTATGATAAAAACCTATCCATGTGCATGCATGCAACTCATGATCAACATTAATACTGAGAACACAATTCAATAATGGTGCTGAAGTAAGGCAGGTCAAATCTCTGACTATATCCCCTAGAGTTTAATGAGATCAGCTTCAATTAAACCCAGTCTCTGTGAGCAGAGCAATATATTGGTTCACATGAAACTTGTTCTACAAAACTCATTTGCATTTATTGACGTTTTTGTCTAATCACACTTTAAAACTTAAACCCGAACGTAACTCTCCGCATGTCCCCCAAACTGTTGAGATGAAAGTAAATGTAATTTAACAGGAAATGGTACTGATTTCTATTCTGCAAATATGTTTGATATTTCTGCCATCTACAGAACATTGTGGAGACCTTTGCCATCCATGTTGTGTTGCTCCTGGATGTGGAACTGCCAAAGGCACACATAGGAGAGCAACTGAATCCTGTGGCTTTCAGATTAGCAGAAATGAGGTGAAATCCCAGAGCGTAGCTCAGAATCAGACCCTAAATCAGAAGGATGTGGGATAATGGGAAGCCCCAGGCAGAAAGAGTGAGGAACTCAGACACAACTTCTAGGCACGTGCTAGAGTCATTATTTATACATTCCACAAGAATCGGTTTTTTATTCAGCACGTTCTTTAGATATCATTATCCGGGATTACTTCTATAAAGGTACATTTTTGTTTACAGTGACTCACATAACAGCACCAGCATCAAACCATGAATTGCTAATAGAGTTTACACTGTCCACCCAAGGGATTTGGCAGAGCTCCTTTGTTGCTACATTCATTCCCAAATATGGCTTGAACCACCAAATTTGTCTTTTAACTCATGAATGTCATTAGATCTCTGTCTTATAGGGAGAGTATTGATCTCGATTCTCCAACGTATCCTCAGGTGCTAAAGTGGCGATGTCTACAATCTTGAAAATAGTGTGTGTGTGTGTGTGTGTGTGTGTGTGTGTGTGTGTGTGTGTGTTCCCAGTCACGAGAAAGCTGTGTCTTACTTTGCCCCTGGAAGCCATCCTACAATCCCTGCATTACACACAATCATCACTATGCACCTCTGGCCATCTGCTACATTGGCACTGTGCCTGCCTACAAAAAGAAAATAAATGAGAAAGAATAAAAGAGAAAGGGGTAAGCTACTATCTTTTCTTTGCCATAGGTGCTAATAACCTTCAGTTTATCCAGGCAGCTTTTTAAGTCCCAACAGTTATAGATTATCCTAGAAGAAATCTCTTCAGTTCAAGAGCAGAACAGTGGTGCCTCAGGCTGTTTTTCAAAAGGACCCATCTGCTAATTAAGAGTTCAAATCACCTTGTCGTTCTGAAGTCTTCCCTTTAAACTGTCCTTCTGCTTCAATCAACCCAATGTCTTTATTACGGACCTTCTTACACTACAGGAGTGCCAGATACTCACAAAGGCCAGGATGCCCTCAACATGTTCCCAAATGGATGCTTGAAGACTTAGTGGGTATCTATTATTATTTGTCAATTAACATAAATTTTTTCAACTTTATAAATAAAAGCCAACTTACCTTACTATTTCAAGGGGAGGGTGCGTAATTTAGATGGAAAGGTCTGAATCTGTTCTATGATTTCTCCAAATGAGATTCATCCACTGTTGGCAGAATTTTTTATTAATTTCAGGTTTTTTGGGACCCATGATTATGTCCTTAAATTCAGTCTCCCATGTTATTCCCTCTTCTCTGTGTGCTGATCAAAGCACTGTAGTTAAAACCAGGACAGCAGCATAAGGAAAAGGAGAGAAGGAGGTGAGAGAGATTCATGTTCATTTGAAAAAGCCATTATACTCAAATGTGTGTTGTTATGTTAGTTAAATTTTTATACCTAGATATTTAGTGCCCATTTCACAACACTGTAAAAAATACAAATAAAAACAAAAGAGCAAAACTACTCAGCAAGGAGTAAGTTAAGACTTCATTGTTTCATTACAATGAAATGTCTTCCTTTCTTCTTCATGTTTCTGAGACTTCTTCCAGCCACCCAGCATCCTAGAGTTTAGTTAGGCTTCACCTGCTACCAGATAACACTGCTCTCTGTAATTCATTCCCCACCCTCTGAGGAGAAGGAATAAGTAATATATATCACCACTCCTCCTCAAAAACATGTTTCTTTAAAAGAATCCTCGGAACCTCCTTAGAAACTGCCTAGTATAGAACATGGATTTTCAGAGAATAAATTCATCTGTATACAAAAAAGAAATATACAAGTCCTTAGTATACTCAAAGAATTCCAATCTATGAATGACTAGTCCATTATTAACTCCATTCATTCCCTTCCCTTAATAGGCTGTGATGCAGTCTGAAGATAAAACAGATGTTAGTTCCCATATTTAACTGATAGAAATAAATCTGTCTCTTCAAAATTATTTATAAAAAATAATGTGTACAAACTCAAATATATAGGCATTTTAAAAAAAATAAAACCTGAGAACTATTGTTAAGTCAGAACACAACTGTACAATTTCAAACATCTATTCTACTCTATTCTTCTTCACCTTGTGTTTTCTTAGCTAAAGGAATCTTTTATCCATGCTATCTTTTGGATGCTTGCAATGCTTCAAAGAATGTTATTTATCCATTTCCTATGTGCTGAGGTGCCCCTTGCTTGTGACAGTCATTACATAGATGCTAAGGTTCCATTTCTGTTCCCTTTGTTGCAATACATTGTCCATTATTATGGGAGGCTCCCGATTGTCCGTGATTATCTTTGAAAGCGGAAATTCTGAGTCCAGATCCTTAATGGTATCTTTATTCATCTGTAGTTGCCATTATGGTCAGTGACATTATTTGGCAAAATGATATGAGAGTAGGAGGTAAGGTCATTTGCTGCCAAGGCCAATGACCCAAGTTTGACCCACGGATCCCGTGTAGTAGGAGAGAACCAACTCTAATGAGTTGTCCTCTGACCTTCACACATAGCCCTTAACAGGTGTGTGCCCACTTACATACATACATATATCTACAAAATAAAAGATAAATAAATATTAAACCAAAACACAAAAGTCACGTTAATTCAAAACAAAGCTGAAAGAGCCATTCTACACAACTCTTAAATTTTTAATTCTGATTTCCTGGATTTCTATATATTACTAAGTAGATACCACTCTGTGAAATATATATTTGAGGCCTCATAAAATATTTCATCTGTTTTCTATATCGAGCCATGCTACATAGTTTAGAAATGTATTCCCACAGGGTGTAACCTTTGTCATCCAGATTCAGTAAATGCTTAACAGGCAAAGGCCAGGACCATGTGTGTTTTGCTTTAAGGGTAAATAATCTGTGCTGAGACAGACAGCCCAGGAGAATATTCCTCCCATATGTCAATATCATGGTTCCTTTTGCAGCATGCCTAATAGATCATGTCATCAGCAAGGTCACAGCAAGACAATGGCGACAAGAAACCAGCATTAGAACGGTTGGTCCTAAGATTCCTCTTAGGATACAAGACAACTGCCTTTCTATTAATATTCTGTGCCAGGATTAAGTCTCCAATAAAAGCCCATCAGAAACTCCAGGTTAGCATAGGGACCACAAAACGTATGATATTTACATAGGGTCTTGTCTACAATGGTAGGTCTGTACTACTAGAGAGTAAGAAGACATATGGACCAGTCTTCAGCCTATAAATCTTATCTGCATAGACACAAATGTCCCTGAGACTGAACAGGCCTCCCTTCCCATTCTCCGACATCAAGGCCCCTTTCCCCTTCTTTCTAGTTTTATTGTCTTTACCTTTTTACAGCAAATAACTCTTCTAAATATGGGGGTGGGGGAGGAGAAATGACTCTGCTCTTTGGACAATGTGTAAATTAATTCATCATACTCTATTAGCAATTTGAGCTCACATTCATGGAAAAATAACTATTTTCTTGTACTAATCTCTAACAGTTTTGAATTGTGCTTTCTATTCCGCATGCTAAACATGGTCAAGAAAACTCTGATTTTAAGTAACTCATCCCTTCTAAAATTAAGAGTTCTATAATAACTCACATAACCCAATAATAAGGATTTAGAAGTGTATAAGAAAGAAAGTGTCCTAAAATTAGAATTCAAGGTTGCCTTCTTGCTTAATAGTGTTTTCCTCACTGGTTTGGGTGAAATTAAAAAAAAAAAAATAGGCAACACTATTAAAAATTCATTGATCTCTTGATTGATGTGCAAATAATGTATGCTTTGTGGATTGAAGCATGGGTCTTTTAACTCTAAGATTTAACTTTAAATTGACTTGCAGAATATCAATTTTATTATACAGTTTTCAAGCTGCAGGTAGAAATAGCTTTAGCTTTTCATATACAAAATGCCACAGGTCACACAATTGTCTCAAATTTGTTCAGCAGTTTCTTGCTTTTTTTTTCTTTAAACAAGCATATGCCTTAGGTTACTTAAAGCACAGCATTTATACACAGCTCAATGAAAACCCCAGTACCTTGGTTTCATCTTTTAAACTAGAATGAGAGAGACTGGAGGTAAGAATGCATGAAGAATTCACACTTACACTTGGATCGTGTCTCTGCTTTACAGACAAAATGCCTGTTGTTGAGAATAATTTAGAAGTAATGCACTGGCAAGTTGAATCAGTTTCGAAGTTATTAAGAGATTTTGAATATATGGTTATAAACACTCCCATATGTAGGTCCTGCCATGCCAGCGGAATGTCTCATGATATCAGACTTTCATGTCGATTGTGACTCTCATATGAGTGTTTCCCACAGTCATATTTCAGCACTTTATGTTGGTTTAACTAAGATTCTTCAAAGGCTCAAATGCAAATATTCCTGAGACCAATATAGAGCATTCTGTATTTGTGTTTCGGGTTAGGATGGCAATATGGGAACAACACAGTTTGTATCCCATTCAGCCCATCCTTGATGTCTTTTTGTCTCTCCAACCCCTTTGTATCTTGAAGAATGAAATTCAAACCTCATCATTTTTCTACAACTGCTACAGCTTTCCCATTCTCGCCTTTTCTATTTACATTTTCTCTAGGCTCTAGAGTATGCATTACAGTACTGTCAAGTCTTCCCAGTCCGCATTTACCTTTCCAGAAACCTCTGGTGACCCCGACTATAAGCGCTGACAAGAACATGCAGATGAGACCAAGGAGGTGAACGAGATTTCCGAAGTTTACCTCACTTTCCCCTCTGAATCTGAACCAAATTTGACAATCAGATGACACAAAGATACACAATTGTGACAGCTCAGTGGCCATTGAGAGCAGACCCTCAGTTTCACCTCTAACTAACTTTAATTCTTACCTCTTTAAATTAAATGTAGGGTTCTTGATATCAATGGCAATATTGTGTTAAACCCTCAGTCCTACTTATCTGGTACAGGAAAATAAATGTATTGACTATCCATAAATATATGTATGAATAATTAATTTTCATAGCCGTGTATTTCTTTTGGGTAATGACATAAGGTTAAAAGTGAATTTTACTGGGTCTAGCTAGGCAGTAGCTATCAAAAGAAAGAGAATTTTCATCTTGCTCTAAGTATTTATTACTGATTTCCCAAACCTCTAATGGCTTCTATTGAATAGATTTATCACAGATATGTTCAACTTGAAAATCCTATCAGTAAATTATCTTTTAAATAAGTGAGGAAATTTTCCATTTTGAATCACCTCCGACGATGCTTCATTAACAATTTTGTAACAGCCTGGAATTTTTTATTCGTTAGTTTTGGAAATAAGTTTTTCCACAATTACCTTGTGTCTTCTGAGGATTTTTTTACTCCTTTGTTAGAATTCTAATGTTGCATTGAGCTACTCTAACTACAAATAAAATTATGCAGAATACCACCGTTAAATAGATATCTAATGTTGGCTAATAATATAACTAATAACTAGCAAACGTGCATTCCAATGTCTCACTTGTCTTCTTTATTGTTTTATCTGTAGTTGCATCTACCTTCTGAGAAATGTAAACGACCTCTTGACATTATGACTTGTCTCCCCAGTCTCATGCCATATGTCTGTATAACTTAGAATCAGTTACAGTGTTCAAATAAGGGGAAGTGACTTCATCTTGATAAAAATATAAGGGAAAATAAGATGATTCACATTCTCCCTTAAAGTATAAGTCGGCAGTGACATTTTTGGAATACAATCTTGTAATGTTTATGCAAATGAATGAGACATAGGGCTGAAATTTCTGAATGTATGGATGGATACTTAAATGCAGATTGAAAGTGTTCAAAATATGTGAGCACAGGGGCTATTTCCAGCTCTATTTGTAATGAGAGATACAAATAAGGATTCTTGTTAAAGTCTCAAAGGATTGTATTATTTTATATTAACCAAAAAATATACATAATACATATAAGTATATCTCTATACACATATACCTGAAATGAAGTTATAACGCTTGGGCTAACAATGACCCCCATGAAAGCCATAGACTACCTAATATAACCAGTACCAGGCATGAGAAATCCCCATTATTAGCCAGGGTAGTCCAAGTGAAACCAAAATAGTATACACTAATTCTCTCTCAGAGGTAGAAGGTAAGTCTTTATCCCTACAGAAACCATACATTCCAGGCACAGGACTCAGTCGAGTCAAACTACATCACCTGCAAGCCTCCTTCCTGAGGAATAATTTCCATACTAGCAAAAAAGCATTATATAAGCTGCTAAGATAGGGAAGCAATTAATAGCCATATCTAGATGTGATGCCTATGAACTCTATGGTAAGTTACCCCCCAATGGTGCAGTGGTGGCACTAATATCTTGGCAGTAGCCAACAACTGTCTAATTGGACTTAAGGGACTCGCAACAGGAGGAAAATCATGTCTGATACTGGAAACAGCATCAACAACTAGGGGCTACTGAGGTCATGGATCTGAGAATAGACTGACTCCCATCACCACTAGGCCAGTTTAATTCCTAACTACATTCTAAAACATTTCCTTATACCTGTAGATAATACATCTTGTACCACTCATTGAAGAAACATCTTTACAGAAAATACAGAGTTCAATGGGTTGTGGGGAGCACAATACATACAATAATCCTTTTGCCTCTAAGGTTCAGAGAATATTGTAGACAGAGGGTAGAAAGATTGTAATAACCATAGAGTCAGGAAGTCTGAAAGAGACTATGAGTACTAGAAGTGGCAGGTATTAAGATACCTCACCAATATGGTTACTTAAACAAAATCCAAACAAAGACAATATCAGTAGACATGCTAATATGGAAGGGGGAAAATCTCATGTGGTCTGTCCTCTAGACACAGATTTACAAGCAACTAAAGACTCCTGAGAGAGGAATAATTAGATGCTCCTGGGGATAAGCTATTAATTGTTATCCAAATCAAAGTGAAATTGGTAGTCCTGAAAGTAGAATTGTTAACCAGAAAGCATATATACCCAAGTCACCTAAATTGATATGGTAGATTGGATTTGTATATCTGTACATATATATGTATGCATGCATTTATAGATATATAATGGCTATCAGTTTGAGAGGGAGACAAGGAGCACGTTCTAAATCAAGAACATAAGAGAGAAGGTAGAGGGAGGAAAGAGAAGAGGAAAACATATACGTATATTTTAATTTAAAATACTTTCAATAAGAAAAGACTGAAAACAAAAAGTGAGTCCTTGACAAATGATTAAAACACTGAATAAAGATGGAATCTATATAGATTATACTCTAAAGTCTAAAACTGTATTTACATGCATCAATTAAGCAGTTTAAAGTACACTTAAAATATGATCCAAGATATTGTTTAGTATATTATTATTCATTTAAAACTCTTAGGGTGTATGTGTAAATTGATTTTATAAAACAAAAAATTATTGAATCCCTTTCTCATCCTAGCAAATGGTGATGCCAACGTTCCAGTTTCTTAGAACAAGCAATTACAAAAGAAAACAAACAAAATGTAAAGTCAAGGCACTTCAGAATCATTGCTGACTTTCTTCTATGTCTTCTTCTGTCTTCCATGTCCATGCCCTATCAACTGTGAGTTTACCTGTGGCGTGCATACATATGCCAATCTCCACACTGACTTTGGCTTCACTGATAAAACTGTTCTCACCCATCTCTTATCTACTGGAATAACCCCTCAGTTGTCCTTCATCCTGATGATCTTGAGCTCTGATCACAATAATTCTTCCATCTTTGCTCCACAGCCACAGGCAGGGTTGATTGGATTAGAGAATTGCCCCAGCCTGAAAATAAGAATATCATATTTTCAATCTAAGGCATGGGTCCCTCTTTAAGAGACAGTATCTAAGATGTAAATGCAGTGGTTTCAATGTATTGATGCAGGATAAGCTAAGACTATTTCCACGGAAACAATACAAATAAGAATCTGTGCGGTAGCTACTGAAATACTAAACCAATTAGAATTTGTCATAACCAAGAGAACCCATCTTCTCTGCACTTTGCCATCTCAGGGAATCCTTTATACCTTTCCCCTTTCAAGTTGTCATTTGAAAGGTGGTGTTTTGTTTTGTTTTGTTTTCTAGTCAAGGCCACACATACGTAACAGCTGTTTTCAAAGGCACCGTAAAGCTCTGCTGCAAGCTACGACAATCCAGACTCTACTCTAATATCCTAGAACAGGTCATGTTCAAGTCATGTTTAAGTACTCCCTCTGTACTGATAGGCTCTTTGTACCTGATAGGCTCTTCAGCACTTCAAGGGAAAAACTACAGATCCTGTATAGGATATTATCTACAGTCTTTTAGCCTTGCAAATATTTCATGGAAATGCTCCTGTGTGTGTCTCTCACTCACTCACTCACTCACTCACTCACTCACTCACTCACTCACTCACTCACTTTCACTCACTCACTCACTAGTAGTCAATGGGAGAGAAAAACATTTTTTAGAAAACATAGATTCTGTCTTCTCATCCATCCTCTATATTCTTCAGAAAAGAGGAAGTGGCATAATATATCCTAACAACCCCTTAGGATTATACACACACACACACACACTTATATTAGATTTTATAAACATATACTTGCACACTCACATGTACTATATATAATTATAGCACCCATACACACATATATATTAGATATATAAACATATACTCACATGTATTGCATATAATTATAGGTAAATATGATAGACATCCTTGAGGCTTTATCAAGCATCCCTGGTTTTCTTTGGCCCTCACATTACAAATAGAGTTATAACAAACAACCTTGTGCACATATTTGATCACACAGAAGCTGTATTGGTAATATGGACCCCTTAAAATCAATACAATTTATTATCACAGTTGCAAATATTATATTGAACAATCTTGAGAATCTGGTTGGTATCTGTTTATGTAAATGTACATTAAGTATAGTTTGGGTATAAAAGAGCTGGTAATGATTTTCAATTTTTGAACTTGAAAATCCCATTTGACTCAGCAAATTTCATTTTCAGAATTTACTCTCAACATGATAATAACACAAAACTTTGTGCCACATGGTTCACTTGGGATGTTGTTTGCAATATTAATAAACCACGGATAAACTAGATTGCTACGAGGACATAACCAAACAAATAATGGTAGAATGGTAAATTTGTTTAGTCAACTATTTACAAAGTTGACATTTTTATTCACTGACATAGAAAGCGCTATTTTTTAGAGAAAAGAGAAGTAAAGACAGGCATAGGTGATTTGTGTTAGCAGTTGCAACTACTCCAGAAACCAAGGCAAGATCACTTGCTTCGGGATAATTGAGTCAGTCTGCTCAACAGTGAGAGACTGTGGATATGGGTGAGTAGCTGTTCACATCATGCAAGAATGGTGATTCTTCTCTTTTGTCTTATTTTTTAATGTATGTAGGTGGTGGTGTGCATTGCTGTACACGTGTGTATGCATATAAGTATGTGCTTAATGCCAGGGTCATGTGTGTATGCCACAGTACATATATGGATGTCAGAAGAAAACTTACAGTCTCTCGCTTTTCATTATAGTATCCAGGAATGGAACTCAGGTTTTCAGGTTGGGGCACTAAATGAGCCATATCACAGGATCTCTTTGTTCCTTCCTTCTTCCTCCTACTCCCTCCCTCCTTCCCTCTCTCCCTTCCTCCTCTCTCCCTTCCTTCCTCCCTCCCTGCCTGCTTTGCCTTCCTCCCTTCTTTCTTCTCTCTTTATTTCCCCCCCCTCTCTCCCCTAAGTGTGCATTTCAAGACTAGCACAGAACTCATAATCCTCCACCTTAACCCCCCAACATCTAGGGCTACAGAGAAGTGTGCTTGTGCTATCTAGTTTAGGTCTACTTGTCAAGAGCTAGAGCCATTGGAAAGAGAAAACCTATTGAGACAATACCCCCACCAGATTGGCCTGTAGGCAAGCCTGGGGGACATTTATTATTCTTTTTTTATTTGATTTATGATTGAGCTGGGAAGGCCCAAATCACTGGACTGGATCCAGAGTGCTATAAGAAAGCAAGCTGAGGATTCTATGAGAAGTAAATCAGTACACCAAACCCCGCCATAGGCTCTGCTTCAGTTTCTGCTCCCAAGATTCTGCCTTGAGGTTCCTTTGTAGGTGGACCGAGACTCGAGAGTTGTAAGAAGAAATATCTGAGGAGTCAAATTTTTGTTGCTGTTTTGTTTGTTTTACTTTTGTTTGGGGGCACAGGGTTTCGCTATATCTCTGACTGTCCTGGAACTCACAATGTAGACCAGAACACAATGTGGCCTTGAACACATTGAACACTGCCTGTGTTTACTTCTGGAGAGCTAAAATTAAAAATGTGAGTCACCAGAGCCAGCTTTGGTTGTCAGATGAAATAAACCATTTCCTCCCAAAATTGCTTTGGTCATGGAATTTTATCACAGCAATAGAAACTCTCAGTAAGATAGAAACTAACCATGCTTAGCAATGAGTTCAGGGAGTATGGATGACAAGTTTGTGTTTTACAATTCTATTGATTAAGTTTTTCTATGAATGACACTGCATTTTTTTTTTTACTAACTGGCAATTATGATAAATAAGTATATCAAACATAAAAATCTATTTCTGTAGAATTTTCTTTTGGAAATTAAATGTATCCTACTATAAATAATAATGGTGTCTTAGCATTCTATTCCTTTTAAGAGACACCATGTCAAAGGTAACTCTTATAAGTGTCAGCATTTAATTGGGGACTTGCCTACAGTTTCAGAGGGTTAGTTCATTATGTTAATTGTGGGAAGTAGACAGGCACTGTACTGGTATAGTAGCCTAGAGCTTTACATCATTGTCTACAGGTGGCAGAAAGTGACAGAGACAGAGCCTGGGGTGGGCTTTTAAATCATAAAGACCCCACTCAGAAACACATCTCCTCCAACAAGGACATACATACCTACTCCGACAACAGCACACCTCCCCATCCTTCCCAAACTGTTCATCAACTGGGGATTAAGCAAGCAAACATACAACTCCCAAATTTTCTTCCAGATTTTACTTAATGTTGTCATATTGACCAGTAAATTTTGTTCCATTTAAATGGTTTTGTCTTTATGTGTTTGTTTTGGGTTGGCGTGCTCTGTTTTGATACAGGATCTTTTGTAGTCTTGTCCACCCAAGAGGTCATTATGTATACCAGGATGTATACCAACTTTCGGCCATCTGCCTCTGCCTCCTAAGTGCCAAGGTGTTGAGTGTAAGTCAGTTCCATTTAAGTATCTTAAATTAGTAGACTTTATCACTGCAAAGCACTTACATGAACAGACATTAACCGATATTATGAGTCAAATTTTGGCATCCTAAGGATTGCTGAACACACAACTAGCAGGATAATTTGTTTCCACTGGCAGCCAGTTATTACTAATGATTAAACAGATAAATGTTTCCACAAATTAATGATTATTAAATTTATAGCCATTAACTACCATAACTTCACTGAGAATAAAAAAAAAAAGAAAACTCTTTCTGCTGAAAGAGTTCATTGATAAAATCAGGTCTCTTGCTTTCCTGCTAAGCTCTGAAAAAAAGTTTGACTCCATTTACTTAAAAAGTAATTAAATTGAGCAATCCAGTATGTACAACTTATACCTGCATGCTTGTACAACATTGCTAAGAATTCCTATGTTTATAAAAATATAAACTCAAAGCACTGCAAATTTAACTTCTGTGTGGATTAAGTAAAACAAGCTTCAAGTCTTCCTACATTCTTATCCTTTCTCTACCCTCAGTTCCTGTCCAAAGTACTATTCCAGACAGTCGCTTAAACTGTACATCATTTTGTAAGTCTAATGTTATACAATTTAACAAGGTGGTAGATATTTATAATAAAGAGTTGTAACTCAATTCAACAATCATTCTATTTTTCTTGGGCCATATAATAGATATTCTAGTAACATAATGCTTCACCATATCAACCAACTAGCAGAGTTAAAATATGGTCCCATGGGGAACCAACCAAATTTAGTGTGAAATCAAATACAACAGTCAGGGCCACTCCTTGAGCTGAGCATTTTGAGACCATTGTGGTCTGTGACAGAAGGCGACAGAGAGAACCTTTTTCCCTTCCAAAATTGTTACACTCCCACCAACAAGCAAAGTAAGTAAGTTTTAAACATATGTAAATGGGGGCACCCTTGACACCAGGAAATCACAAACTGTCCGCTCACTTAACAAGGCTTTAGAAAGCTCTCTTCAGGCAGTGCATCACCGCTTGATACAGAGCGATGCACAGTGTCTGAGGAGGATTAAAATCAGTTATGTCACTAAACCCTCTTTGTTATTTTTTTCCTTTCTTCAACAAAAATAGTTTATTCCCTCCTAAGATGTCCTCTGAATTTTCCACTGATGTTCGTTATCATTCGTCATTCAAATTTCAAAGATTAGGTAGGAGTTCACTTAGTGTCCATTTGTACTTCCGAATTTCAGAATAGAGAGAAGAAAAGAAGGGAAGAGATGGATGGAGAGAAAGGAAAGGAGGATTGGGGCAGGGAAGGGGGGAAAAATGTCAGAAAGGAAGGCAGAAAGACAGGGAGCAACGTGAAGCTGTTTCTGTCCCTTCATTTCAGAGAAAAAGATGACTTACTGTCAGCGTATCAACAATATCAAAGGAGTTTGGGAAGCCTGCCTCCATATTACCAGGAAATGTCAACAGTTTAAAATTAATCAACAGACACAATCCAGAAACAACGTTATTTATATCAAACTAATACGGTTTAACTTTAAAATTAGGACAGAGGACAGTCTTTTGATGTCTTGATAACTCTTGATGTCTGCTTTTCCTTTCAATAACGGAAGTTGTGTTATCTGTGTCCTGAGACAGACAAATGTCTAGAATTTCCCCCTATGTTTCATGTGAATCCGTTTTCCCATTGATCAGAATGATTATGCTTCTACATGAGAACTGGCTTTGATTTTTTTAAGTTTAAAGTCTTAAAAATTTCTAATAGTTACTGGTAACTTGTAATTAGTTAAAAATTTCTAATAGTTACTGGTAACTTGTAATTAGTTAAAAATTTCTAATAGTTACTGGTAACTTGTAATTAGTTAAAAATTTCTAATAGTTACTGGTAACTTGTAATTAGTTAAAGGGTCACATCAAAATGTCTGATGATATTATAAGAGAATCAGCTACTGATTTTTGAATCCTTGCAAATCCATGGGAAGTTTTAGTACCTTATTTTCCAAAATACCCTTATACAGGGGAGAGGGAAGAAAAATCTCACGAAGTAATGCTTTAGTGTTCACTGCAGTTGCGTCTGGTTGATGCCTATGGAATAACTCTTCTTAAATACAATGTAGAGAGACTTATATGTGTTATACATATGTATGCATGCATGAGTATAAAATCAGGGGTTGCTTACTTCCACGTGAAAGCGTATATTTATAAAAAGCAGAGGAAATCCTGATTCTTAGGCATGAGATTTCTGTACCTTGTTTTTCACTCGTGCTTATGAAGAGCTCTGCTTGTCCAAACGACTGCCCTCTAGTGGAAACCGTGCAGTCTGCAGCTAAAACTTCTAAGGAACAGATGTTTGCATGCAAGCAGTCTCAGTAGCCTCTCTCTCTGAACATTTTTTTCCAGATACAGTATTTATACCCAGTGTAAAATTAACAAGATTTCATAGATCACAATAACCTATTTCCTGCGCCATTAAAAATAGACTGTTTCTACTAATAAACATTTGGTTTTGACAAAATTGTATTTTCCCTACTAAAAAGTTTTATTTTTAAGAGATAAAGCATTTCTCTTTTCATATGAACTACATTACTATTAAAGTTTTTGAGTTGTCAAAACTTTGAATAACTGTTATGAAACCCCTACTTGGAAAGTATACTGCAAAAACACCCATTGTGCTGATATATTAAAAAATAATCTCTCCTTTCCTCGAAAATATAATCTGTTCTTTATGCAGGTTTTGTGGCTATCATCTGTGTATTAGTTAATGATATTCCTTGGCAACGTATATAAAGTGTCTTGAGACAATTTATCCTTTGCAAGGAGAAATCCTATTAGACTAAGAAAAACACCTGCTTGCTTAGGGAATCTCAGTTTCACATTGTCCCTTAATACAGTGTTTAAAAATTCAGCAAATAGCGTCAGTAAACTACACTCTTAGGATCCAGATGACAAATTCACTTCTCTTTAGGCATGTCGGTGTGTTCCAGAGACATTGTGAGAGATTCGGTTTTCATACTCTTGTCCTGGGAAAGAAAATGCCAAGAGAATTTTCTTTTTGAATTGTATAAACCTTTATCCCGTAGAATGATCACAATGCCGCCACCTGAGTTGCTGCACATGCTGACGTCATTTCTTTAATTAGTGGTCACTAAGAAGCCTGAGGCATAAAATTGTTATTCAGTGTACATGGATAAAATTCCACCTGGCAATTCACAAAAGAACAAATCCAACTGGCCAGTTCATTGTTGTTGTTGTTGTTGTTGTTGTTGTTTTGGTTTTTTAAAAGACTTATTTATTTATTTTATTTATATGAGTACACTGTCACTGCCTTCAGACACACCAGAAGAGGGCATTGTACTACAGATGGTTGTGATCCACGATGTGGTTGCTGAGAACTGAACTCAGGACGTCTGGAAAAGCAGTCAGTGCTCTTAACCACTGAGCCATCTCCCCAGCTCCCCAACTGGTCAGTTCTAATTGTGAGCTCCAAGGGAACTACAGTGATGTTTGGTTGGCCAATAGTATGCCTTTCTTGGCTGTTTGTACAATGACTGCATCGATCAGGTTAAAAAACATGGTAGCTGTCCTTTTACACATTATTTGAAGTTACAGGCTTGACTTGGTTATAAAGAACTTATACTGCATTCATGTTTTCACTAATAAACATAACCTTCGTGGTAGTCACGGGTTTTTTTCCCCCTGAGGCTAGATTATATAGGGCATCCTTCCTTTGCATGGAGCTAAGCATGGATTCTCTTTTCTTCTTTCATTGATAAAAAAGAATTGAATTTTGCTACGTTAAGTCACAGGATAAGAATTCTCTTCTGCAACATGAGAACTCATCACTGTCTTGTGTGTAGCAGGACAAATTCTTCCCTGTTCCTTCCTTTTGACTATATTTTGAAAAACATATTTTTTGCCAAGCCACCTATAAATGCTCTCAACTGAATCTTAGATCAAGACTCTTATATTGAAGCCACATGAAAGTGAAATTTAACTCTATCCAAACTAAATTAAATCAACATGACTCATGTCCCAGTCATGCATGTTAGTATTTTTAGACTTTTGTAGAGTAAAATACCTTGTGATGATAATTTGGGTGTGAATACCTTCAGTAAAAGTATTCATTTATTTACAATCACCAAGTAGAAAAATCATTAATTTAGTTCTAAGTACCTTCATATACATCATAACTTAAGGACCTACTTTATTAAGTATATAATCTTTAGAATGCTGGACTTGGAAGGTTTTTTTAATTACTGTTTATAGACTCAAGGAAATTATAGATAAAGGAATGAGTGTTGGTTTCACACAGGATATAGAGCTCAAAATAACATTTCTAAGGAGAGAGTTAAAATATTGGCAGCTGATAGTATCTGCTATAAATTAGGACTTGTGATATTAGGAATATAATTTTATATTAAATGTAATTTATAAAGCTTACAGTGTTTAGCATTGACTTTTTCTGTTATGAGAAAATAAATTAATAAATATGTCCTATTTCTATTTTGTCCCAGCAGGACGCTAGGTCTCTTAGGCTCTTCTGCCTAGAATTTAATTAGCTGACATTTCCCTATGATGCCCATGTACAGAATGCCTTACGATAATGCATACAGAGAGAGGTCTTAGGTACCGGCCAAGAGCATAGGTTCTGAAATACAAATTGCTGGGCTGAAGAATCCAACTCCACATTTTAAAAATTATCTATTTTCCAATATCATAGTAAGCCTAATTCGTAAATGTCTTATAAAATATGTAAAAGGTAATTTTTAAAATTCCCAACAAAGCAAAAGCACTTGGTAGCTTGTAGGTATTGTTCACATGCACAAAGTTGGAGATTTTTTCAGATGGGGAAGTTGCAACACAGTAAAAGTCTTCCAACTGTCAGATTCCGGGTATAAGAAAAAGTCAGAATTTATACCCAGCAATTCTGTAATTATTC
Organism: Mus caroli; assembly: GCF_978045245.1. NCBI lineage: Eukaryota > Metazoa > Chordata > Mammalia > Rodentia > Muridae > Mus > Mus caroli. The sequence continues at coordinate 69,728,129 of NW_028227272.1, forward strand.
TTCCAAACACTAAACTACACCACATCATCATGAATCACTAATGATGGTCTTTGGACTAGTAACTTTGGATCTCAATGTTGAGGTTGGAATAGAGTGATGTATTATTGATGACTTTAGAATACTCCTCTGTAAGATTAAGCACATTCTCAAAGTGCAGCACAAACCACCGCTGAAATGCAACTCACATCTACCTTAAGTGTGTAGGTTCCACCCAAAAGTATCCGCCAATCCACCACACAACCTGTCCGAAATTGCCCACCTTTGAGAAAAGGGTCTTTTCGTTGGAACAGGTGAATTCTTCTCTGCTTCTGTTGGCCTTTGTGGAAGAAATAAGAGTATTGTTGTTCAATTGAACTGCAACTCACCACCTAGAACTTTTTAGTTGAGGGTTGGAGAGATGACTCAGTGGTTAAGAGCACTGACTGCTCTTCCAAAGGTCCTGAGTTTAAATCCCAGCAAAATGGTTCAAAACCATCTGTAATGAGATCTGATGTCCTCTTCTGGGGTGTCTGAAGACAGCTACAGTATACTTACATAAAGTAAATAAATAAATCTTTTTTAAAAAAGAACATTTTAGCTGAGTTTTCAGGTTATTGTACAACTATTTTAGTAAAGAACAGAAAATACTATGGTTAAATGTTTGTTTTCTCTGATTATTATCTTTGCAGATATAAATTGCTTCATGGATTGTCTTTTAATTTCTATGTAGAAGAAGTGGCAAACCATAGGTATATAGATGTAGAGCTGACCATCAGAAAGATACATAGAAGGATGGATGGATAGATGAATGGGTGGATGGATGAATGTAGATATAAAGAAACAACAAATTATTTTCAGAAATACTCATAAAACACCATATTTTATAACAACCACCAAATGTAATATGTTCCTTTTAACACTTCTGTTTCTTACTACAAAGCCAAATATCTTAATATCTCCAGGGTTTCAGTTTGTGTTTTGTTTTTTGTATGTTTTGTTTTGTTCTTTGTCCCTTGTTTATTCTTTCTTGGTCAATATTCACACACAGAGAGAGACAGACAGACACACACACACACACACACACACACACACACACACAAAATTATGTTCATTTAAAGTAAACTATTGGGACCTCTGCAACTTGTACATAAGTCATTTCTGAAGGCCTCACTAGAAGACACAAACTCTTTCACAAGAAAAGTAGAGACTACACCCAACAAAGGAAGTTGCATGCCCCACGTAAGCTAAGCCAGTCTTTCTCCAGACTGTAGACCTCAGTGGGCAATGAGTCAAGAGGCATGAGTGTGAGAGAGTGGTGAGGAGTCAGTGTGGGCATCACGGTGGGAATCTGGGTAACCCAGGGAGAAGATAGTGCTCTGGGACCACTCCCTTGAGTGATCTGGGGGTTTTAGTTTAGCTCATGGGCCCTTTAATCCTTATACACTGCGAACATTTCTATGGTTGGATTTTTCTGTTTCTTTGCATTAACTCAAAACTCTTTCAAACCATCCTAACATTTTCATTCTAAAGGGACTCATGTACACTCATTTTCATCACATGCCGTGTTTATATTTAATCAATGAGATTTATAATGCGTTAGGATTGGGGAAAAATCACCTTCAGTTTATTCTTAAAGTTTCTACTTGGGCTCTAATGGATTGCATGACCACAATGACTGTCAGGAGTTGGTAAAAGACATTTGCAGAAACTAACACATTGACTTCAGGCATTTAAGCAAGATACTGTTAAGGAATGCTGTTTAAATAGAATAACTACTTCATCTACCTGTAAAAATTTTTTCTAGCATCTTATATGTGTTCAGTTGGATAGCATGCATAATTTTCCAAAACTTTAGAAGATATCTTAAATGGAATTATTTAAAGTCTTTTTGATTGTAAATGGATTAATTAATTGAATTTAGTTTTCTATGAAATATTTTCTTCTAAATATTTATGGTATTGAACGATAATAGAAGATAATATGGACACTTTGTCACATCATCACGTTGTAAGCTGTGATATTAATAGACCCTAATATGCAGTGGATGAGTATATAGGGACAGTTGTAAATGTCACTGTCATTTCAATGAATTCTACAGCGTGATCTCTTTCATGTTTTAAGAATTGTGGGTGGGTTTTTTTTTATGTTATATCAAATCATCCTGTTCATTCCTAATCTGATGAAGAAGCTATCCTTCCCATACAGGCACAAAAGCTAGAGTCCTAAGAAATGAGCCAAAGAATCAGGTCCTTCATCAAGGCGTGACATGAAACTCTAGCCAGGCAGGTTGCACAAACAGCTCAAGGTCCCCTTTGTGTTTGTCAGCCCTACTGCTTTAGCTTTCTTGTGTTGGCAGCTTTGGGCGTTTTGGAGGAAAGCCCCGAACAAAGTTGTTACCAGCATATATTCTCCAGTTCACAGACTCTCAAAAAAGACACATTAAAACAGTTAGAATCCCCGGGGTAAATGGGGGAGATTAAGTAGCCTTCTCCCTCAACAGAAGCCTCAACATACAAAGCTCCTTATTGTGTATTCAGGACACTATCTTTTTCCAGAACTGAACTTTACCATTGTGCTCAAAGCTCCAAGTTTACAAAGTATTTGGGGGGCTTTGCATAACGCTCCACTGGCACCCACATTGACAGCCCTCTGAGTGTGGGAATCCTGCAAAGAGACAGGATGCCCACCAGATGATTGACCTGGTATATTATGCAATGGCAGCAACTTAGCCTGGAGGAGAAAGGTGGAGATGTTTGCACCAATTATCCAAAGCAGCCTTTTTCCTCACAAGAATATAAATTAAGACAAGAAAAAAAAACCCACCATGTGCCTCCATGTATATTTTTAAAGCTAGGCAGCTATTTCATTATAAACAATTGAACAATTGTGGATGTTTGGTTAATAATTTCTGTAAGGTGAATCTTCGTTTATGGAAGTTTTCAATGGTCCTGATGAGTCAAGATAATTTTCACATAAGATCAGAAACAGTTTTGTGGCCCCCATCTGACCCGCTCTCTATAAAAGCTTCTCCCCTATCTCAAAATACTTTTTTAGAGGGATGTACTTTCTAAGGTAAATAGCCAGCTCATGAGCTTGAAGGAAAGGTGAGTAGGTAATTAAAAACATGTTCTAAATGACTGGGAAGGAATTATTCTTGTTGTAGTCAGTGTTCAGTGTAAAGCCTTTTAATACAGTGCTTTGCAAATCTAAAGCCAGCATTAATTAGCATATCCATGACCTTTCAGGACGTTTGCATATGACTCTCTCATTTCATTGAAGGATCAATCATATTTTAACAAGCATTAATAGCAGTAAGACTTTATGCAAATGGTGTTTATCATACCTCTTTCTACATTTGTAGGGTTTTTCCTGTTTAAACGTTAATTTTAACTGAAATTAATTTGGGCGGGGTTTTCACTGGTGAGAACTCACCAGTCCGTGTTGTTTTGTTCATCCAAAGAATCCAATGAGGAGCTGTCTTGTTGGGGGTTTATGCAATATGTATTAGAACACTTGAACTCAGTGCAAATTTTAAATATGAAGCTAGATGCTTTATTGATTGAAGGGTTAGAGACATGTACTTTCATGGGAAATTCCAGGTAGTCATGGTCAGTTTCTATGTAGTGTGAACAATGGACTCCTAAACTATCAAAACTAGTGTAACTTAAATGAAAGTTAGTTTTTAGGAATGAAATGGTGTGATGACCCATGAGACGCTCTGCCAGTGCCTGGCCAAAACAAATACAGATGCTCACAGCCAACCATCGGGCTGAGCACAGGGACCCCAGTGAAGGAATTAGGCGAAGGACTGAAGGAGCTGAAGGAGTTTGCAAACCCATAGGAAGAACAACAATATCAACCAACCAGACCTCCGCTCACATACACACACACACACACACACATCCCAGAGCTCCCAGGGACTAAACCACCAACCGAAGAGTATACATGGCTCCAGCTGCATATGTAGCAGAGGATGGCCTTGTCCAGCATCAATGGGATGCTTGATCCTGTGGAGACTCAGGTGCCCCAGCTAAGGAGATGCTAGAGTGGTGAGGTAGGGATGGGATTGGGTGGGGGAGCACCCTCGTGGAGGCAAAAGAGAGGGGGGAATGGGATGGGACTTTTACGGGGTGGGGGGAGGCTCAGGGAAGGGAGAGAACTTTTGGAATTTCAATAAATAAGATGTAACATAAAAGAAAACATTCTTCCAAAACTCAAATGATAAAAAATAAAGAAAAATGTGATGAATGCTTTTTTTTCACAATCGTTAAAGGAAAACAACGGTGAAACTCCGTGGTAGTTCTGATGATGCATTTCTTAGTTAGGATGGCAACTGTTGGGATAAAAGAGCATGACCAAAGCTACTGGAAAGGAAAGGGTTTATTTGGCTTTAGAGTTCCACGTATAGTCCATCCATGAGGGAAGTCAGTGGAGAAACACAGTAAGTCAGGAACCTGGAGGCAGCCGCTGATGCGGAGACCATGGAGGAGCGCTGTTGAGCGGCTTGTTCATTATGGCTTGCTCTTTTATAACACTCTGTAGCCCAGGCCTGCTCCTACCCACACAGAAGGGGGAACTCACATATAATTCACCCATCAAAAAAACAAAACAAACAAACAAACAAAAAATGGAACCACCCTAGGCCAATCTGGTAGGAGTATTTCACCAACTGAACTTCCATCCCCCAACATGACTACCTTGTGTCAACTTCACATAATCACTAGCCAGCACAATGTATATAAACCATATGAATATTTAGCAATAATTTTGACTATGCTCTGTACCAAAATTGTCACACTTTCATGAGCATATCTGTGACATATCATTGTCTTAATATTATTGTTCTAGTTTTCTGCCATATATATTTTGAATATGTACTTATATTCACATAAAATTTTACTGAAAGTGCATGCCATTAAAATCATTAAGGATTTTTTTTTCCACAAGAAAACCTGACATTGAAAGATTTTCATGTGAGAATCTTATATTTTGTAGATAGACTCTAGAATGTGAAGCATCCTTCAAACAGAATGAGTTCTCTGGTGCCTTTTAAGCAAACAGTCATCTTTTTCATATGAATTTCTATAGTAAATTAAATCTACTTTAATTTAGACACAGTGGTTCTCTTTTTTGTTTAAGACCAATTACTTCTTATAAATTTAGATTAATTTTGTTGATTTTTTTTTCATTTTTCACTGAATCAGAAAACAAGTAGATATTAAACAGATCTCATTAAATGAGCTGAACTCTCATTGAAACTTATCAACCCAAGTGTTTCCTACTCCACTTTATGAACAGCAAAAGCTGGGTTGTTAGTCCTGAGTAGTCTCAAATCAACCTCCTCCTGTGAGTTATAACTTTTTTTTCATCAGAACTTTGGAGACAACTTTAATGAAACAGATTAGAGTTTGCTGTCATCATCCTCTTGGAAAGTTCTTTCTTAAGAGCCAATGATTTTTAGGAATCTATGTCATCTGCTTAGTTCTGGAACTTAGATTGGTAGATTATGAGTAATGTTTTAAAAGAAAGTATGGGTTTTTTTTAAGTATCACTAAGTTTAAAAAAAAGTACATGTTTTTGAATAATTATTCTATATATTCTTTTGTACTGTAACAGTTGACCAAATACTTCAGTATTGAGAATCTCCAGGTCAAATCTTAGGACTGGAAAGGCAAAGCCAGGGACATGGCTCAGCAGGTAAAAGTGCTTGCTGCCAGGCATAGCTAGCTGAGTTCAGTACACAGTACCCACAGAATAGAAGAGAACTGAGTCCTGGTGGTTATTCTCCGGCATCTACATGTTCACTATTGGACAGGAAAGGAGGTGCATGCCTCTAATCTTTCCTGTCAGGAAGCAGACACGGGAAGTCATGGGTTCAAGGTCAACTTAAGCTGTATAGTAAGTTCAAAACCAGCCTGGCCTGTAAGAATCCCTGACTCCAAAACAAAGCCACAAGCAGATCACACAGAGTAAATGTTGTCTTCTGCTATTTGCTCAACATTACCTGAACGTATGCACAGTTGCCAGGCTGTGTAAAAAAAACAAGCACGCTCTTTTTCTTTAGGGTATGTATTTGTAAACCTTATAAAATGATTTCTAGTTCAAAGAATCTGCATCCACATGATAGTGTAAATTCAGTGTAATAGTAGAGCCATGGAAGAAGGGACTCACCACATTATTGAGGAGAATTGTGAACCAGGGACCCAGCCATCAGCACTTACTAAGCCTTGAATAGCTGCTCTTGAATCTCTTTCAAAGATGCATAGTTTCCTTTCTGCCAGATACCAGTTTCAGTTCTCTCTACTGTCTTAGCATTACTGTTAGGCATGAACATGACAACATATGAACAAATAATTTAGAACTGTGTCTTACGTTTTACAAGTGTGCATTATTATTTTAATTTGAGAACATAATTTTATCAGGACATTTCAAACCTATTTTAGAACATTTGATTTTTGTTAATATACTGTTCAGTTGTTGGATCCAGAATCTGTAGGAACCTAGAACGTAAGTAGCTTTAGTAAATATTGGGTCATTCTATGTTTTTGGTGGTCTGTTGGGTGGAGTGTATAATATTCATGTATAATTCTCCAGATTTTATTCCTAGCTTACAAAAATGTAAAGGTTTTGAAACGCAACCATTAAAGTTCCCCAAAATGTAAACATTGATAACAACTGTTCATTGTATATTTTAGCCTATTGAAGGACAGTGTTTGTTGTAGCCACTAGAGGGTACCACCTACATATAGAGTCTACTCCTGTCTTAGAGCCAAGCGGACTTAACAGCTCAGTCAGTTCTTTTAATCCTCTTATATCCAGAATCAATAGTTTAAATTAAGAAGTTTATTAACACTTCAAGTTGACATCTTTAGAGAAAATGTATTGGTCTATTAAATGTATATAATAAAAGCTGTATAGAATACGAACTTTTTCTTTGTTTTATGATCATTTTTTAAGGCAGCCGTGGGTATACAATTGCCATGGGTATACAATCCAATATGCAATTGGATTACTTTCAGAAACTGCAGGCAAAGTCATGTTATGATCCAGTACTTACAGCTTATCACTAATAACCACAAACATTGCGTATGTACCACTTGCCAGACACAGAATTCTAGCATTACCCTTCATCTATATCACTCAGCTGTTAGGTCTGGGGTCACTACATAGAGCACACAGTTCATAGAGCACACAGTTCATAGAGCACACAGCAGTGCAGACTGTAGGACAAAGTTCTCAGAATCTGACATGCTTTCCACTTCTGTTTTCAAGACACTTTAAGCTCTCTGACCTTTGCCTTTAAATTCCAAGCCCATGTGACACATAATGAGTGAAATATGTCTTAAATTTCAAGACATGCTTTTTATTAAGAGGTTGAACAATTAGTTGCATTCTTTTTTTTTTTTTACTTGATGGTGCAGTAGTACTTATGTGAATTCAAACGTTCCTTTATGAAGTAGAAATATAACAAAAATTTGCACTTTAATTACTCTTTTCCTTAAATATAACATTGTTTTATATATATATATATATGTGTGTGTATATATATATACATACATATATATGTATATAACATTTCTGTATATCTGTCCAAACATTATGTATAGGCCTAGATTCTATATGTGCCAATATTTGTTCTATTTGGGATTATTTTTAACAACCATGTAAACAGTCATCCGGAACTGCTCTTCTTTAGTTATTTCACTTTGATCCTTATGTATTTCATGGAATCCAGACTTGAGAAGAGCTTTAAAACTCAGCCATCTTAGAAAGTTCAGAGTGGAAATGTAGTGACAGGGGTTGGGGAAGAAGGTAATGGTGGTTTAGCCAAAAGGAACATACACAAAGATAGAAAAGCTATGAGAGAACTTAGCTAAGCCAGAATGGGAGGCTGTATTAATCAATTTAATTATAGTCAGCAGTACACGGTTTAGAAACTACTCAAATCATCAGACTTTCTACTTCAAATATATTCAACTTTTGTCCATCAAGTATTTTGATAAAGAAAAAAGACACAAAACACTTGCATGTGTGCCATATCCATTCATGAATATAATATTTTATATTTTATAATATAATGTTTTATAATATTTTATAATATTAATATATTAATTAATATAATGTTTTATAATATTTTAAATCAGCTTTTCCAATACTACCTCAAAAATCTGAATCCTACTCCACCATATTATCTACTAAAACCTCTTTGGATGATTTTGGAGACAAAAGAATTCCTCTCTTACTACAGTCTGTCCCAGCTCAGATATTTCTGTGCTGAAATATTCTTCCACATATGCCACAGACTCTTCTTTCTTAGACATTCGACTAGGTGCTCTTCATTTCCCCAGTCTGCACAGGTGTGCTGTCAGCATGGTACTCCACAAGCATGGTGTGTGCACTCCATTTCTGTATCAGTAAGTCTGATGCACTGGGAAAACAACGTATAAAACTATACATCACACTCCATGCCAAGTGTTACGTGAATATCGTTGGATTTTTCTATCTGTAACTGACCATTTTCGTGATAAATTTGGATCTTCCTCTGTTTAGTAAATGCACTGCAGAGATTGATTTTTATTTGAAAGTATGAATCTATTATCTTAGTAACTCATCTCAATAATTATCACAATACCTCTTTTATGCTGTCTTGAGAGAAACAATTTGTATTTCTGAGTTCATTGTCTGTAGTATAGAGTAATACAAGGAATAATGTACATTTTAATATGTGCATATGGGTTTCATATGTACGTTTATTTGTTTTACTTTAGTAATATTTGCATAGCCTAGGCGCAATTAAAATATTATTTTAGTTACTACTGTTGATTTTGATATTTTGAGACAAAGATTAGTTGTGTAGCCCCAGGTGTCCTGGTGCTCACCACACAATACAGGCTGGACTCAAACTCAAGTCAATCCTCGTGCCTCAGACTCCAGAGTTCTGAGGTTACAAGCATGTTCTACAACCATACCCCCGATATACAGTCTCTATAACTATATATGTATTATAACACTAGCAAGTTAGGTATATAAGTTTTTAATACACACAGATATAGTAAGTAACTATATATGCATGTATCTAACACTAGTAAGATGCTGTTACTATCCAGTTGTAACATAGGAAGCTAAGGCACAGAGAGGTTACATTAGGAAAGCTAACCAAAGATAACACTATCCATTTTACATCTTGCCTCTTCCGCAGCACAAATACCAAACCAAATGTTTCTAACAATACTGCTTATTCAAAACTCCTGCTTTATCGCTCTCAGTTTGAATTTGTGATTTTAGGTTTTGAGAGAAGCAGGGAAATGCAGAGATACTGTCTTGCTTGAAATACTGTAGTGCTGAAAAAGTGCAATGGAGTAACAACTTCTAACCTCCAATATGACTTTAGATAATCTTGGAGGTCCCGGAGAAATCCTCTTTACTCTGAAGTTGCCTTTCTGGTGATCTGTAATATCCTTCACCCATAGAGTTCTGTTTACTTAGCAGACTCTCTACACTCCCAGAAACATACCACACTTCTGTCCCTGTGTCCCACTCCAGAACATGTGTAAAGAATAATGGAATTTGTCCTTGTCTGCCTACATTACACATTTCCAAGGATAACCTCAGAAAATGTTCCTATACTTCAACCCACATAGAAGTTACAAATTAGATACCCACTTTTCTGCTACTTTTTCTGTTACCCTCACACCTTCCTATAATACAGTAAAATTGATTTGAAACCTGATTAAGGGTTGATGAATCAGAGCTGGGAAGGATTATTTTCCTTTAAATACACACTTGTTGAGCCGTGAGCTGGTGTCAGTTCCAGTGGATCAGCATCTCTCAGGGAGCCTTGGCCCACATCCCTGCCAACTCTCTACCATGCCCAGACAAAGCGCACAAACATTTAACAGGACAGGATGCTGGTTGTGAATGTGGATGTAAAGTTGACAGAACTCTTATTCAAACCACTACACAGTGTACCTTACAAATCAGACTCACTCCTTTCTGATTACTGCCACATTTTCAGAATGTTTGGTTGGTTTTGTTTTTTAATTCTTCTCTCATATATTACATCTCAAACTGCAGTTACTCCTCCCTTCCCTCCCCCCACCCCACATCTCCAAATCATCCCATCTCCTCTCTCCCCCAAACCCCCTTCTTCCCTTCCTTCTATTAGGAAAGAATAGGTCTCCCAGGGACATCAGCCAAACACAGGCACATACCATTACCATTACCACTTGAAGCCTTGCCTGGTTATAGAAAATGGGTAGTTCAGGTCCCATGTCTCGCATTACTGGGGCCCTTGTTAGGGTTACTATCATAGATTCCGTTGATTTTCAATTGTCCTAGATTTCCACCTGTCCCGTAAATGTCCCTCCCCAATTCTACTCATTTCCCTCAGTAGTATCTCCCTTCTAACTACTAGATGTCTCCTGTTCCCTGTTCTACCGGCCCCCAGTCCACCTGCGAAATCTATTCTATATCTCCTTCAGATCCTTGCATCTCCCCTTAAGCCCTCATTACTTTGCCTCCCTGGGTCTGTGGTTATCCTGTACTGCATGGCTAATGTTCACTTATGAGGGAGCCCAGGCCAATGCCAGTCTTTCTTGGTTACCTCACTCAGGATGAGTTTTTAATTGCTCTTCCACACTAACATCTATTCGTATTGCATGAGGAAGATTCAAAATTAGCTTGTATTTTAACATATGTGATTTTGCTGTGACAAGTACATCAGAAAGTGTTTAAGTATATGAACTTTTACAATTTTTATATTTGAAAACAATGTTTTTATTTGAACCAACCCACTTTTTGCATTATTTAATAAATAATTGGAAAATAACAAAAATATGTGCATTGTTCAACGTCAACTTCAAATAGAAAAGTATGTATTTTGAGCTTTAAAAATTATGCTGTGCTCCTAGAAAAGATGGTGCAACTGAAATACAAACAATTGGTAGACTACAGAAGGAGAATTGTTTAAAATGTAAGGAAAGCCTTGGATACAATGTAAGTTTATTTTTGCTAGCCTAGGCTATTGATTGAGACCCAGTTCAAAACAGGTGGATGTTCTTGTGGAATTGTCTTCATTTAAAAGGCACCCATATCGATGTATACTTTTCTAAGCATGTATAGCATTTCTTCTTTATCAACATCAATATTAGGAGCCAACACACTTTGAAATAGAAGTAAGGATGGCAAATGAGTGACTCAAAGACTTTCAATTCAATGCTTGATGAAAAGAAGGAGTATATCACTTTTCATTTCTTAACCTGGTAAAGATCCCCAAACCATATTTTGCCATTCTTTTCCTGCAAGACATCCTTTGTTCTAAAGGACAAAATGGATACAAGCAATCAGAGAACAATGGGTCTATATTTGAAGACTAGTCGTTAAACAAGGCTATCTGTGCTGTCCTGTGTGAAAACATTTTTAGCAGAATACTTTCGCATCCATTTCAGAGAGGAGAAATAATACCACTATCATTAAACTTACTGCTTATGTATACCTACATCCTGCTGTAGTAAAGAAAGAGCTGTGTGGTTCTCACACTAGACCCTCACAGAGTCTAATCATGCAGTGACCAGAAACACACGGATTGTTGCATCCGCTGCCTTTCTGTGACTTGTGGATGCTCATCCTGTGAGAGGCATTAAAAGCAAAACCTGTGTGCAGACAGGGTCAGCCTAGAGAAAGTGAACTTTGTCTCTGAATGCTAAGAACTCTTCTCTTTGTTCTCTTATAAAGCTCTTTAGAGAGTGATCGCATCAGCTGAGATCATATTTTTTAAATGTCTGTTCTGCCTGCATATTGATTACGTTCTTTCAGTGTTGGCTATAATCTCAGCCAGTATCAAAGTTTGTGTGGCGGATGAAAGGCTCCCTATGGCACTGTCATGAGGAACAGGCACTGTCTCCAGCTAATTGGGAAATGAAACTATATAGGTCCTGAGACTGGGGTTATAAGATTTCATCTATTATATTTTTTCTTCACTGTTCACATAGCCATTTAGAGTGTTCCCATAGATCTGAGCCCTAGCAACTGTTCAATCGCCCAGCTTTTATAAACACTGAATTCATGCAGATATGATGGTAAGTCTAACCATGAAATCAAAGCTAAGCAAATAATGAGTATCGTGTTTTAATAACTTAACGTATTTTAATAACATTAATTTCTCTTAGTTTGCTTTTAATTAAAGAGCAAATGTTAAGTATATAACACTAATAGTTTTAAATTTGCCTGGAAACTGATCGTATCCCTTTTCCTTGAAACAAATGAGCCTGTGAATTATACTTCTTATTCAGAGTCCACGTGCAGACTTATTGACTACCTGGCCCAAAGCCATCATGGGAAAATGACTATAGCAAGAGACTAGATTCTTATATTCACAGTTTTCAATAGTTTGTGAAATAATCTAATAGTTTGATAGACATTTGATTTCCAGTACCCTTTCTCCTCTCACCATTCAAATTCATTATGCCAGTTAGTAATCCATAAATAATTACTGCATTAAAAAAGGCATGTAGTAGTAATACACCAGGCAGATTCAGGCCAATTTTATTACACTTAAACATGTATGTTACATCATGTATTTATTTGATTCCATGTTTCCATGATTATAAAATTACAACCAGCTAAAGTTAACAGGCTAACTCAGTTAAAATGTACCTGCCTATAATTCAACATTTATTAGTTCTTACACTTCTGGTGAATTGATGGCTTCAAGTGGAAGGAGATACACAGACACCTCATTCTGTAGCCTAAGACAACAACAGCTGGCAACACTGAAATTTGATTTTTTGAAATTAATAAAATAAATAAATTAATAAAATATTAATTTGTCTAAAGACCTATATAAGAAATATTGAAAAGAATTGGCCATAAAATAGTATAAATTCATAAATAAATAATAAGCAATGAGATCATCTGATGTTACTGAGATGTGCTGGAGCTATAATATTGTCTATTTAAAAATAATAATAACTAAAATTATTAATTATGTATGTGAGGGGTATACACATGAGTTCAAGTGCCCATAAAGGCCAGAAGCTTCTAATTCCCTTGGGACCAGTGTTATAGGTGGTTGTGAACTGTGTGACGTGGGTAGGGAACCAAGTTCAGAGATCTTCTACCAGAGAAGTAATCCCTCTTAACTACCAAGGCATCTCTTCTGGCCCAAATAGTATTGTCTATATAAGCCACAGAAATAAAGGGGGAAATGCCAGAGATATTCATAATTTCTATATAGAAACACAAAAATTAAAGCATAAACTGTGATTTTAAAAAGTATGAAATATGACCTCAACCTTTTGTACATGGCAAATACATTAATTAAAGTAGAAACCTACTGAGGAAACTTAAGGACAGAGTTAACCTAACTGAAAAGTTCTGCAGATCTACTGGGTAGGTTAAGCTATGAGAGAGCGGCTGGTGAAACACGTGAGTCTCTAACACCACCCCTGTGTCACCAAACTCATGAGCTCTTGCTGTAGTGAAGCGGCGCGGTGTCTAAATATAAGGCAGAGAGAGGGGGAGGCATTCAGATTAGACCCCTGCCCTCCATGCACACCCTCACAAATGTGTGTGCCTTCACATATACAAGTCTATACATACACATACAACACCTGAAAGGTTGATCTTCATTTAAGACTCATAGGAAGTCATTGATTTAAATCATTGATTTAAATAGCAGATAACCTTAAAAAAAAAAAGACTAGCGAGAAAGCATGTACAGATCCTGAAGGGAAGATTTAGAGAATAAAGAAATACAATGCATGATGAAAACGTGTGGATACAAGCCATAAAGGATTGCTGATTGACAGAAATGGATACAGGTCCCAGGATTTGAGATTAGAACCCTGACTTACATCCATAGCTTATTCCTCATGTTTAATGGAAAGTGATTACAATTCAAGTAGCTGGGTATGTTGTCTACTGTCGCCTACTTTGAAATTGACCTTTACTTTCTCTCTGTTTTAGGCCAAGCTCACTATCCCGCGATACAAGCATGAAGCATGCTTTAATAAATAATTACTTATTAAAAGCATCATTAAGTCCTAAGATTTAAAATTCCCTGTGGGAAATTTACGAAACATAAAAACAAAGCCAATGTTACAGCAGTTGACAGGGCTGTATCACCCTAGAGACAGTTTTTGTAGAGTTTAGCACTCACTAAGGGACCTACTTGTGGCCAGATTATTCACATTTTCTTCTACTAGTATTGTGTACTCTGCTGGCTCATTACAATCATGACCACATATCTTTGTAACCAGGAAAATGATACAGCGTCCCAGTGCATTTGAAATGAAAAATCAATTGTATTATCTTGCCTTGTGCACTCACCTTCCTCCCCACCCCCCACCCCCGATGAAAGACTTGTAATTTCCATCAATGAAAGCATGACTTTTCTTGTCAGAATATCTAGTGAGCTCACAGAGGCTTTCATGTGCTTCCTGGCAATATTAAAGTAATCATAAAAGCTCTAAAGTTAACTGTTTCTCTACCAGTCGCTGTTCTTTGTCAGGCTTGAAGTCTATCTTTACCGCGCAACTTTGGAGAAAACATGGCTGTCAGACATTCTAGCCAAAATAATCAGCTATCTGCTGAGAATGATTGCAGGCTTCCTGGGCATGCGAGCACTCCCTTTTAAATAGCCCTCCTGCCTTACATCTCCTTGAATAATATTACTTCAAGTGTAATCTACTGTAAGCTTCAAGTGCCTCCCAAGAGCTCATTACCATGGTAAAAGGAACAAAGAGACGAGGCATGACTGGCGCTCCTGCTCACATTCCCACTAAGAAAATCAGTCTCCACAGACCGGTGAGCTGCAAGACGTTCTTCTTGTGTCAAAAAGGAGGAGTCAGGAGCTTTTGAATAGTCACATCTCTATTTTAAATACCCAAGACATTGTGAACGTTCTCACGACAAGAGAGATTTTTCTATTCGCTTTTTGTCATTTGATTCAAAGTCCCAGAAGAGTGGGTTTCTGTCCTCTTCAGCTGAAATGTACATACAGAAATTTCAAAGACATACACATAACTTAGTAAGTGTGAGAATAACCGTGTTCTTCAGTGAAGATGCAGCATGCTGAATTCATTTTCACATTCCCTCCATATCCCCCTTGTATCGCATATGCCTCCAGTCAACTCTTATAAGTACTATTTTGACATTCACAGGAAGCACTTCCAGGCCTTTAAGATTTTAATATGTAAGCGCAAATTCATAAACACATTGGCTTAGTTTTGGTTTTTTTTTTTCTTCTTTTCAGTAGTTCTTTGAAAGTTTTGCACAATGTACTTTTAATTTACTTTTTTAGAATTCCTTGCATACGTTCTGTATTTACATTATTTCCACCCCACCCATCTTCTCTTTGCGCCAACTCCACCCACGCCCCCACAACTTCTGTTTACATTCATGACCTCTTCTTTAATTATTGTTGCATATCTATACATGCGTACATAAGGCATACATAAATACAACCTGCGGGGTCCCCTTAATGTTCTCTTTATGTGTATGTGTCTCGGTTTAGCCATTTGGAATTGGATACCTTCTCAGAGCTCACCACTACAGAAGCCACACCCTTCCTCTCTCAATAGTTGTTCTTACATGTAGCTCTTCAACTAAGGGTAGGACAATGGGAGACCTCACCATCCACACTGATATGTCAACTGGCACTGTCATTACATGGGCCTTGTTTAGGGTAACTACATTGTTGAGATTTCATGGGTGCATCTTTCCTAGCATATATAGAAGTCACTATCTCGTAGCAGATGTCTTAGAATCTTTTAGCTCTCTCTTCTGCGATGTCCCCTAAACCTTAAGTTCAGGGCTTATATCGAAGATGTATCAGTTGGAGATAGGCTAGCTGAATTTTGACCAGTTGTGGGATTTTGTAAAGGTGTCCATCTGTTTCAGAAAGAAGCTTTGGGGGGGGGGCATAAAACTGCACCTATCTGTGAGTATAAACATTTACAATGGAGCTGGAAATTATTCCGGGTTAGGAAAAGGGTAGTAGTAGGATCTCTCCTAGGGTCCAAGACATCACCAGCCAACAGTGGTTGAGTAGGTTTACAGTATAAGGCACAAATGCTGTCTGTCCTTTTGAGTGGGTCTTAAGTCCAGTTTGACAGTTTCTGGTCACCTATCAGGGGCTCCTTTGAACTCCTGTCATTCTGATTCACAAAGGGAGGTTTCTAGATTAGTTCCAGCTCAGCTCTCTCACTTCCTGCTCCCATGTTGTGTTTCAATACTTCATTTTGAGATCTGTATTGATGTGAGGTGGTAGCTGGACAAAATGTTTCAAATTATACCCACTTGGCATGTCTACAGATTTACCAAAAGGCAGAAGAGAATGGTTGTTTCAACCCTTTATGCTATCTGCCTTGATTCATTAACTCTTTAGAAGTAGCAATATTAGGTAATACTAGACTTGAATACATTCAAATATACTACTTTCAGTAAATCTGAAAAGAGAAATGTCATTTATTATGTAGGTATTCAAAGTTTATGAATAGAAAACAGGATATGTTAGTTGCATGATTTTGGCTAACTCTAAAGTAAACAAATGTGATCATAAAATATGGAATATCTAAACTTCTTGAATAGTTATAGATTTATAGATATTAATATATTTAATGAGCAGCAATTTATTATCAGTTTTTCTGTCTGAAATAAATTGCCACACTTTGCTCTACCAATTCTTATTAAAATTGGCTGCTATAACATCTGGAGAGGAACTTGGTAATCTTTGGTAATTTCTTCAATGTATTAAGATGTTCCAGAGTAACCATGTCTATTTCCTGTCCAGACCTAAGATCAACCATTTTCACCAAACCCCTGGTTTCCTTCATAGAGTTTGTAAATAAAGACAATAGTTCTGCAACAAAATGACCATAGGTTGACCAATGTTTTGGTAGTTTTCACTGGACGGAATTAGGATACAGCTACCTCTCAGGAGCTTTGAGCTTCCCCTATAGCAAGTGAGTACTGTAGACTTCACTGGATATATCTTGGGGAAATTGCTCTTCAAGTAGCCATACTTAGATTTAAGAATCTCCATGAAAGCTCTGAAAGATCACAGATTTTTAGATATGGGATGATTCTCTTTATGTTTCTACACAAAATGCTTTAGCCCTTTTCTGTGTTGTCATGTTTGTCCCTCCTATGTTGGAAAAACACCTCATTTATTTAAAAGAAAAAAATAGGGACCAATGTTCCTACAGTGCAGTTCATATTTGTGTATTAGTGTTATCAAGAGGTGAGGACATGAAATGGATCCAAGTCTGGAAGCTTTATAAGAAATGTTTCTTTTATTAAATGAGATACTTTGATTTATTTCTAAAATGGATCTAGTTGCTTGTATGAAGACTGGACCCTGATAGAGTAAAGGACTACAGCTACCAACAAATGAGAGGTAAGATGAAAATCATTAGGCGTCTTCTCCGACTAGCAAGTAGAACTAGAACAGAAGAGAGGAGGTGTGGCTGAAATGATATTGCCTGGAAGTAAGGTAAGATCATGTGAGAAGCCAGGGAGAATAGGTATATAAATAAAGATCCTATGGTATATATTGAACAAGTAGTTTAATTATTGGCTCAAAAATTCCCGAATATTCTATAATTGCCTTTTTGGAGCTTATACAAAATAGACATAGAAAAGCAATAGGTGTCTTGAAAAGTAAGCAAAAATTTTATTGAAAGGGGAGGAAATGATCAACTATATTAATATTGAATAAAGGGTTGCAGAACTGGCTTAGCAGTTAAGAGGGGGTAACTGTCTTGCAGTTACCTGAACTCAAGTTTAGTGGCTAGCCCCCAAGTCAGGTGCTCACAACTCCTTGTAACTCCATCTCTAGAGACTCCTGACCCATCTTCTGGCCTCGGAGGAAATCTATACTCAACACACACACTCACACATGTCTGCCTTCACAAGCACATGTGCACACACACATGTACACAAAGAGAATCTTAAAAATAATAAAACAGTTTTCCAAAAAGGATGAAGTTAAAATGAAGATTGAATCTTTTCACTGCATTTAGCAACCATGATGCTCATTGGTAAACTTTAGTCATTTATTGGAGTAGTGACAGCTAGAGGTTCGGGAGATGATGTTAAGAACAAATCAGAAGGCACTTTGGATTATAAGAAGAGTGAAATGAAGACAGGTGTGGTGGTGCACTCCTTTAATCCCAGCCCTCGGGAAGCAGAGGCAGGCGAATCTCTGTGAGTTTGAGGCCAGCCTGCTCTGCAGTGTGAGTTCTAGGACAGCCAAGGCTACAAAGGGAAACCTGTCTCAGAAAAGGAAGAAAGAAAGAGAGAGAGAGAGAGAGAGACAGAGACAGAGGGAGGGAGGGAGGGAGGGAGGGAGGAAGAAGGGGAGGGAGATAGAGAGGGGGAAGAGAGGGGGAGGAAGGAAGGAAGGGAAAGGGAAATGAGGAAGAGAAACAGCAAAGTAGCTTGAAGAGAACAGCTAGGGTAAGCCACGCCCTTGAAAGGGAGAAGGATGCTTGTACTTTTACAGGCTAAAAATTTAATGAGAAATTGATGAACAGAAGAGAAAACACTAACTAGGGGTAGAGGTACTTGCTGGAGTTAAGTTCTTAACCAGAGAGAGGAGAGAGGTCACAGGTCGAGAGTTAGAGTCAGCAAAACACAGCTCATCGGGCACATCTGCCTGTTCGTGAGCTTTTTGTAAACTGGAGCACAGCTGCACCCATTTGTTCTATGGCTGTTTCCATGACTCAGTGACAGGCTTGAATAAATGCAACTGAATCCACATGACCCAAGACTAAAATGCTTGCTTTCTGGCCCTTTTCAGAGAGATCGACTGGTTGAATAGAAGTCTTTTCCTTAGACAAGTACCAGGGGTAGTGACCTGTGGGCAGAACAGACAAAGGCAGAGGACATGACATTGATGACATTGAGAGGTGGGCTTGTAGGTGTTTGAGGGCACTTTCTCTATCTCTGTGATCAAATACCTGATAAAATCAGCTTAAGGAAGACTTTATTTTGGGTCACAATATAAGAAGATGACCTGCATCGTGGTGAGGGAGGCATGGTGGTGGCATGAGTGTGAAGTGTGACCACAGTTAGGAAGCAGAGAGAGATGAATAACAGCACTCAGCTGACATCTTCATTTTTATTCAGTCTATGGAACTGTGCCACCCACTCTAAGGGCAGTTCTTCCTTTTTCCATTAAATACATCTGTAAGTACCCTCAGGTACATGTCCAAATATGTGTTTCCTAGGTGGTTTGAAATCCAGTCAGGTAGACAAGGAAGATTTAACCCTTCCCATCTGTGTTGATAGCTACTCGTGAAAATTTTGTACTGTTTGCAGCAATTTTCTCCCAATGGTAAAAATCAGGAATTTTGTATCTACTTTTTAGGATCCGAAAGGTGGAAGAAGAGAATTTTCTCCTTTATTCCTGCAATCAATCTCTCTCTCTCTCTCTCTCTCTCTCACTGTGTGTGTGTCTATTTCCCACTCCTCCATCCTCACTCTCTCTGTGTCTATTTGATACACACACACACACACAGAAATAGAAGAGATAGAGAGACAGATGATTGATAGATAGATAGATAGATAGATAGATAGATAGATAGATAGATGGAAGAGAAAAGATAGATTGTTAAATGACAGATAGATAAATAGATAATAAATAAATAGGTGATAGATGGATGATACATAGATAAAGTTAATAGTCGTAGAATGACGATGAGGCTGTCAGGATGATGATATATGAGTCCCTCAAATGCTTAGGAACCTGTGGTCTTCATTTAGGACTCTGAGAAAAGCACATGACAAGAAAACAAAGTGCTATGAGAATTTGGGGGTGGGGGGGGCAGCAATGACTATTAGAGGGGAAAAGAGGCATAAGAAACAAACCCTAACCGTGTGACTATCAGTGATTTCCCCCAGGTATCGACAAGGTAGGTACTGAAGTGTCACTTGGTGGCTCTTTGGTGACAGAAGCGGCAGTGCTACAAGTTCTGTTTATCACTTATCCGCTGCTGCTGTCTGACAAATTGCTTCGGAACTTGGGGGAATTTAAACAGTGAGCACTTTTCATCTGGGGGCTTCTGTGACTTCAATCCTGCTCAGATATTAACAAGGGAAATATAGTCGAATCATCCTCTCTATCACTACGGTACATTTCCTCACCAGGCCCTAGTTACTGTCTGTATTCAGAAGCTACTTCAAGATCAATTGATATACGGAAAGGCTCAACATTTCTAAAACTTCTGGCACCTTATTAATAGTTCTTTGAACACCACACCCATTGGTTTTTTTTTTTTTGGGGGGGGGGCAATGTTTTCACTACAAACAGCAAGTCTAAAACAACAACAAAAAGAAACAAAAACAAACACCGGGGGCTGGTGAGATGGCTCAGTGGGTAAGAGCACCCGACTGCTCTTCCGAAGGTCCAGAGTTCAAATCCCAGCAACCACATGGTGGCTCACAACCATCCGTAACGAGATCTGGCGCCCTCTTCTGGAGTGTCTGAAGACAGCTACAGTGTACTTACATATAATAAATAAATAAATCTAAAAAAAAAAAAAAAAAAAAAAAAAACAAACACCGGATAACATGTGACGGTTTTTCTTGGAGATCTTAGCTCTCACACAGCTCCTAAGGCGTATGTTGGACACCCTCATCACTAAGAGTGATAGTGGGATATTATTGCTACCTTTGGGCTCCGCATACCCTCGTCCTTCCCTCTTTGAAATAACACCTCCTCATTTTCTCCTGAACCCTCACTAGCAACATCCTCAGAGCACAGAGTGCTAGAGAGCTGTTCAAGGTGATTCAGGGGTGCTCATTGTTCCCCGGGGCGTTCTTCCAACCTCTTCTGCCTCCCTAGCTTTGTAGTTACCTTCACACTTTTAATTGCTTTGTAGCTGTCCTGGTTAAGCTTAATTGTCAACTTGACAGTGCTAGAGTCACTGGAGAGAGCATCAATTAAGGGATTTCTGAAATCAGTTTGGCCTGGGGCCGTGTTTGTGAGAGATTATCTTGAACATTGATTGATTGGGAAGATTCCTAGCGCACTGTAGATCACACTAGCCCTAAACAGGTGGCCCAGGGATGTCTAGAGAAGCTCGCTGAGCAGGCAGGAGAGCCAGGCAGCTAGCAAGCAGCAGCCCGCGTGGACTTCCTGCTCCATCCCTTTGGCTATATGAATTCAATGGTGATACTGAATAGACTAGCAAGAAACTGTCCTCTTGGGATCCTGCTTTGAGTTCCTGCCCTGGATCTCCCCAATGATGAATAGTATCTGAAACTGCACAATGAAATAAACCCATTTCTCCACAAGTTGTCTTTTGTTTAGCATGTTTGACCAAAGCAAGAAATTGAAACTTCAACAGCAGGGAAGCATCATCCCCTAGCATGCTTCAGCAGCTCTTAGCGGCTAAGCGTTTCATTAGAACTTTGTTCACAAGTTGCTCCTTAGAGCAACTATTAACATGGATCTACTAGTGTAGGCCTGGAATCCCAGATCTCAGGAAGCTGAAGCTTGAAGAAGATTTCAAGTTCAAGACTTGTCTAGGCTGGAGAGAGAGAGAGAGAGAGAGAGAGAGAGAGAGTTAGTTCAATGCCAGCCCGAAAAAATTAGCATATCTCAAAATAAAAAAGTACAAGATGGGGTTTGGGAAATAGTATAGTGTGGGGCCTTTGCAGAGCATGAATGGTGTCCCTTTGCCACAGTCTACTCACAAGGGCACTATTAGATCCAACCTATGCTAAAACAGGGGTGTCTACTATCATAGTGCCTGCCTTCCGTTACACATATTCATAAAGGAATAAAGCTGACTTTTCACCAGAGGTCAGTGAAAATATTAATAGAAGTATTTCTGCTCTTTAGCTGGTATGTGTATGTGATGTGTACTCCTGCAACTTTGTTTGAGGGTGAACTTGCATGTGTACTTGTAGATGCCAGAGGTCAATGTTGGGAGTCTTTCTCTTTCCCTCTCCATCTTTTCATTTTGTTTTTAGAATGGGTTTTCCATTTCAGCTAGACTAGTTGGTCAGTGAGCCTGTGTCTATTATATATTGGGTTAAACAGTCACATAGAGTAGAAGCAGACAATAGAAAAAAAGCAATATATAAATATTATATTTACTACATACAAAATTACATTGTAAAATATAATCTATGTGTATTCATTTCATACTACAATATTTGAATGTTGTTATCCTAAAGTTTTAAGAGAAAAACATAAAGAGAAAGGAATGAATTATTTCTTCAGCCTGTTAAGAAGTAATGTCTGGAGCTAAAATCTAGGTCTGACTCATTGGAGACAGTCTCTATTCTTACAAATTCCATGCCACAGACAAGCCTGAGATATTAAAAGATCATACAAAGCCTCTTGTTTCAACCTGCTCTTTCTCCATTGGTCTTATAGCGACGATGCCATTTTTTACATTATTATTTCATAAATTATCTCTTAAAGCAACCGGTAAACATTTTGTGATAAGGGCCTTGTATTTTTGTCCTCTAGGATGTAAGTTGTATGACATATGTTTTCATAAATCAAACTGTCTTATCCCTGGCTATGAAAGTAAATGAGAGAAATACGCCCAGGACTATCAGCAAGACGCTGTTACATGTGACTTCTGTTCATCTCTTTAACCGGGAGTGAGGATAAAGGTGCAAACAGCTTCCAGTCCATTCAGCAGCAGAAACATAAGCCGTGATAAGAAGACTCACACTTTATCCAAAGTATGCTTTCCTCACAGGGATACCCCGTGTAGGCAGACAGTAATCCCATCTGCAGTTCTGCTCTGGCCGACAGATAATTTTTCAGAAACCCCTGCATGCCACTCTGTTTTCATTCTGTCGAATTGCAAAAGTGCAAAGAATTAAAAAAAAAATTAAAAAAGCATTTCATTGCAAAGATCAAACTTTGCCCTCACTGTATGATCATGCCTTTAGCTTTCCAATGTGTAAGTAAGCCTTGGACAAGAGCTCCTTGTTTGCCTCATTTGGCAGTAGGCCTGTTGCTGTATACATTTCTGTACTTAGTTATTGTTATCAACTTAGCTTGACAACTTAAATCTAGAGTAATGATATGAAATTATAAACAAATGTTAAATGCATTTTGGAATTCCAATAAGTTGCCCTAACCCCCAAACCTTGACTTTAAAACCAATCCTTCATTAAAAAAAAATTTCAAAGTCTGAGAAGAGTATATTTTTTTAGTAAATGTATATGATGCAATTTTACAGTTATAGTAGTCCAGTTTGACACACTATTTAGGTTACTCTAAGTTTAAACCAACCTAGATACTGGTTTTGACCTGAGGTGGCCTCTTTGGCTTTGCAAAAAGGATTATTTCAATAAACAGATGGATCATTTTCCTAAGAGAAATTTTCTTAAATTTAAAATAGCCATTAAAATCCATGCATGTTTTTAAGGTTTACAGAATAACGAATTATAAGACTTCAATTCCTATAACTTTTGAGATATAAAATGCTTTGCTATATCAATGTAGGTGCCTCTTACTTCATGTGATTTGTCTTCTACAAGTCCTTCTGCTAAATATCCACACAACCTCAATGCCAGGTTTTTTAGAGCATTTGGTGTGATGCATTTAGCATTGCTCACTGATCATTTTTCTGAGGCTGAGGCAATTGTGTTTATTTTGTTTCAAAGAAAGATTTACATTGGCATAATTTTGCATATCTCTACACAAGAGACTCATGAAAAAAGAAGCTAAAAGACAAATGGAATAGAATTACATTTAGCAGCTTGTAGGTAATGAAGTAAGAATTAAAGAAAGAATAAAAAACACCTTTATGGCTGGAATTTGTTTATTAAGAGGATGTAAAAATGCAATTTTGGGGCACAGGAATCTCGGAATAGCATCATATGGAGCTCCGGGAAATAATTAGTGTATGTTCATATTTCTCTACAGAATGTTATTTCTGTAGTACCTACCTGGTGCCTCTGAAACTGTCTGTTGATTTGCTCATTTGAGGGATCATCTATCATCTAAATTAGGTGACATATGTGATTATCGTAATGCGCATTTGTCCTGAGACTCAATGACAAGCCTCTCATTTGCATTTACAGAAAGTTTTGATTCAATAATTCCTCTGTAAAAAGAAAGTGTATGGTTGGAACTCCTTGCAGAATTAGCAATTTGATGTGATCTGTTGTAGACTTCAGAGCCCCAGTGTTCTCAGCCTACTAACGATTATGGATTATGCTTGATTGTTGTAAATCACAAGGCAATTTTCTTCTTCTCCAGTAGTGATGGCTGGACATAGAGTGATCCGTGTTCTGCATGTGCTCCGTGAGTTGGAACACATTGCTCGCTCCTCATTAGTTGTGCAACCACAATCAAAATATTTATCTTTCTGATCCTGTGTTCTCTCATTTCACTGTTTTATCTTTCAGTAAAAAAAAAAAGAGTTTGAATATTTTAATATTAAAGCATGTGTCTCAGGAAGTTTCTTGTGTAGCTAAATATACAACAGCACCAGGGTTATTTATCTGCTCAAACTATGGTTGAGTAAACAAATGGGTAACTAAATGAGGATGTGTGTGTGTGTGTGTGTACATACTTATATACATTTGAAACTTGTGTGTCTAGTGCCTGGATAACAGAAATACGTACAAATAGTATCTCTTCCTTTATCATGACTTTGTAAATATATGGGTAAATTTATTGGCTCCATTCAGATATATGGGTCAATTCAGAACAAGTTTTTCTGAGCTAACCATGACAGTTGCCTATCTTGGATGCTACCAAAGAAACACAATGAGAATACAAAGTCTCTGCCACAATCTCACTTTGTTGGAGTTTTCTAATATCATAGATATGAATAAAGAACTGAGAGTAACTTATGGCCTTCTTCATTCCTAAGACCATAAGAAGGTGCATAGGGCAAAAGAGTTGGCCGAGGACAGGGCTTTGCTAGTACAGTTTGTAGTTCAGAGGCTGTTGGCACGGCTGGCATTTGCCAGAGATGACTGATGTGTGGTAGCTTCCTTGCCTCCCATTCACAGACAGTGAAATGTTAAAGGCTGCCTGTGTGGGCTGGCCATCTGAACTGCACTACGCATCTCCTTTTGGAAAAAGCCAATCTGTCCTTGCAGAGTTTAGCCAAGCTGTACTTGAATGTGAGCATCTGGCTTATGAAGGTCTTAAAAGCTCGGAGCAAACAAAGCACTCTAGGAGACATTCTCATATAAACGGTGGATTCTGCTCTTCCGTTATAGCTTCATTACAGTTTGGTCTATACGTTCCACTTTATGACTATCATAACATCAGAGGTATGAGAAAAGTCACTTAATATACATAGACCCTGCAAAAACTATACTATAAGAAATGTTGAAAGATTGTTCCAGCAACCTCAGACGAATGATTTTAGATGCTGCTCTTTTATATAGTCGTTGATAAATTACTCGGAAATATTTGAGTATTTAAAGATTTAATTGAAGGCCAGACAGTGGTGAGGTATAGCTTTAATCCCAGCACTCAGGGAGAACTGAGTGATTTCAGGGTAAAGAATTTCTGTGAGTTTGAGGCCAGCCTGGTCTACAAAGAAGTTCCAAGAGAGCAAGACTATACAGAGAAACCATGTCTTAGAAGAAAACATACTTAATTAAAAAAAAATGGAAGAGAAAGCTTTTGAACTTGGTGGCTAAAAAAACTAAGCTCGGCATTCTCAAGGGTCATGACATACTTCAGTTTGCAGCCAGGCATAGTTGTGAATGTCTATAATCTTCTCATCCAAGAGGCTAAGGCAGGAGAATAACCAGCCTAGTGTTAGTGAATTAAGACTGGACTTGGCTCCATAAAAGAAAACAATCCTTATCTAAAAATGCAAACAGACATAAAGTATGTGGTGAGAGCTGAGGCTGTAGCTTGATTAGTAGAGTGTGTTCCTAAACATACATAAGCACTGGTCACTGGGTTTGCTACCTAGCCCTTTATCACCTGAGCATGGTGATGCACATCTGTAATCCCATCACCAGCAGCATTTAAAGTCATCCTCCACCTCATAGCCAGTTCTATATACCCAGTTAGCCTGAGATACATACAATAAAAGTGTCTGAAGGGTAGCAGCTACAAACGAAACAAACACAGATGATTCCAGAGCAGAAGAAAGGTCTAGATAAACATGAGTAATACTATATAAACAAATGTACAAAGCATTACTGAACTAGAAAGCCTGGACTGCCCCAAACTAATGCATTCCTTTTAGAAACAATAGAATAGACAGCAGACGTGGAATCTCAGTGTATATCGAAAGCAATAGACAGAGAAGTGCTCAGATATGACCTCTCTGAAGTCTGGTGGAGGGGGGCATATGAGACAGTTACAGCACCAAGTAACACTGCCAAGTCACTTGAAAAAGCCAGAGGATGCAAGGGGTTAAGGAATGTGCTAGACGGAAAAGAGCCCTATTGTAAAGTGTTTGGAATGTTTTTTGTAAGCAGTCATGAGACTGTGTTTAAAGGGAAGTATCACACAGTTGAGTGTTCTGTGCTGAGACAGAGGTGTCCCTGAACCAAGCAACTGCAGATTAAAAATTGTAGTGGAGCACTGGAAAAACATGTATATATCAGCAATGCTATAGGATGACTGTGACTTTAGTGTGCATTTTCCATATGGGGGTATGTGTTAGAGTCATATTCTACTAACAACAACCAGTGTGTGCTAGGTGTAACCATGTGTTGTTACATGAGATGTGCTGAAAAGCTACGATGTAGAAAAAAAAGAATCATAACAACTTAAGTGTTCTCTCTGAAAAGACAAAAACAAAACAAACAAACAAAAAATGTTTGGCACTTGGTTTAGAGGAAGAGGCATAATTAGATTATGAATATGTAATTTTATCATCGTGGAAAATGGTTCTTCTTAGTTTTAGGATTATTGGCTAAATTTTTAATTTACCAGATTGAAGGTTTTAGTTTCCAGTTCTTGAAATAGAATGGCTGGTATAGTTAAGTATAGTTGTGACATTAGGCTCCTGAAATATAATGTTAATTTAAAAGGCAAGGATGATTTGTATTGTCGGTCATAGGAGAGCTTAAAAGCACATTTTGAGCTATGATCCCATTTGGTCTACACACTGCTAATGGGAGTTGAACCCCATTCAAGGAGATCACCACCACAGGCAGGACTTGCTGGACGTGACTGAGAAAGAACAGAGAAAGTCCTGACGCCATGGTATTTCAGCCACCATTCAGGAATGCCCTTTGAAAATGGAAGTCCTCTTTGAGCCTATATTGGGAATACAACTTTCTCAGATTCTGGTTGCTTATTATCAGCTATCAAACTTGTACTATAATGAAGATAACTTCAGGTTATAATAGTATTGCATTACACATCATCATGAGAATCTTACATATTGCTTACTTATATAAGTGCCTACCATCGGTCAGGTACTCTACATGTTTTAATGATGTCATTTCATCCAGAGAGCAAGCTACAATGATGCCCAGATCACAGATAAGAAAATGGACAGTGGTGTTTAGGAAAGTGCCTAGAGTCCTGTTGTCCCCAACGGCCTGGGCAGCATTCTGGTCCTGGTTCAGACTCCATCCAAGGCCATAGCTCTTTCCTCTCTACTTTTTTGTGGAGGAGATTATAAAGCACCTCCTACATCTCTGACTCTAGGAAAACACAGCTAACTGAATATAAAAGTGGATAACAGATCTACATTTTGCAGAAAATATATAGGCTCTTTAAAGGAAGACTTGTCAGAAAACATGAGAGACTTGAATGCCAATGAGAGAAATAAAAGTGAGGCATGTTTGCATTGTTTTTCTTTTTTTTATTAAAAAAAAAAGAGCCATTTTCTCTGTCCTTTGAAATAGATATTAAACCAGGTCCTCCCTAGAGTTATTTTTGTCCTACTATATTGAAACAATGTCCTCTGGTATCTTAACCCCCAATGTTGAACAGGGTGACTTTATTTGGGAGTGAGTCCTCGCTGATGTTGAGATTAGAGACTACTGTAGACTTCTACCCCAATCTAGCTGCAGAGGATGGTGAGAGCAGAGATCAGAATGATACAGCACAAGTGAAGGATCACTAAAAGTTCCAGAAAGCCTGGCTCAGCACAAGTGGCATGGAACAGACTATACCACAATGGCAACCATCTCCACTGATGATGCATTGCTACCAGGCTTTCAGACTCCATAACTGGGATACCATACATCTATTTTGTTAAAGAAAAAAAAGGATATTATAGAACATAAAACAGAACTCATTTCTTCTCAGCACTTCTGGATTATTATTTAGATAGGGGCCCTCAGTCAGTAAACCTCTTGCGTGGAGCAGGACCACCAGACACAGCAGGGTTCCTTTAGGCTGCTTTTCGACATTCAGGACACATAAATGCTTACATAATGACAGATGAGGAAAGAGATAGAGAGTCAGCCTCCATGTGACTGATGGTTGCTATCTCTTTCCTCCAGGTCCTGCAGAGCATAGTCATTTCTGCTCTTGAGTATGTGCTTCTGAGCCTTTGTGTCTGACCATAGCAACTGCTAGAGTCTGGGGCTGAGAGCTAGGAATATGGAATTTGTCCCACGGCTCAGGCCAAACTAGAGAGGTCACTAGAATTTAATGTAGCAACAGACATGGGGGCTTATCAAAGAGAGGGATTTGGAGTTGGAGAGGCTACACTAATACCGTCATTTTTGGGTATCTCTTTAAAAATATATTGTCATTTCTGTGTATGTGCACATGACATATGTATGAGGACATAAGTGGAGGTCAGAGACCAACTTGGGGAGTCACCTCTTCTTCTACTTTTACATAGAAGTCAAGGTACCCAGCCTGCATGGCAAATATTACTATTACGTGTGACTTATGATAGATTTATAAAACCAGTTCTTGGGAACCCTCTAGGCTGAGTAAAGGACAATGTAAGCCTGGCAAACACAGAAGGAAATAGTTCCCTCACCTTGTAAGTGAGAAGTATTCTCTGTCTGTCTGTCTGTCTGTCTGTCTGTCTCTCTCTCTCTCTCTCTCTCTCTCTCTCTCTCTCTGCCTCTTTGTCTCTTTCTATGTCTCTCTTTCTGTGTCTCTGTCTCAAACTCTGTGTCTGTCTCTCCCTGTCTTTGTGTCTCTGTCTCTCTGAGTGTGTGTGTCTGTGTGTCTGTGTCTGTGTGTCTGTGTCTGTCTGTGTCTGTGTGCCCGTGTATGTTCACAGCCACCAACAGCTACCCTTTCTAGTTCATAGTGCTTTCAAACCCAGAAAGATGGTTAGGTGAGGCAAACTCTTCAAGAATTGAAATTAAAACAGACCATTAAAATAAGGATTCAAAAGCAGATGAGAACAGGACACCATTCACAAGTGTGGACTGCAGACAGAGCCACCTGAGACTTTAAGGTGTCTTGAATAAAACAAAGGAAATCAGCTCACATAATTCAAGAAAATAGCTAACACAGTTCAAGGCTTCCTCATAATCTGTACATGAGTCTGCTTTAAGCATCTGCAGTGAGTGCGCTTCTTCTGATTGTGTTGGAATTTCACCAGAATGGAAGTTGGTTTTCCATGACACTACTTAAACTTTGACTCCTATGGCCAAATCTTACTCTTTTTACTACTTATTATTTTATTAGTCATATACAGTAAGATTGTCAGCGGCTATAAAGTTAAAGAAAACACTACACATACAAATAATACTACTTACAGTTGAAAATCTCAGCTGACATAGTTTTCCAAACAGGAATTTGAGGTGGATTTTTCAATGAATTGCACATAGAGCAACAATTGAGCTTATCATGCTTTCATTTCTTCAAGTTGATGTTTAAAAGAAATTATTACTCTTGATCTGAGTAGAAATAAAACATTCAGGGTCTGGTTAAATAGGATAAAAACGCAGCTGTAGAAAGGTCTAGTTCCTAGTCACAACCTAATTTCTTAGTGGAAAGTTAAATCCTAGCATAATGGAAAATATAAGAATATACATATTTTCAATTCATTTTGAATAGCTTGACAACAAAATCAAGATATTCCTCCCTGCATTTTTCTTAGAAGGAAACATATACAAATACATTTTTTCATGTATTGGCAGACATAAAACCAGACTACAGTTCCTAAACAGTTTCCTTGGTAAATATAACACCTCCCTATAATATATACAAACTCTGTATCAACTTTTATCAACATTTATTCCATCTGGCACTGAAGAATAATATTTTGCTTGAGTGAACAGGGTAATCTCTTCATCATACTGACCTTGGGTAACATATTTAAATTGACAATACCCACATAGCCTAAATTATCGACTGACTGATTGTGTTTAATTAGATGTCAGATGCTTTTATGAAGAAGAATGGGTTCAGAGGAGAACGGATGTGAAATGGAAGAGAAAATTGTTGAAATGAAAGAAGGCTGCGTACATAAAATATTCACGTAGAACAGCCTTTGATGACCGTCACTGTATTCCACAGACTACCAAGATTACCTAGGAAACACAACAAAGGTTAATGGAAATCATTTCTGAAGCATCAAAAATGTTCTTATTTCAAAAGGTATCAAAGGAGGTAAAAATGATAAAGCCAACGGTGCCCACCTCTCCTGCCCCTCCTGAAATCTGGCTGTGTTTAAATTCTTGTCACTCTTGGGTGTTTGCTCCCTGCATCCGGTTTCATTCTCATTCCCCCAGGACGAGAGAGAACTTTTTTTATATTCTTTTAAGAGCCACGCTGGGATGTTTCTTCACAAACACTTCATCTATTTACGGGCACGGTTTGCTGTGAGAGCCCAAGAACCTGCAGCATCTCTCTTGATGTGCTGCTCTGGAATGCCAAAGTTCAATCCCACAGGCCGTTTTAATCACCGCGAAGTTTTCACCCCTTTTCATATCCAGCACACTGTAACGTGAGCCATACCCCAGATTTTGCCCTGGATAATTCAGTAATTCTTAACAGCTGACTCCTACTCAGAATTTTGAGTCTAAAGCACACACACACACACACACACACACACACACAGCCCTTCTCTCCCCCAGACTCATATAAAACTCCTAGACAATGTCATCATTTTCAAAAAGGAAACTGATCATTTTGTCATACCCAGATTTGGTAGTCACATACTGACACCATCACCTGATGAGTGTTTCGATCATAAATGGTTTTAAGCTTTTAGGTTTTCTTTAAAATTTTATATGAAGGAATCTGAAACCCAAGAAAAGTATACTTGCTTTATTTCTAGGCATAAAGAATCCTTTCAGAGCAAACTATTTTGTTGGGCATGATATTTTTTTAAGATTTGTATACACAAGCATCTGGCATTGTAGTAGAAATAAAACTAGTTAATGTTTAGCCCTCTCTGGCACACAGAACTAGAGAGAATATCTGTCGAAGAGAAAGAAAGAAAGAGGGAGAGACTCGCCATCAATGGGGCTTTTTCTCAAAGCTTCAGTGACGCAAAGAAAGCCTAAGTGAATTGATGGTGTGCGTAACTACTTACCTGTATCCCTATAATGCAACAAATAGAGGAGCAAGAGGGGGAAAAGATTATAGAGTTGGGTAATTGGGGAGAAGGGTAGGATCTAGGAGGACTTGGGGAGAACCATAATCATAATTTATAGTATAAAAAATCTATTTTCAATAAAATAAATAAATGAAAAGATGAACATTTTAGCTTTATTTAAAAATATTTATTTTTATTTTAGATATATGTGCAAGTGTCTGCATGATTACACACATGCACAGCAACTACATTCTGCACTGCACGTGACTGTGCTGGTAGAGCCCAGAATTGGGCATTAGAACCTCTGAGAGTTGGAAGCTACACGTAGGTCCTGGGAACCAAACTTGGGTCTCAAGCAAGGACGAGTTTTTTTAATCACTGAAGCATGACTCAGGCCCTCACATTTCCACCTTCAGAAACTCTTAGAAATTGAGTCATTTTGGAAACGCGAAGAAATCAATTTTATAAGTATCCTACACGCAAGCTCTAAGGCAAAGCCCCTCATTATATTAGAGAAGTTTGGTAGTCCGAGTCAAAACTGGGCACAATTTCTAGAATATAAAACCTCATTGCTTTTACAAAGAATATTTAATCTATATATAAAATAAGTTTTTGAGAAAAGTATTTATTAGGTATAAGTGAACTGATCTCTACAGTAACAGAGATAGTTGAAACTGGTGACATCTCTGTCAAATTCTTTAATGATCTCTTTGATTTTTTGTATATTATTGAAGCTACATATCAGGCTACTAGTTTTACTAACTGATGAATTCTTATTCTTTAATTATGTCAGCATTAATACAATCAGGCTGGCTTTCATACTTAATATTACCATAGAAATTAACCAAGTGAAATTGTCCGTAACAACTCTTGTACCAATCTGTGGAAATGGTTGATTAAAAGAAACTGCTAACTATGTAAAGAACAGAAAAATCAAAATAGTATTACTGACCAAATCCACAAGATTGAAAATTATAGAAAATGATTAATCATTTAGAAATGTTTGGGCATGGTGAAGTATACACACGTAGTTTGAGGTCAACCTGGGCTATTAACTAACAAGACACTGTCACAAACACAGTTAGAAACAGCTCTCATTGTTTTCTATATTCTCTCTTTGTGTCTCTATCTGTCTCTTTGTCTATCTACACACACACACACACACACACGTGTGCATGCACATACAGAGAGAGAGAGAGAGATAGAGAGAGAGAGAGAGAGAGAGAGAGAGAGAGAAGCTTGTTCCTAGTGGGCAGATGGAGAATTGGTGAATGTAGCCAAGTCGCCTATTTCTCTAAACCTAATTTCCCCTCTTTCTGACTCCCAAGGTAGAAACATTAATATTATTTCTAGTGCTCTTAAGAGGATTAAATGTCAAATACTGCAAAGCATGCTTTTGTTAACTAACTTGTATAGTAAGAATAAGACACCTATTTTCTATAATAATCATATTTTATGAGATGGGCCCTTTTCATTCAGCTCGTACAGTTCCAAAGCCTCTAAGACTTAGGCTGAAGGACATTCATGCAACGTTTGAGATATGAATACACAGAATAAGTTCTAAGGTACTGTCTGGTCCAAAAAAAGAAAAAAAACTATTTAAAGGAGTGGCATGTGCTAGGCAGAGAAGCCAGGACGAGAACTGGCCTTTTGATGTGCCACAGACTCACTTCTAAGGATTGAATGGAGACACAGAGCCCATAGACTACAACCTCATTACAGAGCACCATGGCCCAAGTTGTGCAAGGGTTCCAGGGGAATTCATTCTGAGAAATGAAATCCAGATTATTGAATACACACTACAGCTAGAGACAGTATCAACAATCTAACATCCCAGATTCAACACATCAGACAAGAAAAAAAAAATAACGATGGCAGCATTTTTTCAAACATTCAAGCCAGGTATGTTTTAGAGAAACCAACAAGTCTGTCTTCATAGTGTCTGTCTCCTGCTGTGGGTGGCAGAGCTACTGCCTTTAAAATACTTCTGAAATAAATATAACCATCCATTAAAGCAGCATGCAGTGCTACCATAAAACCAGGTAGGCTCATCAGTCTACGCATTTTATGCTACTTGGACCATTATCACTATTTTTATGGAAGAATTTATAAGCCAATTATATATATTTATAACGGTTATAAAACCAGCATTGGGTTTTCCTCAGCGAAATGTGAATAGCATAGCAAGAATGCTTAGAAATGCCTAAAATTATAAGATAAAGCATTCACTTAATTGCTCAGACTGATGGTTTACTAAAAATATACTAAGTATACTGTTTTAATTGCTATGTAAGGTTACTCTTACAAATCTCATATTCATATACTCATATTAATACATTCCGAAGAGGTATGCTAATTATTGAGACTAGGTAATACATATCCTGTTCAAAGACCCTAAATTTCGAGACACCTCGAATCTGACAATTAACAGGTTAAGATTACATTGACGTAATCTAAGACAATCTGATTTTCAGCTGCAAAACACACACACACACACACACACACACACAATTAAACATGAATAACAAAATCTAAGTTTTGATAAGCCTTAAGAAATTTTTATAACTTCCAAGTTTAATTGCCTACCATTTTAGCCATGTTACTTTCTTATCTTTTTCTATGATGATCTCCCCCAGCCCCCACCCCTACCCCCCATGGAAATGTCATTCCCTGTAGTTCAATAGGGAAGTTTGTATCCCTCACACTCTAACCAGCAGAGGGCAACAGTGCACTGTATACTAGCCCCCTCCCCCCTTCTCCCAATGGAAGCATTTCCCAGAAGTCTTTCTGTGAACACAGATGCAGACCTTAATAAAGCACAGCCTCCTACTGTCTGCCTGTCCTGTGTGTGGGTCCCTTGAGTTTGAAACCACAATTTTGATACTTTATCACAACAACTACAGTGAACTTATTTTTTTTTTTTTTTAACATTAGACCCATGGAACATGCACGGAAAAGTAAGACGGAGCAAAATGAAAAAAGCATTTCTTGGTTTTAAGAAAATTTCACATAGTACAAATTCCCAGTATTAGTGAGTAGTTTCTATCTATGCCCCTTTCACAGTCAGGTAGAGAGCGAATTATGTTTGATCAAAACAAACACCTCTCCAGTACACTTTCATGAATAGATGCTTCCCCAGTAGGTAGACTTTGTATGCATCCATTTATGGATCCATTTTAAGTTGCTTTAGCCTCAATTTGTTCTATTTATTTTTAACAGGACTTTATAATGGATGAATGAAACTGACCCTTACATTTCTTTACTGTTTGTGATGAGCTTATCAGGTTGTGATAAGCTCAGAGAATCTCTTTTCTTCTCAGATTTAAACAACTGATTCTTTCCTTTGCACTTCATGCATACTTTTGTAATTGGGTGTGCTCTTTGACAGTTTGATGTACTTATAGAGTATGTTCTGGCTGCTCCTCTCCCACCCTCTCTCCTTTCCCTTCCTCCTTTGTACATCTCTCTGCTCTTCCCTGCTAGGTTCTCCCACATCTGTGTCCTTTTGCTTTGTTTATGTCCCTCTGCACTTGAGCAGACCCATCTGCTTTGGGGTTAAAGATATCCACTAAAGTCTCGTGGGCACACAACTGAAGACAGGGGCATCTCCTCTCCAAGAGGAGCCTAGTCCAGTACTAAGGAAGCCATGACTCCAGCGTCCATTTGTGACTAACTGTTGAAAGGGCCAGTCAGGTACATGACTAATACAAGTAATCACAGCTGCTGTGATTTCATTATTGTATTCGCTATGCCTAGAGGATGAGATTTCTCTATACCTCCCCCAGTCTCCAGCTCTTAATCTGCTCCTGCCCCCCTGCCCCCCTGCCCCCTGTTCTCCCCCTCTCCTTTCCCCCCAGATATACACTCCTTCTACAATGCTCCCTAAGTCTTAGCAAGGGTAGTGTAAGTGATGTCAGGGCTGAGTCTCTTCTTCATCTACTCTCAGCATCTTGGGCAGCACTGAGTCTCCATATTCACAGTTGCTCAGCTGCTAGCCACGCTAAGTAGAGCATGGGTCTCCCCCAACCCCCTCCTTAGACTGCACATTCTCATAAATAGGTAAACAGTTAGGAAGTTCATTTCATGATTTGCACATAGCTTACTATATGCTTTTTCTTTTCTACACTATGTGAATGTGGCTGTATGTCTCTGAACTTGCATTAAAATAACACGTAAGTGGATTTTCTCATTTAGTCAAAAAATACTGCTAACTTAGGAACCATAAAAGTTGCTAGCGGGGGCTGGTGAGATGGCTCAATGGGTAAGAGCACCCGGCTGCTCTTCCGAAGGTCTGGAGTTCAAATCCCAGCAACCACATGGTGGTTCACAACCATCCGAGATCTGACTCCCTCTTCTGGAGTGTCTGAAGACAGCTACAGTGTACTTACATATAATAAATAAATAAATAAAATCTTTAAAAAAAAGTTGCTAGCTTACAAAACTTAATCCTTGGTTGGTTTCAAAATAACTAGAACTTTTTGCTCACTTACACATCTATTATTTATATGATCATTATTTTGATTGTAGATGATAATCAGGGACCATCTTCCTGTCTAAAAAATCCTGGAAAATTATAATTACATATCATGTTTAAATTAGAATCATATTTGCTTTTCCATACATTTCAGAGAGGAGCAACTTTGACAGCATTGCATGAATTCTATCTCAGCATCAGTAGAATGTCATTACAACTTTAGTTGTGGTCTGCACTCCTGTTATTCAGAATCAGATCTCCCAAGAGTTCAAAGTTATCCCTGGTTCTATAACCTGCTCCCGGACAGTCTGGGCACAGAAGGGTGTCTGGAAGAGCCAAAAAGAAATCAAACCAACAAAACCTCAAATTTACAACCATTAGTTAAGAATATTGTGTTCTAATTTCTAAATTAATGTAATTGCACATTTCCTTAATAAACCAGAAAAGGGATAGGTTATTTTCCAAGTCATTGTATGTAGCTTTCTTTTTAATTCATGGTTTTCTGGACAATACTTCAAGCTATAGTTCTCATGGAGTTTCCTTTACTAATTATGTATCAGTCTTCTGCCAACTATAAACAACATCTTAATATTTTCAGAATGGAGACTCTTTTTATAATAAAATCACATCAATAATAATGATTCACATTTAACTATTGCTTTTGCAAGTGCAGAGTTTTATATGTATTAATTACCTATTTTAACTCTTGTAAGACGCTTAGCAGATAAGATCTCTTTTCATGTAAGAGGAACAGTGGTTGGAGATACTAAGAGGCTTTTCCATTGATGACTAACTAGCCAATGATGGAATGGACAGTTATGCTCTTATCCATTTGCTCATCTTAGAAGGAAAACTGTACCTCAATGTCATAATTGTAATGACATTCCACTTATTCTACATATATACCCAATCCTGTCCTTTTTCCAAAGAGCAAAGTTTAATAAACACTCAATACTCCAAATTTAAGATGCCTGAGACATCCCTTGACCCTGCAATTCATTTAAAAAAAGTAGTTGGAAATGCAACCTCAGAGCCAGGCAGTGGTGGCACATGCCTTTAATCCCAGCACTTGGGAGGCAGAGGCAGGCGGATTTCTGAGTTCGAGGTCAGCCTGGTCTACAGAGTGAGCTCCTGGACAGCCATGGCTACACAGAGAAACCCTGTCTTGATGAATAAATAAATAAATAAATAAATAAATAAATAAATAAATAAATGCAACCTCAACCTCTCCATATTGCATTTACTGAGTGCACACACACACACACACACACACACACACACACACACGCATGCACACTCAAATCATCATCCACACAAGAACAGGGTTTTTTAAGAGTCCATTCTATCAAGTGGAAGAGTATGTAGAAGAAAACCATCTAAGAAACATTCTGATTGACTAAGTCCACACCTATGCTTTTGGCCTTATTTTCATATACAATCTTACTTTTCTAAATCTATGCGTATGCAGTAATAAATAATTAGTAGGAAGAGATGCTCTTCCTGGAAGTGATACATCATAATTCATTAGAAAACCATGAATAACATTTCTTTTTAAAGATACATTAGCTTTTGTTAATTTATTGGAATCCGCGTGTATTATTTACAATATTCTTGTTTGCTAGGCACAAATAACTGCAGAATCCAACTGTAACTAACTTCTAGGAGGTAGACCCACTACTAAATGATTAATCTTCACAAAAAGAAAAAGAGTCTCTAAAGGGTACGGAAGCTAACTTCCAGTTAGCACAGTTGCTAAATCTGGACACTTTTTGACACTGGGGAGTGGGGTGATTATTATTTTTAGTGGGTGGGAGCTATCTTATGCACAATGTAAGATGTTTAACAGGCCCTTTCCTTCACACAAAGTACCATACCACACTCCATGTCATCCACTAGTGACTATCACACACATGTCTATATACTGCAGAATGCCAGTAGGCTGCTGGTAGGTATGGAGTCCCCCACACGAGAACACACTGAAATAATAAACTTATATGCAGGTAGGAGGTGCCAAGTTAGATTCTCTGCAGAAACACTGAATGGCCAGATACCAAAAATCTTCATGGAGACTTTCTTTTCAATTTATTTCTTTTAGTCTAGATTTTCATTTCCCCCCTAAACTTTGTTTGCTATGCAGAATTGTATGTAAAGCCATGTTCTCGGTAGCTTTGGAGGAGCTGTTTGGAAGTTGCTAATTACCACACTGGTATTTATTTACAAGACTCACAGAAAAGACAAAATTTAAAAATATCTTTTAACAGCATTTACTTAGTGTTGGTGCTCTGGAGAGATTGTTCAAGTTTTCTCGGGGCACAGCACACAAAAGGCTGACCTATTGCACTGGGCTGCACAAGTCAGATCTGGGTGGGCTTTTCTAAGGACAGGGTTTTGATCTGAGATTTAAAGAATGAATACGGTTAACAAGGGAAGACTGTGTGTAGCAACGTTCTTGGTTCTGTTTCCTACTTTAATCACATGGCTTCCACCTGAGAAACACATTTAAATGATGCTGGGAGGGAAGCACACATATCACAAAAAAAGCTGTCCATTCATTAATGCCTCTTAAAGAGTTCTAATGGTTTACAAACAGTAAGCAGAGCACGATAGAAAATGTTAGTGCAGTGGATCACTGGCCTTATTAGATTTTGCTCGGTTCTCTTTCCATTTCAGTCTGAGTTAAGCAGAATTGACAAGAACTCACCAATATTTAAAACAGATGGGTTTTCCAGACAAAAATCTAATTTTTTAAAAAAAGAATGGCAATATGATTCACCTCGAAATTGACAGCATTATTCTTCAGCCATTGAAGTATTGAATAGTAGAGTTGACGCCCTCTCTTTAATTTCTCTAAGTGTATGGATCATAGCTCAACGAGAGAGAGAAGATAATTAAGCCATACTAATTTCTACTGTATAGCAAGCCACATGTTGAATTGAGAAGCAAATAAATAAATAAGGGATGTTAGCTAAAGTCACACGATTTGGGTACGTAATGATGAAGATGGGCCTCTAGACTGATTTCTTTTCAGTCTTTATGTGTGATTGTATAATGCTGCCTGTGAACAATTATGATATCCAAGTATTGAAAAATCCATGTTTGTGAAGAAAAGACAGAACTAGCAAAAATAATGAATTACTTTTACATGTTTAGAAAAAAATCCCGATATTGGGATTTATTGCCCCTCCTAAGATAAGAGTTTACTTTTTGGTGTTAAATAGCAAGAACTGTGAAATTCAAGCATACTTGTGAAACACAAACATTTTGTTTTATTAATTGCTTGTAATGAAAACAAATGGCTGCCCTTGAACAAACGTGAGACTCCTAAGGGAAAAGAAAGCGATTTGCAGTTCAGAATTCTAATAATTCTTCATAGCTGTCTGCTATCATTAATGCTCATCTATATTGCATGTAACACTGTAATTCTAAATTAATGACTAGAACATTTCCTCCAAACATTGGAGTAACTTGGAAAGTTGTTTGCGTGTGGGTAAGCATGTTCCATCAACATTGTATCTGCAAGGGAGATGAAGTTCACTCACAATTTCACCGGAAAAACATCCTTCCATGACTTGCAATATCACATTTTGTGTGTCTTGCAACCAACTGAAACAAATTAAGAATCTAGCAATGAATGATCAGTTGCATCTAACTTATCCTGTTTATGTTATGGAATTTTGGAAGACTACTTTATAACATGAACGTTCTATGCAAGAGAGAACATTTTGATTTCCTAGTAGAGGCATACATGTGTTTGTGTATGTGTGTCTGTGTTTTGTAGGTCATAAACAGCCAGCATTATATTTGACAAGAACTCAGTTACTGTTTACACTACAGTCTACTCACAGAAGCTTGCAGTCTTACCATTCCACAACTTAAGAAAAATTGCACATAAGACTCAGAAACAATAAAACATAAGGATGAACAGTAAAATGCTCATCTCACACCTGATTTTTATCTGATGTGATCATTACACGTTCTTGTTTCTTTTGTTTTCCAAATGACCTAAATTATTCCACCTCTATGTTATGAAGTAAAATAATTAAAATCTCACTAAAACCCACTAACATCTGAATAAAGGAATGCAAAATCTATAACTTCTAGAATAGGCTTCTAACTTTTTTTTTGGTCAAAACGTAAACAAGGTAACTTAGTTTTCTCTCCTTGTTTAAGTATTATAACATTGTGAGTATAAAGTACAATTTAGAAACTTTTTCTGGAAGTAAAATAATTTTGTATGATGTTTTTGGTGACGAAGTTGCTATGCTAGCTGCAGCAAGTGTCCCTTTCGTTTCAAAAAATACACATGGGATACAACAGGGTAATAAGATACGTATTATACCAGGGAAATCCTATGTTCTACATGAAATCAAGCAGCTTTAAAGCAATATATAACGATAGGAAATTGAGAAGATGAGATTAGATCAAATCAACAAAGACTTTTGGTTACAATAATGGCGTTCGATGATTTCTCTTGGAATGTGGCCAGGACACTGGAGAGGGAGTCATTAAACTCAAGGGGAAATATATAATTATCCATGTTGTTAAGACAGTAGGTTGACATTTCATGTGGGTTTCAGCAGCAGTTGGTTTCTCGGCGACAATTGGGGGATGTGGATTCAGTATTTATCCACAAGAATGAGCGCCTCCATATTTAGAACCTAAGGCCTCAATCACACCAGGCGGCTATGAAATCCCAAAGTCCCAATTTAGCTTTCCAAACGTGAAGTCGTTTTTCTCTAAGGCATAGGAGAGAACATACTAATACAGTTATAAAATAAATAACTTTCAAATTATTATGATCCTACACTTTAATGAATTATTGATCACTTTTGTTATTATTATGGATGATAAACTTGGAGATACCCCTTTCCAAAGCTATTGTTACATTAAATATTTAGAACTATTTTTTGTTTACTAAGTTGGAAAATGTCCTCTAAATAGAAAACTCCGATACATCTCAAGATGTTTTTCATAATACTTCCTTAAGGAAGTCATTAAAATAACTGTTAAGATCTAGGTGAAATAGTCAGAGTAAACAAATCTGCAGGTGGGACTAAACATACCCAATGTAGGAAACAAGGTCTAAATCCCAACATATGCACCTCAGGCCCGTAAACATTTCCTGAAAAGTTTTCCCCTCCGTTGGAAGCAATGAAAACTCAAAAACACGTAACAGTTCTGTTAAAACACATCTGCAGAATTACACATAATGTAAATTACTTACAAAGTAGTGTTCAAGTTGTGAGACTACGGAGCCTGGCAGTCAGCTGTGCAGCTGTTAGCTATGATCCCAACTGAAGAGAATTTTAACTCATGATGAGAATAGTATATGCTCCACCCAAGATATATCTGCGAGGAAGAACTCAAAAGACAACAAAATCTTATGCTCGACTAGCAATATATACACACAAATCCCTCTTCGTGTTTTCCAATATTCTTGGGATGTCTTCACACACAATCAATATCTGTTTTTATGCCACCTCATCGGGTCTAAAAACGAAACATTAAATCACTTTGAATGCTCTGAGTATGAAATTAAAAATTCAATTCCATGTGGAGCCGAACATGAAGCAGATGTGTGCTTCTCAGCATCACTTTCTCCTCCTGAGTCATGAGATGAAACTACAGCTCTAGACAAAGCTTATACTCTGGTAGCATTGCCCTACAACCAGATCTGTACAAACAATGTTCTCTTAATCAATCACCTCCGTTTGTCTCTCAGAGACCGGTGTGCAGATAAAAGTCAGGATTCTCCATTCAGACAATGAGGCTTAGAGGCTGAGCTCAGCCTCATAGATGAGCCTTCTCTGTCTCTTCCAGCACAAAGGAGAATGATATCAGGGACTAACCTAATTACACTTTATGCCAGAGATTAAATGTGTTTAGATATAGACAATACCTAGAAAGTTATCACAAGCAGATAGTGCTATTTAAATGCTGGTCTTCACCAACCAAGGAGTGTACAGGGAGGGATCCATAGCTCCAGATACACATGGAGCAGAGGATGGCCTTGTCTGACATCAATGGGAGGGGAGGCCCTTTGTCCTGTGGAGGTTTGATGCTCCAGTGTAAGGAGATGCTGGAGCGGTGCAGCAGGAGTGCGGGGGGGGGGGGTAGGGGGAAGGGAGCATCCTCATAGAGGCAAAGGGGAGGGATGAGAGGGTGGATGTGGAATGGGGGGTTTGTGGAGAGTTAACTGGGAAGTAGGGTGTCATTTGAGATGTAAACAAATAGGATGTTTAAGTAAAAAGAGAAAATAAACAAATAAATAAGTGCTGGTCTCTAGTCTCTTTGGAACAGTTTATACCCAAAGTAACCATTCAACCGAACTAAACTAGTCCCCGAGTATGAGGAGGAAAAGTCAGAACTCTGCACAACTCATTATTTCATATATATTGTGCACTATCTCCTGTCTGAATATTCGGGACATACAGAATTTTGATCAAGGACTTCGGACTTGACTGCTTTTCTTTGTTATCATTGCTATGATGACACCCCATGACCAAAAGCAAGTTGGGGAAGAAAAGGTTCATTTTGCTTACTCCAAATCACTGTTCATCGTTGAAGGAAGTTATGACAGGAGCTAAGCTGGGCAGGAACCTGGAGACCTGGGCTGAGGCAGAGGCTATGGAGGGGGGCTGTTGGCTGGCTGGCTCTTTGTGGCTTGCTCAGCTTGTTTTTCTTATAGAACCCAGGCCCACCTGCCTGGGGGTTTGGTGGGGTGAGGCATGTCCTAGGAAATGTTACTCTCAGTTTCAGAACTCTCATGTATGAGAAAGTTAACCTGTAAGGCTACTTCTAGCTTCAACATCACACTCTTTAAGATTTGGTGACTAGTTCTCCGTTCTTTGTTTCCAAATAAGCTGATCCAAATAAGCAAGTCCTTCTGCAGCCAGAAAGTCAGTCATGACCTTATAGAGATCCAGTGAGTGGTAATTAGAACTAGATAAATGATTAAACCATATTATCAGAGGAAACCAAGTTTAGAATAAACAAGTAAGTTCACTAAATATGCACTTTTTGAAACAATCTATACATGGTTAAATAAAATCTACTTTTACACACGTTTGATAAACATTTCAGCATAGGTTAAGAGCCAGGCACTGTCTTAGATGCTGGGAACCTGAGTAGAGAATCCTTGGACTCTGGTAACATCCCATGTTGAGTGGACTAGCCAATAAAAACAAAAGGAGTATGTCATATCTTATATGGGGATATGTGCTCTGGAGTCAAATGAGAGGCTTTCTCGGAGCATGGAGTGGTATGGGCACTAGCCTGTAAAGATAGGAGGTTAGAGAGTCTGTTTTGGTTTTATTGTTTTTAAAAGGACATCTGAGAAATTTTCATACCATTGAAACCCAAGAGAAAGGAGATGGAATGCACAGGTTTATGGAGGTGAATATTAACCATAGGACAATGAGTATCTCTGATGTGAGTAATTGTCTGACTCATTTTAGCGATACCATGGAGACCTTGCTGTTAAAGTGAAGTAAGCCAAGGCTAGAAAGGCTTGAAAGGCTATGACCAACTGGCCTTGGAAATTTCCTGAAGGGCTCATACTCCTAATTGCATATGGTAGTGGGGGGAGTGATGGTGGGGGAGGAACCACTGGAGGGTTCTGCACAAAGATTTAGTTTGTCTTGGAATATAACAGGTTCTCTCTGGCAGCTTTATGAAGAAGGACCCAGAAGTACAATAATAGTGACTTCAGCCCAGTATGGATGGCTGCATGGCTCTTTTTAACCCTCATTTCCTGCCAAAGGTCCACAATTTTGAAAGGAATTGGGACACAATTTTCAGGTGTGGGACCATGCCTGATAGAGGTCTTACCCTAACACCACAGTGATGTTTACCCAAGA
This sequence comes from Mus caroli, assembly GCF_978045245.1. Taxonomy (NCBI): domain Eukaryota; kingdom Metazoa; phylum Chordata; class Mammalia; order Rodentia; family Muridae; genus Mus; species Mus caroli. The sequence goes on from NW_028227272.1 coordinate 69,771,874, forward strand.
TCCACATTTTCTCACAATGCTTATTTGCATGTTAAAGGCACTGAGAAACCTCAGAATGTGTTCAAGCCAAAGTCTCCCAAGCCTATTCTACCATGCGTCTCCTTTTTCTCATGTGCTCTGGTTCAACACAAGCTGGGTTCAAATATAAGCCCATGGCATCTGGGCCATTGAACTCGGAGTTAATCTTTCACTCCCCTAACCCCATCTTTAAATTGGGAGAGTAATTGCACCTCACAAGGCGAGAATTAGATCAGATAATGTTTGTAAAGTGCTGCAAACCATTCCCTTGGTTAAGGCCCACTTTCCTGTGTCCACTTATTTACATTCTTCAAAAACCAACCATCTGTGAAAACTAAAGGTGTAAGTTTTAATGAGATTCAGCTCAGGCTCTACCACCTAGCGCCCAAATTTAGAATATCTGCCTTGTCCCAACAACAGGCAGAGATGCTCAGAGGCAACCACAAGTGCAATAGTTTCACAGCACGGTATCTCACCGTACTCCTCTTCAATAGGACTTAGATAGCATTGGGGAGAGGAGGCCATATTAGTGGTATCAGCGGGGTTCTCTTCCACCTTTGAAAAGTTCCATCGAAAGCGTTGCATTTGCTATTCCCAGATACTGGAACCTTTAAGACAAGTGGAAAGGAATGATGCCAAGAACTCTTTTCTTCCAGGGCTTATCTGGTTTGGAGGATATACCTGTTCTAAATGCTAGAGACACATCAAAACATTACAGTTGAAATATGCCTGATGTGAAATATGACCTAAGATTTCAACATACAAATAAATGTGAATTTGTTTACCATTTTATTAATAATACTTATGGCTCTACTCCGATATGGGACTATGTGTCCAAACTGGGGGGAATAGTCAAGCATGCATCTTGGATTAGTATTTTAGATACCAAACAGGGTATAGATTACCCAACCATTTTGTGTAAAAAAAAAATTGCTAAATAAGCTGTTCTTTCCTGAGGGATGGTATCTTAGTCAGCAGGGTCTTCCTGCAGAGATCTTGCCAGACTGGCTCACCAGATCTGCTGGAAGTTGTGGTGTGCATAGGGGGCTCCGTGTGATTGATGCTCAGGTGTCTTGCTAGGAAGAAAGAAAGGCAGATGCTCTGGTTTACAGTTTCCTCAGGACTCCGTTTCTCCTGATCAGAATACTCTAGGATCGCCAGAGAGACTCTGGGAGTTTTGTTATTTCCTGAATTCCTGCAACTGCCCCCTGCTCTCCAACTCCAGGAAAGATAAAATCAAATCAGAGGAAGTGAGAAATCTCTGTAGCTTTGGCATCTTGCCTCTCAAAAGTCCCCAACAATAAGACTGTTATTGGAATGCATTAATTTCAAGTTTCTTCAAACGTCTCAAAGAGGCTCTGCGAGATCCTGAGTTTCAGAAGCCTCACTGGATGTCAAACCTCAGCAAATGGAACTTCACAGCACACTGCTCTCTCCTGCCCTTCCTTTCTGCCCCCTTCCCCCCCCCCTCTCTCTCTCTCTCTCTTCCCTCCAACTTTAAATCTAGCATACAATGTAATAGATTTCATTATGGCACTCCCCACAGACACTCTCACTGAAGTGATCAGAACTGGATTTTTGAATGTAAATGAAGACACGTTCTTACTTTGATTTTTTTTTTTTTTTTGTCTCCTGGCCAATCTGGAATGCATTCGAGCTTTAATGACCATGGCCAAGTTGCAGGGGACCTGTGTTGAGTATGTTTCCTACTCACATGTAGATGATACATGTATACTCACTATTCTTCATAGAACACACTGAGAGCATTTTGGGGAGTCTTTCAGGTACCTTAATTAGCTCAGTAACAAAGTCAGGATGGTGGCAAGTTGCTATGATAAATTCAACCCTGGAACTATTCAGAGCTATCAATTCACCCAATGGCTCTCTTCAGTTTTTACATTTTGGGGCAGAGTCCTCTCTAGAGCCAGCTTTATTCTTGCTGTAAGAAGAAGAGTCAGAGCTCTTTGGGCCCTGAGAATAGGCTTATATTTGCATCTTGCCTCAACAACATCTTTAATTTGCATGTAGATGTTCACTCGGGGGTTGTTTGGATTCACCTGAGTGGGATGATGAGTGGGCAGGTGGAAGAAAGGAGTTAGAAACCTTTTCAATCACTCCAACTTCATGTGCTCCTCTTATGGGTCCCTAATACCGTCTGCATACAAACTCTTAATTTAGATGTCCATTTTACTGTTATACTTGACAGAATACTCTTAGAAAACACTCTGGATGAAATTCTCTAATAGTTCTTTCCCGGTTGATATTTACTGTTGTCTCCCTAGATCATTTTATCGTTGAGGCTGGAATAAAGGAGTTTAATGGTGTAGTATACTGAAGCTGAGAAATAGAAGTTAGTATTGTTATACTTTCAAACCAATGGAAATGTGGTAGGTGTTGAAATACATTTTAAAAAATGTTTATTTGTGGGGCTGGAGAGATGGCTCAGTGGTTAAGAGCACTGACTGCTCTTCCAGAGGTCCTGAGTTCAACTCCCAGCAACCACATGGTGGCTCACAACCATCTGTAACAAGACCTGATTCCCTCTTTTGGTATCTGAAGACAGCTATAGTGTACTTACATATAATAAATAAAATAAATCTTTAAAAAAACATTTTTAAAAAGGTTATTTGTATTTTGTGTGTATGCATATGTGTGAGTTTGAATATATATGCACAGAACATGTATACAGGAACCTATGGAGATCAGGCAAGGGCATCAGATCGTCTAGAACTGGAATTAGACAGCCGTCTGCCCATCACAGGCTGGAAACAGAACTAGGATCTTGCAAAAGCAGTAGGCACACTTTCCCATTGAGCCATAAGGTGAAATAGCGCTTGGAAGATCTCAGGGATATTGTGAAGACTGGGAGATACACTAGGGAAACAATGTAATAGGGACTCTTGCACAGAGTCTACTTTCTCATACTGGTGGCAGAGACTGTGTTTAGCATGCAGGAGCCCCTACCTCCCTGAACAGGAGGTCCAACACACACACACACACACACACACACACACACACACACAAATAAAAGAAAATAAGATATATCCTTCACTAGATGGAACTTCAAAATCTCCATTTAAAAATCCCCTTGAGTAACTTGGGGATTGGACATTTTCATTTTCTCCTCCTCTCCTTTATCATGCTAAGCTTATTTATGTTCTATTCCTAGGGTATCTTATCTTAAAAGTTCATTTTATTCCAAGGAAAATTTATTTTCTCTGTTTCTCACCAAACTAACTTTTCACAGATACCAAATCAATGTGTGTCTCTTAGCATTTACTGCACGTTTCTTGTTTTTGCTGCTGAAAAGATTCTGGTTAGAGTCTTTGACTTCTTATCTCTGGCTTGTTTACTGAGTTTTCAGTCAGCTTTCTCGGGATTAAGTTGTGTTTCCTTTTCAAAGGTAAGGCACTGTTAACCAGGTTTTCTTTTCACAGACAGTTGCTCTGAGTTCATGGGCCACAGAAGCCATGACCCAAATGAGCACATGGCTCTTTGAAACTTGCAGTTTAGGTAGGCAATGCGGGCAGTCAGTTAAGGGAAACCTGGAAAAGTCCAACCGTCTACACAAAATAAATCCAAACCCTCTGCACCTGCCGCCATGCCACCGGCCATAGTTGAAGATAGCAAGTACTCATCTTGAAGTCATAGACCATAACTTTGAAGAGAGTAACTTATTAATAAAAGCGATAACTGTGTCAACAACTGCAATGTGTAGAGCCTTCTGCAGCTATTATATGGTTTTCATCGTGTCATAGGCAATAATAACAAAAAAGAAAACAACGAATTTGTGAAAACTTGTCTGTCAAATATCCCAGGCATGTTTCATCTTGGGCCTAATTAGCTTACTCATGAAGTAGCCCCACAGCCCCCCCACCCCCTTTTTTTTTCTTCAGAAGAGAGAATAAAGTTGGTATGGCCACAGGTACCTGATACCTTGGGGTTTGGGGTGGCCCAGTTTTTGAGATGCTAAGAGCCCATCACTGCAAACTTTAGATTAATGTATTATCACCCATCTGTTACTCTTTTTAACTGTTGAGTCTCTAATATGTATAAGCTACCTAGACTCTCCTGTAAACATAATGAAGTCTCCAAGACGTAAGCCTTCATTCTTTTGTACAGGACCGCCAGCAAATTCAATAAAAAGAGAATACATTCACTACTATATTTTAGATAATTTACACTTTCCTAAAGCCTCTTTGCTGAAAAAGCAAATAAGTTTGCTTGCTTGTTTGTTTGTTCGTTTAACAAGAATATGGGTGGTGGTGATAGTGGTGGTGAGTGAACTTCTTTGGAAGTTTACTGCAATTCCCTAAATCGGTAAAGAAGAGGTTAAGAGGGACCTGGAGGATTTTGAAGTCTTTGGTTTGGGAGGTTCCATTTGGAGAAAGGTGCAGGGGAGACTGAGATTGAAAGGGACCCAAAACAAGTTCTTATTCGTTGAGATTTCTGCTTCTGAGTCGTTGAAATCTCACCTGAGGGCGCAGTTGGGCACTCCAGGCATGTGGATGGAAATATTAACACGCAGAACTTGTCTGAGCAGCGCCAGTGAGGGCCTGGCAGGGATCGCGCGTCCCCTTTAAAGGTTCCCGAGCCGGGCTGGAGAGGGAGGAAACCCGGAGCAGCAGGGACTGAGGGGGAAACCCAAGAGCTGTCGAGCCGAAAGGAGGCAGCGTGAGAGCAGAAACTTCAGACGCTGCAAGCTCCCGGCGGAGCTCGGGCGAGCCTCGGCAGCATCCTCTTCCTCCTGCTCGCTCTTTCCCACCAACCCGGGGCCGCCCGGAGCAGCCTCTCCGAAGCTTCCAGGAGCACGGAGTAAGACTAGCCACCCCGGGAAGTTTGGGCTGCAGCTTGGTTCGGAGGTGCGTTACACGCGCCCCAGTAGAAGCAGGACCCGGGACGATGCTGGGTGCTATGCCGGGCTGGGGGCGCCCGGAAGGCGCTCGTGCATCCGCGGTCCTGTTGCGGTCCCCGGTGCCCTCCGCATCCCGCGAGTGATGGGAACAAGGGCCCGCCCAGGCAGCCGCTGTCGCCGTTCCGCCCCTTCGCTCCCTCCTGGTGCGCAGAGTCACCCAGGCGCACCCCGTGAACCTAGAGACTGTTCTCCCCAGCTGCCGCCGCTACCTTGACTTCAGTCGCCGCCAGAGGGGGGTGGCCTGCTACTCCCTGGCTCTCCGGTAGACGGAGGAACACTTTTTGGGGTGCATCTCTTCCTTTGCTCTCACACCCCAACTTTGCAATCGCCGCGCAGCGGCGCCAGGGCACACGCTGTGGAGGCGCACGCCGGGAGGCTCAGCAGGACTGTGGAGGCAGGAAACCGCACAACTGCTCCTCGGTTTAGGCTCTTTGTTGTTCGACTTGGATGAGCCTTGGAAGTGGTTGAGCCTCTTCGGAAACCCGGGGCTAGGGAAGACAAACCTTGGGCTTTTTCTTTGCAAAGGGATTGACAAGCCTCCGGAAAGGTCGACCAGAAACTGCCCTGCAAACTCTTGGCGGATTGACTCACGTTGCTTATATTAAGCCTTTGTGTGTAGGGTGTATGGTGTGTGGCTTCCATAAATTTGGAGATCTCCGCTTCTGCTCCCTTCTCTTGGCATGAGACTGTATGCAGGACCTACCCGAGGACAATGATCGCGGAGCCTGCTCGCTTTTACCTCTTTGGATTAATATGTCTCTGTTCAGGTAACCTGCGCCCTCCTTCTTCACCCTTCATCTCTTTCGCTGGTCCCCACTCCACTCTTCAGAATCGGACCCTGAATTGACTTTTGGCGACCGCTCCCTTCTAAGGCCAGAGGGGCTCGACCCTTCCAGAACTTCTATAGGGAAAGGTTTCTAGTTTCCCGTTTGAGGTTGTCCCCTCTGGCCTATTACCCCAAACTCTCCTGAAACCATCCCAAACCTCTCGGTAGACCTCGGCCTTTCGCCAAGTTCAGGGCACGCCCAGCTCACTCTGGGCAAACGCCTGTCTAAGCACTTGGGTGGTAGGAGGCAGCGGGTTGTCCCCGAGTTTTGGGCTCTTAGGATTAGGTCGAATGAGTATCACCCATCTTAGGGATCCTTAGGGGGTGCTGGAGTGGAGGGGCAAGCGGTACGGAGTGGGGGTGGGGGTGGGGGTGGGGGGGTGAGGGGGGCTTGTGATTCTCACTCCCCAGCAATCCAAAATCTGGTCGTCCCCCCCCGCCCCTGTTTCTGAGCTCAACGGGTTGTTAGAAGTTGTTTTATGTAACCAAAGTCTGTAATTAAATTTGATTCTGAAGAAACTTGAGGAAATAACTCCTTCTCGTGGTAGGATATAAACTAGCCACTGCCTGACTGGGCTTAGAAAGAAAACAGGCGGTTGCAAGTAAGTTGCCTGGTAGTCCTCACTGGCCAGACAGAACAGAAGATAGCCCTTAGTGTTTGTAAGGCGAATAGTTCTGCAGCTGCAAATGAAGGGTTGGAAAGATGCTGTTTAAGAAACCTTCTGTCCCAAGAGAAGGAATCGTGTGGGGGCTGGCAAACAGTTTCCCTGTACCCTTTAAGAATCTTCAGCTATGGATGACTGAACCATAGACTCCAGTTCTGTTTCTTCCCTCTTGGTAGATTCTGGTTTCAATCAGGGATCCTGTTTCAGTCCTACACACACACACACACACACACACACACACACACACACACACTCACACATACACATTGCACCTTGGGAAATTATAGCCACATACTAAGCCAGTTTCAAGTTGCATCAAGGCCTAAAAGTTAGAGTCACTTGATTTGCATAATTATGAAATAATTTTTAAAGCCAGTTTGAACATTTGTGGGCTATAGTGATTCTTTATGTTTAGATCAAAGGTTTGACTTAAGCCAAGAGGCTACAAAAAGAAAAAAGAAAAAAAGAAGACAAGGAAAAAAAAAAAAAGACCCACAAGAGCTAAATGATAGTAAATAAAAGCCTAAGAAAAGGTAAGCTCCCGAGAGAAGCTGTTTGGCTGGAAGTTAAAAGCCCCATTTGAACTAAGTGAAATAGGAAGTGTAGTATGTTGTAACTCCTTTGAAGAACACAGAAATTGAAATTTCAGCCCTTGACGATCTGTCTCACTGGGGATGGATGAGAAGATTAAACTAACTCTTTGGGGGCCCTGTCCCCCACATCCAACTTCCCCTTTCTGTGTGGCAGCCTTTCTTCTCAGTTTGCATATCTAGATGATGGAACAGTTCACCACCCCCTACTCTCAGCCATGGATGCAAATCAAAAAACCATGAAGATCTGATCTATCTCGCTCCCTCGCTCTCTTTCCTCTGTCTCCCCTTAGTTTAATTTACAGCCTCAGATACCTTTGAGATTTTTTTTTTTTGTTGATTCCCCTTTCTCTGTGAAAGTTTGTTCACGCATGTAAAGGGAGGTGTCAGCGTGATGGATGGGTGGAGGGGAAGATTACTGAAGATAGGGGGATTAATGGTCATTAGTCACTGTGGGAGCTGAGTTTGTGTATGTTGGGACATTTTATCATGGCTGTAGATTAAAGATAGGGTCACACTAATAGGGTTTCACATCAAGCTGGTCCCGTCAGCCGTCAAACCCTGTCTTCACTTGGGAAATATATGTGTGTGAGTGTGTGTGTGGGGGGGAGTGGAGGCGTGGAGTCTTCACTCATGTTTAATAATGTGATCAATACTTAAAGTCAGAGATCCAAATCTGAGTAGATATGGGGTGTGTTTAGCATCTTATGGCTAGCATGATTCCTGGTGTCTTCTTTACAAACTTTCCATGGGAGCCATTGGGTTTTTGCAGCCCTCAGGTTGCTTTGCCAAGTCCTAGGCCAGAAGGGCCCATTTAGCTGTTTCCTCCCCACTCCCGTTTAACCTGTAGCTTAAAAAAAGGATTTATTTATTTATTTTTTTGTCTATGAGTATATTCTAACTGTCTTCAGACACACCAGAAGAGGGTATCAGATCCCATTACAGATGGCTGTGAGCCACCATGTGGTTGCTGGGAATTGAACTTAGGTCCTCTGGAAGAGCAAAAGGTGCTCTTAACTGCTGAGCCGTCTCTTCTAGCCTTAACCAGCAACTTTTGTATTTCCTGCCTACCTTTTACTCATGGATGCTATTTTAAGTCTGGATATGGGGCCAAACCATTGGACTTCTAGGGCAACCTCATGACTCTGGGCTGTTGTAAAACGCCTCCATTGATTTGGAGAAAAAGAAGAAAAAACTTAGCAAAGTTAGGTGAGTGACTCGTAACCTGGGTGTGGGCAAGACACCTGGTAAAGGAATGAATGAAGTTCTTGAAAGATTGTGTTTCGTGTTTTGCCTCCAGCCCTAGATCACAGTCTATCACTTGTTAATGGAGTGTATTTAAGAGAAATGTGGTGAGCTTAAATAAATCAAAGTGTACCAAGGGGATAAGGCGCCTTCGACAAGATTTAACCTGTAAAAGCATCTATTGATTGTCAGTTCTTTTTTCTCCCCTTTTTGTTTTTAATACTGGCTGCCAATTTAACAAAGTCTACAGTTATCTTCAAAGAGACTATAAACTCCATTTTGGTGTGTGATGGCGTATTGAGCATTAAGTATTACGGTGGAGACTGTTTGCTTTTCTAGCCTTAAAAAAAAAAAGAAAACAACTTAATGTTCTAAAAACATGAGACTTTCCTTCTGTGAAGCTAAAATTTGGGGGTAAACCACTTTGCCATGTCTTTGGCAATTTGTTTTTAAGGTAAATTCATCTAAGCACTTGTTAAATCCGTGTTCTTGTCTATGGGTGTGTATTTTGGGGGGTGAGGCGAGGAGCAGTAGCTACCCTAAGAACAAAACAAAACTGTGAAGTCTCTCAGGAACTAGTCGCATGTTCTGTCACAGGCATCTTCTTCTTCTTACGCCCTTGGCTCAAACTTTCTTTCAGTGAAGAAATGATTGAATTTCCTATGAAGCTTAGGGTGAGATCTGAATTTCAAATGATGTGACAGTTGCCCACTGCTTTCTCCTTCTTTGGGAAGGTGATGTTTCTCTCCATATCATGTGGAACACAGTTCACTGTTTGAGACAGGTTCTCTCTTCCCTTTTCTATCTCCCCTTCTTCTTCCTACTCTCTCATTCTTCCCTCATTGCCCCTCCTTACATGAGTTTTGGTTACTTCAGCCCATGTTGATTATTTTTTTAAAAATTTTAAGATATATCATTATTATGTGGGCCTCTGTTCCTCTGTGTGTGTCTGTGTGTGTGTGTGTGTGTGTGTGTGTGTGCATGCGTGTGCACATGTGCATGCATGTGCGAGATACTGTTCAGTTGTCGTGGTGTGCACTTGGAAGTCAGGGGACAGCTCTCTGGAGTTGATTCTCCCCTGCTCCCCCTTTGATGCAGCGTGTCCCTTGCTTCTCATGTGTTGTGTGCTGTACACTAACTGGCTGCAAGCGTCTTGTGGCAGCCTCCTGCCTCTGTCTCCCAAACTCACCATATGAGTCTTAGGACTACAGATGAACTACCAAATCCAGCCTTTGTACATGGATCCTGGGGGGTGGGGGTGTCATCTTCCTATTGTCGGGCTTAGGTGTTTTAACTTTTGGACCAGCTTGCTGGCTCATATTATTATTTTTTTAAATTTTTAAACATACAAACCTAGCGTTAGAATCCAACCTTACGTTGAAAATCCAACCTTATGGCTTGTAGATATAAATACTTAAATAATTTTATGTCTTTGAAACTTCTCTCTATTCCCCAGATAGGTTCTGTAACATATAAGATTTGTGGTTGAGCCCGTGTAAAAAGAGACTGTTTACCCGAAGATGTTTTTCTTAAGTTTTACTATGACAAGTGAAATGCTCCCATGTCAAAGTGCTATAAAATGCTCCATTTCAGCTCACAGTGACAGTTGTTTACTTATTTTGTAGAGTGAGCAGATTTCAGCTGTAGCAATGTTTATAATGGAAAATAGCTGGGTCTCAGGAACGGGATCGGAAGGAAATTTAGGAAAACTTTATTTAATAAAGATCCTAAGTGTCCGAGGCTTCGGATGTTAACTTCTGTGCTCATAAAAGATGCTAGGGCAAGATTTATGTCAATTTCTCACATTTATTTTCGTGTGTGATTGTGGCCTATGCTTGTGTATGTGTATTCTACACATGTTTTCAGGGGGTGAGGAGGAGACATCAAGTCACCTATTTCATTTCTTTCTGCCTTCTTCCTTTGAGACAGGTTCTCTCATTGAATGTGGAGCTAGGTTGTCAGCCAGCAAACCCCTGTGAGCCCTGTCTAGGCTACCCTCAGTACTGGGGTTACAGGCCCTGCCTTGCATTTTGTGTGGGTGCTAGGGATTTGAATTAAGTCCTTATGCCTACAAGCAAAAGCATGCCAGATCATGTTCTTAGACCTTAATTGCTTTAAAAAAAATTTTTTTTCGGTTCTTATCACAGATGTAAACCACACTGGTAACTTGATTTGTTTTTTTTTTTTTTTTAAGTTGGGAATTATAAGGAAATCAAAGTTAGGCCTAAGGTAATTACATAATATGTAAATTTGGGGATAAGAAAAGGCAAAGAGAAAAGAAAATAGAAATCTAAGTTTAGAGAAATTTAGTAGAGGATGAGATCCGTAATTTTAAGTTTGTGGGTTTTTTTTTTGTTGTTGTTCTTTTGTTTTTTTGTTTTGTTTCTTTGCTTGTTTATTTTGTTTGCTTGATATGGGGTCTCATTGAGGAGCCCAAGTTAGCTGCAATTCACAGAGATCAAGTGCTAAGATTAAGACCTGGGTCACAATATCTGGCCCTTAAATAAGTCAGAAAAGTGTAAGGTGGGGACCAAGCTTAGTGGTAGGGTGAATACCTATCTTGTGCAAGGCCTTAGGTCTAATCCGAGCTACCATATACTAATTCAGACACACACCATTCTAAGTGGGTCCCATCTATGTTCCTTGACCACACCCAGCCAGGGAATCAAAGTGGGAGGAGTATGGATTTCTGAAAATCTGCTACCAGTGTTTGTGCCCTGTGTTTAGCAACAGTGTGAAGAATTAGATCTTTTTTTTTTTTTTTTACATTTTCCGAAAGTAAAAGCAGTAGAAGCCCATTCACAGCTTTAATGCAGCGAAAGGCTTTCTTTCCTTCATCCCACTTTTACTCATGCTTTGGAATCTTGACTGCTTCGTATGTGCCAAGGCGCAGACACTGAAGTTGTAGTTGACTCGGGCAGCACACCTCTGCTTAGAGGAAGTGAGTAAAGTGACAGAAGGAAACGATTTTAAAATGAGATGGAGTTCAAATTCCAGGGTGAGTTAGGGAACATTGCGATGACTTCTAGGAGTGTCTGAATCACAGACTTTCACTTGCAACCTTATGAGAACCCTACGACAGAGGTGTTGTAGGTTCGATGTTTCTTTATCTGTACTTTATAGTTGCAGAAACATCCTAGAGGAGTTGGGAAACACTGATGAAGCAGGGATTTGAATCAAGCTTGTTCCACACTCTTGAGGAAGGTATATCGCCCAACTCGAAAAAGAGAATGGAAGAATTTAATTAAAAAAAATTATGGCTCAATCACTTTTTACTTTATCCCGTGTGAGACTGTGGTTTGAACACTTAGGACTTTAAAAGGGAGGTGGGGGTGGGCATTGTGTTTCCTGTCGTTAAGAAAATGGGTTTTAAACCTTTAGATCACCCAGAAAGAAAGACCATTCTTCGCATCTAACTAGATTGTATTCTGCTTTCATCCCATCTGGGCTGGAAGCAGGGGGACTCCGAGTATGTCAAAACACGGTCTGCTGGAGACACAAATGCATATAGATCCCAAGTTGTGTTTGGGAAAATGAATGCTATTCTCTTTCACCCACACTTCAGGAGAGAATTTTTTCCCCCCTCTGAATCTCAAGGCAAATAATTGGCACTTGTCAGGGAAGAGCCCGTGGAGAGACAATCACGTCCCCTGTGGTTGCTCTTATCCTCTGGGTGAGAGATGGGCTGGCAGTCATTTAGCAGTAGATGAGCCTTCTGGTTGATTGCTGATCACAGATGACTCACTTCATGGTTACTGATCATGGAAGGGTTGAGCATTAATACCTGGTTGATCAGCTGGTTAGAAACTGCTTATGCATAGCCAATAAAGTTGCCATCCTGTGGAGATCAAAAGACCCCCTCCTTGGCAATTCTGGATTAGAATGGTTTCCTTTGCTCTACCTCCACTTTCAACCCTTTAGTTCAATCTTGCTGCTGACCAAGAGGAAGCCAAAAAGATTAGAGAGTACAGGGAGGTAGCTTTGATCTCCACCCCTCTTTCTCCCTTGCTATTCCTAACACTGGACGGTGTCATGTTGCTTCCTTCATGGGAGAGCTAAGCCTCATTACCCATTGTCCAAAACAAGCTTCTACAAATTTACTTCCTTCTTTTCTTTGGCTTACAGACATCTTATGAGAGTGTCTACATTTAAAAATATTTTGAACACCATGACTGTGCATATCTTTCTGATTTCATTCATGAAGAGAAATCTGGCTGTAGCCACAGCTGTGCATAGCTTAGAATTGGAAAAGGAATCGCGCTTGCGTTTCACTCAGTTTCCTTGTGGGGGTAACATGCGTAGATGACAGAGTGAGCTAGTTGATCAAGTCTGATGCTACGTCGTCTATCCGTTTAATGCCTGTCTCCTAGTTTGACACTTAAGTGTAGTGTTGAAAGCACAATCAGGTTACAACAGAGTGCTATGGTTTAGTGTTGAGTGGCAATATGTTTTTGTGCCAAGTGATTGATTGACATGTATTGTATAGGAAGTAGCCAGCTTTGATTTCTAATAAGGCAGTATATTCAGAGGATCTAATACAAACAAACAAACGAACAAACAAAAACACACACCATACTTTAAAAAGTACTTCTACTAGAGAAAGTACCCAAGGAGCTAAAGGGATCTGCAACCCTATAGGTGGAACAACAATATGAACTAACCAGTACCCCGGAGCTCTTGACTCTAGCTGCATATGTATCAAAAGATGGCCTAGTTGGCCATCACTGGAAAGAGAGGCCCATTGGTCTTGCAAACTTTATATGCCCCAGTACAGGGGAACGCCAGGGCCAAAAAGTGTGAGTGGGTGGGTAGGGGAGTGTGTGGGGGGAAGGTATGGGGGACTTTTGGGATAGCATTGGAAATGTAAATGAGGAAAATACCTAATTAACAATATTTAAAAAGGAAAAAAAAAGGATACTTAAAAAAAAAAAGTACTTCTAGCAATAGCAATTCAGTCTTACACTTTTCTTTTGGGTTTTTTCCAGACAGGGTTTCTCTGTGTAGACCTGGCTGTCTTGGAACTCACGGTGTAGACCAGGCTGGCCTTTTGAACTCACAGAGTGCATTTTTCAAAGATGCTTGTGATTGGATTTTATAAAGCAGGCAGTCTTGTATTCCTCTTTTCCGTCTGTACAAGGCCTGAGAACAGGGAGCTACTCTTCCGTCAGTCAGCTGTGGAAGGAGCCTTCCCTGGACATGCCCCTAAAAATCCTAACATTATTTGGAAGAAGTTCTATTTGAAACTATTAGGTGCCAATTTATTAGAAAGAAAGAAAGAAAGAAAGAGAGAGAGAGAGGGAGGGAGGGGGGGAGAGAGAGAGAGAGAGAGAGAGAGAAAGGGAGGGAGGGAGAGAGAGAGAAAAGAAAGAAAGGAAGGACACCTTTATTTTTATTTTATTTCTGTGCTTCTCTGTTTACCATGTGCCTATAGGAGCCCTCATTCCTCTGGGTTCAACTTTTCTTTTCTCTTTTCTTTTCTCTTCTCTTCTCTTCTCTTCTCTTCTCTTCTCTTCTCTTCTCTTCTCTTCTTTCTTTCTTTTTGTTGTTGTTGTTTTCGAGACAGGTTTTCTCTGTATAGCCCTGGCTGTCCTGGAACTCACTTTTGTAGACCAGGCTGGCCTTGAACTCAGAAATCCGCCTGCTTCTGCCTCCCAAGTGCTTGGATTAAAGGCGTGCGCCAACACTGCCCAGCTCAGGGTTCAACTTTCTATTACCATCTCTCTACAGGCTCTCCATTGAATGTTAAGAAAAAAATATTTGAAGAAGAAAATTGCTAGATAAAACTATTTCATACTTTAAAAAATCATTTCTGGTATGTGTCCTCTCCTATTTTAGTTGTAAGCTTCAAGGATCACACAGGAGATGATTCTCAGATGGTCAGGAAGAGGTCAGAGCTTGCTACATGGGATTGTAGTTAATGTACCATTTTGAAAAAAAAATCCTCTTGTCCTCATTTCTGGACTGTAGTCAATAAGAAATCAGAACCCAGAGCTGAACTTCTGCCTACCAATGCAATTTTGTGTCTGTTACAGTTAGCTTCAGTTGTCAAGTTGACAGTACGTGGGAAAGGAACTTCAGTTGAGGCATTGCTTTTATTGCATTAGCTGTGGGCAGATCCATGGAGCAGTTTCACAATTATTAATCAAGGTAGGAAAACTCAGTCCACTGTGGGCGATACCATCCCTAGGCAAGTGGGGCCGAGAAAACAAAACTGGAACATTCCATCCAGCAGAGTTCTTCCAGGGTTTCTGCTTCAGCCCCTGAGTCTAGGTTCCCACCTTGATAACTTGCCCTGGCTTCCCAACACGATGGACTGCACACCTGAAAGCAAAGTAAACCCTTTGTCATCCCTCCCAACCCCCAACCCCCAACCCCTCGCCCTCAACCCTGTTTGGTTCGGTCAGTGTTTGATCACAGAAACAGAAGCAAACTAGAGCAGTATACTGGTGTTCTTTTCAAGGCTGAGTAGCCTCAGGTAATGCTAGTAAGATAGACAGAGCTTCATAATTTCATCTCCTGACTTAACCTGTATTGTTACATCTTCCCACGTTAGTGTATGATTTAAAAAAAATATATATCTTTTTTTTAAAGTAACGACGGATGAACTTCTAATTTAGCTCAAGCAATGCATCTGTTACTTTTGTATGAAACTGAACCTATGTTTTTAGTTGCATGGGTCTAAAGCTGATTTGGGTTATTAAGGCTTGCTTTAGAAGGCAAGCTTTATCACGCCGCAGTATCTATCACTGAAATGATGTTTGCTTGTATAACCAAAGTGAGTTCAAGCACATTTGTACATGTTAACTACACACCTCAGGGTACCTTTAAACTGCTTCAGCTTCTTGCTTTGTGAAGGATTTCAGTCACTCCAGACCATTTAATTAGCAAGTTGTATGTAGAAAAGTAAACTGCCTGAGATTGCCTGTGGGAGATTAAAAACTCATCAGTCGTTCCCTCTCCTATCTGGAGAAGCAAAAGTTCCCCAGCAAGCTGTTATTAAAGCTTGCTACTCTAATTCTCATAAGCTAATGAGCTGCTTCAGTCCAAATTTCCTAAGCCTAAGCAAATAGTGGGACAGTAGGAGAGAAGCCAAGCCTTCATGTGGACAGACCCTGTATATGAGAAACGTAGTTCTTCTTTGAGGTCTTTTGCTTCTTATCTCCATGATTTCTGATGGGATCAAAGTTGCATGAACTCAGCTTTCCATTAGATTCAATATGACCAGAAAGGAAAGGAAATATAGTGGGCTGTTTTGTCTTCAACTACTGGGAGATTAGCACTCTTTGGGAAATATAATAAATATCCTTTCATGTGATAAATACCCAAGTGTTATTAATTCAATGATTAATTAAATGATGAACCAATGCAGTGTTTGCCCAGTTGTGTACACTGATTCTGAAGGACAAGGAATCAATAACAACGTCTCTGATAAAAATAGTAGTATTGATAAAGTGAGAAGTTTATTGGGTGTTCAGATCTACTCGGCAAAGTGCTAACGTGTCTTATCTTCTTCTCACTTCTAGCTGCTCAGTTCAGAAGGAATGTGCGCTGCTCTCCCTATTTATCAATATGGAAATGAGGTTGAGACAGGTTAAGCTCCTCCATTGTCATCAAGCAGTGAGTTGGAGTGAGGATTTGAAACCAACCTGCCTGTGTCAGAAGCCTTGCTCCTCAGTGTTAAGCATTTTGGGATATACTTATTACATCAAGATATGTGGGCTTTCGATGTTTGTTTTTGTTTTTTGTAGGGAACTGGGCCGTGATAACAACTTGATTTAGTTCCTTGTTGGGCATTAATTAGGTCTCTATGCCCCCTGTCCACATTTCCCTTCTGCTGTCAAATAATAACTTCTATAGAGAAGAAAGTACCCTGGCGTTACATGCCACAGAGCACCTACTTAAGGTATAAACCTAGCATGGCTGTGTAAAATTCAGTCCTGTGCAGTTTGGGGAATAAAGTTGAAATAGGAAGACCCACATAAGTTTTATGAGGATTCCATAAGTGAATCGAAGTTAGCCCCTTCCTGCACCTCCCCCAGGATTAACGTTCTCTTAGAAAGAGGCCATTGAAATGGAGTTGTCTTTAGTTTGGAAAGAAATTGGTGATAAGATGTTACCCGTGAGCTGGTAGGAAGGGCGTTTCCTTAGCATAAGCACTTCTCCAATGACAGATTTCTGAGAAAACAAAGAAAAATCTAGCATTAAAAAAACATATATCCAAAACAGCTGGGCAGTGGTGGCACACACCTTTAATCCCAGCACTCAGGAGGGAGAATTGAGTTTGAAGCCAGCCTGGTCTACAGAGTGAGTTTCAAGACAGCTGGGCCTACCCAGAGAAACCCTGTCTGAAACTAAAACTTAAACCAAGACAAAAGAAAATAAAACAAAAACCAGAAACCAAAAACCCAAACCTAAAAACTAAAAATACAAAAAACAAAAAGCAAAAAAAACCCAAACAAGCAAGAACAGTGACACTCCCCAGTCAAAAATAAATAAATAAATAAATAAATCCAAAACCAAATCAAAATGTGGTCCTGGCTGGTCAAATCTGAGTGAGTCTGCAGTCCAGAAAAACAGCAGCATTATCAGCACATGATCAGAAGCCTGTAGTGTGTTTCTGAAACCTTATTCTTTCCTGCAGAAAAGAATTCTTTTAGCTACATCTTTTTGGCCATGACTCTTACATGACTTCTTAGGTATGACTTTCTCAGCTCCCTCAGTGGTGCCCCCAGTGTCGTTGCCAAAGGTGGAGATGGGATCATGCATTTATGAGTTCTTCTGTGTTTCTTTAGATTTATGAGTTGACATAAGGCTTAAAGGTAGACTGACTGTTCTTCCAGTCCCTAACTCAATGCAATGAATAAAACAGGAGGATGGCTGAGCTGGGGTCTGAGCTGAGCTCTGTCTCTTTCCTGAGACGTGGATTCTTATCCTGGAGGTTGTTTTCTTTTAATTAACATTTGTAAATATTTATATATCTATACATTTGTGTGTGTGTGTGTGTGTGTGTGCAAGTGCGAGCACACAAGCATCTCCCAGGGTGGGAGTGAGGAAGTCAGCATACAGTTTACGTGAGTCTATTCTTTCCATCACTGTATGAGTTCTGTGGAAGACTTCCGTCAACAGGCTTGGGGCCACCCATTTTTCCTTGCTGAGTCATCTCTCTGGGTCCTCTGTAAGGTTTTTACCCTGTCTTAAAATATATTCTGGGGGCCGGAGAGATGGCTCAGCGGTTAAGAGCACTGACTGCTCTTCCTAGGTCCTGAGTTCTAATTCCAGCAACCACATGGTGGCTACAATGCTCTATAATGAGATCTGATGCCCTCTTCTGGGAGTATCTGAAGACAGCTACAGTGTACTTACATATAATAAATAAATCAATCTTTAATTTTATATATATATCATAATAAATTTCTATCCATGTATTCATAGTTTATGCTGTCATTCCTTTAGTGACACTAGTTCATTGGTTTACTTACTTTTAAAATTATTGTTACTATACTTGTGTTTGGGTGTGGTGGGGTGTATGGTTCATATGCCGTGATGATTGTGTCGAGATCCAGAGACTTTGTAGTAGTAGCATTGGTCTTGGGAATCCAACTCAGGTCATTAGGCTTACGTAGCTTTACATATTGATCCGTCTGGCTGCTCAGTTGCTGTTTTTAATGTCTTTGGTGGGCATCTTCCTAAAGATAGCTTGAAAACTCTTACTCCACTCACCTGTGATTTTTTTTTTTATAAACTTAAAAATCTAAAGAACATATGGTTTTCAGTCTTCTACTGTATCTTTCAGTTTACCCAAAAGTTCTAACATCATGTGGATTCTAGTGATTTTTTTTTTATGGATCCAGAGATTGAAAATGGTTTAAGAAACTATGTCATTGCTTCAAGATCATTTCCTAGGAGCTATTTAGTTAAAAACCACAGTTCTTTGGGGGGGGCACAAAAACCAAAACCAGTTGTTTTTTGGGTGTTCATTTGTTTGTTTTGAGAATTTCTATTTGATGCTTGATAATAGTTTTAAATGACTGAGAACTGAGATGTCTGTTCAGGTCCTTTGTATGGAAGAAAGTACTGGGAAAAGGTCCTGATCAGTTAGCTAGAGCCTTGTTATGGAGAAATAGGACACCGGTGTACGCCAAACTTTCAAATCATTTTCAGAGAAGTCATAAAGCCCTTTAGTAAATTCTCCCAAGTGATAAATGGCATAGTCCTGTCTAAATTAACGATGACGTCACAACAGTGGAAATTGTCAGAATCAGTACGGTACACTGCCCACCACTTTTGTGGCTCCAGTATTACGCTGTCAGTTCCACATAGGACAGACCTAGTCTTGAAGCTTGTCCCTGCTGGGCTTGGGCCGTTAGAGGGTCTACCTTCCTGGTCTTTGCCTTTCCTCATTGCGTCATAGCTAGTTAGATGGCTACTTGAGTGGCTTATTGATTTAACCTAAAGCTTCTACCTTTATTGGGCTCTATTTACACTTTACAAATTGTGTTTGTAGAGTGAGGCAGAGTCATCATCAGTTGTCCTGTTTGTGTTGATTCTTTTGTCTTTAGAGCAAACAAACAGTGAACACAAAACCCCAAGAGCTTGATGAGCTCAGAGCAGCCCTGCACCACAATCCCCCTCCCCCGAACTGAGCAAACACCTCTAGTCTTGACTAAGGAGAGAGGTGATCCGCACAGGTCTGATAGTTGACTGATGGCTGTTAAGACATACCTCACTGTGTTGCACTGAATTACAGGCTAAGAAAATACATTAAGGAAGACAGAAGAAAGAAAAGTAGGGAAAATAGAGGCTGCAGCAAAAGGAGGAAAAAGCGGTGTCCTTGCAGGAATTTATTGCAAGTCCTCTCTTAGATCCTGGCTCCTCTTCCTTTTGTTGTTTGTTTACAGATCATTAGCTAGTTGACAGAAATATTATCATGGGCAAAGCTTAATCGAAGAAAGGGTCAGGAATCAGTTCCAATCGAATATTAACCAGAAATGAAAATGAAGCACCCCTGAAATAACTTGTCAGTGAACGTGTGATTTAATTTGTGAGGTATTGATTTATACCTGGGTTTGAAGACTATATCTAACATTTCTGTGAGGAATCTTGTGCATAATTCATAAAGGTTCCTCGAATAACATTTGGAGGATCTCGTTAAGCACCGTAGATGTTATAATTTGCTCAGGTGGTCTAGATATATCACAAAACTACATACATGAGGAAGGATGCTTTCGTTAACTATTTCCTTACTCTCCCAACCATACCTAGGCTATTTCTTGGTTGATGTAAATACATTCTTTCTATGTGCAGACTTTCTTTTTTTAATTTCATTTTGTTCCGCTGCCAAGCGCATGGGATGGCTTTTTTTTTGTGTCTGCACAGCTCACCGTGAGGGAATAATATGGCAGGGTCCCATCGGGGGTCATTAGGAGCATTACTCATGTAAGACATCTATCAGGGCAGCTCTCCTCATGCTAAATTCGAGAGCTGCGGCTCAGGAATAATATGAGATGCTCACAGGCACGAGCTAGAGAATCACATCTGAGTGGGAGAAGGTCAAGGCCCGGGCAGGGAAGAGGTCAGAAGCAGTCATGTGCCCTGAGCAAGAAGAACAGATGCATTGGAGGCTGGAAGCCGTCACCGGCATTTCATTGTCCACAGGAGGCATGTTTAAAGATGAACATTATCCCGATGCTTTGACAAAATAGCCTGCCAAGAATAACGGACTCTTCATCACATGAAAGGGTGGCTGCTGCGATTTCCACTTTTCTTTGGAAATTATTTCTGTAGTTAAATTGTCTCGGTCTTGCTGATCTTTATCAGCTCTTGGGACCATACCTCCGTGTCTTCGACTTCCTTGAATATAAATGCTTCTTTCTTTGTGACCAAAGACATCCTGGATTTGTCTGTCTTCTTAGGAGAATATACCTGTGTTTGTATAGGCATTATTACTGAGCAGATAGAGCAGACCTGCTTACTTAGGGAAACCACCTGGGCCTCAGGGTTTCCCCTCTTGCCATGCAGGTCTTTCTGAAAGCTGCCTCCTGTATCTGCTGGTGCTCTGCCTAGACTCTTCCGTGTGGATTCCCTTTCTTCAGGTTTTCCAGCACAGTTCCCATAAACAGGGCAGTTAGCCTATGGTTCTCTGTGTTGCGCTCTCTGGAAAGCTGCCTTCTCCACCTCCTGAGTGCTGAGCAGATGGGCTTATGTTTCTCTACCAGCCTATACAGAACTCCCTAGGCCTGCATGCTTCATGTCTGCCTGTACCAACTGCCTTTCGATCTCCTGCCAGCCTCGGAGGGTGTATGATTAACTAATCAGTTATAACCAATACATGGGCCAGTCTGTGAGTTAAGAGGTGACGTGAATACAACTGTGTTATGAGGGTTTGTTTAGTTCTTTGTTTTTGCTGGGGTGGGAGTTATAGACATGATACATATTTATTTCTTTTATCTAATGACTTGCTTATCTGAGTCAGGATTTCAGTATGTAGCCCTAGCTGGCCCTGTATTTGCTCTGTAGACCAGGCTGACCCAGATAGACCTCAGAGAGACTTGCTTGCCTCTGCCTGCCAGGTACTAGGGTGAAAGATGTGTGCAACCAAACCCATTACCCTCATTTGTGAGAAAAAAAAGAATATGCTCTTAGAAATAAGAAAGTGAAACATTGAAAGGCAATACCAGGATGATAGAATGATAGAATAGTAGCAAACTTTTATGCAGTGTTAAAACAAACAAACAAACAAGCAAAACAGCCTTGAGACAGCTTTGGGGTAGAAATGTGCCAAATACAGAAGTCATATACAAAAGAAAGCAGGTAGCAAAGGTTGGGTCTTACGAAAGAGATTGATAGGACTTTGGACTATTCCTCACTTAGCTTGGAGTTGTCCAGTTTTTCTATGATGTATTTCTGTGGCTCAGTAGTGGGATAGTGAGAAGGGACTGCTTTGACTCTGACTAGTTCCTTGCTCTTTAATGGCCGCTGAATGGCTTCCCCCCCCCCCCCATGGGCCACGGGCAAGTTGCTCCTCATCTGTGAAATGCAAACGTGGAATTGGTTGATGTTTACATTGTTTCTAGAGTTTTGTTTTAGCCCAGAGGCAACCCACAAAACTAACTTCTCTTTCACTGGGTGTTTTCTTGGGGGCTACTTGCTGCAGTGATTGAAAAAGAGCAGGATGTAAAGGTGAGATTTACTGCCCACTGGTGAGTAGTCACGTCTCCTCCAGCAGACTTTTTCACATTTCTCTTTCCTTATCAGTAAGATGGAGGTAAGAAGCGGGCTACTTGATTTAAAAAAAAAAAAAGCTATGCAAATGAAATAAATTACCATATGCAAAGTGGTTAGAATTGGTTTGACTTGTGTGTATTTTGTTGTGAAGTGTTAACATCATTACAAGGTTATCTATAGAGAATCCTTACGGAATTCTCATGAAGGATACTACTTATTGCTGTTAGGAGTGAGTATGCACCCTTGTTTATCCAGTCCAAACTTAAAGACTAGAAATAACTGTTACCCAGCATCTGCGTGGTCAGACTTCTAGAGATTGAACAGAACAACAAGCACAACTAGGGAGCATGCGTATCTTTGAGAGACAATTCCAGGTTCATTTGACAGGTCAGAGACAGATGCATTCCTGGGCAGACGGCCATGCCAATGTGATAGCCATTTCTCTTCTAATAGTGAAAATATAATATTGTTTATACCGAGTTAAAAATGCCAGCAATTAAAGACTATCAGGTTTCCTTTCTACCCCACCTCCAATTTAAAAAAAAATGTTAATGCTTCTAAGAGGATTAAGAGATTTGCAATTTACTGTGAATTATTTTAATCAGATTAAGAATCCTCATTTATTCGGAACTCAGCTTTTTCCAGTGTGGGGGAACGGGGCCTTCCTTTCTGCTTTAGGATTTGGGACAAGCCAAGGTAGTTGTCTGTAAATAAACGGGGTGAGTCACTTATTTACTGAGTCATTCTCACCTTTTGTGTCGGGCAGTCTGTTGTATTGGGCCTATCACTAGCCAACTGGGTAAACTTGACTGTGCCACTTAGCTTTTCTAACCCTTGTTTTCTTCTCTGTCAGCTGGGAGAAGACACAAAAGCCAATGTACAGTCCTTTCTCCATTAGAGCACAGTCAATAATTAGTTACACCTTCAGTTCCAAAATAGATATAGGAATGATTTCCTAGAGTCCTAACATTGAGACATTGAAGCCTGATGTAATAGGATTTGTTTTATTTTAATAAGATAGGGCAATACCATATGTCTATTAATGACAGATTTTTAATTTCATGGCCAAGCTAGAATCTTGTTTTAGAATGTCATTGTTGGTCTGTTTCGGACGCAGTCTCCAGTGCGTTCCCCGGGTTTGCTTCTCCTGTGCCTGTGTCCTGGTTTTTCCAGGAGTGTCCATGGTAAGGCTCTCAAGGAAGCTTTCTCTGACGTCCTGGATCCCAGACCCTCCCAAAGATACCAATGAACTTCCACAGACAAGTGCTCCTAATGAATGCTCCTGTATGGAACAGAGAACCAATGTGGGAATGGAGAGATGGCTCAGCTGTGCAGAGCACTTTCCGCTCTATCACAGGGCCAGGGTTCAATTCTCATCACCCACATAGCAGCTCACAACCGTCTGTAACATTGGTTCCAAGGGATCCAACACCCTCACCCAGACGTACATGCAGGCAAAACAAAGGAGCACAGAAAAAAATTAAAAATAAATAAATCACTAAAAAAAAGAAGAAAACCAATGCATTCTTCATTACTTCCGAATCAAACAGAGTAAGCCTCTATTCAATAGTAATTTAATGATCCTTGATGGGAATATGTTTATCCTAAATGTGATAGGAGAGAACTCATAGTGTTTCTTTGGGTTTGCTTGAATCTTAAGGAGGCTTCCTTCAATGTGTTGCAGTTTCTTTTAAGGACCTACAGTATTAGGTCCTATTGAAGTTATAGAAACAGCTAGAGAGTTTGAGCACTGAAAGTTACTTTTCAAGTTCCTTGAAATGCCTGCTCGGTAGTTTACTAAACTGACTTCTGAGTTGAATGAGACACTTTAAATACTTTCTTCATTAAAAATGCTGTTGCAAAATGTATTTAATTTAGTGTGTGCGCACACACATGTGATGGCAATCATATGTGTAGAACCCACGACTTTATGGCGTTAGTGTCTGCTTTTACTTTTCTGTGGACTGTGGGGATCAGGCTGCTGCTCTAGTGTGCACTTCCTATGCAGAAACCATCTCTCCAGCTCTCGAAATTCCGATTTTAGAATTCTTTAGAATATTTATCATTCAAAACTGCTTTCTCACCAGATACCTGTTCAAGCTAAGAATTGTTGAGGCTTTGGGACAATAGAAGCAAATCCAGCTATCGCTATGACACTCAAGCTTCATGTTGTCTTATTTGATCCATGAGGGAGGTGTATGAACCATTAGAATGTGTGCGACCACACACACACTTATATTCACAATAAATAGAAATGTTAAAAGAGAAAATATGCTTCTTTCCAAGGAAGAGGAGCCCAGAGACAAATTAAATAATACTGGAAAACAGTCTTCCTCTTTGGTCTCCCAGTTATCCATTAAGAATAAACAAAAGAAGCATATGAAAGCACCCAGAAAAGAAATTGTGTTGGTGGGGAAACTAGAAGCCCCTTGGGGTTGGGGTAGTCATCTCCTAACCTGTTCCACACTCTCGGCCTCATCAACAATCGAATGAAAGATTTGGAAAACAAACCTTTTTTTTTTTTATGGGCAGGCTTATTTTTGCTATCGTTATTTGTATAATAAAATAATGTGACCACTCTTTGCATTGTATTCGGGAAGACACGTCATCCCGAGAATTTAAAATATGGCGAAGGATGCTGGAGGCCACACACAATATGCTTTCAGTATTTATATTAAAAGCAACTTTGCACATCGTTGGATTTAGGTATCCTAGGAGGTCCTGCAGCCAAATTCCTTCTGGTCTTGAGGGATGAATATAGTTAACAGATCTGGTGCCTATGAAAATATTTCTCACCAAAAGAGTGGGCAGAATATGAGGGGTTTCTCGCTCCAAGTTAACCAGACTGAATTTCACTGTGTGGTGAAGGAAAAACATTATGTTCTTAGTTTTTAGATAGGGAAGTTGATGTTTGTTTGAATGGGATAGAAAGATTTCCCAGCCACTAGACTGGTTAAGACTATTCAAATAATGAAGGGAAGGGAAGGAGAGTAAAGACCAGCAGAGATGTAGCAGTGAGGAAAGAAAGAATTCTGGTTGGTCAAATGAAGAGATGAGCTTCGGGGGAATTTGTATAAGAGGAAGGGATTTGAGGAGACTCTCTGGGTAGGAGTTCTGGACTACAGGACCTGGTGATGCAGAGAGAGCCCTGTGGATTGGTACCCGCCCTACAGGAAACCTAAAGCTTAAAACACTGGGGGGAAAGAACCTGAAGTGCCAGCCAATCATTGATGCAACAATGTGGCTTTGGAGAAACCTGAATTAAGTACTGAGAGAAGCTTCTCTAGTGAGAAGCTTGCAAGGGAGGAAAGGGAACAAACAAGGCTTGACTCCAGCCAGCTCTTCCTGCTGGCTTTGGTGGTCACTGTTATTTCTATCAGAATTACTATAGTGTTAGTCTGGACATAAGATTAGAGGTCTTGTTAAAGGAGAGAAAAATGAAAGGAAACAGGTATCTCTGAGTCTGTTTTAGTTGCATTCCCTTCGATTTTGAGCAAGTTTGCTCTTTGCGGAATATATTGCCATTTCAGTGAAGTACTATTGATTTAGAAGGGAAAAAAAAACATGGAACATGGAGCCCGTTTCAGGATAATTCAAATGTACAAATCATTACTGAGTCATCACTGGGTAAGGTTACCCTGAAGATTAGGGACTGGGGGGAGGGGGAGTTTCATTGTGATCCAAAGAAAGTCTGGTGTAGCACACATTAAGACAGAAATCCTCTAGTGCCTGTCCATCTGTCACGATCTGTTACCCATCCAGTTGCGGTGGCCATTCTCTTACTACAACAATACAGAAGCATTGGTACTCCACTGCTCTTCAGGCTTAGTCTTCTGTAATGCTGTTTCTTCCTCTTGCTTCTGTGCCTAACCCTTATTCAGCACACATCAGGCACGTTAGGCTTCATCTACAGGAACACATTTGTCTCTCATGCCCTGTAACAAAGCGCTCTCTCTCTCTCTCTCTTAGATATAGCAACTCATTACTAAACAGTGATCACGAGGAACTAATTTAGAATTATCTCTGAGCAACCACAAAATCGAAATGAGAGTGCTGTTCCTTCTTTAAGCAAAGTTTGCATGAGGGAGGAGAGGACCTTATTGGGATTTGTTAAGCATAGCCCTGATGATGCTTTGGACTGGGTGAATCTTTGTGGATGTGGAACTGCCTTATGCTCTGAGGGCTGCTCAACAGCTTCCTCAGCCTGCATCACGGCCTTAGTGGTGATAGGCAGACGTGTCATTGTCAACCTCTTTAAAGGTAACACATTTATATTTATAATTATAAATAATTATATTTAAGTCTCTACATTATATGTCTATATATTATAAGTTATATACAATATATACACATATAGTATACATACATATATACATGCACATATACACATACATATATACATATAATGTTATATGTAATGTTTTATAACACAAATGCATGCATGTTATGGGTATATACATGTACAAGTATATTTTTCTATGCTCTTCCGAAATCAAAAGAACCCTAGTGTATGTGTGTGACTGACAATCATAATTATCTTGCCATGAGACTTTTATTTTATAAAGACACTCAAAAATTGGGGATAAGTACCAGGCGCAGTGGTACAGGCCTACAATTCCAGCGCTCTGGACACAGAGTCTGTTAGATTTCTATCAGTTTGAGGCCCAGAAACACCTTTATCTTTCATGCCTTCTAGTCTCTCTCACTAGTTAGTCTGCATTGTAGGCTCTGGGCTAACCAGTGTTATGGCAAGGTGGCACTGGCAATGTGTCTAAAAAAATCCTCTAGGAGGATGCTTTGTAGAAGCAAGATGATAAGCACTGAAGAAGCTACCACGGAAGGAACCAAGGCTGAGGTGGAGTACGGGGCATGGAGAGAGAAGTGACCTAGGCTCTGTGCACTGCACAATCACAGGTCATCCTGGGCCAGCAGGAGGGTGCACCTCCTGGAGCACAGACCCTGCTGGTGAGAAGAACCAGGCTCCTTGGATTTGTGTGATGTAGCAGACCTGATGGAAAGATTTTGGTTATACTTTGAAGGTAGAAATCTGGGACCTTATGGGTTTGCCCTATGTGGGGAGTCATGGTAGTTAAGGGAAGGGAAGAATATCATTAATTACTCCACTTTGATTTGGGTCTTTCTTTGTTCTGGGACAGATGGAATTTGTTAGAATTAATTTATGTCAGTACTAAAAGTATAAAGTGAGCTGCATCAGCTAACAGAGCAGACACTTCTGGCCTTGTGTGTACAACAGTCATTATTTTCCATCTGGCTGTCTAAACAAATGCCATATGAAAAGTGTCCTGGTAGGGTTGAATGTATGGATTCATGTCTGTGAGGTATTTATAAACACACCATGTGAATTCTTGCCCCCCTCTCGCATTTTAATGGCTTCACATTAAATGGTAGGTCATTATACTTTTCTCTGAGACAGTGAAGGGTGATTAACTCCGTCTGGGTTCAACCAGTGTAATTTTAGAGGCTACAAATATTGTTACAAGTCAGGTTAAGGTTTAAAGGTGAGAGCATAGTGAAGCTTGACTGAATGACTTTTACAGCATCTAGTTACTGTACACAAACAAAGACACTCTTGTTTTCTTTCCATTATGAATACAGAGGACAAATGACTAGCTTGTTATGAGAGGAAAAAATGTGAAAATTAGCTTGAGCTACAATAAACTTCATGCTGTGTGAGCCCATTTACTCGGTATCTCAAATGGAACGTTCTTTTCAGAGCCCTGTTTAGCACTGAGCCGATTTAGAAACTTTAGAGCCCCAAATGCCATGCCCTCTGTTGAGATAAGAGCAACCTAGCCAATGGCATCAACAGATCTACCACCTTTTACATAGAGAAGCCAATTTACCTCAATAAAACATACTCACACACTCTTCAGGGGAAATTGCCTTTTCTCTCTCCATTGAGTGTTTTTGATAGATCCAACTCCCTCCCCAGATGCTTTCCATGCGTGCTGTCTGCTTTCCTGCTAAGTACTTGGGTAATTTGATATATTCTTTTCCTTTGCCCTGGTTGGCTTCAAATCTTGGAGAGTGGATCTCAGCCAAGGAATGGAGTTTGAAGCATTAAGGTTGCTTATGACCAAGGTATACTATACATAGGAAGGAAAGACTAAATCTGTGTGTGTGTGTGTGTGTGTGTGTGTGTGTGTTTGTGTGTGTGTGTGTGTGCCACAGGTTGGTGTCTAATGTCCTGAATGTTCTCTTACTCTCTTACTAATACAGGACTTCTCACTTGAATACAGAATTTGATGACTGCGGGAGTTTGGATAGCCAGCATGCGCTGGGGATCCCCTGACTCTGCCACAGAGTGCTAGGTTACAAGTGGGAGACCCAACTTGCCTATTATATACATGATTTCTGGGGATCCAAATACTGGCCCACACACTTATGGACCAAGTACTATAACCATCTCCCCAGCCCCAAAGCTTCCTTATAAAGTTGAGTTTATCATCTACATTGATCTTAAAAACAAATGAGAAAGAAAGTCTGATTCTGTCTAGACTAAGTTTACTTAAATGACTAGACTTTTTGAAGTAAGTTATGTAAACAGAATTAGAATTCAACATTCTAATCATTAAGAAATTCTTACTATCTAACAAACTATGTTCATTTTTTCTTTAATATTATATGTTCATTTTACCGATGGCGTTCCTTTAATTGAATTGTGGCCCAAATATAACAAGATGTGGTGGGAAAGCATCATTTTGGTTTAGCAGATTTTGATGTAAACTTTAAAGATTTTAGGAGACAGTTTGCTTTCCCTGAAGTAGAGTAGATGTGGGTGATGATCTGGAACCCCATCCCAAAGGGAAAAACAAACAAACAGACCTCCCCAAAACAAACAAATCTCACCAACCCTCAGAGGCCCTGCAAGGACATTCAAAGTAAATAACTCTCATTTGGGTGAACTGATTCTTTAAACACTGCAGGCTGTTCTGACATCACTCCAGAAGCAAAGGTTCTGAGATGGGCTGAGTAAATTCAGTTCCAAGGTCAGGGCGGAAATGCAAAGGTCAAGGCTTTGCACTTAGCCCTGTGTCAACATCGCCATGCCCTAATAAGTCTAGAAACTGCCTTGGCCGAGCTCAGCTAACAAATATAAATACATTGCACCCCTGCTGCAGCTTCAATGAAATGATAAGTAAATGCAAGCCTCGAGTCCTTTGCATTGCTGCCCAAATCAACCTGACATTCAAGAACTTTCAAACTATGAGAAGAAAAATGGTTTTTGTTAATGGTGTTTATTTAGGATGCTAGTGTGGTTACTACATCTTTTTTTTTTTTCTTTAGAAGCATTCTGTGTGCATGTGTGCGCATGTACACGGGCCCCTCTCCACACACATGCACCTCTGGGAACTGTTATCTTTGTATTCCCCTCTACTAGGCTGTTGCGGAACATGTGGGTGTTGGGAGTTTGCTTTTGAACTGTGTGCCTGGCCTTCAGTTTTCTTGGGTTCAGGGTTTGCTTACTTGGGTGGGTGTGGATGGGGGAGGGGGTCCGATAGCCACAGAGACTGTAGAAGAATTGAACAAAGTTCTTGTTCAGGATTGTGAAAGACTGAGGTGCAACACACGTAGCTTTTCTGGCAGTCTGGCAAACTAGAAAGACGTGCGCACTGTCATCTCAGTGCAAGTCTTGGCATGCACACCAGACCTCATTGTGGCTTTTGTTCCTGGTAAAATAGACAAATCTGATTTACTTCAGAAATTTCCTTGAACAAGACTTTGGTTGCTCTGGAAACCCTGGAAGGACACAAAGGTGCTTGGATTGCTTGTCTTAGGCAGGAAGATCTTCTCCTTGATCACATTGTTATTTGAAGGCCTTGGCTAAGGCTGCCAGAGTCACTTGTGTCTGTCCTAGTCTTGACTTTAATGCTTGAAAGGCAGTCGGCGCAGACTGCAATTCCACAAGGGTCCTGATGTTTGGTTTAATGGCTGCTATGGAGTCCTCAATGTTGTTGTGACATCATAGTAAACCCTTCCTTACTCTGCTTTGAGCAATAAACCAATGTATTGTGTTACAGATGAAGACCTCCATCCAAGATATGGAGCCTTGTTGTATGTCTAAGAGATTATGAAAATTGATTTTGTACTTGATGAAACATTTTGTCTGATTCAAGAGGAGTTCTTCCCATTTGTCTAATATGACTATAGAGAAAAATGCCACCTCTGGAGTAATGAATGGGCTGGGAAATGATTTGTAGAGATTGGCTTAGCTAGACTAGCTTAGCTTGATTGCAGGAGGGGATCACTTCCATCTGAAATGTGTTAGGGGAAGGCAGACAGACACCAGAAATCTATGAGAAACGCTAGGGAGAAATCGTGCCCACCATTTTCTAAATCAAACATATCAATTTTAACCCTTAGAGTGAACATTACTCAGATCATTCTACCATTGTCTTTGAGTCTGGAATATTTTCTTGGGAAGCTTGCTGCAATTTTCATATTTCATTTTAGCAGCAAAATATTTTTTTTATTTTCATGGACAAGATTTTGTTTTTATTAATGTTTTATTTTCATTTATTTCAGCTCGTAATACTTTTGATATTATGACTATACCAAAGTTAGATGTGGTTACATCCTACTAGCCCTATTGTAAATTAAAAGCATTCAAAGTAGAAACTGCAGTCTGTCTACTTAATCTAGTGCATTGTAATGTTGTTCTTGCTTGCTCTCGGGTGTGCTTAGAGGACTTGCGGTCCTGTTCACTGTTGTTTGGTTGGCATTTGAATTTCATACTTGGTATCACAAGACTAAGAAAAGATAAAAATTCAAAACATTATATCTACCAGATGTCTCATGGTTTTCTATCACAGTCAAATCATTGTAAGTCAGGGACTGTCTGCATCTGCCTAATTATTTATTTATCACTGTTCTTTTTCCTAAGTTTTTCTAGGATGCTCAAACTCACTCCATTTCTTCTGGTGTCAGTTTGCAGTTTGTTCAAGTTGATCCTTTCCCTTCTATCCTGTGACTTTTTCTTTCATCTATCTGTTAATCCCATAGGAGAATGGAGGAAAATGTATATAAGCCCTCACTCTGAGTTACAATCAGTTCCTCTGTAGAATTCCCATTTGGAGTTCTCTGTTAGATAAACAAATGTGGCACGTTGGTGTTTGGATTAGTAGAGTAGAGAGCCAACTGTTGGGCTGCCAGATCACTCCAATGAGAGAATGAAGCTCTCCTAAGATTCACCTGGCAGTTTGTTTAAATTCTGGAAAAGGGTCAGCTGCTTGGTTGGTGGTAAATCCCAACTGCCCCAGTTTGCATGCTTTGAGGGAAGATTTGACAAGTAAAAATAATTGCCTTTCCACAGGCCTTCAAAAAATCTCTTCTCAGTTTCTTTTCACATCCATCTTCCAGATATCCTGTTGACTTTGGATCTTGATTTCTAAGGCTCTGTCAGTGGGCTTGTGCCTCTTCCAATGCTTCTTAGTGGGCTACAACCTGTACCTCAGCTTAGTTCATGAACAGCTTTCTACTCTTGTTCCTTCCTTCAGAAACCTAATGATATCTTTTGTTCATCCGTGGTACCCACCTCCAGCTTATGGTTTTCTATTTCAGGACAATGGTTATTCCTTTTGAGCTTCCATTTCAGTAACTTCTTTCTAGATGAGCTTCATTCCATATCCTAACCAATTGCTAATAATATGTATAATTTTGTTAATATTAATATATCTACATGTGGATTATAACTTATACTAACAGGACTGTATTAGCAAGTTAATATACATTTTTATTAGTGATCATCGAGCCAGTAAAAAAAATCCTCTTTTAAAGGCAATTAAAATTTAAACTGGATTTTATTATTCATTTTTAAAATGTGTCTGTGCTTTTGTGTGTGCATGTATGCATGTGTGGCAAAATGTATATGTGGCAAGGTGCTTGCTTGTGTGAAGGTCAAAGGACAGCTTGGAGGAGTTGGTTCTCTCCTGACAACTGGGTGGGTCATGAGAATCAAACTCAGGGTTTAGTCTTGAAGGAAAGTGTTTTTACCCTCTGACCCAACTTGCTGGGTCTAAAAAGAGCAATTTAAACTGTACTTATTTCAACTCTGTATTTAATGTTTATACTTCCCATGAGCATAGAACTTGTAAATAAATCATTCAATAAATATGTTGAAAATATATTATTATTTCTTTGTTTGTTCTGGGTGATAGCATGCCTAACTCCTTTTGACTTTGACTTATCAATGTACGATGGAAATTGATCTATATGGCAAAATCTGCTTGAGATTCAATCATGCTTATCTGTGTATAGAATTGTGGTAGAACCACGTTCAGGGTATATATTACCAAATAACAAAGACTGAACGGGTGAGTTTTAAGGTGAGAAATAATCTAGTGTATTAAATAACAATACATATTACTTAGCTGGGAAGTAAAACCAATGTTGGCAGGTAATTCTTTTATTCCCTTATTCTTCTGTGAGAGCTATTGCTGTCATGAATCACTAAGGAGGCATAAAAATGTTTAGCCAACAAACACATGCCTTGCTTTTATGCCCATTGTGGACTATTATTTTGACTTTCTCTAGTTTCTCTTAGGGCCCTGCTAAATTATTTATTGCATCTAGTTGCATTGCAACCACTTGGAAAACAGTAATTTGTATGTTAAATTTAAACAATGGTCCCACCAAAGTGTCTGTTTCTTTTTTTCAAGGCTACATTATTTTTTTAAGTGAATTAGGGGATAATCGACAATAAGGATTAATTTATTCACCAGAAGGTGGACACGGGGCAGCTGTTTCTGTTTCTATAGCCCCGAGGCTGCTGGAACTCAAGGGTTACATGCTAAAGCAGCCAGGGCCATTTTCTTCCCCAAGAAAAAGCTTTATTCCTCTGTTAGAAAGAATTAATGTCTTACTTTTGAAGCTCGGATCCATTTTTTTTGTATATGATAAATAATAGATGCTATGTTCCTCATAATTCAAATTCTGTGAGGTAGGATCCTGCAGATTTCTTTCCCAAATGCCCGAAAACTCCACAGCTACCCTTTTGTCTTGTGTTTCAATCATTTTTGTTTGCGGAAACAGTTACTTGAAAATTATCATGAAATATAATGGCCAGCTTTAAAACCCAAAAAAGGAAGAGAAAAGAATAAACCAGCAATTACAAGACAAAAGGTTTTCGGGGTTGAGAATTAATTGAGTGACAGAAAGACTGCCCCAAAGGATACAGCTGAACACAGGCCCTTTGCAGTCTAATGCATGGAGATACAGTTTTTCATGTTGAAATCCAGCATTGATTATCTTGGACCCAGTTATGTTTCTTGCTTCCAGCAGGTGGGGATAAAAGGTCTCTGGAGATAAACGCAAGCCAGTGTGTCCCATAAGAGAAATGCTAGACTGCAGACTGACTTGAGGCTCCAGGATTACAGTGTGAACCTTAGAGGAGAGGATATTAGGTTTGTTTGTTTGTTTGTTTTTCTGCCTTCACAGGTGTTTCAGTTTGGACTAAGTATAGACAGCTTCCCCAAGTTAGATCAGATAGAATAGCTTGCTGCCCGTTGTAGGGTATACGTACTTCTCCGTTAAAAAGGTGCTTGTTAATTCATAGCTCTGTTTAGTTGCAAGGAAAATCCTGACAAGAGAAATTACAAGGGAAATTTAAAACTTCTATCAGTAAATTATGAGAAACATTGATAGAGAACCAGACTTCCATTTTTCCTCTGGGATGAAAATAATAGTTGTTCATTTACATATTCACAAATTTCCCCCAAGATTTATTTCAGTGTCCTTGATGCTCAAGAAGGCATTATCCTTTTTATTTACCAGACAACGCAGGCATACAGAGTGTGTGAACACAAGTGTGGGGGGTTCCTTTTTCCTTTTAACAGCTGTATGCCTTTAGTGATTTAAGTGGGCTAGCTCTATAGTTTGTAATAGATTGTGTTTTAAGGAGCCCCACGAAGACAAGGGCCAGAAATGGCCAAAATATTTTTAGTCTCACGACTTCTTGGAAAAGCATAACAACAACAACAACAACAACAACAACAAAAATTCCCCCTCCCCAAACATTTATCCAGCGAAAGCCTAGCCCCTTACCTTCAGAGGCTACATGATCACCACAAAATGCAATTTTTCTTGATTTAGCATATCTTATACTTCATGGCCAGTATAATAATGTGAGGCATGGGAGTCCTCTCCACCTGTCCTGACATAGTGTTATTATGTGTTTTGTTGTGGTTATACAAGGCAGTCCAACAGTGCTCAACGTTGCAGTATGTATAGAGCCAAGGAGTTATTTTAAAGAGAATTGTTTCTGATCATCTTTCCTTCTTATGTCTTCATTCTGCATTTGTGACTAGAAACTAAAGGCATTTTCTCCCTTTCTAGAACCCTCAGGGGCACTTTGTCATGTTTTGGGGGAAGAGGTAAACTCTCTGAGAGACTGTAGTGTTTTATTATCAGTAAATGTTTTTACTCTCTAGTGAAAGGTTGGTAAATAGGCACTGTTTATGAACACAAAGAGATAATAATGGCCCAGACTTTTCCCCTTCAAATGCTTTTTTACCTAGGAAAATGCCTTGGTGATCTCAGCCCTGCTGAACAATAGCTGGGATCACAAAACCTCTACTCTTCAATCTGCCTGCCTGGCATAATTAGAGGCTTTGATTCAGGGTAAGACCAAGGGGTGTTTAGAATAGGGGCAAGAGCTATTCTCCCTTTACTTTCCATTGTTAAGCCAAGGCTCCATATGTTGAAAAAGGTCGGGACTTCTGCTGAACAAGTAGCTGCCTTGGGTACCTGTTGTGCCCGTGAGAATGTTTCCCCATGACCCGTTTGGAGGAGACTCCATTAACAGTCTAAGGGAAGAGCCTGGGCACCAGACTTGTGAGAAGGAAGCATTGTCTGGCCATGCAGTAAGGTCACATAGTGCTGAACCATCACGGTGGCTCCCATTTGATCAGCCTGGGACACGTGAATGAATGGCTGTCATTGAAGACTCTAGGCAGGGTGAATAGTGTATGTTACAAAGCGGCTGGAGGGACAGGATCTGGCCAGCATGGTTGACTGGTTAGCACCCAAAACTCAGAAGGGAAGGGCTTGATTCTTTTTTTCTTCTCAGAGAACACTACCGTGAAAGCAGAGTCTATGCTGTGCATAATTGTGAGTGACCAAAGCCTGGTAGAATATACCTTCACTCCTTCATCCCATTATTGTAATGAAAGATGGCTGCGGGGCACCAAATGGTGCAGGGATGGCCTGAAATGCTCTTCTGAAGGCCTTTTGTTAAGATAGCCAACCTTTCTCTTTTGGCTCACAGCGAAAGCGTCATTCGGGTTCTCATTGACTTGGTCCTTTCTGTGAACCCTGTCTCTGATTACCCTCTACAGACTCCTAGTGGGTTTGGAAAGGATGGAGTGCCATAAGCTGTTTTTCTTTCTACAAGTTTTTCTCCCTAATGTACTTTCCTGTGAATGATCAGTAATTTCCTGATCAGTAATTACCTGTTTAAGCTTTGGTTTGGGAAGCTGGCAGCCATTTCTGAGTTTTTCCCAACCCCTCCCCGCCCCCCCTCCACCACACACACACACACACACACACACACACACACACACACCACACCACACACACACACCCACACACCCACACCCACACACGCATACACCACACACACACATACCACACCACACCACACACACACACACACACACACACGCATACACCACACACACACACACACACACACACACACACACACACACACATCCCACATTCCCCCCACCCCACTTAAATCCTAACTCTGTAGCTGATATTCAATTAGGCAGAATATTCACAATGTCTCAGCAATAAGGATTTTCAAGGATTACTTTGAATTCCCTTTGTTACCATCTGTACATCTTCTGATTGCTCTATAAAATAATAACAATAATAAACAAAACAAAAACCGTACGTCTGTCTGAGTCCAGCTGTCCTGGAACATTTGGTAATTTTAGTTCTTGCAACAGTGATGCTGGCTGGCAACTAATGAGGAGAAGGTAGTGGACCATAATGGATAGCACAGCTCTCCCTCATAAAGATTGCTGTTGCTCAAAACATCAAGAACACCAACGCCCAGTAAGCCTGACATGAAACGAGATGGCTTCCTGTTCATTCTTATTTATTTATTTTGAAACCCAATCTCACTTAGGTTAGATTGGCCTGCAATTCAATCGAGCCTAGACTGGCCTAAAACTGGTACAATCCCCCCACCTCCCAACCCCCAACCCCCAACCCCTTATCTCAGTCTTAAGAACACCAGGAACCTAGGCGTGAGAGTCTTTTACTGTACTGGATGAAGATGGATGTCGTTACCTGTATGGTTTAATCTGTTAGCCATCTGTTTTAAATGACCCTCTTGCCTCATTCCCATTCAACTATGGAGAAACTTCGGGAGCAGAGAAGGCAGGCATCCATTTTCATTCAGGGAGTGGAGTGGAGCATGTCGCAGT
Source organism: Mus caroli (assembly GCF_978045245.1). Taxonomy (NCBI): domain Eukaryota; kingdom Metazoa; phylum Chordata; class Mammalia; order Rodentia; family Muridae; genus Mus; species Mus caroli. The sequence continues at coordinate 69,807,810 of NW_028227272.1, forward strand.
ATGGGATTGGAAAGCCCTGGAAGACAGATATTTCTTTCACTCCTTATTTAGTTCCCTCCTTATTGGCGTCCTTAGTGCCTTTCTCTTGTGAACCTGATATTTACTGAAAAGTCCTCTTTTCCTGCCTCATTCCCTCCAATCTCCTCCCTATCTGCCTTCTGAGCTGTCTGTGCTGTGGTCCAGCACAAGGAAACCTCGGAGCCCCCAGCAGCCTTAGTCACAGGAAATGTCCCAGGCTGCAGATGCAGGTTGTCTCTGTTCACAGCAGGGGTTTTGAGCCTCAGTCCACCTTTTCTGTAAAGTGGGGTTGTAAAATAGTGTCTCCACTGTCAATGTGCTGTCATGGTCACTGCAGTCATCTCTTGATTTTTTGGGGGAATAAAGAGAAAATTCATAAAGTGTACAAGAGGGTTTTCCCATCAAGATTTGATGATTTAAAATTTCATTTCTATTATCCTTCGCTCTTTGTATCTTTATTGGTGTGTATGGGTGTAACTCATGAGTCACCTTTGTTTCCTTGACATGGTCACTGCTATTCAGCCTTACGTTCCTGTGACACTTCCATATTACAAGTTACTCATTCTTGTTTGGAGCCAAATGTTCTTAATTTTTCTTTGTAAATGGTTGTCCTTCTTACTTCCAAGGGCTGTCCTGAGGCCCATCTGCTTTCCAGAGATGCACACAGTGCTGTTTACTCTCTCCTTATTTAAATGCTCAAATTCATTGATGGTTGAGACTGGTCACATCTAGTTCCTTTTTTTCTCCCTCATTGAGATTGTATAATCCTACATTTTAAAGGCCGGAGAGTTTCAATGCCTGATGTTTTATAATAATGTATTAGTCATTATAATGTCAAGGACTGTCCTTTTGCTGCCAAAGAGACTGCCTTGGGAGTTCTGATAAACCTAATTCCTTTTCTTTTGCTGAGTCTGAGTTAGATCTTGTGAAATCTTATGCACTTTCAATGCAAAGTACATTTTTTTTTTTTGATCAGCATTGGTAGCAAGTGACCTCACTTCTGGGTTTGAGAGACACACACTATGGGGTCAGTGTCTCCCAGGGTTCCTTATATTTGCATTGGAGCTGCTATGGGGAAGGATGCCTATGTGGTAATTTAACAATGATTCTGTGTTTCCTTTCCTTGGTGTTGGGGGAAGGGAGGTATGAAACAGAGGGCATAAATTCTTTTTCCAATTGATATTGTTGAGTTCTACATTTTTCTTCATCTGCCACTTAATTCTGATGTCTCTGATCGGTATATAAACCTTTTTAAAAAATGGGCTGGATGCTTAGTTTTGAGAAAGTCGAAAAACTACAAAGAGATAACAGCTATGCGTATCCCTGGAACCTTCTGCAGATGTTTCACTCAAGTTGTCTTGTCTGATATTTCTACATTTTAAAGGTACCACATTTCAGGAAAGTAGTCTGTCTTTAAATCCCATCACTTTTTCTCAGGATGTGTACAACTCCGGGTGTGCGGATTTGCACACCCATGTTCACAGTGGCTACCGTTAAGAGATAGGAAACAGAACTGTTTAGTGGGCATCATGTTTCGGGATTGCAAGACAAAACATTTCTGGAAATTTATTTTAGAACACAGTGGATCTACATGAAATAATTGAACTGTTAAATAGAAATAGTTGAACAGTTAAAAATAATGATCGTGGCAGGTTGGTAGGTGGTACATGCTTTTAATCCCAGCGCTTAGGAGGCACAGGCAAGGTATCTCTCTTGAGTTCAAGGCCATCTTGGTCTACAGAGTGAGTCCTTGGACATCCGAGACTACACAGAGAAGCCCTGTCTCAAACAAGGACAACAACAACAACAGCACAAAACAACAATAACAAAACAGATGGCAAACTTTTAACAGTCCATGTTTGTAACACACGAAAAAGATCAGTCAGCGTTTAATCCCTCGCCTCCTCCTGTAGAGTTTCGTGTGACCATTGTGAGATGGCTCTTGTTGGACAGCCTGATTGGCTGTCATGTCTGAGGGTGATGATGACAGCTTTGTGAAAGATTTCAATGTCTGAGGGTGATGACAGGTTTGTGAGAGATTTCAGTGAGGACATTGGAGTAAGATAATTCATACACAAACTTTCTGACCTTTCATAAATATTAACCATTACTGTTGTATAAAATACAATAAAATAAACTATAATATCCTGTAATTTATTTAATTATATACAGTGATGCTGTGATTAAGGGCATAAGCTCAGCCCCTAATTACAAGGTTTGTGAGCATGGGAAAGTGACATTTTTAAAATACTTTGTGCTCCAGTTCTCTCCCTCCCGAGTTGCCTGAGACAACAGTACCTGCTTCATACCTGAAAGAAAGGATAAAATGATTTATTACACATAACACATATTTCGTGTTTTACGTAAGTGAGTTATTATTACCTTACTTTGATAGCTTAGTTGGCAATGATACTTTGGGTATTAGAAGTGGTTTGTTGGTTTAAATTAATGTGTTTTTTTGAAACCTGATACTTATTCTCAATTATTATTTCTTCCAATTTGATACCATCTCTTCTGATTGATCATTTTAGCTACTTCTTCCAAGGGTGTATTGTTATACATTCTCATAGACTGACATGTCTTGACGTTTTAAAAATTGCCCACACATAACAAGTAAGTGGCAAAGACCTAAGAAGCTAATTTTCATCTGAAAAAGAATATATTTTTACTAGTTGTCTTCTGTGGTGTAAATAATAATTGGTACTATGGTTTTTGGGTTTTGTTGTTGTTGTTTGTTTGTTTCGTTTTTCAAGAGTACTTCCCTGCATAACCTTGGCTATCTGGAACTCACTTTGTACACCAGGTTGGCCTAGAATTTAGAGATGCCCCAGCCTCTGCCTCCTAAGTGCTGGGATCAAAGGTGTGCACCACCACTGCCCACCCTGTTTTATTTTAATATCAGGTGACAGGGTGACTGCTTTTCCAAAAGCCTGTGGTGCAGATATTTAACTTTTTGAGTGTGGAATAATTCTTCTCTTGGAAAGAGTGCTTTATTTCTATATCATCCATATATATCTGATTTGGGGGCTTGTACATCCAGCTTCAAGGATGTTTTGGGTACCTCTTAGGGATAACACATCACCATGGCAGTGTGACATGGTGCCAGGAGAGATTAGAGCCTCTTAAGATGTTTTTATGCTCAGGCTTTTGAGGTGGGCACCCACCTCCTGTCCAGGTGTCTTACATCCTGCCAGGGCTCAGGGAGGTAGGTAGGTCACTTTCTCACAATTACAGTTTGTGACTCTTTGAACATGTTGAATCCCCTCTGAATGTATTGATTTTTCAATATAATTATAATGTGGATTTAATTTAGTATATGCGTTTGGAACATGTGGTGTTCCTTGGCAACTGTATCCTCAAATTATATGCTTGTACATGTATTTAAGTGTAGGAAATTATTGTTTTACTTGTAACATGCTGGAGGTGCATTTTAATAAACATAAAGAAATACCCGGAGGGAGGGAAGCAGTCAGATCAAAAGCTTACTCTAGCTGAGGAGGGAATTTTTTTTATTAAGGTTGGTTATTAATTTAAAATTTTCTTTTGGTTGACTAGGAAGGTTCTAATCCCAACTTGCACATGTAGCTGGCTCTGTGTGCATTTTCTTTCTTTCTTTCTTTCTTTCTTTCTTTCTTTCTTTCTTTCTTTCTTTCTTTCTTTCTTTCTTTCTTCTTTTGCCTGTAATTTGTGTTTTTCCATTTCCCTTCTCACCTTTGTCTGTATTATGCCAACAGACTCTCAGAGATTCCTTTAAGGCAACAGACAACCTCCCCATTCCCCTCTCCCCGCCCCCATCATACTCTGGGGACATATTTTAAAAAGCATGGTGGTATTTATTTAACTCTTTGGTTAGTAGAGTGTGTAAAAAGCCAACTAAGGAATAATAAAAAAAAAACCCAAACAAAAAAGGGACATCCCTTTAGAGGAACACAATCCCCTACGAATATGTGTGATTCTTACTATGAATTCTGGAGCAGAACTCTTTGGTGAGGCTTTAGCAGAAGGCAATAGACTCTATGGAAGAGGCAGAAATCTTTTAACAGTTGCCATTAAGGAACTGTAAATTTCAACAATTATTCAGCCCGTTGCTTTCAGCACCTTTTGTTGCCTTATTAGTGTATGGAACAGCAGGGTTGTCACAGGAGGAAGAGCCCCTGCATTTTAATTAGCTCCAAAGACAGTGTGAGATAAAAGCCAGGATTTTTTTTTTTTTTTTTTTTTTTGCCTCATTTTGATTTCATGTTGGCTGATTAAGGATGCCATTGTAGGCTGAGCTGGCTTGACCTAATCTCAATGACCACCCATTTATGGAAGGGGAATAGCAAAAGACTTGCTCTAGTTTTCTGAATGGGATTAGGAAAGCACTAATTAGCAAACCCTGAAAGCCAGGAGGCATGGGGTGGGAACGTAGGGCCCATCCACCAGAAACAAATGCAGTCTGGGGAAACATTCGCCAATTGAACCAATTAATGCCTGCATATATTAGGCATTCGGAGATGTGTTTTCCGTTTTTAATTACTTAGCCATGAATAAGAGCCTGATGTTCCTCAAGCTGTACTTGTTGATTAAATAAATACTTCTGTCCTGAAGAGAGATGGCAGAACTTGAAGAGAACTAGTGTGGATAAGGAGGTTTGTAAATAGTCAGAGGGAGAGCAGATTGGAGCAGCGTTTGACCTTGACTGGGCGTAAATGGGCTGAGAATGCACTGTGGATACAGTGTTCTTTTGTTAACTCTTACAGCCTCAGGACCCTCAGATTTTAGTTATGGAAGAGGCACGTGGTCTAGTCTTGGATGGTCCAGCCTTTTCCCTTGTCCCTGAGCACTTCCTTTTAATTGTGCAGCTGGTTCTGGATGGAGCAGGCTTTCTGGAACCATCAGGATCAGGGGTTCTTAAGCATTTTGGTGCTGGCGACTTGTGGGGAACATTACGAGAGACATTTTGTATTCTCACAGTGAGTCACACACACACACACACACACACACACACACACACACACACACACACACACGACTGTTACATACCATGGTTCTGATGCCTAACGACAAGACCTTCAATGTCAGGGGTGGCATCTACAGTACCACGAAGACTCCACATATGCACTTTGACATGACTGCACTCACACATTGATACAGTTATAGACTAAGCATGGCTTAGGGTCGGGAGGGTGCCTGGTGAGACTGCTAAGTTCTTATGTTTCCGAACAAAGATTTGGCCAGACATACATTTGCAGTAATAGAAGAGATAGTTTAATAAGAGCCAAGGGCACTCCTGACGGTGGAGTGGAGAGAGCCGGTGAGAGGTCAAAGGCTCAGTGGCTCGTGGATGAACACGCTGGGGCTTTTGTGCGCTGCACACTTTGGGGGTGTTTTGCACGATAGGTCAGACTGGGTGGGGAGAGGCTTCCAGCCTTTCTTTGAGTGCTGGTCGCAAGGGCTCCCTCTCTGTTCCACCCTCCTGCCACAATTGTATTGCTTTCTCTGCTAGTTTTCTCAGTGTTTTATGCAGATTGTCAGGATCAAATGTGGAGAAGGAAATGAAGAATAAAAAAATACTGACTGAGAACATTCCCCCCCCCCCCCCATGGCCTAATTCCCTGGAACTTTTGGGAAAAACAACCACAAAATGTTTCAATGTCCCAGGTGCCTTGAAGTAAATATCTGCTCCTAGACTTCCCCTATTTCCTCTCCGATCCTCCCCCTAGGTTATGGTTTTTGCCTTTATAAGCCTGCTGGAAAATAGGGTTGGGGTCAGACTCCTCTACCCCTGCGTGGTATATGGGTCTCGACCTCAGCATGCTGGTTTGTGTGCCATTAAAACCTCGTGTGTTTGCAGCAAGCTTGACTGTTGTGGCTTTCTGGGCTCGCGATCCTTGAGACTTGAGTGAGGGTCTCCCTTCAGGGGTCCAACAGAAACACTGGAAAGGTCTTGGTCTGAAAACGTTGGTACAAAAGAGCCAGACATAGGGTTATTTGGCTGAAATGATTGAGTGTTGTGGGAAGACATTGTCTTCTCCTTCCTCAACCTCCAGCTTGGCTAACTGAACTTCCCCACAGGGTTGAAGCATCTAATTTTATTAGTTTTGTATGTGTAAATATATAGGCCATTATTAGATTTATATGTCTAAACGTACTTTAATTTCAACAGATGCCAGTCCCATGCATTGAGACTTATCAGCCTGGAGAGCCTTGAGCTAAGGAAGCTTCTAGTCATTAAATAATTAATGAGGCCGATCAGATTCTGTCTCCCTAACAGATGCTGGTCTTTGATATCAGTAATCATAGACCGAGAGTCCTGTGCATAGGAAACGGGAGATGACAAAGTTCTGAAACATGTATGCATCTTGGCTACATGCACTTCACAGTTACCGTGTTGCCAGTGCTTGGAAGGCTGAGGCAGGAGGATCACAGAAAGTTTGAGGTCAGCTTGTGCTATATGGTGAGTTCTAAGATAATCTGAGCTATAGACTGAAATGCTGTCACAAAAAATACACACACATGTCCATGAACATTTAACATGCACGTAGATATATGTACACACACATATATTTAAAGTATTTGGTCACATACACACATACACACACACACACACACACACACAGTGTAAGTGACTTTTGAAAGAAATAAGTAAAAACAAAACTAGCCATTAAAAAACTGGTGCCGGGTATGGTGGTGCATGCTTTTAATCACAACACAAAGTAGGCAGAGGCAGGTGGATATCTGTGACTTTGTTGACAACCTGGGCTACATAGTAAGCTTTAAGACATCCAAGGCTATATAAAGACACCTGCAATACATATTTGTAGTATATTGTAATACTCAGAATACCAAAGTTTTAGCATAGCCTATCTAGGGCTCTATGCCACAAGTCCTTCAAATATACTATACTGTTCACACCAGTAATTATATTGTGACTATCTGTATCTATCTATATAGGTAAGTTCCTGAATCTAAATTTCTTGATATATGTTGTAGTTATGAAGCATATCTTACTGACTTTTGGTACCAGGGATGGAATCTAGGGACTCACTCTGTGCTAATCATGTGCTTTACCCAGGAGGAAGACATCCGCCTCCACACCTCAGGTCCAATTTCCTGAATTAACGAAGTTGCTACTTTCTTGCTACTTGAGTTTAAAAAAAAAAAAAAGGAGAAAAAGAATAATGATTCAAAGCTGCAGGATGAAATCAGTTGAAGCCAGCATCCGCATCCGTATTTTAATAATGATATACATTGCAGGGGAGGAGAGGGGGTGGGTGAGGAGGATTGGTCTGGGGGGAAGGGAGCATGTGAGTGGGGAACCAGATGGGTTTGCGTTTCCGGGAGTAATCTGACTTTTTCTAGCTCTGAGGGGAACTGTGGAAGCTGCAGTTTAAGGAGGCAAAGCAGGTCAGGTTGTGAAAGGTTTATACCTGGTAGGCTAAGCAGCTTAGAGCTCTTCCTGTTGACAACTGAGAATGCTTAATGCCATTTCTTTGTCTCCTTTTGGTTTTAAAAGTTTTAGTGATCCCCTTTTTTGTGTGTGCGCGCGCGCGAGCAAGAGAGAGAGCGAGAGCGAGAGCGAGAGCGAGAGCGAGAGCGAGAGCGAGAGCGAGAGCGAGAGCGAGAGCGAGACTGTATGTTAGACTTTCTGAAAACTACCTAGGAGACCACATTTACCGATCTGATGAAGTTCTCAGAGTAATTCCTACTCTTAGGTAAAGCATTGACAAATCTGGAATTTCGTGTTTTGTTTTGTTTTGAAACCACTGAGATATAATTATGAGAGTATGTTTTCGTTTCAACCCCAGGTGTGGGATGTGGGACTGCTTGGGATGTCCACAGCTGCTGACTGTGATTTCTTTCCTACTCTAGCTGAAAAGCATGGCTTTGCGAGCTGCAGAGAGCTTCAGTGATTGTGTGACATTTGGAATTCTGGGAACTTTTCAGAGGGTGTAGAACTGCTAAGGCCCCGAGAGCTGTGGTGTGTTTGTTGTTGGTAGTTCAGGGGGTTGTGTGCGCTTTGTTGGTAGTCATGCTCAAGGAAGAAACAAAAGGAAAGAAATTAATACAGGGATCAGGGATCTCTCGCTCCTCTATTCTCTCTGTATCTAGTGATAGGGGGTGGGGGAGGGGAGGTGGAATAAAGGGTGGAAAAAAGAAGAACCCACAAAGTAACAAAGACTGGCTACAAACAACCATTTGCGTCTATTGTTTGAATCATTACTTTTCTTTCAAAGAAAGAATAGGTGTTTTTTGTTTGTTTGTTTTGTTTTTTTTTGGACAGAGTTTCTCTGTATAGCCCTGGCTGTCCTGGAACTCACTTTGTAGACCAGGCTGGCCTCGAACTCCGCCTGCCTCTGCCTCCCGAGTGCTGGGATTAAAGGCATGCGCCACCACACCCGGCTAAGAATAGATTGTTAATTGACTATAGTAAGTTAAGAAAGCTTTCCTATTTGAAAATACAGAATCAATATACGATTTAGGTAGAAATAAACTGGGCAAGTGTTGCTGTGAAGGGGTAGGAACACACCACAAGTTGGGTTATAATTGGTGAAGGGATTTCAGGGCAGTACATACATAGCTAAGGATATTGTTGTCAGTCAGGTAGGGTGGTACATGCTTATTATACCAGCACTCAGAAGGCGGATACAGGAGGATTGCTATAACTTCCAGACCAACATAAGTTACATATTAATTGCCAAGTTACTTCAATGTGTAGAGTTAGACCCTTTCTCATAAAAAAAAAAAAAAACAAGCAGATAAAAATGTTGGTATATTCTTTACCTAGGAAGGTCAGCAGAAAAATAGTAAGCGGCACATAAGCACTTATTGATCCTCAAAATGTCGTCTCAAGGGATCAGTCAGTTCGGGATAGGTCTCATGGGCTCTTAACTGTCTAAGCACAAAGACGAGGCAGAGATGACAACCTCTCAGCTCAGGCCCGTGTAAACACAGACACGGACAATTCAAATGATTCTGCCCTGTCCTTCTCCTTTATCCTTAAGGTGACTGTCATGGCTCTCCTTTGGAACTCGGAACAATAGAGTTCAAGTTGTGCAGGATAGGGGAATCCATTATTTTCTTGCCACTGCTATGAACTTGATCTTCTCTTCTTGGGTGGAAAGACCACACATTGTGCTGGAGTTGTTCCGGCGTATGTATCTGGTCAGCATGTAACCTATGCCATACTCAAGTTTGAAGAGCTGATTCTGGTTAAATTGTGGATTTAAAGAAACTGCCAGAGCCAGACCAATACAGATGCAGATGTACATAGCTAAACATTGGACTGAGTGGGGGTGGGGTAGGGGGTGAGGTTGGGACTGAGCACTGGGTGACCCCAGTGGAGAGGTTAGGACAAGGACTGAGGAGCTGAGGGTATTTGCAACCTCATAGGAAGAACAAAAATATTAACCAACCAGGATCCCCCCCCCCAAAAAAAAAAGCTGCCAGGGACTAAACCACCATCCAAAGAGTACACATGGAGGGACCCATGGCTCCAGCCACCTATGTAGCAGAGGATGGCCTTATCTGACATCACTGGAAGGGGAGCCACTTGGTCTTGTGGAGGATTGATGGCCCAGGATAGGGGAATGCTAGGCTGCTGAGGCAGGAATGAGTGTGGGAGCATCCTCATAGAGGCAGGGGGAGGGAGGAGGGGATAGGGGGTTTGTGAGGGGAAACTGTGAGGGGGGATAAAATTTGAAATGTAAATAAATAGAACAATCAATAAAGAAGTAAAAAGAAAAGAAACATAGAAGCAGTTAAGTTAAATAGAATAAAAATAGGTCATTTTATATGGCTATTTTGTTTGCTTGGTTGCTTGTTTTTTGTAACCTACTGTTTGTAGTCGCATCTTACACCATGGAGGGAGAGTTGTCAGCCTCATCCTTCTGCAATATCACATGACTTAGGAAAACCTAGTGACTCTTTTTTTCACTCTGCCCCTCAGTGATCTCTGTTTCTTCTTAGAGCAGGAAGCACATGCTAAGAAAGTGGCGGCGCAGGCTTACACTTCCAAAGTCCTGCGGCAGAGCATGGAGGTTCTCTGAGTTCTACCTCCCTCTCTTCCCCTTTATTCATTGGCTCCACAACAGAAGAGGGTAGGAAGGATCAAGGAATGGTGTAAGCCTATAATCAATCTCTCTCTCTCTGTCCCTCTCCCTCTCTCTGTCCATCTCTCTGTCCCTGTCCCTGTCCCTCTCCCTCTCTCTGTCCCTTTTCCTCTCCCTCTCTCTGTCCCTCTCCCTCTCTCTGTCCTTCTCCTTGTCCCTCTCCTTCTCCCTGTCTCTCTTCCTGTCCCTGTCCCTCTCTCTGTCTCTCTCCCAAATGGAACTCTACTTCAAGAATATCTAAATACAAAGACAGAAGAGCACTCAGGTTTTATCTTTATGTGTTCTTATGTAAGTTATTTTATCTGCTCAGATTTTCTCTTAAGTTCAGGCAAAAACCAGGAGTGCTGTGCCTAGTCTTTCTCATGCATGTGATGTATTCAGGAAAAAAAAAAAGCAGAGGGTTGTCCTTCATTATCAGAGCTGGACTGGAAACCATTTCAATTTCAATACAAGTGACTGCCAGTCTCTTTATCGTGTTCTAAATGTCTGAGGTTAAATGGAGTTTGTGGGATGAGAACTAGACACTTCGGTTTTTTTTTCAAAACAGCACTATTTTTCTTGATTCTCAGATCAAGTCTCTTTGTCTTCAGGCCCCATACATATCTTGCTCTCATTCCCATGTTAATGAAACTGCTAATTTACATTTGAAGGGCCCCAAACTCACCAGGAAAATTACTAATCAAATTGAACTTTCAGGGTCTGATTTAATTTGGTGGCATTAGTAGACATGCCTTGGACTCTTGGGGAAGAATTATTGAATGCTAATTTTAATTTGGTTGAATATAATCTAATATAAAATTCTACCTTGAGCAATGGAAAATTAAATTACTGTTTTTGTATCTGCAAATAGAAACTTTGTATGTTTAGTACAGTTTTTGTTTACTTAGGATAGGAATAAATTCTCAATCTATGTTTAAGAAATAGAAATCTCGCCATGGTTGTATTATGGTAGATAAAAACCTAAAGAGAAAATCAGCCCTGGGGCTTTGGTAGGGAAAAACCATTAGATGGGTCCCTTCACCTGTTAAACCCAGCTGTCCATACTGAGATTCAGCTTTGTTTGAGAGTGTTTTCCATGCAAATCTTAGCAGGAAACTCTAAACTGTTGGTGACAAGAGTCGACTATTTTATAAACCAGGCCGTGACCAGGATCAAGTATCAGTGGACAGATTCAAGCCCCCATTCTCCTCTTTCAGATATTCAGTTTGGTGGCATTTTGTAAAACTATCTATCCTTTTCCATTGCCAAGCTGGCTAATCTGCTGGTCTGTTGACACCATCTGTCTGAAGAATCCGAGGCGACTACCCAACAGTTTTGGTTCAGTTTTCAATAGAAACACATTCTTCAAGTGTCTCATTTTTTTTCTTCTTCTTCTTAATCTCCTAAGTTTTAACATTGTGAATCACCGTGGAATTTCCCCTTTTCTCTTTCTCTTCCTCTCCAACTTGTCTCCTCTCCCTATTGTCCAAACATTCAATTAACGTAGTTTTCAGGATAGTGGCATTTATGGACTAGTAGAGACCATTACATTGGATGTAGGACTCTCATTTTACGGAGGATTGATAGAGCATATCTGAAGTCTTGGGGTGGATCCCTAGTATGAAAAGAAAAAGAAAGAAAGAGAAAATGAGATGGGTACATGTGTGAGTATATGTGTGTGTGTGTGTTTGGAGGATATTGTGTTGAACCACAATATAAATATGCTCATAATAAATGTTATTTCCTTTATGTAATAAAGGAAAAATGTAAAAAAATGTAAAAATATGTTATTTCCTTTATGTAAATATGTAACTTCCTTTATCTAAGCAAATCTAATTCATAAACACAATCTCTTCCCTTGCTGGTTAAAGCAATCTTGGAAGTCCCCCAGAGCTCATTCTGGTGGCTTTGTCATGCTTTATGGGTGGTGCTTGGAGGTTGTGTCACTTCATTTTCTCATGGCTGTGACAAAGTACCAAATGGGAGAGACTTAGGAGAAGGAGGCTTGATTCTGGCTCAGGATTTAAGAGATGAACTCTTTCAGGGCAAGAAGACACTGCAGCTGAAATCTGACATGGCTGGTTCCATTGTGCCCCTGTTGGAGAAGCAGACTGAGGGAGATACTTGGCCTCAGTTTGCCTTCTCCTTCTCTCTCTTCCTTTTCTTCACTTTTAGCATCCAGCCTTGGTGATGCTGCTACCAGCACACCAAAGGTCATTCTTCATCTGGTCATGATGACAATGAATGTTAACTTTCACAGCAATGTAAAAAAAAAAACCCAAAAAACAAAAAACAAAAACCTTGATGACACAATAATATTTTTACCTATAAGCAGATTATTGGATGTAAATGAAGATGCTCTCTCTCTCTCTCTCTCAATATAAATAGGAACTGTAGAAAGTAGAGAATTGCAGAGCCAAGAATGAAAATCTCTTAAAAAGATCTTAAGGAGGACACTCTAGAGAGAGAAAAACTGAATTTAGTAGGGCAGTTAGACTATTAGAGGCATGTGTTTACAAAGGAAGGAAATGTATTCAGTAGTGAAATTACATTGGCTCAATATGCTCCAACCACAGAAAACACACGGGTGACATCAGACTTAGGGCAGAAGAGACCACTAGCTAAAATATAAATCACTCTTCTTTCTTTTTCTTTTGTGTTATTATTTCATTTTTTCTACACTGAAGACAGTTCATTCCCATGCAAGTATGGATACAATAGATCTTTCTGGCCATCTTCAGGTTGGAAAGTCCTTGGTCTCTGGAAATTCCTGGTGTCAGTAGTCATTGATCTAACCAGACTGGGAGAAGTATGAAGGGAAGGTATAACTAGCTATGGGTTCTCCTACCGCTACCCTCCCCCAACCCCCGCCCCAATCGCCACTATGTGTAGTTAATATATATTTGAAGAAAATTTTAGTTTGTTATTTAAGAGTTGAAGAAAAGAATGGCTTCAGTAATCTGAATTAATTAAAGATGCTGAATTATGAATGAAATGGGGACTGTCTTTCACCTTCAAGTATCAGTACCAGTATGTGTCAGGATACAACTTTAGTGAGTAAGTGTTCCTTAGCAAATCCTTCTGTGTTGTTTGTTGCTATAGTTTTTGAAATGGACTCTTACTGTGTTGCTGAGGCTAGTGTTCATTATCTAGCTCAAGAGATGATGCTGCCTCATTCTCCCAAGGGTTGAGAGTACAAGCAAGCAAGTGCCACTGAACCATTTAGCTTACAGTTTCACTAACAGAAATGCAATAATACTATAAAAGTCTCTGAATGGAACATTTTTTAACAGAATATTTTCATTGCCTTCTTAAGATTTATTTATTTATGAGTGCTTTGTTTTCATGCACATCAGAAGAAGAAATCAGATTCCATTATAGATGGTTGAGAGCTACCTTATAGGTGCTGGGAATTGAACTCAAGACCTCTGGAAGAGCAGCCAGTGCACTTAACCACTGAGCCACCTCTCTAGCCCAATGGAGCAGTCTTAAGCTGTCTCAAGATAAACTTGTAAATCTTTTCAATGTTGCTCTGACCCGGTTCTCAAACCACAAATGTGGGAGGAACTGCCCTGTTTTTCTATGATATGCTTTTGACATTATTTGGGAACTATTCACACTAAGCCTTTGCTTAAAGAAGAAATGAAAGGAATTTTAAAATGTGGACTATGGGCAGATAGTGACAGTTAACCATACGACCGATGACTGTTCTCATTGCTATGAATATTTATTAAAGGATTATTCAATAGCCTTGGCAGTATTCTAAAGGCCTTAGCATGTCAGTATAAATCCTTAGATTTTTATCTATTCATGCCCTGATGTTGCCAGGTACTCTTTGGTTGCTCTGCTAACCATAGGCTTTTTAGATCTAAGTCAGCCAAGTTCAGCTTTCTCACGAGTCTTGACTTGGAAGCAGGGATCAGTGGTCCAGACTGTTTAACCACTCGTTCACATGTTTTCTTCTAACTCACGGCCTGCCTCAGGACCTCTTTCTCAGTACATTCTGTTTTGTTTGTGGTTCTTGCTGTGGGCTCTTGCTTTCTCAGACCTGTCCTTCAAGACTTAGGAGTTGGAGTCTCTTATTTGAGTCCTGGACATTTTTGCTAGCACCTTCTCAAGTGATTCTATGCAGAATCTGGGAAATACTTGTTCTACCTTTTCTGTGAACTCCATTGTTGCAAATGACGTCTTTTCTCTTTATCTTACTATACCAGTGAACACCCAGAGATACTGTGGGTTAGATATGGGGAGTGGGATTTGGTATCCAAATGATGGACTCCAGATTGGAATCCTGAATCCATAGATAGTCTTAGCTCACCTAGTGTACTGGAAGACTTGGCCGTGGATCCTAATCCTTAGTCATGATAACACAGAGCTCAAGTATCTTACTCACTGAGTAAATCACTCTGGGTGGGTCACTGGACTGTTACTAGTTTCTTCCAGGCTAACACCATGTCAGAGCATCTTGGAGTTTAACCTTTTTGATTTTGTTTGTTGGTTTTGTTTTGTTTTAACATTTCTGGAAGGTATTTGCTCCCTATCTTGCAAAGATATATATATTTTTTTTAATTATAAGGATTGCATTATTGATCTACTAGTATGGTTCTTTCTTTTCTTTCTTTCTTTCTTTCTTTCTTTCTTTCTTTCTTTCCTTCCTTCCTTCCTTCTTTCCTTTCCTTTCCTTTCCTTTCCTTTCCTTTCCTTTCCTTTCCTTTCCTTTCCTTTCCTTTCCTTTCCTTTCCTTTCCTTTCCTTTCCTTTCCTTTCTTTTTTCTTCTCTTCTTCTTTTCTTTCTTTCTTTCTTTCTTTCTTTCTTTCTTTCTTTCTTTCTTTCTTTCTTTCTTTCTTTCTTTCAACAAAATTGTTTAAAATCTAGGAAGGAAGGACTGGAGAGATTGCCCAGAGGTTAAGAGCACTGGCTGCTCTTCCAGAGGTCCTGAGTTCAATTCCCAGCAACCGCAAGGTGGTTTGTAATCATCTATAATGAGATATGGTGCCCTCTTTTGGCCTTCAGGCATACATGCAGGCAGAACTCTGTATATATTTAATGAATAGGTAAATCTTTAAAAAAAAATCCATGAACAAATCATTTGACACCTACTTTATTTTCAGATTTTAGAAGGTAATAGTAAAAATGACTACTATGTCTTTAACTTGTTTTTGGGGGGCCTGCTCTTCTCTCACTTGTCTTCTGTTGTTCTCCCAATTGCTTTTATTTTTGTTGTTGTTTTGGGGTGTGTGTGGGTGTGCAAACACAGACTTTCTCTCCCCTCAACCCCCGTGTTTGTTTAGGCAGAGTCTCATGTTATCCAGGATGGCCTCACTATGGTCCTCAAGGATAACACTGACCTTCTAGTCCTCTTGGCTCAGCCTCCCAAGCGATAATATTCGTGTAACACCACACTCTGTTTGTTTGATGCTGGGGGGGGTGGGGGTGGGGTCTAACCTAGAGTTTGTCCATGCTAAATAAGAGCTCCAGCAACAGAGGGAATCCCCAGCCCCAGACACACCCCTCATTTCTTAGATGGGTAAAGGCATCTCCCTTTAAAACTTGTGATATGTGATGCTCATTTTGAAGGCCAGTCCTAAGTGACGAAGAAACTGTGTCGTGTTATCAATGAGAAAATGCTCGGGCCTATTTGCCTAGGATGGAGGAAGTGGGAATGGACTGGAGGAACATTATATAAACACAAACGATCTCCAGACACTGGGTTCATTCATGTTTCCTTCTTTTTTATTTTTTATTATTTTTTTTAAATCAGAGAGGCACCTAGTCTGGTCAGTGCTCCAGAGTTGACACCTCAACTTTGCTCAACCCAACACTCTAATGGCCTAAAACAAAAGAGATGGAGAGATCCTCTTTTCCGTAGTTAGTGTATGTTATCACTTCTCTTTTCCTTTAATTTTAGTCTTCGTTCCTCCCTCTCTACTCCTGTTTGGAGAAAGCAAGTATAAACAGATGCACTCACAACCTACTACAGAACAATCTCTTTCCCTAGGAGTCTTAGACCAATTACCTTGAAAAATGACCAAAGTTTCAAATGACAAGAATGTTTGTCCAAACTCTTGTTTTCATATGAGATTGTGCACTATTTAATAACAGCGATTTAACTCTGTCTGCAAACAACAATAACTTGGCTGTTTATTTTTAATTTGATATGCAGTACAAAATTGCATTTGTGTTCATATGATTTCATATAGAATAATTACTGTAATGTTTGGCTCTGCACTTTTTTTTTGTCTTTTGAAAGATAAACTTCAGAAATGTGAAGCTATAATTTTCCACATGAGCTTCTGCTGGGCGTGTGTCACTATAGACTTCTGTGTCCTTGCAACACACACACCACTGAGAAGTGAAGTGATCCTGTGTTCTTCAATGGTAAATTAGGAGTGTATAGTAAGTGGAGTTTATTGTAGGCTTTTTTCATTTTACTTTCGTCTTGGGCATATTCTCAGGCCCTGATCTTGGAAGGCCATACAGTGCTAAATGAGATTTCTAGGCAATTAGCAATCTAATCAATATGTGATTCAAAAAATCAGCAGCAGCATAAGAAAACTAAAATTAGGTATCCTTCCTGCGCATGTTCCTACGTCATGGTCTTTTGCCCTATACTCCTTCATCCTTACTGTTAAAACTAGTTTTTTCATATGTGAGTTTCTATAATACTCCAATTTTTACTAGCTATTTATCTTGGTGAATAGAGTTAGAAATTAATTATTTTTTTAAAGGGGGAGTCATATTTTATTGGTTACAGCAGTACTCTTCTTGTATTCTAGGCAAAGTGTCCTGTATACCAGAATGGCAGTTAGTTTCTCAAATGTGGTGTGTTGGATAATTTTATGTCAGCTTGACACAGATTAGAGTCATCTGCGAGGAGAGAACCCCAGTTGAGGAAATGCCTCCAGAAGATTGGGCTGTCGGAAAGGGTGTTGGGCATTTTCTTAATTAGTGATTGATGTGTGAGGGCCCCGCCCATTATGGGTGGAGCCACACCTGGGTTGGTTATCTTAGGTTCTGTAAGAAAGTAGACTGAAAAAGCCAGTGAACAGCATCTCTCCATTTCCTCTGCACCAGCTCTTGCTTCAGATTCCTGTCCGAGTTCCTGTCCTAATTTTCTTCAGTGATTAGCAGTGATTTGGACCTGTAAGCCAAATAGCAGCGCCCCCCTCTCACCCCCTCCCGAAATTGCTATTGGCCTTGTTGTTTCATTTTCTTTTTTCGAGACAGGGTTTCTCTGTATCGCCCTGGCTGTCCTGGAACTCACTTTGTAGACCAGTCTGGCCTCGAACTCAGAAATCCACCTGTCTCTGCCTCCCAAGTGCTGGGATTAAAGGCGTGCGCCACCACTGCCGCCGGGCCATGATGTTTTATCATAGCATTAAGAATTCACTTTATGGACATTGGCTTTAGAGAATTTGTATGATATCATATATAGTATGAGAAAAAGTTCAGACCTTTACTAAAAATAAACCTCTAAGTCCTCAAGTATTCTGGGGCTTCCTTCTTTCATCTATAAATATTTAAGATTGTAGTGTCACGGAGACTCATTAAGATAAACTACATAAATCCTTGGGACCTAGATGTGCCTACTATAAAATTCATTTTAGTTTACCCTTTCTGTAATGAAATATGATTGTAATATCATGTGATCAAAGCATTTTTTTCAGGCACATCATTAATGTGAAACTTTATCATTTGAAAGTTGTTATTCTTGTAGAGTTGGCTTAGAAAAAGGCCCCCAAAAGACTAATGACTGGAGTTTGGAAAAACTTTATTTTTAAATTTTTATTTATTTTTTTAGTGTATTCTAGTTTTTTGTATCAAGGAATTTTGTCATTTAAAAAAGTCACTTTTTTGTTTGTTTGTTTGTTTGTTTGTTTGGTTTTTCAAAACAGAGTTTCTCTGTGTAGCCCTGGCTGTCTGGAACTCACTCTGTAGACCAGGCTGGCCTTGAACTCAGAATTCTGCCTGACTCTGCCTCCCAAGTACTGGGATTAAAGATGTGGGCCACCACTACCTCGCAAGTCACCTCTTATTAAAATGTTTTCCTTCCTTTCTGTACAGCAACACCTCTACCTTTGAGGGCTTTCCCACTCAAGTACCTTGCTAACCTCCTTCAAAGATCTTTTGAAGTTGACATATCAAAGTGGTTTGTCTTCTGAGTATAATCTCATCCCTCATCAGTGAGCTAATGAGTAGATCTTGAAGCAGATCTTTAGATATTTTTGTTATAGAACTTCAAAAAATAAAAAATATGCTCAGTTAAATATAAAATATTGATTTTTCTCCTTAACCACAGTTTTTTTTTTATCTTAAATAAGAAAGTTCACTTGTTTGCTTTTGTTCCCAAATACCTTTCAAATCTGTGATGTACTCACATTTGTATGAACAGAGCAGCAAAATCTCCAAGGAACTGTCTGTCTGGTTGCAGCAAGGTAGAGAGAGTTAAAACGCCCCTCTCTACCTTCATGATGCCTCATTCACTTCCAGCTGAATCCAAGAGTAGCCATCCATTTCTTCTTACAAGATAAAGAAATGATAATGTTGAAATATTTTTTTGATTTATGATTTAAAAAAACAACAATAATACTGTTTCAAGAAAGTAGCTTTTGAAAATTAAAAACATTAAAAGTGCAGCTCAACGCCAGAACTTCTTAACATAACTATGTAGAAAAATAAGGTTCTTGAGTGTGTGTTTTTGTGTGTATGTGTGTGTGTGAGAGAGAGAGAGAGAGAGAAAGAGAGAGAGAGAGAGTGTATTTGTGTGTGTGTGTGAGGGTGTATGTGTGTGTGTGTATGGGGGGTTGCATTTTCACGAAAAAAGGTGAAGCAAAGGCTACATGACAAAGATCATGGACACTCTCATTTCCCAAATTTTGTCTTCATGGGAAAACTCTTCAGTGTCCATTTTTTGTGGCCTCCTTGGAGACAGAGAGAAAGAGAGGGAGAGGGAGAACGAGGGATACATTTAAGGGCATCTAAATAAATCAGGAGGAGGAAAGCAGACCTTCAGGACTTTCAGTTACAGGAACTGGGCTTGGCTTGCATTATATAATGGGCAAGACAAGAGCCAAGAGCCAAGGATTGAGTAGGGGTTGTGTCAGCGGAGTCATCGAGGAGAAGTCCGTAGGTCCTGGGTGCATAGGTATCACTTGCCCCGTGGAGGAAATACTTTGGGCTCTGTGGCTTTTAACATGCACATAAGGGGTTAAGTGTGTCTACCAGCCTTCAGCAGTATCGAAGGGATAGACTAAAAGGGAAATAAGTTTAAAAAACTAGCCATTGAGAGGAGGAAGGGAACTAGATATCTGGTATTTATTACACATGTGCCAGACCTCTGCTGGGTCCTTTACATCTGGCTGTCATAACCATCCTGTGAGGGAGGCATTGTCATCCCAGCCTTATTTCATTTTATAGATGAGTAAGTTGAGAACCAGCAAAATGCATAAATTGACCTAACAAGTATTGGGATCTGGCTTTAAACTGGAGAATAAAAAAGAACCAAAAACCAGTGAGTTGGATGCAGTCTTGAAGGTAGGTAATTCATTTACTGTGAGATCTGCAGGAGGACTCCATTCTACAAGTGGAGCATTTATGCAGGGAAATTCATTGATGCCTAGTAGTGTTTTAGACAATGAAATAATTTATTTTCCGGTCCACTCTAAAGAGATGGAGCTCTCTCCCAAGTTAAGAGGTGCCAAGGTCACTTATATTAAAGCAAGATGTTGTCATATAAGAACTCAGCGGTTAAACAGGACAAATTTGTGTTTCCTGTTAGAGAAGAGCAGTAACTCCACTTTGGAATGGAACAGAAATGGCCCAGGTGTTCTCAAGCGAAAATGTCCACTAAAACAAACTTTGCTCCTTTTTTTTTCAGACTCTTTTGTTGAGCTTAGTTTCCCATCCCTGTAATCCCAGTCAGAAGCCTCAAAGAGGAGACTGAACCGGGATGTTCCAGTTTGGGGAGAGGGAAACTTAGGTTCCAGAGTGAAACCCTATGTCAAAAGAAAAACAAAAAATAGTGTCTGGGTTTGGTGGCTGATTATGGGATGGATCCCCGGGTGGGGCAGTCTCTGGATGGTCCATCCTTTCATCTTAGCTCCAAACTTTGTCTTTGTAACTCCTTCCATGGGTGTTTTGTTCCCTATTCTAAGGAGGAATGAAGTATCCACACTTTGGTCTTCCGTTCTTCTTGATTTTCTTGTGTTTTGCAAATTGTATCTTGGGTATTCTAAGTTTCTGGGCTAATATCCGCTTATCAGTGAGTGCATATCAAGTGAATTCTTTTGTGAGTGGGTTACGTCACTCAAGATGATATCCTCCAGATACATCCATTTGCCCAAGAATTTCATAAATTCATTGTTTTTAATAGCTGAGTAGTACTTCATTGTGTAAATGTACCACATTTTCTGAATCCTTTCCTCTGTTGAGGGACATCTGGGTTCTTTCCAGCTTCTGGCTATTATAAATAAGACTGCTATGAGCATAGTGGAGCAAGTGTCCTTATTGCCAGTTGGAACATCTTCTGGGTATATTCCCAGGAGAGGTATTGCTGGATATTACAATAGTACTATGTCCAATTTTCTGAGGAACTGCCAGACTGATTTCCAGAGTGGTTGTACAAGCTTGCAATCCCACCAACAATGGAGGAGTGTTCCTCTTTCTCCACATCCTTGCCAGCATCTGCTGTCACCTGAGTTTTTGATCTTAGCCATTCTAACAGCAAGATTTTGATGAAAGGACCCTGATATAGCTATCTCGAGTGAGGCTATGCCGGTGCCTGGCAAATACAGAAGTGGATGCTCACAGTCATCTATAGGATGGAACACAGGGCCCCCAATAGAGGAGCTAGAGAAAGTACCCAAGGAGCTGAAGGAGTCTGCAACCCTATAGGTGGAACAACAATATGAGCTAACCAGTACCCCCAGCGCTCATGTCTCTAGCTGCATATGTAGTAGAAGATGGCCTAGTTGGCCATCATAGGGAAGAGAGGCCCCTTGGTCTTGCAAACTTTATATGTCTCAGTATGGGAGAACACCAGGGCCAAGAAGTGGGAGTGAGTGAGTAGGGGAGCAGGGCAGGGGGAGGGTAGAGGGAACTTTTGGGATAGCATTTGAAATGTAAATAAAGAAAATATCTAATAAAAAAAATAAAAGAAAAAAAAGAAACCATAATAAAAAAAGAAAGACAAAGAAAAAAATCCAAACAAAACAAAACAAAACCAGCCAAACAAACAAACAAACCAAAATCCCAACACAGATTTGATTCAATATATTGGGAGTTGGATCCTGTGACATCTGAATTGTTAATAAGCTTCTACCTCTGCATTTTCCTGTTAAAGAATCTGAGATATAAGTTATAATTTTCACGGTGATGGATACCAGCATGTAAGAGTCCTCTCTGCACTCAGAGCTCTTTTCCTTTGAATTCACTTTCACATAATTGATGAGGATATTGTTTCACACAGTAGTCTCCAGTTCCATGTTTCTATTTAATTTAAGTTAATTAAAACAAAATGCAATAAAAGTTCACTTTCCCATGCTGAGGGGCCTCGTGGGACTGCTGCTTCCTGTGGCAGTGGAGGATAGACCTGGCGTCACTGAGGACAAACAGGTGCCCTTTGGCAATGGTAGATCACACTGGAAGACTTGTAGAGTTTTAAACTGTTGGGGAGTTAATTTAAAGCTGTGCTTTTTAAATCGGAGTTTGTTCAAGTAGGGACAGATATTTTCCTTACAGGATTATCTTTTGTGTTGAAAATACTTCAGATTCAGGATAGGCTCTCGCACTTTTTTGCTCTTTTCTTTGTAGTGAAAAGGCATGGATGTGGATATGGAAGATAAATTGCTTCTATGGCTTGGACTGGAATTGAGTGGCATCATTTTAAGACAAAGGCATAAGCATACGGGATTTTCCCATCTAAGAGCATCCTCTTCCAAGTATTTATAGTGCTCAAAGTAGTCAGAACATTGGTGGGTTTTCCACTGTGTATAGCAGTGTTAAAGATATTTGTAAGAATAGACTAAGTACCCTTAAAGAGACTCCAGGGACCTATCTTTATCTATACAGATGATGAATTTTGTGTATTATCCATGTTTATATAATACATATGGAATTTGCATTATATCGTAAATGCAATCTGTTCTCATTTTCATGAACATATTTAATATAGCTTATATATTATTGACTGAACTTGTCTTAGAACCATTTCAGAAAACATAGTACATGGTATAACTGCTGATTACAATTCAAAACGTAGCACTTGAAGTCGTAAACACCACAGGGGTGAGAGAGACAAAACATCACCTCTATAATTTTTCCATCATCTGTTAAGCCTCACTTTGGTTCGAAACCATTTTTAGAGTTATAAATCATACAAAATACATGAAAAACAAAACAAAACAACAATCCAAACAACCCGATGTTGTCAGGGCCGATTACCTTCTTACCCACACACATATTTAGAATAAAAATAGCCCTAAGCTGGTTTTCTTCCTGTGTTTTAGACCCCTTGCCCAAGAACCTGTGTACGTAACTTTATGAAATTGTTCTTACTTATGGTAACTTTCTTATTCATTTATCAATCCCCCCCCACCAAATTTGCCTCCCCACCGGATCATGGGATGGTTAACTCATTGGAGCTTGTCCCTCTTCCCACTACCCTTCCTCTTGCCCAGCTGTGACTTGTTCCTAGAAAACACTTAACAGCTGCTTCTTCACTCCTCCACATCTCCCAAGAGCATCTGTGCAGTAGTGGGCTCGAATGCAAAAGCCTTTGTGAACATGCCTGGATTGCTAAAGTTTGGCTGAAATTTGCACTTCAACTCTCTCTTCCTGACGGTGGCTAGCTCTTCGAATAAGCATGTTGGATTAATTCTGTCCATATTATGTTTGCTCTTCATTTGTATTACCCCCTCTTAACCATCCTTTCAACTCCTGTCTTTGTATTTTACGGTTAGGGATGGGATTGTTGCCTGGGGTCGTTGTAGAATTCTTCCCATCTCAGCACAGGGAGATGAGGTGTCTTTGGATGTGATAGGTTGTTCGGGGAGGATCTCGATGAGGTGGGAGTTACTGGCTTTTGCACTAATGAGTCAGCATGTCTGTATTCACGTAGAAAGCAAGAGATTTGGCTAGAGAGGCAGATCCAGAAATGGCAAGTCAGATCCAGAGTTCTGAGCTCAGGAGTGATGTCGCCAGCAAACACTGTGTCCATTCTCCCTCCCTGTCTTTCCGAAGAACCAACCCTGGCCCCTCCCTGTTCTTGATTTGTAGACTCTACTACTGTGGGGCAATGCACCTCCATTTTAAATGATCTTTTATGGGTGGCCAATGATTTCTTTTTTTGCTTGTATTTTGTTATCGTCCCTCTTTAAGAGTTCACTGGTGGGGCTGGACAGATGGCTCAGAGGTTAAGAGCTCTGATGGTTCCAGAGGACCTGAGTTCAATTCCCAGCAAACACATGGTGGCTCACAACCATGGGATCTGATGCCCTCTTCGGGTATGGCTGAAGACAGCAACGGTGTACTCATATACATAAAATAAATGCATAATTTTTTTTAAAAGAGCTAATAACAAAGAATTCACTGGTTTTTTCTGCAACTGGATTTTCTCTTGAAGAAGATGTGAATATGGGGTCTGGAAAGATGAGCCAAGAGCTAAGAACACTTGCTGTCCTTGAAAAAGATGGAAGTTCAGTTCCTAGCACCCATGCCTGAGGGCTCCAGGAGACCTACCATATTCCTGTAACCACAGTGTGTCCTGGCATGCATTTGTGTGTAAGTCTTCTCACATGTACATGCACACACATTCACACACACACACACACACACACACACACTCACAGAAATAAAATAAACATTGTTTTTAAAAAAGAGAAAACAAATATGTCTCTGAAGATAATACCTCAAATAATTATTAGCATTTAAGAAGCGTTGGTCAGCCCAGATCCTATCCAGCCCAAACATCTTTCCCAGTGAAAAACAGTCTTGTTGCTTCACTTCATGATGTGTTCTTTTTGCTGGAAATGTAGTGTAGATCTATTTCACCTTTTTGTAGATCACTGCACACTTCTTGGCCTCTTAGCTTTTGATATATACAAATGTTCTGACTCTAAACTTTATCTAGAAAGCTATTGAAGGATCGTTAGGTTAATGATAACTACCCTCCTGTCAATGTAATATAGTTAATTTTTACAAGATTATATAGATAAGGTGTGATATCATGTGTATATATGTGTGTGTGTATCCCAGTATGTGACTGGAAGATGCCAAGTCCCTAATTGTTTGAATTGTTTAACAATTCCTGCAATTGTCACCATCTCTCTTCCTCCTTGTCTACATCCATCCCTCCTCTCCCTACTCTCTCCGTCTTTGAAAGTGAGGCCTCTGTGTAGCTTCTACTTCAAAGTGAAGGATGAGTTAGATGCATTGGCCACCATGCTGTGTTTTATGATGCAGAGGAGTGAACCCAGAACTATGGCCACACTAGACAAGGATATTACTGAGCTACTTCTCCAATCTCACATCCCCCCTCACCCCTGTCCTTTCTTTACTTCTTTTTTTTTTTACACTAATATTAATGTCTGCAAAAATACTTTTCAATAAAAAAATGTCGTGAGTTTCCTGCTTGGATAAGCAATAATAACAGGTGTTACTTCACTTGGTCTGTGCTGAGGCCAGCATCAAGTGAACAGTAGGTGTGAAAGGTTTAAAGTGAGAAAGCAGGGAGGCAGCGTTGCATGGCAACGCGTCTGGTCCTTAGACTTTGATTCTCAGCTCTCCACAGTATTTGGGAGGTACTAAGCGAGTTATTGGCCCTCTGAGAGTTTCTTTATGTGTCTACTCAAAAGTAAAGGAAGTTATCCTTTCTTCTCTGGAGCTGTAAACCTTCTTCTGAAATTCTCATGTGAATAGACACCCCAGAGAAACTTGCACCGACCTTCAAGGATTCACGCATGCGCTTTGGAGCACATCCTGCGCAGGCTAGGAATGCAATGCGTGATGTTTGTCTGATGAAAAGTTTTCCTCGGACCCTCGTGTTCACCGCACTTAGAAGAGCAGCGTTCTGATTCTAGCCAGGGGATTTTATGTGTCGTCAGCTTTGATTAAGGGTTCTCACTCTGCTGATTAATTTTCATCAGTCGGAAAATGTGAGAGCTGACAAATGTATCTGTTCCCATTCCAGCTTTCCCATGCTGTATTAACTTCATTTTATGGGTGAAGAAACGGACCCTTTAACTGAGGTTTGTAGAGAGGTAGACGTTTATGTACCTAGAGGAAAAGTTCATGTATGATGACAATGGACCCTTCACGGTTTCCCAACAACCACCATGATGAAGAACCATATGCTGTAGTTTTTATTAAATTTACATTAATCTTGAGGATTCCATTTTTCTGTGTAATTAATATATTCTTTGAGTGTTGGATGTAGCCCAGAGCCCCTTGCTTGCAGGTTTAGTGCTGTTCCCAAGAACTGTACCAGTATAATTTTGAACAGGGTGGCTTTTTAGTCACATGACCTTTACTGCTTCGCAGCAGTGTAGTGGTTAAACGTCTGGATCTGGGACTGGAGTTCAGGTCTTGCATTCCTTCTTCCATCAGTTTGTCCTTATGAAATACTGGATGGACGCTGTGGAATTTTTTGAGCCTCTGTTTTCTCATCTGTAAGTTTTGGGCTGATGACAGTGGACCCTCTAGAATATTTGGGTCTTCTAAGAATTAAGATACTAAAGAAATTGAAACATAAATGAAAAATAAATATAGGTGAGATATTTTTCTGGCTTCTCAGCCAAGATTAGTAAGATGACTATAAAAAGTTTCCTTCCTGCTCTTTAGACTTTAATACTTTGTAGTTTTACTAATTATCTCTTTTCTGGTTTTTGGTGCCTGTTATTTGTTTTTGTTTTGTTTTGTACAAATGTATAGAGTTCTGTGTGATAATTCTATACATGTACAGCATGAGTAGCTATCAGGGTAGTTAATCTTATTATATCTCCTTAATTAAAATGCTTGATTAGTGCGTAAAAATTCTATTTATAGACTGCAGTGTAATGTTCACTAGTATGTATGGTGTGTCCTGATCTAATATGTGGCTGTGGTCTCCTTAAAAGCATGTTTGGAGACTTTTGACTTCATACTTTTCATTTCTGTTGAAAGTTTACACTACATTCTTTTTAGGATTATAATGTACTATATCATTCACTCTTACCTTTTCTCCCTGCTGGCCTCTTTTTAAAAATTGTATTATACATATGTGCATGTATATGTATATATATGCACATACACAAAATATATATACATGTGTGTATGTGTATATGTGTGCCAGTATATGTCAATGTGTATATATTTATATATAAACATAATAGAGCTACAACCTGCTCATAGACATACATGTGATCACACACACACACACACACACACACATCAGCTCAGCCCATAAAATGTCTTGTGTGTGAATGTTTTAGGGCTGACCGTTTGGTATTGTATAAGTCATTGGCATGCTCTTCCCAGGGCAACACTATTTCTCTTGTGCCCAGCATTCCTTGTTTGTCTGAAGTGCTCTGCCTTCTTAAGCATATCAACGCAGTGATGTGCAGTGTAGCCAGGCTTTGGAAGTTATCTGCAGCAGACGGAGAGGTCGTGTCCTGTTGACCATTTCCTGTGAATCACATGCTCTGTGAGAATTTCCATCCATTTTTCTTTGTCTTTTCAATTGTTTGATTTACCATCAGCCAAATCCGCAAACCTTGCAGTTCTAGAGGCTTGTCCTGACTTTTGCTTGTGTCAGACTTGCCAAGACAGATGGGCATGTCTACTGAAGATGAAGACAAAGTGTTGGTTTTATGGGTAGCCTGGTGAGAATTGGGGGCAGCTTACTGATAACTGCTGTAAAAATAGAATTGTGTGTTATAAAAGAAAACGAATCAGAACTTCCAGAAACTGGTATAAGTTTTGCTGTGGCTTTGTAGGAGAGCATGAGATTGTTTTATTTCTTTTTCTGTAAGACCAGTTAGTTATGTAAATCGAAAATGTTGTTTAAAACACATATTTAAATATGTTAGCATGTTGTAATAAATATGTGTTCGAATTGGAGAGTATTACAAATGTTCCTTTAAGACAGTTCTGTAGTTTGGCTAGTCTGTCCCTCCCCCACCTCTCTCAGAGTGTGTGTTTATCATTTTTAAAACATGTTAGCGATAGAACCAAAACCTTGCTCCAGCTAAGCATGGCTCTACCTCCAAGGCTGCATGGGCCTCGTTCCTTCCCTTCCCTGCAAACATGTCTGGCTGGCTGCTGAATCTCCACAGCTGTCTGCATCCTTTCTGCCCATCCGTCACCACTTGCAGCCACTTTTGATAATCCTAGGCTGTGCCGTTGAATTTCAGAAGCGCCTCCAGTTGCGCATCCAAGTCAGGTGAAAATAATTAACTAAACAAGAGCATTGCTAAATGCGCTCAGACTGAAACGGAGTACTTCCCATGCCTTCAACACATGGCAACATCGACCTTTTGGGGTTTATGATACCCTCGTGGAGCTTTTACATGCTCCGTAACTGCTTGATCACAGTTCTAGATAGAAGCTCTGAGGTTTGGCTTCTCCCCTTTATTCTGTAGTGCTAATTACAGGCCCCCGCGGTACTGTAAAGTCTTCCATTCCTTCGGTACTCTGTGGAGCCAACCACAGACTACTCACTCAGGAAGTAGTTGTTGAGTTGAAGTGATTTTACTTCCCTTCATTGTTTGACATTCTTTCCTTTTGGACTTCGGCCATTTAGCAGCTGTTGTTGCTGTGGTTTAAGATGAAATCTTATAAAGAAAACAAACAAGTAGAAAACTTAGCCTTGTTCTTGTCTTAGCATCAGATTTCCGTCTGTCCTTTCACACTGGGTAGGCTATTTTAGTCTTTACATCTCACAGTAATATACGTCTTTTTTTCCCCTTTATATAATATTTTTCAGTGAAAAATGTTCTTATTGGTTTAATAAGGCAATCAAGAATTTCTGATTTTTTACATTGGGCATGGTCACCAGACCTGTGATCCCAGAACTTGGAAGGCAGAGTCGAGAAGCTAAGTACAAGTCTAAGGCCAACTGATTTTACATAGTGAGATCTAGACCAGACAGGGCCATTGAAGATGGAGGGAGCAACAGTGTCAACATTATCAACCTGGAGCTCCCGGGGACTGGACCACCAACCAAAGAGTACACATGAGGGACCCATGGCTCCAGCTGCATGTGTGGCAGAGGATGGCCTTGTTGGACATCAGTGGGAGGAGAGGCCCTGGGGCCTGAGGGGGTTCAATGCCCCAGTGTAGGGGAATGCCAGGGCGGGAGGATGGGATTGGGTGGGTGGGGGAGCACCCTCTTAGAGGCAGGAGGAGGGGAGATGGGATGGGGGTTTCTGAAGGGGAGACCTAGAAAGGGGAAAAGAATTGAAATGTAAGTAAAGAAAATATCCAATTAAAAAAGAAAAGAAAAGAAAAGTAAAGAAAAGCAAACAAGCAAGCAAATGAAAAGAATTTATCAGTATTTTTCTGCCCTTGCCAGGCTTATTCAGTGTGGTTTAATATAGAGTTCATTCTTTGTTCTTCAAACATGTTTCTTAACACAATTTTAGTGTGTTTTAGGTTGTTTTATAGGATAGTAATACTTTTGTACTATTTGCCTGATGCATTTTCCTTCTTTGTAGCTGTGGTGGAATAGTACCCTTCCCATCCATCATTCCATCTGCCTTACGAGGGAGAGAGCCTGTCCATTCTAGGTTTAATTTTTCTTTAGGTTGACTATGAAGGGAGAAGCATTTAAGGTTCAAATCAGCAGTTTCCCCTGAGTGGTAGAGACTAGGAATTAGCTTGCAGTGTCATGGAAAACAGGTGAAATGATTAGGTCGATTTGATGCCTAACGAGAAGAGGCAGTTGATAGCTGTTAATTGGTTTAAATCCATATCCAGTCTTGTAATTCCCAGGGATCACACAGGCATGACCCAGCAACTCTGCTGCCTCAGGGCTTGTGACCCGCACTCAATGACTCTCCTACAGATCTTCTGCCTAACTAGGAAAGCCTGCATTTGCAGGGGGTGGGTGTCTTTCCTTTCCCTCATTCTAACTGCATTGCATAATATTTTGCGTACAAAACTCCTTTGTTTAATGCTCATTTAAGTGTGCATAGGCAAACGGTTTTATTGCTGGCTAATATTAGTATATGTCCAGTGTAGATCATGTATAATTGACATTAACTCTGGATTCTACATACTCTAAAAAGATACGGGTCCTATTAACTCTTTATTTTAGAGCATTGGACGTGCTCCATTCTAGCACAGACCTGGGGAAGGAGATCCAATTCATGTTTATTAGTTGAGTAATTAAACGATACTAAAGAGTTAGCAAAGCTTATGTTTTATTTTCATGATTCCACCCTCTGCTAATTTGTTACTTTGCACAATTTCTAAATTGGAGAATTTCCTTTTCAACATGGCAGGAAAATATGCAATATTTACAAAGTAAAGAAACTTACAGAGAAAAAAAATCATAAGCTACCTACATTTTTTTATTTTAAAAGTCAAGGTTATTTTTTTCCATGATCTTTTTTTTCTAGGACTCTCTCTCCCTGTGCCTCTCTCTATCTCCCTGGATCTCTTTAACCAAGAATGTGTACACCCATGTTCACATATGCC
This sequence comes from Mus caroli, assembly GCF_978045245.1. Classification (NCBI taxonomy): domain Eukaryota; kingdom Metazoa; phylum Chordata; class Mammalia; order Rodentia; family Muridae; genus Mus; species Mus caroli. The sequence continues at coordinate 69,837,575 of NW_028227272.1, forward strand.
CCACACTTGATGAAAATGTGCTTCTATCTCGTGGTGCCTATTGCTCTCAGGGCTCCCAAGGAGGCGCCGTTCCTTATCTTCTCCCTGCTGCTCTGCTGTTCAGAGGACCATTGGCTCCTTGGTTGGATATTTGTGTATACCATGTTCACATCTATTTAAAATTGTCATTTTCTTCTTCCACATTTACTGACAAATTTAGCCAACTCATATTTATTGACTTGAAGTTTACAAAGTGCTGTTCAAGGGACTTACTGGAAAGGTAGAAGTGTTTGAGTTATGGTCCAGCTATTGGTCAACTAAACACCAAAGAGTGCTTTATAAACAAACTGAGTTTTGACAATATCCCTTTAAAATTAAAAATGAAATCACTCTCGGGTATTATATTCCTTCTCAAAATCTTGTTATAGTACACCATGAAAAATACTTATAGATATCATATTTTCTCTAGAGATGGTCTTACAAGTAGGAAAATTTGGAGGGCTTATATTTTGAAAAAAATATGTATACATATATATAATTTCCTCAGATTTTTTTATATTAAGTAAACTAAAGATAGTTCTACTTAGCCTTTATAAAAATAACTATTAAACTATTTAAATATTTGTTTTTATCTAAAATCTCTATTTATTTATTTATTTACTTATTTATTACTTAACACTGGCAAATTAGTTCAGTGGTCCCATGTTGAAGGACAGGTTCCAATTCTCTTCACCCTTTATTGGCATATTAGGAGCTCAAACATGAGCTACACACTTTAGAAGAGGCAAGAAAGGAAAGTATACAATGAGTTTACTCATGGGCCCAAAGCTTTGCTTTAGAGGTACTTGTTCATGTCAAAATTACTGAGTTTTGCAGAGTGGAGTTGACTACATTCCTATACGAATTCCTCCGTAAGCCTTTAAAAGGGTATTTTAAGAATTTTGTTTTTTAGAAGTGTGATTGTCTTTGGACAATTATCTTTAAAAGAGTAATTTTATACTTATTTTGAAGACATTAACTTCTCATCTAAAACTCAAGGGGTTTTTATTGTTGTTGGTTTTTTGTGTTTTGTTTTTTGACATATGACCAATATGACTCCTTCAAAAAGTAATGTTCAAAGCTTCTTTTTTACTAAATTAATTGAGTTTAGGTTTTGAGCTCTTAGAAAATTGCTTCTATAGTCTACACAGTCTGTGAAAATGTCATGCAGCCCTTTAGAAAGGAGTCGCTAGTTTAAATTTACAGGATATTTTGAAACCTTTAATATAGTTAAATTATTGTATGTATTTTCAATCTTAAGTATATTTTCTTTCTTTTTTTTTTAAAGATTTATTTATTTATTATGTGTAAGTACACTGTAGCTGTCTTCAGACACTCCAGAAGAGGGCGCCAGATCTCATTACAGATGGTTGTGAGCCACCATGTGGTTGCTGGGATTTGAACTCTGGACCTTTGGAAGAGCAGTCGGGTGCTCTTACCCACTGAGCCATCTCACCAGTCCCTTAAGTATATTTTCAGTTTGTGACTTGAAAGCATCTTTTGGACACATGAGTAAGATTTTCTTGGGCTCTTCTTTCAGAAGTTTTATAAAATGAGGACAGAGGCACTTTGTTAGGCAAGGTTTATTTATACACATTGTAAGTGTCCCTGATTGGCCACTTGGATGACAAAATCTGACAGTATATCACCATCTGCTATTTCCATATTCTATGTAAATAAATGACCTGAGAATTTCCATTGATTGCAATACCATGCTTCTTGCCTAATATGTGCACCATCCAGGATGATTACTAACTATAATTCATTGCAATTAAAAAAAATCAAAGGACCACCCATATTCTGTTTTGCTCAATGGCAAATATTTTCAGAATCCATTCTTAGAAAAATCACAAAGGTCTAGTTGTCTTAACAACTAAAACAGGCCATATAATTTTAGGGTATACTTTGCATTATGCCTGTAGATCTGGATATCTTGAATATTAGCATTCATTATAACATACAGACTTAATTTGTGCTCTGGTGGTGGTCCACAGGTTTTTGTATATGTTATGAAAAGAAAAATGAAAGACACTGTGACTACTTGCCCAGTAGCATTTTAAAAGCCATAATAATATCTCTATTTGGAAGTAATACATTGTAGTAATCAGATCGGCACTTGGAGTCTTTCCCCCATGGAAGAGAAATGTTTTCTACAGGTGACTTTGGCTGGGTCGCACATTGTGCTTCTCAGTAAAACTGAGTTGGCTGTGCTAAGTGCTTCTTTAAATGATCAATTTTGTATGTATGATATGTACACGTTTGCCCACACGTATGTGGGCAGGTGTGCGCACCCATGCTTGTGCATTTGGAGAGAAGTTTCAGTCAGATGTTATCCGGAGGTCACTGTTTGGTCTAGACTGGCTGTCCATTGGGGGCTGGAGGTTCTCCTGTCTCTGCCCTGCCTTATCTTGGCATTAGGATTACCGGGGCTTCCCCACAGACCTGCAGTGAGTTTCTCCAGTGTTGGTGACCAGAACACGGATGCTCCTACTTGTACGATGAGCATTTTACTAATTAAGTTATTCCCCTAGTCCTTTTTAGTGTGTCTTCTTTTGTTTGCAGAGATGTTTTGTAGAAAAATTTCCCAGTATCATCTGAGAACTGTGCAAGTTCAAATTTACTTGGAGTTTAAGTATAAACTGAAACTGGGGCCTAAGCTACTTCTACAATCTTTCTTCCAAAGGAAGAAGGAGGAAAAAAATGCTCCTGGAATTACAAAGACTACTGCTGTGACTGAAAGATGGGGGAAGGAAGATGATGATTTCAAATTGGGCCACACGTGCAGCTTGCAAAATTTCAAACCCATGTGATGATGTAATACGCTATTTTTCAATATGGCACCATGCTAAATGAATAAAATATAGATATTATCTTGTCTTCTTTCTATAAAAGCAAAAACCAGTTAAGCAATGTATCCAAGTCTAAGTAGCTAACCAATACAAGATTTAAACCCCAGTCTCCAGTTCAGTTATTTTCTGTACACATAAGGTAGTTCATGAGTTTTATTTTAAGCTATTCTCTCCCAATTCTAATTTCTTTGACTATTATTTTCCTTAATTAAATGGCTCATATTCTTTAATCGATTTATTTTGGTGTTTTATAAGAATAGATTTCACCATGTGGTCACATCTAGCCTAAAATTCAATATGCATTTTCATTTACTGCCTAACCAATGGGATTATGGCCAATGCCTCTGGCTTTAATGTCATTCTTGCAAATATTTTCTGTCTGTTCTCTTACAAGTCAGGTTGAGACCAGTGACTTTATTTCATAGGGCCTATGTAACAAATAGTGGAGGACCAGATAGATAGATGAGACAGCAAACACATTTGGGCCTTTAAGATGTGCATACACTGTTGTTTCACATCTTGCAGAAGGGAGCCTCTGACTATTGGTACCTTTAGTAGACATTTTTTGCTAAAGGGAAAATATAAAAGAAGGAATTCTGAACAAACTTCCACCTTCCTGTCTCTGTAGCCACTGCCAGGGTGAGGTCCCTGCTGAGGCTGAGCCCGCAGTGAATAAACCCTTGGCACCTCTTCACCGTCTGTGTTATTAAAAGTGGTGCGGTGTCGGGGGTGGGGGGGAGGCTCAGAATTATTTCAAAAATTCAGCTTATCCTGTCAGTCTCTTTTCCCATCTCGAGGGAAATAACCATTTGGTTTTGGTGATAAAGGGTATCACGCAGACTTTTAAAAGTGATCTTTTAAAACCTTGTAACCCAAGGAAAGCTGAAGAACTGGAGAAAGTGCCCTGCCCTGTCCATTGCGTGATTCCTTTGAAACATCTTCTCCGTTATATTCCCTCACAGTGTGTCATCTCTGCTGAGTGTGCTTGTGTTTCGTAGCATGGGTTCTGCCTTTGTGTACGTTTCCACAACATCGAGTGGACTTTGGATATGGGGTGCTTCCTTCCTTAGAGGATAGTCTTCGGTTAATTGGTTTAGTTATTTGCCTGTTTTATGAGACAAGACAGACCATAGGGCATGGTCAAGCCTAGTTCCAAACTCTGAATGCTTTTTCTTCTGTGGCCTGTATTTAGTGAGCAGTGAAACAGTGGTGCTTTCTTGTTTTTTAGCAAACATCTCCTGGTAGGAAGAACCTCTGACAGGAAAATTATTGGATTTGTGATGAAGGGGTGTGTGCTTGTAATTAGAGATAATTTTCCTTAAAATGTAGTCAAAGCTTAGGCAAAAACAACCCCCTCCCAACAAAACAAAACAAACCCCCCACAAAACTTAAGTAGTGAGCTTTCTCCAAAAATATAAAAAGTTTTACAAATATAGGCATGTTGTCAAGGCAATAGTAATGACCCAGCCCTGGACAATGTTACAAACCTTTCTATTAATATTCATTGTTTGTCTCTCAATTACTTAAAGGATTTGTTGGGATGTTAGCCACTTTATAAGCATTTTTGTTCTTTGATCTGCTTCAGCAGGAGAATTTAATCACTCCAAGCTTCCAGATTTTACCAATCAAAATTATTAAAGAGAAATTCAGATGTAAGCGAGAACTTCATAAAATTCTGGTTTTCTTTCAGTCTACTGAGAAATAGACTTGAAACTATAAATAAAGGCTTATGAAAAAAGAGAGAAACCATGAAATTATGTACACGCCTGAATAGAATATTAGTGCGACCAATGTCTCTGGAGTAAGGTTGCTCGTTTGTGTTTCTCTAAGTAATGTCTCAGTAGGTGGGGGGACGTTTACGTCCAGCTAGGAGCTTGGGCTCCTCATCGTAAATCTCATGTGACTTTGATGTATTTCCCTGAAATACTTAGCACTTACGTGGATGTCTCTTTCCAGCTGTGGCTGTGTAAATATTTAGATATTTCAGTCACTCTTGTTTATATTTTATCTTCCAACTGGGCCGTTCTTGAAGGAATTCTGCCCAGCTCTTTTCTGTGTTGCTGATCTTGCTGAATTCAGTGGTGTTACATCCCCAGGGAGCCACCGATGTGATGTTCTTCTTGAGAGCGGTGGACAGTAACATCCTAAGTCCTTCTTAAAGGCTAGTGTTGCCCTGATGCTTGTTAAGGGACAACAGAATCATCTCAATTTCTTGTTAATGTGTCATTCCGTCTGTCCTCTTTATCTTTATAACTATCAAGTTCCTATACAGAGCATGCGTTTTGCCAACTATTCTATATACCTATCTTTTTATATAAAACATGCACAAATCAGCATAACTACAATGGTGGTTGGCAGGTGACTTGAGGACATTTTATGATTGTAGGACAGTTATACAGTGTGGAGGGGTATACCCATGCCATGATGGGTCAGAGGTCACGCTTGGTGTTGGTCTTTGCCTCCCACCATGAGACAGCATCTCCTTTTTGTTCTGCTTGTGCGTGACTGCATACCAATGAACGTTCAGATAAGGGCCCTGTCTACTCACTTTCATCTTCTTGTAGGAACACTGATGTTCCTGATGCATACTTCTCTACCCAACTTTATTTAGTCCTGATGGTTTGAAATGAGGCCCCTGTGTTTCTTTATCCCTGGGCTCTCTCCACAGCTCAGTTATCATTTCTTACATGAGGTTGCCACAGGGTAGCCCAGGCTGTTCTGGAATAACTGGTCTTCCTTCCCCAGCCCTCTGAATGCTGGGATTGCATGCATACCACCACACTCCTCAGCTATGAAAATAGCTTCAATTATACACGTAGGTGTTTGCAAGCTGAAACTCTCAGCAATCTGATAACTAATAATGTAAGGATGCTTAGCAGTTTGAACTCATATTTAGGCAAGAAGATAGAGGCCAAGAAAAACATCGAATAGGAAGGTCCTTATAAGGTTGATTCAGTTTACTGGTAAATACTCTTTTTTTATGGAGAAAGAAAAATGCAGGCCATCAGACTTGACAGTTTGTGGATATTTTTGTCACCAGCATCTTAGAAGGAAGACATCAAAATGGATGAAACAGCCCATATTTATGTATGGACTATTTGCATTTGCCTGGGACTAAAACCTAGTCCTGCTACCACCCAACTGAATGGCATGTGAACCTCAGGATAGCGTGTTGACATCATATTTAACAACACCCACGTCAGAGAAATGCTGTTGTAAAAACGGATGGGAGGTAAATAACCTAGATTATTGTCAGTTCCATTCCGTCCTGCTTATATTTGATCACAAAAAAAAATCGTTTACTATAGTTTGAATGAAGATGATGATTCGTGTTTGTGTTTTCTATGACGTAGGGTAACTCATCAAGTATATGAGTCAGATATTGCAAAGTCCCTTTTCTGAGTGTCATACATTATAAAGAATTAAAACACTTCCACGTTTTGTTGTGATTTCCAAAATCCTTGGTTCTGTTTCAGTTGAAGAATGGCTTGGCTGATCACCTTTTTATTCTCTTCACATTAATTGTGTACACTTTCTATTCAGATGTATTCGTCAGAAACAAAATTCAGTAGAACCCCCTGATTAAAAGAAAAGGAAAGATTTCAATATCTAAATAAGCTTTGGAAATGGTGCGTATCGCATGCATTTTTTTCTGGCAGATCTGAATGAACACCAGTAAGACTAGACTCTGAGAACTTCAGCTATTTTCCCTTTAGTCTGAGAGATATTATTAACAATGTGAGGAAAGTGTGTTCTCTAGAGAATTTAAAAATTAGTCATTCATAATATAGAATCATAATATAGAAAGCATTTTTATGGCCAGAGTTTTACTGAATTCTGCTGTACAAACGGTGGTGAAAACTTGGGTCTGAGTTCTTTATTCCCTAATGTCCTGCTGGCTGTGCTCCAGCCCCAGGGAACCGAAGTTCAGATGGAGATTCTCCTCAGCCTCAGTGCGCTAGAGCCTGGGCCAACTCCAGGTTGGGCAATTGGCCGTGACTTCCTCTCCACCTTGCCCTGCAGACAGTTTTATTCTTTCCCAGGATTTTTGCCCCAGCTCTTTCCTAGTCAACGGCTCTAGCTGAGATTTTGATTCTCAGGTAACCAACTCATCATTTCTCTCTCTCTCTGGGCTTTGTAAAACAACCAACATTTTAGAGTTTTACCCAACACTTTCCCCTCTCCTGTTTGTTTTATCTCTGTGTTCACTGAAGCTATACTCCATCCACGAGGGACACAGTGGGTTCCCTGTCTCTCTACTCTCATGAACATTCCTCACCATCCTCCCTTTTGCCAGCGAGCAGCCTCTGTTGATTGTTTAAGTCACCATCTCCAGTGTGTTCCCTTTGTCCTTTCTGTCAGTGTCTAAGTACAGGTTCAAAGAGTCATAATTTGAGGGTCCAAACATACGGTATCTAATCTGCCAATTTAGTCTACTTATGTTAACTTTACTCAACCAAGTTCCTTAAAGCCGAATAAATAGCCCTTGCTTTAAAAGCTTTTTTTTTTTTTCGTGATTTTTCCAGCTGAGGAGATGGCTCAGTGGCAAGCTTGTTCCAGTGGGAGCACAAAGGCCTGTATTTGATGCTCAGCATGAAGATCAAAACAAAACAAAACAAAACAAAACAAAACAAAACAAAACAACAGGCCTGGTGCAGAAGTGCAGGTCTATGACCCCCATCACTGTGCAGAAATGACAGCAGTGTCCCTGGCACTCACTGGCAAGGCAGGGGAGTCCATCTGTGTAATGCACAGTCAGTGAGAGATCTAGTCTCAGTAAATGCTGTGCTGTAGAGGAGGACACCCAGTATTTACCTCTGGCCTCCAAGTGGGAACACACACACACACACACACACACACACACACACACACACACGTCAACAACCTTGCAGAACTCTGACTCAATGGCCAAAGCCTCGTCTGTCATCTCACCCCCCCCCCTTTTTGACTTTCCATCATTTCTTTAATTTTTCTTCCGGTCTGTGCTTCTCGATTTCTGACAATGCACACTATTGCCTACCAGCAGATCCCTTACGGATGCTGTGTAGCCCAGTTGCTGTGCTCTGAGTGATTTCCTTGCCTTTATGGCTCATTCTTAGGGATTTTCTCAAGTGTGGAGGCTCCAGACCTTCCCCTCAATGGCTGGGGTTGTCTTCAGAGCCATTCCCTTATGTTCTGCTAGCTGCATTTGTAATCTTATTTCCTACCCCAACTGGACTTTCATAATTTAAAATCTCTTTAAGTGTGTACCACCCCATTAACTGATTACCATCAGCTTCTGTCTTTCATAATTACAGCCATTCTAAAGCCTAATGATACGCTGAGGTCCATAGCACTGCTAATTATCACTAACCTGAAAGCCAACCTGGATTCCATTTTCTTCAGTAGAGCCACTGTAAGAATTGGGAGGGTTCCTAAATTCCTTTCTTTCATCTTGCTGGCTTATTGCTCCCCTTTTTCGTGTCTGCCACCATTTAAGGAATGTATAGCCTGCTGGGTACCTTGTTCTAAACTAATGCCATTTCTCTGTTGTCCTGATGATGGAGCATGTCTGCCCCCCACCCCCATGTGTCTCTGTCTGCCTCTGCCTCTCTCTGTCAACCCCACCACACCTCTGTGTGGGTGCAAATGCAAGTTCCCATGCCTGTGCCTGGGAAAGCCAGAAGCTGATGGTGCCTGCTTTCCTAGACCACTCTCCCAGGTTTTAACATTGTGGGTAGACAGGCTGACCAATAAGCTCCTCTTCCCATCTAGCTGACTGCTATCCTGTACCCCATCCTGGGCATGTGCCCCCCATGCCTGGATTTTATCTGTGTGCTGTGGATCCAAGCTCGGACCTTCCTGCTTGCACTGTAAGCTCTCTATCAACCAAGCCATCTCCTCAGCCTCAGGTTATGAAACTCTTAGTCACGGAGATTGTTAATTTTCCATCTAGTCCTTACCCTAGGAAAGACAATGCGTTATAGTACTTATCAATAACACAGGCAAATAAGCTTCATACAGCGTATCAAGTCTACTGTGGCTGAATACAATTCACACTGGTTATTTTAATAGGCAAAGCCTTATACTTTTCGTAAACAGTTCCTGCATGGTTTGTTTGTTTGTTTGTTTGTAAATGTGGTCTATAATAGTCCACTTGGGCCTCAAACTAACAAAATAGCCAACAAGGAACTTGAACTGTCAACCCTCCTGCCTCCAGGTCCAGATATCTGTTTCTGTACCCAAATCTGGAGTCCGTGATTCCTTCATCTGCCTCTTCTCAGATCTTTTCTTGTAGCCGTTTATTCCCTTTTCTCAGCGTTTCTAGTCAGGTTTGTGGAATACTGTAGTATGCTCAGCATTGTGCGCTCAGTAGCAGCCAACTGTTGAGTTGCTGAGGAAGCCCACTGGCCTCACATACTTGTCGGGAAGGGAAAACCTTTGGGCGTATTAGATAAATAAAATCCAGTGATGACATTGATGACTCTTAGTGAGGATATTTCTATAGTGCTGTCTAGGCTTATATTAGGGAACTTAATTTCCTGGGAAAAGTTAGGGAGAGTGGAGACTTGAAAGAAGCCCGAGCATTGAGGAGTATGGCTTATCTGGAGCCCCGCATCTGTGGCAGGCATTTTCTGGGGCAGAAGGATGCACAGTGTGGTTGTGGAACTAACAGAAGGGAGAGGAAGGCGTTAACAGGCTGTGTGAGCAGGCTGAGCTGGGGGTAAAAAAAGGTCTTGAGAGCAAGTGAGTTCAAAATCTTCTTGACTACATCTCTGTGGACTACGTACGAATGGGGCTTTCCTAAAGGTCCGCAGAAGGGATAACAGTTGGGTTCGGATGGCAGGGGTGTAAAAGATGGGGTCCATCATGGTGAAGATGGAGCAGCAGCAAGCTGCATGCCGGGTGGCAGGGGTGTGCAGACCATAGCTTTAATTGGCAAGCATGAAGAAGATAGAGCATAGGAAAAACAGCTGAGGGCGTAGAATCTCTAGTGACATAACTCCTCTAGCAGGACGGTGCCATGGCAACCTCTGCACACAAAATCACCAGCTGGGGACCAAGCACCAGAGCCCACATTCTCCTTCCTACAACCACAACGTGGTCCGTTTGGGGGGGGGTTTAATTTTATTGCAAAAAAATAAAGTACAACCACAGGGTGTATTTAAAGATACATACACTTAAGGACTATCTGGGTAAAGTGGCCTCTGAGGCCCATAACACAGCATATACCCGGAAATCTTTCTTCTTGTTTTGCTAGTATTTAAGCGCACTATTTTTAAAAATTTACCTTGAAAATACATATATATGCACATATATGTATATGCCCTGATGTATATGATCCTTTATAATGTCATAAATTTTGAGTTTATATTAACCGTTCTTTTTATAGCAAATGAGTACTGTTGCGGGGCCGGAGAGATGGCACAGTGCTTCAAAGCACTTGTTGCTCTAGCAGAGGACATGGGTTTGGTTCTCAGTACCCGCATGGCACTTCACAACCATCTGTCACTCTTGTTCCAGATCTCCTTCCCTCTTCTGGCCTCTGTGAGCAGCAGGCGTGGGCCTACACAGGGTGCACATGCATGCATGCTTGCAAAAGCTCCTCTACATGAAGTAAAGACAAACCCTTTAAAACAACCCACCCTCTCCTTAAAAAAAAAAAAAAAGGTCATGGCAATATATAACATGTTGTAGGTTGATTTTAAAATAAATCCCCTCCAAAAGCATTCTTTTTATTTGGATGGGAATGTGCATTGGTATACCGAAAACGTTTATTAGACAGTCATCTTGTGCTGGTTAAAAGGGGGGATTCTGGGAATATGTGCCATGGCCGGCAATGTTCTAGGACCACTTTAACCGGTGTTATTCTTCTGTGAAGACAGGCAACGCTTTAGCTTTTTTCCCTGTTGCTGTATAACAAGCAGGAACTTGTAGTAGGGAGTCCTGTTCCATCATCGAGTATGGAAAGCCATGGGCTAATGCATGCATGCTTGGCTTCAGCTTACTCATCCTGTCCTCTCTGTTTAAAGTTCTTCTCTCCTATATTACATTCCAAACATGGTTTCCACTCCCTGCTCTCCTCCTACTCGCCACGCCTCCACGCACGCCTCCATGGGCATCCAATCCTCTTCCATTTCCCTTCTGAAAAGAGCAGGCCTCTCAAGGAGACCAGCCAAACATGACATCAAGTTGCAAGAAGTCCCATTCTTATATAACCTAAAATCTCAGGTCCAGGAACCTGTGCCACCAACAATGGGCAGGTCTTCCCACCTCGTTCATGTAATCAAGATAAACTCCCCACAGATCTGCCCAATGGGCTAACTTAATCTACAGTTCACCATTGAGCATCCCTTCTGGGGTGAGTGTTGGTCACATCCAGTTGACAACTGAAATTAGACATCACACATACCATTTGAGGTTTTTAAAAGACATTACCATGGTATCTGCAAGGATCAGCCTATGGCACCTGTCCAGGCAGAGTTAAGCAAGAGAACTTTCTATGCTCAGAGTCAAAAAGCTTTCAGAAATGTCAGCTATGAACAAAGTGGACCCTGAGAGTATTTAAAACGAAGGTTAGGAAGGACATAACCGTTCCAGACAATATTTAAGTAGCATTAAATCTGTGCTTCTGTAGTGAGACCTTTAACCGTTTTCCAGATGGAATATCAAATGTTTGTTCAACTCTTCTGCAGGCTCCCGTCTTCGTCAGGAAGATTTTCCACCCCGCATTGTTGAACACCCTTCAGACCTGATCGTCTCCAAAGGAGAACCTGCCACTCTGAACTGTAAAGCCGAAGGCCGCCCCACCCCGACGATAGAATGGTACAAAGGTGGGGAAAGAGTGGAGACGGACAAAGATGACCCGCGCTCACACCGGATGTTGCTGCCAAGTGGATCTTTATTTTTCTTACGCATAGTCCATGGACGGAAGAGTAGGCCCGACGAAGGGGTCTACATCTGTGTAGCAAGGAATTACCTCGGAGAGGCTGTGAGCCACAACGCATCGCTGGAGGTAGCTAGTAAGTAACATGCGCTGCGTTTTCCAGGGGAAATTGCAGGGTGGGATCATGTGTGTTGGCAGTGGCACTCGGAAATGGGGCAGGTGTTACAGATTTTGCCGAATGATAGTCTAGTTGTGTGTGGATAGAACCTTTTATGTCATTTTCCTCATCCTATTTGGGTATTCAGTGTGTGTCTTTACACAGAGATACAGGATTGGTTTTATGTTGATTTTTCTTTTTTTAAACGGAGGCCCTTGTATTCTCCTCTGTGATTGGATGAATCTCAGAAGAGAGTTTGAACTTTGGCCTTTTAACATTGTTGAGACTAGACTATGGGGACTTTGGAAGTTGGACTAATTGTAATTTTTTAATATGCTATGGCTATGTATGGCCCCAGAGTCATGTGTTTGAATAAATCTATGGGGCCAGGGAGTGGCACTATTTGGAGGTGTGGCCTTGTTGTTTGTGAGCCACTGTGGATTTGAGCTTTAAAACCCTCATCCTAGCTTCCAGTGAAGCCAGTTTTTTCCAGGGTGCTCCTGGCTTCCTTTGGATGAAGATGTAGAACTCTCAGTTCCTCCAGTGCCATGCCTGCCTGAATGCTGCCATGTTCCCACTGAATCTCTGAACCTAGAAGCCAGCCCCAGTTAAATGTTGTCCTCATAAGAGTTGCTTTGGTCATGGTGTCTGTTCACAGCAGTAAAACCCTAAGACACCCTCCATTGTTTGTTCTAGCTGTGTTGAATGAATAAGAATAGTCTGCCATGCCGGACATTGTATTTGGAGGTTTCCTACATTGTGAGGCAGCAGAGCTTGGGGAGAAGCAGGTGTCTGGTATTCTAATGCCTTGGCTTACTCCCTGCTTATTTCTATGTATGTCCAATAAAGCGCTTTTGAAAGGATCTCAAAGGGGATTTGTTGCAAGATTAAATTGCTATATTTGTACCACAGATCTTCATTGTGTTTGGATATGAATCTGACTTCTCTTACTTCCTACCCCCCACCCCCACCCCCATTCAGAAGGTAAATAAAACGCTCCCTTTGGAGGTAACATAGAATCAGCTCCAAAGATAGCAAATGGTGGTTCGGAACCACCCCTTTACTATGGTTTGTGGTACTCACATTGAGAAAGACTGCCCAAGATAACTGATATTAAGGGAAAATAGAAAATAGAAGGAAACCATAAAACATAACCACTTTAGTCTATGTCACAACTTTCCGCTCACATGAAGGTTTTCTTGTTCTTCATTTCGTGTTGAGTCATGGCTTTGCTGTGTACCGCATGCATGCCTTCAGCTTTCGAGTGTCCTGCCTCAACCTCCTCGAAGCTGGGGTGACAGACCTTGCCACCTGCCCATTTCAAACTCTAAAAGTGGTTACGTGAAACCTGCTCCTCCTTTAAATTAATAAACAACAAACTTTATTGTTCTTTTCTTACTGACTTGACTCAAAGCGAAGGTCTCAGGACTAAATCCGTAAGAGGCATGGAAGCTTTGATCACAACGTTTTGTTTTAAGCTCGACTTTAAACAGAATATAATAAAAACACTTAAATGTCTCCCTGTGTATAAACACGTATGCATGTTTTGACAGTGATCATCCTTCATACCTCTGTGATTTTTACCTTATTTTTTATTTTTATAGAATAATCATTCTTTTTGAGGTAATATTAAGGTAGGTAAAATCCAAAAATAAATGCACGGGGAGCAGAAAAGCTAGGAGGGATGTAATTGTGTTAAAAACAACAAACCAATAAATAAAAAAAATAAGAGACCCCAAAACAAACCAAAACCAAACGAAACACTGAATACCAGAAGGAAAACCAAAGGCAGTGAAGTGAGCGTCAAGAGAAATAGCAAGGCCAATCAGTGCTTGCCCGCTGGGTTATCCTGTTATCATCTGCTCTAGTTTTGTTCATTTAGTATGTAGGAGTGAGTTAGAGACCTGATCTGCTCAACCTGTCCCCTCTAGACCTTCCTTTACGAAACACCTCCAGCTTCACCCCTGATTGTCAGGTCACCCTTCAGGAATTGGCTTTTAGAAAATCTCTTTTTGGGCTGGCTTCTATGCATGCATTGTAAAGATAATATTAGTTTCCAGTTAAGTTTTCTAAGTTAGACAGACATACCATCACCTTGAGAGTCTCAGTAAAGAAGTTCGTGGAAATCGAAACCGAATTCAGAGTTCCTTATTTGCAGGTTTTACCCCTGTGCTCCAAATAAAACAGGATATTATGATTTACTGACTGTAATAGAAACATTTAAAAAATGTTGGAAGAAAAGACTTAGAATAATAAATGTATAAATATTTTATACTTCTCAAATTTAGTAAGGTATTAATGACAGTTTGATATGTGTGTTCTCCTTAAAGATAATCATTTCTTCCACACGCAGATTGCCAGTTAGACCAGCACCATTTGTTGAAAATGCATTCATTTTCCCACTGCATGGTTTTGGCTTCTTTGTCAAAGATCAAGTGATCATAGGTGTGTGTGTTTATTTCTGGGTCTTCAGTTCTATTCCATTGATCTACCTGCCTTCTCAGTACAAATACCAGGCAGTTTTTATCACTATTGCTCTGTAGTCCAGCTTGAGGTCAGAGATGGTGAGTAACACAGAAAATCGTGGTTTTTTTTTTATTTCTGTTTGTTTTTGTTTTGTTTTGTTTTTTGTTTTTTGAGACAGGGTCTCTCTGTATAGCCCTGGCAGTCCTGGAACTCACTTTGTAGACCAGGCTGGCCTTGAACTCAGAAATCTGCCTGACTCTGCCTCCAGAGTGCTGGATTAAAGGTGTGTGCCACCACTGCCTGGCTCAGAAATTCTTTTATTGTTGAGAATTGTTTTCTACTATCCTGGATTTTTTGTTTTCCCTATGAAGTTGAGATTTGCTCTTCCTATGTCTGTAAAGAATTGAGTAGGAATTTTGATGGGGATTGCATTGAATCTGTAGATTGCTTTTGGCAAGATGGCCATTTTTCCTGTGTTAATCCTACCAATCCGTGAGCATAGGAGATCTTCCCATCTTCTGAGGTCTTCTTTGATTTCTTTCTTTCTTTTTTTTTTTTACAAGAACTTGAAGTTCTTGTCAAACAGATCTTTCACTTACCTGTGACTATTGTGAAAGGTCTTGTTTCCTTGTTTTCTTTCTCAGACCATTTAGCCTTTGTATAAAGGAAGATTTGTTGGAGTGAATTTTATATCCAGCCACTTTGCTGAAGTTGTTTAACAACTTGAGAATTTAGAGCTTTCCTGTTTAAAGGAAATGCAGGACAAAATGAAGCATAGACTGAAAGAAAGGTCATTAATTGGCTGGCCCAACTTGGGACCCATCCTATGCACACACAACAGATGCTGACACTATTGCTGAGGCCATATTTTATGTACAGACAGGAGTCTGGTGTGGCTTTCTTCTGAGAGTCTCTAACCAGCAACTGACTGAGACATCCAACCATTGGATTGAGGTCAGGGACTGATATGGAAGAATTAGTGGAGGGACTGAAGGAGCTGAATGGGATGGCAACCCCATAGGAAGAACAGCAGTGTCAACTAAAGTGGACCCCTCAGAGCTCTGAGACCCTAAGCCAGAAACCAAGGAACATACATGGACTGGTTCAAGGCCTCAGGCACATGTGTAGCAGAGGACTGATTGCTTTTCATGACCTCAGTGGGAGAGAAATCACTTAATAGTGTGGAAACTTGATACCCCAGGGGAGAGAGTTACTGGTGGGGGTGAGGTTGAAGTGGGAAGATAGGTGGAGGAGCGCTCTCTTAGAGGTGGGGGCTGGGGGCTGGAGGATGGGATGAAGAACTCAGGGAGGGAGTACCAGTAAGGGGCAACTTTTTGAATGTACATAAATTAAATAACTTAATAAAGACTTTAAGATAAAAGGTAATAACTTTTTGAAATCCTGAAGAAGTTTGTATATCATTTGTGTCAAGAGTTTTTCATATTAGTTTAATTACAGTGGTCAGAAGAAACACTGGTTTATTGGATAGTATGCTTGTTTTCATCACCCTGCCCTGAGAAAGGCTTTTGTGTGTTTGGAATATTTAGAAACTATTATTTAGTGAAAATCTTGTTTAGCGCACTGCAAATCAACATGTAGAAATGATACTGTTTAACTAATTTATTTTTGACAATTAATATTACTTATGTCCCATTTCCTGATTATGTTCTAAAACCCATATCAGCCCTTTTGTATAGTCCATCATTGATCAACTCTCTTGATGGTAAGGGCAGATGTCAGCCATATTAGCTACAAAAAAAGGGCCTGGGAATACTGTTAAAGTTTGTTTTGTTTTGTTTTCCTGGAATATTCTGTTGCTCTCTGTTTTCCCCCACATTTCTTTAGATTAGGTGCCATGAATAAAATAAGAACCATTCTTACACTCACTCCCCAAGGCTCAGACAGGAAGCCCGAGATTGCATCTGATTTCACAGTGGTGCTGTGACCTCAGTAACAGCATTAGCAGAAGTGTCTTGAGGCAGTGTGGGTCTCACAGAGCTCTTGTTGGTAATGCCTTTAAAAACATTTTATCTGTGTTTTGCTTGCGTTTCAACCAAGTCTTACAGCTGTAACAACAACTGGAGTTCGTGGTTCCTAATATTTGTCAATCCTTTAAACTCAAAAAAAAAATATAGAATGCTCGTTAAGTCTTCATGTCTATGTAGAAATAACAATATTCTTGTCTATTGCACATTAATATTTTTGTTAGAGATGCTGTAACAAAATTTGCATGGATTGGTTGGTTATTTTTAGGAATTTCATTGTCATCTGTATTATGACAGTAAGCAGGAGAGATGATATTTGTAGGTGTATGCTTGTCTTATAGTAAAAATTGCATGCCCCCCTTTAAAATCAAACTCAGTTGTGATGCAGTTATACTTACAGTATATAATTATAGGGTCTGAAAATTGTAGCAAGAAATACTGAGTATTTCTCGTCTACATACCAGGAAGTTTGTAAGCTGTGGCTTTGCAACAACAACAACAACAACACCTTTAGTATTGTATATATTTTCCTAAATTGTTTCTCAATTATTACTTTTTGTAGGGCAGGAATAACCTATAGCTGATAGATATGAAACACATCATATACACTTGAAGATATTATTGTTTTCATAATTTATGAATACTCCTGTGTGTCTCAGATTCAACTCAGCTGTCAAAAATGGTCTTCTTGCCAGCCATGTTTTCTAATGTGCGATGAATTGCACTATTAAATAGAGTGTAAGCTGTCTTTCAGGAAAGTGCCTATTGATCTGTTCTCCTACACTTGAATTTATCGTGTGTCCAGTACAAATGGGTAGTGTAATCCTTGATATAAGTTATATTTAAGAAGGGCTTTGATCTTGGATAATTACACTTTTAAGAAAAATTATTTTGAACCTTGCCCCTGATGGTTCTCCTTGTAGAGCTTGGCTCTCCATGTCATCTGCGAGGCAGAGAGCAGTTAGCATATGGTTATTTGCCTCCTATTTAAGCTGTTTTCTCCTGAGGAAGAAACATTCCCTTAGGACTAGGCAGACATCTGCTCACGATCTTAGCAGCAAAACCTGAGGAGTATTCTATTGCTCGGAAAATAATCATTGTGTCAATTAAACAAAGATAGTCTTTTTTTATTAACTGCACTTCTAAAAACCTGACTTTGAGGTAAAATGCATGTCAAAGACACATTTTCAACTCCTCTTAATACTTTATTTTTTTATAGTATTAGTAAATAATACTTCGCAAAATAATGCAGACTTACAACAATCTAATTTTCTTCATTTAAATAAAATGAGATGGCAAGAAAAAGCAAGTTTTCTTATGGGTGAAATAGACATAAACATTGGCTAATAGAATAATATGTTTGCAAAATATATTAATGGATGATGAAAATGTCCCTCCTAGGAGTTCAAATGGTTCTGGTTAAATGGAATGGAAAAAAATTGCTACTTATATTTTTCTTTGTTTATTTTGAGACAGGGTCTCACAGCTGTTAACTGTCCTGGAACTCACTATGTAGACCAAGCTGGCCTTGAACTCAGAGATAAACCTGCCTCTGCCTCCCAAGTGCAGCGATTAAAGGCATGTACTATACTGGCTATAGAATAAGGGCTTAGAAACATTTCATTGAGAGTTGTGTCTGTGACATCAGGAGGGAATATTTATTCAGTTCATACAGTAGATGGAGGGAAACAGAATCTCAGGTCTTTCCATTCAGACTTGGAAAGCTTCTAAGAGAACACACATACATTTTTTACATTTTTTAGCTTTGTGCTTTTAGGAGACACTGTGAGGTAGAAAGACAGAGAGTTGGCAGGGAATATGCACTTATGCAGAGGTTGAGTTTAATGACTGTTTCAGTTGGAAAGGACTGAGTGTGCCAAACATTTCATTGTAACGAGCGCCAATCGTCATGAGATGGTCTATCCTTGAATGAAGACTACTCTCAAACAACACCTGATAGGCTCAAATGCATAGTGGGCATCTTGATTTGTAAAACTCTATTGTTTTCACTTCGTATATCAATAATTTCAGGAAATATCTTTGACTTGGGGTATATTAGAGGTTGTCTTCACTCCCAGCCATAGGTTAGAATAGATGTTTTAACCAATCTTAAGGTATACAAACAAGCAAACCAACAAAAACCTTCTAAAATTCTATATTAAATTTTTGTTAATTAAAAGTAACAAAATAAGTATATATACGTGTGTGTGTGTGTGTGTGTGTGTACTTTATAGAACACCTCTTTGTGCATTATTCACTTATTCATTTTGTGTGCACTTGGGCATGCCACAGTGACTGTGTGATGGGGTTGGATCTCTCCTGCCATGTGAGTTCTGGGTGTGTAGCTCAGCTCATCAGATGTGGCAATAGGAGTCTTGATTCCCTGTACCATCTCAGTTTTGAAGTGCATAGATACAAGATTGTTTAATCTTGAAATTTTATCGAACACACTTGCATTATGTATAGAATGGTCCTATCATCAGATACTCTATATAGAATAGTATTTATGATTGCAATTTGTCATAATCACTCCATTTCCTGTAGCTTTCATTCTTTAGATTCTCTTTTTTTTGGGGGGGGGGTAGCAAACACTCTACCACTGAGCGACAACCAAAGCCCTCAGTCCTTTCTTACACAACTGCAACAGTGGTTAGATAGTGGTATTATAATAGGTAGAGCATGTGCAAAGATGGCACAGGCAAGGTGGATTTCTGGATTGAATCTTAGAAAGCTGCCACCTACTGCATTTAGTCCACATGACTCGGGGCAGAGCCAATCAATACAGCCAGCCTGAGTGATGGTGACAAGCTCTATCATGAATCTCATAGACCACTCCCTTCATTTTCTTAAAAACAGAATGATAGTTGTGCATGCTGAAAAGATATGCAGCCCCTGGAGGTTTGAGAGAATCAATTCCACATTTACCGATTTATACATAATTCTTGGTAGGCTCTCATTGTACCAACAGCACTGTCTTTAAAAGCTAGGAAGACAGAAAGTGGATCGTTTTTTCTCTCAAAACTTATAGGCTAGCTCTCCCTCTCTCTTTTTAACTCCCTGTCATTTACTGATGATTTAAATCCTGGAACTTGTTCTTTCATGTTCAGACTGACTTGAAATCATTTAGAACATTTCTTGCAGGACACATTTATTTGCTATGAACATAGTTTCTTAGAATAATTAATTCTAATCAAATAAAATATAATTTAACTAAGGCTGCTGGTTCCTTGACAACTGAAATTGTTCTACCTATAAATTTGTCAAATTAAAATGTAGTGTTGTCAAATGTCTTTTGTGGAATGAAGTTCTTCTGTCTCTTTGTTACTTCATAGAGGCAACTTTTTATAATGGAAAGTGAAAGGATGGAGAACATGTAGCTACAGCATAGGCTATTAAAAGTTTTCCTTAAATATATTTCTCTAGTCATTCATAGATGTCCTGGCTCTTTCTTAGTTAGTAAAAAAAAACCAACCAACCAACCAAACAAACAAAAAAACCAAATTAAATCCAACAAAATATTCTTGCCTAAATCTTTGACAGGAGGACTAGGTGACCAGGGGTGGGGGTTGGGGGGAGGGAGGGAGCGGGATGTAAAGTAGCTATACAAATAAATGCTTTCTGTTCAATTGTGACAAGTGTCACAAGGAGTACAGAAGAGCTGAGAGCTGAATTTCATGAGGGTCTTACTAAGAGCAAACTAAAAGTCATTTCAAACTACATGATGGGCTAAGAGAAAATGATAAACTTGTACACATTTGAGAACATAATACATACTAAGGTTGCTGTATGAGTTAGGAAGATTGATAGGGGGTAGTCAGGGCTGTGAATGTAGACTTTACAGCCACAGGAAGGATGTTCTATGTTCAGTGGATCGATGCCACAGACGTTTAGATAATGATGGAGCTGAGTTGATCTGATTTATCAGTTTAAAACATCACGTGTCTGGTACCTGAGGATACCTTGTGTACAGAATGAGTTAGAAGATGGTTTGAAGAGATAAATCAGGGTGCTTGTTAGTATCTCATGCAGAGCTATTGGTGGTTTGAAGTTGGGGATAGGAGCTAAGGAGAAAAGGGAGGGTTTGATTCTCATTTTGGAGGGTGAAAAAAAAGTTGAAAGGTTGTGGGAGATGCAGTTATTGGGAATTATAAAGGAGGATCAAGCCTATGGATATGCAAGTATCATTGGCAGTTTGGAATTCAGGTCGATAGTCTGATGGCTCTCAGTAGTTAGTATGCCTGTTGCAGTCCTACGTCAGTTTCTATATCGGAGATGTCACATTTTGCTTCTTATTCCATTAGTCATTGACTTGGCACAACTCTCCTTGTCTTGTGTTTAGCCCCTGGCTCTGAATGTTCCTGTTGTACCCAAAACACATATTGAGCACACTCGATCAGACTAGAGATTTATCCTTTTGCCCTCAGTACCTACTGTCATTCCTGCCCCATAATTCATTAGGCAATCTACCATTTTTCTAAGATGTCTCATTTCCTATGTGATAAGAATGATGAAGGATCATAACACCACTTCAAGGAATGGTCTACATATTTCATGTGCCCCTCATCAGTATTTTTGTATATTTCAAACCTTGTATGATTTCTAACACTTCATTGTAAGCACCTACAACATGTCCTCCTTGTGATTGGATTACTAATCAGGATAGTCACTATATAGTACCAACTGTGTCAATCAGCATTCTGAGATAATAAAATGAAAAGATGGAAAGATTTATTATATGTGGTTCCCAGGGTCATGAGTTTCTCAGGTTCTCTCAGGTGGGGCCTCTGGTGAAGGAGGACATGGAGAGCATTGAAAAAGTATCTACTCACCTCATGTCAGATGTAAATGGAAACCTAAAGAAAGAGTCAAGGTCACCTTCAAGGGGATCAGACCCTAATAACCTAACCTCCTTTCACTGGGCCCTATTCTTTAAAGGTTCTACCAACTTCTGCCACAGGCTGCTTAGTAGTCAATGGGAAGTGCTGAAGATCTAGACCATGGTACTGTCCACCAGTGGGTTAAAAAATAAGGCAGACATGGTGTATATTTGTAATATTCAGCCATAGAAAAAGAATGAAATTTTGTCCTTTGAAGAAAATTAGATAGCAGGATAGGTCATCATGTTCAAGGAAATAAATACACACACAAAGTCACAAAAGGCTCACTCCTGTGGTCTCACTCCTTTGTTAAGATGATAAAGTTAATCTTATTGAAGAATGGAGTAGAACTGTGGTTACTAGTGGGAAAGAAAAGAGAAAAGGGCCAAACAGAGAGAAGGGAAAGGAAGCCTGTCTTCGTTACTTTTTGATCGCTGTGGAGAGACACCATGACCAAGGCAACATATAGAATAAAGCAGTTGATTGGGCGTCTCCCTTCCAGTTCCAGAGGGCGTTTCCATAACCATCATGACTGAGAGCTCAGCTTCGGGCAAGCAGGCCTGGCATGGGAGCAGTAGCTGAGAACTTGCATCTTGATTTGCAAGTTGGAGGCCGAGAGGTTAAGAGACTCTGAAACCTCAAAGCCAACCTCCAGTGATGCATCTCCCTTAACCATGCCCCACCTCCTAATCCTTCCCAAAACAGTTCCACCAACTAGGGACCCACATTCAGATACCTTAGACAAGAACAGCCATTCTCATTCATACAATCAGATCACCAAAATGAAACTGGGAAGGGAAAATGAATGGGTTTGTATCAGTCACACACAGTGACTTATCATATATTTCCAAATAACTGGAATAGTAAGCAAACTCCCAACACAGTTGGAAAGATTTGTGTTTCAGATTATGGCTGTGCTTAACACACTGATTTTCTCCACTACCTGTCTGACAGACATCTGTAGCAAATTAGATTGCACCATGTCAAAATGATGTGTAAATATTAAGTCTCAAATAATAAAGTGGTATTATTATTGTGTCTCTGGGATCAAGCTAAATGCGTTATACAGGCTGTGCAAAATCCAACTCTCTACCTCTCAATAAAACAGTATCTCTAACTCTTAAAATAGCGGTCTAAAATGTCTTTGTCATATACTATTTTCCTGGGAAATTTTCTCTCATTTAAAGTTCTGGAATGTTGAAGTGTCTTTTTATGAATATAACAGTCAAGGAATTTAGTTAACTCTTAATACAAAAATCCAAGGAATTTATTTTTATGCTTTGATATGTAGTAATCCCCTACTATGCCCTAAAATGGGGTTCTTGGGGTTTTCCTGGATACTTTATGTTTATAGACTAGGACTTAGCAACCTTGCAGCCTCTCCCCTCCCCAAGTCAGTGGTTATTTTGCATGATAGTCTCATGATTTGTTTATATATGTTGATGTAAAAACGTGTATGATAATCAAGGAGATCTCTTTACTAAAGCAGGTTTAATGGGGAATGTAAGGAAAAAAAATCTCATCACGGCAGTGCTTTCTATCTCTTACATTACTCAGCTTAGGTTTGCGGCAAATGAAACAAAACGGAAATAAAAATATGACCACAATTAAAATAAGCCTTAAAAAAGGCAAATAGAAATCTAGAAGATACAGTATGTATAAAAGCATTAGAAACATGTGTGATGGTGATACTGCGTCTGCATAACAGTGAAGGAGAATGAACAGATTCAGGCATGAGAGGGCTTACAAACTCTAAGCAGAGACTCATAAACACATTCAAGATAGAGACACTCTGGTGTGCATTGACATCAGTTTGACCAGGACATTGTTTTGAATTTAAACCGAATTTGACAAAATCAAACTGGAATTTTTCACTGATGTTCAGATCTCTGAAAATCAGAGATCACAAATGCCCTTTCGAATCACAAATGCCCTTTGGGAATGTAAGCACAGTGTAGTGGTGTTTTTAAAAAAATGTATGGTTTTAATAATATAAAAGAGATATAAAAGACGCAGGGATAAATGTGTCTCTTGGTCTGGACATTCTCTTAACAATGCGGTAGGCTTCTGAGAGCCTGCACATGACAGGTGAATTACTTGAA
This sequence comes from Mus caroli, assembly GCF_978045245.1. Classification (NCBI taxonomy): domain Eukaryota; kingdom Metazoa; phylum Chordata; class Mammalia; order Rodentia; family Muridae; genus Mus; species Mus caroli. The sequence goes on from NW_028227272.1 coordinate 69,860,895, forward strand.
CTAGAGCAGTGGGTATTGGGATCAGGTAGGTTGAGTATGGTGGGTAAAAGAATATAAAGATAGGAAATGAGGGGCACAAACAGAAACCCAGGGAAAGGAAAGCTCAAGGAAGATGCAGAGGAAGGCAATGAGAGTGACAAGGTAGGGATGCAGAAGGGAAATAAGAGAGATGCAGCAACCAAGAGAAAGGAGTGCATGTACCAGCAGGGCTTAGGGGATGCTGCATGTACTAGCAGGGCTTAGGGGATGCTGCATGTACTAGCAGGGCTTAGGGGATGCTGCATATACCAGTGAGACCTAGAGGGAGCTGAAACAAGTGCAAACCTGAGGGTACAGATCAAATGGACATTAGGCTCAGAAGAGTAGAGGATATTTTCTTGGGTAAGTAAAGACAAGGAATGTTTACTATATAAAATATTTATAAATAAATATGAGGAAATTACAACTAGTAGGATGTTAAACAAAGACTAGGCTCCATCCTCTATCATTAATGTTTAGCAAGGAAAGTAATATCTGTAAAATGTCAGATTTTTTTTTTAGCCCGTTCATGACAGCCGATATTTACTTAGCATGGCCAAGAGTGAACTACTAGGTTCTGTTGTTTACTTTACATTGATTTAAATCAAAATTCTGGTAAGAGTAGGTTGAATTAATAAAAATGCAAACATACTAGTAGGGGCTTTTGGAAGCCATTTAATCTCTCCTTCTAACTTAGATTAACTTGGCTAAAGATGATTTGTTGTAGTAAAAGGAGGCAGGGAATAAAAGATTATCCAGTCAGCACCATTAATACTACTTTTATGCACTGTGTGTTAACAAGAAGTTATTACTTAATTGGCTTAAATCCTGTGATACTGCCTAAATTGCTCATTCATTTTCATCGTGATTACAGAGAGACACTTTTTTTTTTTTTTTAAGAAATATGGCAGCTCCTGTGTTTGAAGATTGTCATTAAGTGGGCCCTAATTTTTAATAAAGTAGTTCCGATGTTTAAGTTGTTAAGTAAAATAAAGCAGTTTCTAATTCAGCTTCTTAGTCTCTAAAGGAGAGAAATGGTAGCCTTTGGTACATTTTGAGTTGTGTCGTGTTTAACCTAGCTTGAAATTGAAGCTTTAATAGTGCATATGACATTTTACACTTGTCGGGAGAAATAAAGGTTTATGATCAAGATATTAAGGATTCCTGAGTGAGAACATTTTAAATCTTACCTAGTCAACCTTGACAAGAATTTTAAAATAAAAACCAGGGCATTAAAAAGCAAATAGAAGACAGTCTCCTTCCCAAACAGGATAAGAATTCTGTCTCAATATGTCCCTGTTTAGTACCTGTGTGTCTTTACTGGATGACATTGTAGGCTATCTAGACTAGGCTCTATTGAGATACTGTCTGTAAGATTCTTATTCTATTCAGACAGACACCAGAAAATTGGACTAGGAGCCCACATTTGAGGTAAAAGGATGTTGTGAATATTTTCATTATATTAGCTTAATAGTGCTGTTGTTTTTCCAAGTGACTTCTTGGTTTCTCCAATCGAAGGGTGTTGCAGGTTATAGCTTTATTAAGCTTTGCTTATGGAGTTTCTGGGACTGTCTGGTGTTCTCTTGCTTTCCTTTGAGACCTGCCTCTAGAAAGAGCAGGAGGAAACCAAAACCAACCAACCCACCAACCAGCCAACCCAGCAGTCGTGAAAACATGGTGGGGAGGTGAAATGTTTGCATAGCCTATGGCTTGGGAACCTGTAAGCAGTTTCTTTTCTATCTTTCTTTCTTATTTGAAGCCTGCAAAGAACCTTAGACTGTGAGTTGAATCTATTATACTAGTGGACAATAAAACCAATCTTTCTTTCTTTTCTTTCTTTACAAATTGTCATTACCACTTGAAACTGCGCCTTTGTGAGTCATAAAGCCTTCTCAGTTTTAATGGCCAGCAGTGCATTTCTATGACCAAGGTTAAGACGACTTCGTTCTTTTCCTAATTTTTCAAATTATTTTTATTTTCTTTTATTTGTATGGGCGCTTTGCCTGAATGTATATCTGTGCATCCCATGTGCGCCCGGTGTCCTTCCACATCCTGAAGAGGGTATCATATCACCTGGAGCAGGAGTTACTGATGGTTATAAGCCACCATGGGTGCTATAATTGAACCTGGGCCTTCTAAAAGAGCATCCAGGGCTCTTTGTGTCCCTGCAGGCCCTTGTATGGTTTCATAACCCTCAAGGTTAGTGCTAATGGTAGGCTTTATGGAAACTCTTCAGAGGTGGTGAAATTCATCTTGTTTTTATGCTAAAACAAGTTTTCGTTTTCAAGAATCTGATGGATGCTTGCTTAACATAGTTTTGCAAGGCAACTGAAGTTATTCTACCTCTATAAAGCACTAATTTTCATTACCTTACAGAGTTATGGGGCGCTGCTGTAGATCAGATCTGGCATTTCTTTCCCAAACACCAATGTTGAAGGCTTGCGCTCCAGGCGTGTCACAACTGTTGCCCAGAGATGAGTTTTTCAGGAAGTAGAACCTGGTGGCAGGGTGTGAGCTAGATCAATGCGAGTGACCTGGAACCGTATAAAGTGGTTCTCAGCCTTACTAATGCTACAGCTCTTTAATACATCTCGTGTTGTGGTGATTCCCAAACATAAAAATTATCTTGTTGCTACTTAGTAACTATAATTCTGTTACTGTTATAAATTATAATGTAAATATATGATATGCAGGATATCTGATATGTAACCCTTGTGGAAAAGTCACTTGAGCCAAACCCCAGGGGTTTGTTCGCCACTTATAGATTGAGAACCACTGGTATAGTGGGCCTATGGGCCTTCTTTCCTTTTCTTTGTTTCTGGCTACTATGAGGTATGTACTACTATTTCTGTGCTATGGTCACTTGCCCTAATGTACTATACTGCCACAGGCCCAAAGAACCAAACCACAACACGGGTAAAACCTCTAGAACCAAAAGCCCAAATAAGACATTCTTTCTTTTAAGTATAGTGCCTCAGGTTCCTTATAGTGATAGAAGCTGTGTAACCTAGAAGCATTATATAAGTTGATGTATTTGAAGGAAGGGTTTCGAACTCTGCCTGGTGGATATCAGTACTTGCCATTATACTTACTATCTGCTACTTACCTTGCCAGGCATGTATTAATAAGTAGATTTCTGAAATTGCAATGCTACTACCAATGTATCCCTTCTCATGTGAGGAAGGCAAATTCAGGACTCCTAATGCTATTATGGCTGCATGTGATAGGGATAATATCTCTACTATTTCAGCAGGGCTAGTCGTTTTCTCACATACAACATGATTTATAATCTGGACAACTATCTGTAAAATGATACATAAGCTTCACTTATCAGTATAGTCTACCTTAAATGACAAGCATAGTTTTTGGTTTTACAAGTCTGCTGTTACTGGCATGGTTCACATTTCACTATTTCTCTGTGGTCCAACTCAAAATATGTTCTGTTGTATTGATTTCCTGGAGTGTTAGATAAGTTGAAAATGTTTTTGTAAACAAAGTTTAAATAATACCTCTTTTTGGGTAAGATTTGAGAGTCAAGCATTTATGAGTGATACTGTGTTGGTTACTCTCCTTCTTCTTGTGGTATAAAGAACTGAAAGGAGAAAAGAATTCCTTTCACTCCCTATTTGAGAACATAGTATACCCTGGCAATGAGGACCAGGAGCTGGAACTCCTCAATCTATAGGGACAGGAAGCTGAGCATGCTGGCACGTACCCAGCTTCCTCTTTCCTCCATTTACACTCAGCCTGAGACCCCAGCTCCAGAGAAGGAACTTCCTGCATACAGTAGGTTTCCCCACTTTAACATGTCTTGCACCCAATCTCAAAGGAATTCCTAGAGGTTTGACTCCTCGGTGATTCAAATCCAGTCAGGTTGACAGTGAAGATCAGCCATCAGGGATACCGAACAAATATGGAGGATTTCAATCAGCAAGACTTTCAAAATGGTCTATCAACTCTTGTCTTCTTGGAGAATACTCTGGATAACAGGAGGAAGAAGAAAGAATCTGTATAATGTAAATTCTTGTAGATGGTTGGTACTCTTCATCATTCAGCTATCTTGAGAATGGTCTCTTTCCATCTTGTAGATGGTTGGTACTCTTCATCATTCAGCTATCTTGAGAATGGTCTCTTTCCATCTGCACTTCTGGGAAGTTCTATCTGCACTACGTGTGTGTGTGTTTGTGTGTGTGTGTACATATATGTATGTATGTGCTCTATGCATAGGTGAGGATACCAGATGTGTGGATCTGTATGTACTTGTGCCAGCTAGTTGTCAACCTTGGATGGTACTCTTTAGGAGTTGATCATCCTGGTTGTCTTCATTTTTTTCTAGTTTTGAGATCATTTTTTATTATTGATTTTCTAGACAGAATTTTGCTATATAGCCGTGACTGTCCTGGAACTAACCCTGTAAACCAGGCTGGCCTCAAACCTGGTTTGAGAGAGTCACCTGCCTCTGCTTCCAAAGTGCTATGATTAAAAGCATGTGGGAAATAGGGTTTCTTTTTTTTTAATTTTTAATATTTTTTATTACATATTTTCCTCAATTACATTTCCAATGCTATCCCAAAAGTCCCCCACAGCGCCCCCCACTTCCCTACCCACCCATTCCCATTCTTTTGGCCCTGGCATTCCCCTATATTGGGGCATATAAAGTTTGCAAGTCCAATGGGCCTCTCTTTCCAGTGATGGCCGACTAGGCCATCTTTTGATACATATGCAGCTAGAGACAAGAGCTCCGGGGTACTGGTTAGTTCATCATGTTGTTCCAACTATAGGGTTGCAGATCCCTTTAGCTCCTTGGGTACTTTCTCTAGCTTCTCCATTGGGAGCCCTGTGATACATCCAATAGCTGACTGTGAGCATCCACTCCTGTGTTTGCTAGGCCCCGGCATCGTCTCACAAGAAACAGCTATATTTGGGTCCTTTCAGCAAAATCTTGCTAGTGTATGCAATGGTGTCAGCGTTTAGAAGCTGATTATAGGATGGATTCCTGGATACGGCAGTCTCTAGATGGTCCATCCTTTCATCACAGCTCCAAACTTTGTCTCTGTAACTCCTTCCCTGGGTGTTTTGTTCCCAATTCTAAGAAGGGGCACAGTGTCCACACTTTGGTCTTCATTCTTCTTGAGTTTCATGTGTTTAGCAAATTGTATCTTATATCTTGGGTATCCTAAGTTTTGGGCTAATATCCACTTATCAGTGAATACATATTGTGTGAGTTCCTTTGTGATTGTGTTACCTCACTCAAGATGATGCCCTCCAGGTCCATCCATTTGTCTAGGAATTTCATAAATTCATTCTTTTTAATAGCTGAGTAGTGCTCCATTGTGTAAAAACTGCGTGGTACTGGTATAGTGACAGACAAATTGACCAATGGAATCGAATTGAAGACCCAGAAATGAACCCACACACCTACAGTCACTTGATCTTCGACAAGGGAGCTAAAAACATCCAGTGGAAGAAAGACAGCATTTTCAACAAATGGTGCTGGAACAACTGGTTGTTAATATGTAGAAGAATGTGAATCGATCCATTCCTATCTCCTTGTACTAAGGTCAAGTCTAAGTGGATCAAGGAACTTCACATAAAACCAGAGACACTGAAACTTATAGAGGAGAAAGTGGGGAAAAGCCTTGAAGATATGGGCACAGGGAAAAAATTCTTGAATAGAACAGCAATGGCTTGTGCTGTAAGATCGAGAATTGACAAGTGGGACCTCATGAAACTGCAAAGCTTCTGCAAGGCAAAAGACACCATCAATAAGACAAAAAAAAACACCAACAGATTGGGAAAGGATCTTTACCTATCCTAAATCAGATAAGGGACTAATATCCAATATATATAAAGAACTCAAGAAGGTGGACTCCAGAAAGTCAAATAACCCCATTAAAAAATGGGGCTCAGAACTGAACAAAGAATTCTCACCTGAGGAATACCGAATGGCAGAGAAGCACCTGAAAAAATGTTCAACATCCTTAATCATCAGGGAAATGCAAATCAAAACAACCCGGAAATAGGGTTTCTTATTGGGACCAGTAGCTCACAGATTTACCTAGGCTAGTGTTTAGCACATTATACAGATCTACATGTCCCTACCTAGCTCGTGCTAGGCTTAAACCAATATGTACGTATGTATGGAGCCAGTAGTGACCCGATGCAGGTCCTCATGCCGGTGTGGCAGGAACATTGCCAACAGAGGTAACTCTCCTTGTCTTGACCATATTGATCTCATTCAAGATCTTAGTATGGGCATTTCTAAGATGGTGTTGCCTTGGCACTGTCAGTTTGATGAGCATCTTCTGGCCTTGACTTCGACTTTCTAACTTTGTGTTTTATAGTTGGCATAATTTACTTCTTCTTAGCTCCTGGCCTTATTTGTGAAGGATAATTATCTTTCCTATAATGTGTTGACTGTATCCAGGGTGCTTCTTATATAACCCACGTTAAGTGGCTTAACCATTTAAGTTTTTAAAATTGGGTTTGAAGATGGACTATTCAGAGAAATTATAGTGGGTCTCATGCCTTTCTTCTTATTTATCTGGCTGACTGATTTTGTGGTCTATAGAGAAAATGACCAAATTTCTTGATGATTTATTGTCGAAAATCATCTGTCCTTTGCTCTGTGAATTACCTTAGTTCACATACTCAGTTTGTCTTTACTTTCTTCCATGTCCTTTGACACTTGGCGTCAAACTCTATTCTCACCTGAGATTGGAAGAATAGGTGGCGCCTCCCTGTCACTGCCCTGATGATGATGATGATGATGATTTTATTTATCTCTTTCTTCTATAATATTCAGACTATGGAGATAGATCACCAGCCAGCCAGCACTCTAGTCTAGAAAGCCAAGAATGACTCTTACCTTCAGTTTCCCATCTCTCTGTGTCTATTGTGAATGGATATTGATTGATAATTTTCCTAAGTAGTGTTAGAATCTTTCTACTCAACTCCATTGCCTTTGATACCTTCCTAGTTCACATCAATGTCACTTCTCATTGGAATGTCTGCAATCATCCTTTATAGATGAAAATGCAACCGTGCTTCTAGATTGTTCATCCAGAGATTCTTACTTCTTTTAAGGTTTCAATTCCGTAACAGGATTTGCAGGGATCTGTGTCATCTTGGTGTGATGTCTTAGAACTCACTGCCATCTCTTTGATCTGGAAGAAACTATTCATTGCTTCAGAGCTGAGCCATGGCTGGCTTCAAAGTTCCTTTTTTGCAAATCTCCATTTCTGCCCCCATGTCAAGGTTAACCTTCCTGGCACAGCCCTATATTGCTTTTTCACAGTATGTAACACTTATTATTGTGGTTAAGACTTTACTGGTCTGTAATTACTGTTTAATGTGTGTATAGCTTGTAGGTCTTAGTGTAGACACAATGGGTGTATTATTACTGAATCGTTGTCAGTAAAGGTTCTATAAAACGATTCCTCCCAACTATCAACAAAGAAAGGCAGTGTGTACTTTGTGCTGTAAGGGGCTCAGGAGAAATTTACATATTTGTTTCTCAAAGAAAGGAGAACTTGTTCAAAAATTACCCCAGTTTCTGCATGGGCTCTGCCTTTTGCCTCTCACTCTCTAGAGATATTCTCTAGTCACCTCTAATTGGAGGTCCTGTCTGTGATTGTACAACTCTGCTAGACTTTCCTTCATGTTCTTGCTTTGTGAGTGCCTTACTTTGCTGTGTCAGGCTTGTAGGCGTTAAGACTCGGCCTCTCAAGTACTGGGATTCCTGATGTATGCCAGCATGCCTGCTCCGAGTATTTCCAAAGACCTTCAGAGTACATGCAGTATTTAATGTCTGATGGATCAGTGCAGGTTTCCTTACTTTAGCAACCATATTGTAGTAGTTATATTGATTGCTAAGTTTATCATGTTAGATAGGTCAAGTATATTAAACACATTTCAACTTGTAATATTTTCAACTTCAAAGGCGATTATCTGAACATAACCCCTCTGTTTTAATTACTTTTTTGGTTTTTATGAATAAAAATTTTGACAGTAACCAGGCAGAAATGACCAGGCAAAATAATGGCTCATATTTTCTTGAAGATTCAGTTTATTAGAGTAGAGAATTCATGGGGAGCAGCTATAGTCACATTACTCCAAGTGAGGAAGGAAGAACTTAGGGATAATAGGCCCCCAAGACCCAACCATCTCAACAGCCACCCACTTCCTCTCTTGCTGTGATTTCCACAATTCTCCACAATGGTATCAGCAGCAAAGGAGCAGCATTTAAGACGTGTGCCTATGTGGAACACTGAGTGAACGATATCTATTGAGCATTAAGTAGTTAATAAAATTATCCCATATTTACTTCAGATTATAAAATTCTGTGTGATCTTAAATAGAATGAAACTTTTGAATTCACTCTAAGTTATACTATATGAATATGAAAGGAGATATATACATTTATTTGCACTGATATAAATAATTGACCATCATGATTTCCCTTAGTTGTTAACTAAACTAAGTAAGGAGATAATCCTTCATGTTCATCATTTAAATCTGAAGTATGGGGGCTGGAGAGATGGCTCAGTGGTTAAGAGCACTGGCTGCTGTTCTGCTGTTCCAGAGGTCCTGAGTTCAATTCCCAGCAACCACATGGTGGCTCACAACCATCTATAATGAGATTTGATACTCTCTTCTGGTATGCAGGTATACTTGCACATAGAGCACTCATATACATAAAGTGAATAAATAAATCCTTAAAAACATATCTGTAGTATGAAAGTTTGTCATACTTGATTTAATAACACGTTCCATTTCAATTTTAGTTAGTACACTAAAATTAAATCTTAATTATCGTTAAAAGAGTTTAATATACTTGAGCCCTATAATTCAATTACAAATATGTTAAACATTTAATTAAATGCTAAAAATTAAAATATTGATTCAGTTAGCGCATTCTTTCTTCTTTTTCTTAAATAAGACATAATATTGGCATTGTTGCCTGCTTCACTGACTACTTCTGTTGTGCTTCATGGTAACAATCATCTAAGCTAGGATATTTAGCATTACTTAATGGAGGTAGGTAGTAAATAAAGGTAACTTGGCGGAGGCAGTTCTAGTTATAAAGGTATTTAATCATGGCCAGTAAAGACACACCCACACACACACCCACACCCCCCCCCACACACACAGACACAGACACACACACACACAGACACACACACAGACACACACACACAGACACACACACACACACACACACACACACACACACACACACGCGCGCGCGCGCGCGCGCGCGCGCTCGGAAATACTTTTATATACCTTCTACGGATTCATTTTCAGTTCCTTTTTGGTTTGGGGAGTTTTTAGAATGTCAGATGCAAACATTCTGTAGGTATGAGAAAAAATGGGTTGGAGCATATGATTTATTCATGAAATTTTGGTTGCAGAAAATATGAACAGGGGATCCACATCCCTCTAACCTTGCCCTGACACACTGCAGTTACTGAGATAATTAACTCAATATTATTATAGATTATTTTTCGTATAAATAATTTATACTTCAGTTTACTCTCGTCCTTTAAGATGGCAAAGCATGAAATTGATTAGGTATAATTGTACATCTGATTAATATTTAATTCCAATTATTTTATAGCTTTGTTTAGATGTTACTTTGTCACTTTGCATGATGCTGTATGTGTATTTTATAATTTGGTATGTGTTCTTTAATACCAATTTTTAAATTCTAATGTACCATTTCTCTAGAACTATATATTGTGTTTTATAAGATGTGACTATTGAAATATATGCAAAATACATAAAAACTAAATTATGTGTATGAAAATAATGTTATTATATATATACACACATATATGTGTGTGTTATAATATGTGTGTGTGTGTGTGAGCTTTTGGGGGGTGTTAGTTCATTGACAGAATTAACAAAGTTTAAATATTGTTTTTTCATCTGCATTCAGTCATCTCTGTTGGCTACTACAAGTGCTGTGGGACACAGAACAACTGTTCGTGAAAGTCTTAGCCAATTAGACCTGTTTGGCACTGGCTCCTGAAAGTAAGAACAGGGCCTATGCTTGAAGATGGTTTTGTGTATCACAGAGGAAGTGGGGAATCAGCTCATGATTTGTGCTGGGGTGATGCAGGTGGTGCGGGTGGTGAGGGCAGAGGAGCTACAGACTGGGCCAGCGTTCTTAGGACCCTTGTGTTCGGGAGCTGGAGACTAGCAAGAAAGGGGAGTAAGGGCCTCTGAGAGCATAATCGTCTCTCATCCTGCTCCCAGCCACACACCCACACCATCTCTTGATTTTCGAGGTCAGGGTTGCTTTAGAACAGTCAGACACATACCACAATATGTCCTTTGATTCTGTGTAAAAATACCTATCTGATGATAAACTTGAATTCTGTAGACAGATGCTCTGGTCCTAGGGAGGAGAAGGATCATAATTAGTCTTCTGATATTTTATCAACATATGACTTAGAACAAGTATGCAGGTGCATACAAATAGGGCTATAACTAATATGTAATATATACTTGGCTCTTGCTGAATTCCTGATTTGGAAAATAAGCCAGTTCTATAGGAACAAGAATCTTAACGACTGCTCAACCCTTCCTGGCACAGAAAAATTCCCAGCTTCGTTTGACAGATGAATGTGGTGAGTTAAACTCTCAGAATTGAGTTTGTGGGGACGTTTGGGAGACCCTGATGATGTGCCTGAACCTACATGATGTCATTTGATTACACATGCTAGAGTGATTACTACCTCGTATAGTAATTGCATACCTGAGCACCTGTTAGCATATAGCATGGGCAGAAATGGCCATTGTACAGATAAAGAGTCATAGTTATGACCCTCAGTGGGAGAGAATATGCGCAGCCCTGCTGGGAGTAGATGTCCCAGGGTGGGGTAGTCCCCAAGGGGGACTTCCCCTTCTCTGAGGAGAGGAAAGGAGGTGGGGGGGGGATGACTTGCAAGGGTGGGAGAAGGAGGAACAGAGGGAGGGGGTGCTCTGATCGGGATGCAGAGTGAAGAAATAAATAATTGAGAGAGAGAAAAAAAGAAGGCAGTCATTGATTCCCTTAGAATTTTTGATGTTTCTTTTTGTTGTTGTTGTTTTGGAAGCTGTACAGCCTTAATTTTTGAAAGAGAGGGTGTGACTTTATTCTAACATAAGTGCAAAGGAAAGAAGGATGGGCAAGAAGAGAGGTTTGTATTTATATTTGATTTGCTCTGACTGTTCTTTCTATGGCTTTTCGGCTCCAATTGGGCTATTCCTTGATTTTTTTTTCTCTTTAAAATTTTACTTTTTTTGTCTGAACACTATCTTTTAATTGATTTGTTTTTTATGTGTTAGCCTATGGGTAAGGGCTGGAGTGTTTTTCCAGGGTACACTGAAGAGGCAGGGTAACTGCTGTGTATTGTCAAGGTGAAGCCTGTTCCCTGACGATTTAACACACCAAAATATCCCAGACATTTTTGATGATGACCAAGAACATCTATTTCTATGAATGGTTTATAAAGTTATGTTTTAATTTTTCCTCTCTCTTTTTATTTTTTCGAGGGGGGGAGGTAACTTGTGTAAATTTAAATGATAATTAGTTTCTTACATTTGTCTGGCTGCTGGCCTTCCAGGCCTTCACTCTGTAAACTTTATGTATCTTGTTGATGTGAGTTTCTAGATGTCTCCAACCCTTTGTCCCTTACCCACGTGAACATAAAACTGTGACAGTATACTCAGTTTTGTTCCCTACTGAGAAGCATAGCTTTGTGTAGGTGGCCTGTTACATGTTTCATAGTAAATATATTTGTATTCTGTAACTTAAAAGCTTATTCAAAAATGCTATTGCTTCTCTAAAACTGAGATTTTTTTTTAAAAGAAGGTAGGCTTGTTTTTCATATTATTTAAGAGGTATTCCATTTGGGATCTTTCTGAAATTACATGGGACTTCTCAATGCAGAATGACCCGTATTTCACTTAGCGTTTCCCAAAAAAGCTCTTCATTTATTTGCCATAAGAGGCTAGTTAAACAGCTTAAGTACAATCTTGGATGTTTGGAAGCTTTTTAAGCACCTTAGAGAGGATACTTAAATTTTAGAAATTGTGTTTATGTAAGTGGAAAACCACCATGGAATTTTAAAGCAGACACAATGGGAGAAGAGTTTTGGACTTTAAATATTAAAAGCTAACATAATCAATTTATATCTCTTTTATATTGGGCTAAGTGTAATGATAGCTCAGTAAAATCCTATCATAGGACGTCGTTCACATTCCCTAATGTTGTGGAAGAATTTGAAGTTAAGATTCATGATAATTATAATAAAAAACCAAAATGTTTCCCACAGGTATGCCAGGGGCAGGTCTCCATTTATAGTGTATTCCCAGGTCACTATGAGTCAGCAAGGTGGTTAACTGTGTTCCTTTTCAGACAGTGAAATCAAGGTATAGGTGATATACATACACATGTTTGTCTCCAAGATCCTCTTGTTACGTTGCCTCTCATTATTACTGACTTTCCTTCGTCATGGAGAATTCTTAATACCCAACATAAAACTTAAGACAAATTCATTTTGTATCTGAAACAGTTTTACCTTTATACAAAATTACACTGAAGCATGCTTTTTTTTTTTTTTTACATCCACTGAAATAATAGGGTAATATGGCGGTCTGTAGGGTCTTCAATCTACGTGTAAATATATAACTTTTACGCTCTCCTATGTTTTTCTCCTGACCTACACTGGACCACAGACAGGAACCAGTGGAATATTAGCATTGCTTTCCTTGCAGTTCCCTTTTACACACGTGAAACTTACATTTGTGTGTGTGTGTGTGTGTGTGTGTGGCTGCGGTAAATTGTTTCCAGACCTGTTCACTCTGCATTGAAGAGTAAACCAGGGTCTTTGTAGCTATTCACTACAGCCGAGTCAACTTACCAGAGGATTAGTGTACTCAAAACACACACCTCGCTCATAAAATCCGAGTCGGACCAAGAAGCTGGAGGTAAATTGATAGCGTGTAGCTCTTTTTTTCCCCCACTATTCCTTAAAGCCCAACTGCAACTTGAAGTGACATGATCTTGTCTTCTTGGATGTGGTTAGTGGCGACAGGGCAGACTGGAATTGGGTGAAAACTCCATTGCTTGATTGTCCCTTAAAAGGACAGACCTGAGAAGACCTCATCAGAGGCACATCAATACCCAATACCAGGGACTCTCTGCCATGATGTAACAAATCCTTCAAAGCCTAGGATTGACCTTGCAATCCTCTAGGTAAATATGTGAGCAGTTGTAAGTATCAGTTGGCTTACTCTCTAGCTACATCCAGACTCTCTCTACTTGCTTTGATGAAGCTGTTCTTGTGTCCTGGTCAGCTTCCTCTTAGAGCCTTACACATATGCTTTTACCCAACTCACTCTCAGCTTTCCTTTGCTGAGTCACTGTTTTCTCCATCAACTTCAAAAGCCCAAGATGACTCATAATGAAAGAAACTAGTGGGGAAAACCCCCACTCTGTTCCCGATTCAGCTTGTACCCAAAAGTCACGAAAAGGACTGTCTTGATGTAAATACACGAGGTAGTTTAATGATGGAGCTCCAGGTTGAACCATATCTCAGGCAGGATTCGACCACGAGGCTTGAAAGCTAGGGGTTTTTATAGAAAAGCGTCTGGGGCTGGGGGAGGAATTGCCGCGGTTTCACATGATTGGCTCATTTAAACATCAGCAGACTGTACATGCAGATCGAGGTAACAGCAGAGCATCTGGTTAACATTTAACTTAGGTCAGAAGGGCGGAAGATATGGAGGCACTGGGCCAGTCCGGACATTCTTGTATGTCTTCCCTATCTTTATGGCTAGTTGGTTCCTGGGATGACTTTACAGTCTTTGTTCTTTACTCTAAGCCCAAAAAGCCCTCCTAACTAGCAAGCCACATGCATGAGTCATGGACCTTGAATTTTAATTTTCTTTTTTTTCAATCTCTGGCCAGTATGTTTAATAACTTGATAGTTGTGGTATTTTAAAATGGCCACACCCTGTTCAAATGACCCTTTTTCAGTGAATAACACTGAGTCTGAGTCTGTTTCTGTGTGTGTCTACATGGGAGTGTTAGAAGATGAGGTGACAATCATGATGGTGGTGGTGGTGGTGGTGATGATGATGTCAGTACCTTCGGAGATGACATACATATTGGAGGATAGTAACAATTGAATATGGCAGTTTAGGTGGTAACATAGTTATGATGTCTTTTTCTCAAAGTCGGTTCAATACTGCTGAGTCTAAAAATACTTGGTCATTTTAAATATAAGCAATACAAAAGAGTGATACAATTAGTGAAAGGCGAGGAAGACGTTGAGCATCCTGGTGAAGCCACTTGCCATACCTGAGTGTTTTCCTGTGATCAGCCCCATGCACTATGTGAAATGCACTATGAAGAGTCCAGAGGACCTATGGATGTTTGTACTCGTCATGGGTGTACCTGGGGAGGCAATTGAAAAGATGAAAGGCAAGCTCAACCTAACATTAGCTATATGAGATTGGCAGGATAGGGAGAAGGGAGAGAACCATTGGCCCCATTGAAGGCCATGATTGGTTTGAAGGTATGAGGACGAGGTTAATCATGGTTTGTAGTAAATTATGAATTTCACTACAGCTAGGAGAGAGGAATTTGGATGAATACAGAACAAAGAGATGTTTGAAGTGATAGGTTATGCTGGTTATCCTGTTTTCATTAATTATACCTTATATATAAATCTCCCTCATACCACATTCTTTCTCTTTAATGGAGTAAATATAGTAACGTTTCTAGATACTACTCCCTTTCTTCCAAATGTTTCTCCATCAATTATATAATTCCCACTTAAGTGTAAATAATAAGCACATTTAAACCATGTTCTAATAGAAAACTGTTTATTAGAGCTATTACTTCCTAATATATATATATATATATATATATATATATATATATGTGTGTGTGTGTGTGTTCATGTATATATTCTTTTAAGTGATGATTAAAATATCTACTGCTAGTAATCTTTCATGTTCGTAATATCATGTTTCTATATTTGACTTACTATGAGCTATTAATAAATGCTAGTTAATAAGTACTGAAAGCCTTTGGAGAGCACTGGCCTGTATTATATGCTTAAAGAAGTATAACTTCCAAACAACAGTGGCAGCTCTGCCTTGCCCTAGCATCTTCTCATAAGTGTTAACAAGGTCTTGCATAGGGAAGAAGAAAGAAGGGATCGATGCAGAAGAAAGGACCAGAGCTCAGGACTGAGAGAAAACCGACTTTTTCACTTCTGCCTTGTATTCCTTGTTTGAACATTTTATGAATTCTTTTATTATTTTAAACTTCAGTGTGTGTGCGTGTGTATCTGAGTGTGGGTGGAGGTGCCCTCAGCAGTCATAGTTTCGTCACCACGGAGCGGGAGTTAGGGACCATTGTGAGCTTTCCATCATGGTGGCTGGGAACAGAACTCAGGTCCTCAGCAGGAACATCAGTGCTCTTAAGCCCTGAACCATGTCTGGCGCTTGTTCAGAGGTTTTGAATTAGAGCTGTAAGAAAGGCCGGCTGAATCTAAGCTAAATCTCTCAAAGGCTAGGGAACTGGGTGTCCCTCGGTGGAGCTGTGTTCTTGAGACTTGATCTGAATGGACGCCAAAGCGTCCATAAAGAATGATGCATAGCTTTGGATTTCCTAACACTGGGGTTTCTACATGTTATCTTAGCCATGCCTTCCTTATCTTTGTCCTGGCTAAGGGGTGATATTGAAAAGGCAAATGTTCTAAAATTATTCACGTCTTGATGAAAACCAAAATGAGTTTAGTACTTCCAACTAATTGTTTTGGTATTTAGTAGAGTGTCTCAGGCAAAATGTATAACACATATGGATAATTAGCTTTAGTTCTTTCCAACTATTTGAGAAATAGATTATTTTCTAGACATGTTGTTCTTAGTAATGCAAATAGCTATTCTTCTTTGAATAAATAGCCATTTCAAGAGAAATTCTCAACATGCCAATATTAGGAAGTATTACATAGGGACAAATATTCAGGAAAGGTTCCAAGGATAAAATTTTAGATTTCTCTTAGTTATATCTATCTTACTGGACTCTTTCTTGCTAAAGTCCAATTTTTCCTCCTGGTAAACATATAATACCATTCTCTGTTAAATGTTCGCTGGAGTAACTAGTTCACATATGGCTCTGTCTAGTTGTTTTCAGCTTTTCTCATGAAGAACTAAGACTCTCACGAGATTACCTAATTTAACGAGATTGGAGGCTGTAAAGCATTTGTTTCAGAGTTTTCCCTGTAGTTTCATCAGATCTTGTTCATAATCACTTAATACAATAGTTTCAAATGCGAGATATATATGATGAAGTTGGACACACAATACTGCTTGTTATTTAATTCCAAACTCATACATTTATGTGAGATTATCCTAGAGAAAGGATGGTTTCACTGTCTTTTACCTTGATCTTTCCCTGTGATGATTGTCCAATATGTAAGTTTTATGGACAACTTTGTGGAAGTGGAAGATGGAGCCATGGATTTGCACAACCTCTGGGCTCATTGCGGATACTTGCAATGGTGTCTGCCTCACACAGGTTACCTTCAACTTGGGTTTTCTCCATGCATATGGGTTGGTCGTAAACTTTATGTAAGTATGGATCTTAGGTACATTTTAGTGCTAACTACTATATCAGTAAATGTCACTGACATTTTAAAAAATTGGCACAATTTAAATAATAGAGTGGGAAGAAAAATAAGCAGTCAGGCTTGTGGAAAAACTGGACATATGTTATACCACGTGAGAACTCAGTGCTAATTTGATCTGTGTATTTCACTGTGGATTCAGTTGGTAATAGCTACAGAGGATTAGGAGGTTAAATTTAAATAGAAATTGAATATGAACATCTTTGAACTCTGGTGGAAGTAGGTTGAAATTAAATGAGAAACACCTGGCTCTGGGTTTTCTTTTTTGTATTCTCTTATTTTGAAGTCTTTTCCGCAACTTGAATATCATTTAGAAAGTCTAGGTGTAGGTTGCTATTGGAAGCCTTTATAATTTGAGTAAGCCCAACCCAAAGCCACTGCCGATTTTATAATTTCAGGCTGTTCCCAGAAGCCCAAGGTTCAGAGAATAATTTGGACCTTGTGGAACAAATGAGAGTCTCTTATTTCTTCATCAGGAGATGGTGATTTAATTGGACATGCATATTCCAAATCTGCATTTTCACCACAGTTTTTCACTATTTTCATTGTTTGAAGTTTTGCTTTAGTCAAATATTCAGTAGTGGAAGATGGAGCCATGGATTTGCACAACCTCTGGGCTCATTGCGGATACTTGCAATGGTGTCTGCATCACACAGGTTACCTTCAACTTGGGTTTTCTCAATGCATATGGGTTGGTAGTTCAAGTTTACTATGATTTTTTTCTTCTCCATTTAAATATGCAACATTAAATATGCAGTATGCCCAGCCATTACTGCTATTATCAAGGCTGATGTTTAAAATCCAAGCAGTATATGCCACATAAAGACATTGATTTCTGCTATTGATTCTTCCAGGCATAGTTTGCAATTTGGAATAGTGTCAGAAGAATACTTAAACCTGGGGCAATTGGAACCCAAAGAGAATGTCAGATAAATACGATGCTTATGTTAAATATACAGCTACTGCTTGTCACAGAGGTTTTTTTTTTTTTCTTCTTCTTTTTTTCAAACTTTGTCGTGATTCCCTGTGAGGTTTACATCATGCACCCAAATCCTGCTCATCTCCCCATCACCCCGTATCTGTCTTTACCCTTGCAACCTCCCCCTCAAAGTAACACACACACACACACACACACAACCCACCCCTCAAAATAACACACACACACACACACACACACACACACATTCACAACAACAACAACAACAAACAAGCAAAGCATAGAAAACATCCCATTGTGGAAGCTGTAGCATGTCACTGTGTGTCCCACGGTACATTCCACTGTCCACACATCTTCAGTAGTCAATGTCGATTGCGATGAGCCATTGGTCTCGCCTGAGATCCCTGGTCTCTGTGACATCATCAACATTAAATCCTCACCTGTACCACTCCTGCTCACCCTGGCTGTATGATGCCTTGTATATAGATTTTGGGATAGAGCAAATTGGAGCCCTAGATCTGGGTGGTAGCTGAGCTGGTCATCTTGCTGGTGATCCCCCACCCACACGATCAGGGCTAGCTTTCCAGCTCTGTCTTAGCTAGGCCACCCAGTGCTACCATCAGAGGCAGGGTCAGCAATCCTGCTCTCAATGGCCTTGGACAATCTCACCCACACCCATGCCTATAGAGCCAGCTCCACTGTGCTGCCCAGTTATGGTTTGGGAGCCCATTCTCCCAAGAGTTAGAGCCTGCGATGGGCTGGGCCAGTTCTCCATCTCTTAATCCTCAGGGCTGGCTCATCCATGCTTTTACTATCATTACCAACTCCGTGAAGCTCAGGAGAGGTGCAGGGTCTGCTCTCCCAAGTGTTACTGCCAGTGTGTTGGGGGTGGGGAGGACTAGCCCTCCCACTTTCATGACCCCAGGGCCAGCTCTCTGGGCTATTGCAGGTGGCAGGGGGGGATGACAGGGAGGGGACATTCTCCATTTGTGCTACATGGAGTGGAGACAAGTGGATTTCTATGGCCTGCCTGTGCCATGCATTAGAGCTCTGGTCTGTGGGTGTCATGGTGGTCTGCAGATCTGAGCTGTGCTGCCAGATTTGATTTGATTTTTATGAATCCTAGGCATAAGACAGCTTGGGCCACCAAGTCAGGCATCAAGGTAGGATGTACAAAAGACAGCCATCCTTCTGTTTTGCTCCTGACTGATATAAGAACAGTAACAACAAGGTGCCTCTTTGTCCATTGCTAGTGAGGGATGGGGTGGGGAGGTTGTCCCAGTTTTTGATGTGATGCAGTTGGTACTTTTTGTGATTTTTTTTCTCAAGTAGATTTTTAAAGTCTTCTATTCAATTATTGTTTGAAATTGTCACATATGTATATATTCTGGGCTTAATAGCTGTAATGCTTTATGAAAGGAATACTAGAAGTTTAAAAACGACCACATATTTTAAAAAGTTTTAGCCATATGGAGTCTCCCATTCCCCTATTGCTATTTGTCTGTTATGGATTGGTACTAGCTTGTGTTCAGATAAGATGAAAATCATACCCTGCTCCCATACTTTGAATATGGAATCTTAGTGTTCAATGAATGGATTGTTCTTGCCACAAAAACCGAGGCTTGGGGCAGTTAAGTTTTCTTGCTCTTTAGCCTCAGGTAACCTGACCCTCTACAGACCCACTTCTCTTCTGCACGTATCAAAGGGCCCTGTTTTTTAACCATCACAATGGCTTTCTGCTTGCCTTTAAGAAAAAGTTTTGTAATCAAGAAAGCTTTTGTCCCGTGTTCCTTTAATCTCTGTTCCCTTCTCCCTGTTCCTTTTATTTCAAAGTTTCATCAGGAACTCTAATATTTCACAAGCTGGAAAGCAATAAAATGGTTAAGTACTATGGACGGATGAGAACTTTATGGGTCCAACAAAATGCATCCTTAAGTACTAGTGTATTGCTTCTCTCCAAGTGGACTAGAATTTATGGTTCTGTGAGGAGGTCGTGTGTGAAGTTATTTTTATCAGTTTATCCAATTTAAGATGGTGCATTTCAGGGGTTTTGGGGGGAAGGCAAGGAGAAGAAAGAGAAACAGGGAAGAGGGAGAGAGGAGAAAAAGGAAGCTAGAGAGGCAGGGAGAGGAGGCAGGAAGAGCCATGAGTCCCTCCTTTCTATGAGTCTCTCATTTCCCAGACCATTCTACTCTACCTCAGAAAGCATTTCAATTTTAATACCAGTTTACTATTTTTCACTACCTTAGGTTATTACTTGTGTGATTAATCCACACTGGTTCAAAATATTGAAAACCAGATTAATTTTACGTGGCTGTGGTCTCACCTTTCACAAGTAGGCTGTGGTGCTTTGTGTAAACATAATAAGCCTCCCAACTTTAATTAAATTAAATTACTTTTTTTTTTTTTCAGTGTTCAGGTTCAAACATGGGGCTCGGTTGCCTAACCATCTACCATGTTTGTAGCTCTGGGTTTGAGTTTTATTTAGATGTATAAACAGCCAAAAAATGTTTCAATACTTAATTAAATTTTGCATGTGGTGTATGTATGTGTTCTTGTAAATATATTGTTATACACCTGGCTGTGACTGGAGGTCCGAGGTCAAAATCCAGGTTTTGTATCCCTTTTCCGGTTATTGTTTTGAGACAAGGCTTCTCACTGAATTTGGAGCATGCCAGTTAGGACCCACTGCCTGGCCAGCTAGCTCTAGGGATTCTCCGGTCTCTACTTTCCCAGCCTGTACTAGCAGCAGGAGTGCACTACTTCGTGTTGCTCTTACCTGGATTCTGGGGAGCTGAGTTCGGTCCTCATGCTTATTTGGTAAGCACTTTATCAGCTCAGTGCCTGAAGAACAGTATTTAGTTATAAATTTCATATACTCTTGGTTACACGTACCAAGGCTAGCGAGGACTCAAATGCATTTGAAAATGATGCATACTGTTTTCTGTGTGTTTACTCTATGGTAAAAATGCACTTACACAAACCTTCCTGTTACTTGTTTATATACTGTTAAGTAAATGGTATAAAAATTTTAATGAATGTTTGACTTTTCAAATGACCGTCACTTCTCAGCTATCGTAGAGGGACGCTTGGATTTCTTTCGGACTTTATGCTTTGTCCTGGGCACTCAGCAAGGTACCTTTTGAAAAGGAACGGGAAGAAAACTGGATGCAAAATAGCCAGAAGGCAACAGTCACCTTTTCTTTGGCTCACAGGCTATTCCAAAATACCACACTCTAAACTGCAGATCATATTCATTGTTTCTAGAGCATCTTGCTGTTTCCTGCCTTCTCCTGGAAAGTATGTATGTGATAATTTGGAAAACAGTTATTTTGAAAATGTAAACTTCAATCTTATTTTCTTCTAACATTTAGTCTGAAAGGCAGGGGACCTGACCCCAGGTCCCTGTGCTTGATGGACAACAGATGATCAACTGAGCTATCATCCCAGGCTCCGCAACCCTTCCCCCGCTAAGCCCAGTTTTGTGTTTGGATGCAGTGCATTATTTTTTTCATCTAAACTTGGTGATACTGTCCCAAGGGTCGCTTGTACAATGTTTTGCGAACAAGGAAGGAGATTCAGTGAAAGAGGCCCTCAAACTCGGCTTAATCATCCTGCCTTCAATGCAAATCTCCTATTTACAGTTTTCCTTTGCGAATATTTAATGGTAGGCTGTGTGCTGTCTAGAATCAAAGAACATATGGGGACAGTTATCCTGGGTAAAATGGCCAACGTGCCTTGTATTGTGTATGGAAGATAACAGGGCAGGTGGCAATCCGTCTTCACAGAGTGGAGACAGCTGGTATTTTCTGTAAACTGAAGCAGTCTTTTGCAATGTAGGCTCACCTCACAGCTGATATGTTGATGCTTATTAGTATAATTTAAAGCATACATTGATGTGAAGAACCGTTGTGTTTTCCTGTCTGGTACAAAGAGCACCTTCTGGCAGAGGCATAATGGGAGAAAAGAAAATACATGTATCCACCCATATGCAGGTTCTAGTTTTAGAAATTAAAAGTATCTTGCTTTAAATTTGTTTCGAATGACACCAAAGATTAGATTCCCTTGGAAGTCTCAACTTTGTGTCCCATATTCTCCGAAATTATGATGCTGTTCTGGTAAGACATTGACACCATCAGAGTATGTGTTTAAATGTTGCTATTTTTTTTTTTGAGTATGTTTTATATCGAGCACTCAGGCAAATACTGAAATCAAGGTAGCAGAACCTCTCTCTGACTGATGGGAAACTGTTTAATTTTGCATAGTTACATTTGAGTACCAAGGAGAAATAAGATGTGTTATATTCGCCGTTCCAGGGAGTTTACAGTCCATTTCAGATTCCAATTACTCCCTAGGAGAAGAACAGTACAACTTTTGACAAGCTCTTTAGTCGCAATGACCATATATCCCTGGTTTAGTCCATCTCTGGAGTCCCCAAGGCAAGCTCGGGTTAAAGGTCAGGTTACTGGTGCATGACACCCTTGCTCTCTGCAATGAGATGGAGATCAGAGGTTTCCAGCAACACACTGGGCGTGATTTCCATTTCTGCTGTCCGTGCATCCCACAGCCCATCGTGCTAATGCAACTCTTTTCTTCTCTGGACTGAGAAGGAAGAGCAGTTGGTAAGGTGCTGGAGGGCACGCCTAGGTTTCTGCTTGCAAAGGAGTGATGATTTTTGCGGCAAATCAATGTACTTGTGATCTAACAAAGTAGGCTTAAAAACTGCCAATTCTAAGTTACTTTCTATACATAGAATTTTGAACCTTCCCAAGAAGCGGTGGAGATGTGTTTTCACCCTTATGTTTTAATTTCTTGTCGTTGGCTCCATTTTACCAAAATGTAAACCATTTTCTTTGATTGAAGAATTATTGGAATAGTGGGCGTGATGTTCTGCTGTGACAAATTAAATGATGTCTTTTATCTAACCTTCTCAAAGTGTGTCTAACCTCGGGGTATGTTTTCTTAAACTCTCCAGCAGTCAGGTGTGTCTTCAGTATATCTGCCTGGTTTGTTACCAGAATATCAACGTTCTACCCTCCCCAGTCTCCTGAAAGAGCTGGTCTGAAATGGAGCCCAATAATTCCAGTTGTGAATGATTTCCAGCTAGAACTGATTCAGCCAGTGGGGAGCCTGCATGCTGAGAATCTCAGCTCTGCCAAACACCCTTTAACTTTCCTTAGGCATATTTTAGTTATATAACACCATGAAAAAAAATCTTTGTGAAATTGGGAAGGTTTGTATTAGGAGCAATGGCTATACTTACTTCTGTTGAACAAACCATGGCAAAGACGTTTGTCAGCTTTCTCAGGGAGGATGTTTTCACAAACCATTTGATTTGCCTATCATTTTTTTTTTTTGTTTTTCTCATTTATCTTCTATCATAATATTTTCATCCCCTAATGTTGGATTTTTATCAACTCTCTCCAGGACGTGATATTTCATATTATCATGTGACCCCTTTAAGAGTCACATCAGTATATCAGTATTGGGACCAGTGGGATGGAAAACAGAAAATCATTTTCTTGTTTTGCTGTGGTTCCTCTAAGATGCCAGTCTTTAGGTGGGTGGGTCATCTTGAAGTGGTTTTTATAGGGTACTGAAAAGATAATTTAAAAAATTGGAAAAAACACACAAAATGCCTTGGCATTTGCAAATAACGTACATCAAAATAGATAAATATGAACCCCCTAAACTAAGTACAAAGTTACTTGAAATTTAAATTTAACAAGGATTTCTTTATATTATAGACCAAGCAGGATGCACACAGGCGTCTGTGAGCACGCACACAGACACATACACATACACACAGGTGACTGTTTTATTTACTGGAGGGAGAAGACCTCTTTAACAAATTAATTTAATGTCCTTCATTAGTTTGAACCAACATCCAAAATAAAGCCATGCATTTTTTGTAATATTGAGATTTACAGGTATTCTTATACTCAGCAGTACTACACAAAGTCTCTCTGAAACATCACTATTGGTGTCTGACTTTAACTAAGAGTTGCAGAGTTTCAGGATCAATTATTTTATTTTATTTTTACTGAGGCATCATTGATTTTTTTAATAGCTTAAAGTATGAAAAACAATTAATGACAAACATGTTTAATTAGCAATAAATAAATAAATATTTCTAGCTATTTAAAATCTGCTTTATGTACTCTTAATTGTAGTACACATGAATAGAAGTTGCCAGTTTAACAAAATATACTCTTGGTATACTTTTAAAAAATAATTTATTCTCCTTCCAGTTTCCTAATTGGAATTTGTTCTTCTTGTATTATTGATGGAAACATTAATTGAGTGCTTTTTTATGCCAAAGAAAAAAAAAGAAATGAGACCATGCAATGCATTGGTTTATTGATTTTTTTTTAATTTAATTTATTGGTATAGCAAAATATCCAAAACCTCAAATAAATTATTTAGCTTCCAGGATTCAAATTGTAATTAGAACACTTCCTAGTGAGCCATGTGGTTAGAGAAAGGGTGTGTGTTAAGATACTTCTTGTGGCTATATATGTATATCTAATGTTTTCTATCTAATATATGCTATACATATGTGTGTGTGTGTGTGTGTGTGTGCCTGCCTGTGTGTCTGTGTGTATGCATCCCGTCTACCTTTTACCACCATAGGAACAGCTTTTGTGTTTGCCTCTCTTCAGCAAGAGTCTTCTCAGGAGAGAGATCAGGGACTGTGTTTTCCTTTTTGAGCCAAGTACATACATCGTTCTAAACAACACATAAATTATAGTGTAGTATATCCTGTGAACATGAAAATGATTTTATGTATCCACATCATTATTTTAATACATTGAATAGTTCTAAAGTTGATGGAGCATGTTTTTTTTTTTTTTCAGTTTGAAGAAGAAAGCATTGTGTACATCTAAACTGTCTGTGACCCAAACTGTAAATAGATCTCACAAGGTATTAGTGAATACTAGAAGAATCAAATTATTTATGTTTAAAAACTCCGTTTTATTGTCCATAGATACTGAACTGTGTAAACCATCAACTGAAAGTACCATAAATCACATTCTCCCGTTCAGTTCTCCTTCTGATTCACCATGTATTTATCTCTATAACCTTTAAAATTTGACTGTAAAGTGTAAACTATATTTTAAGTTTGCATCATGAATATTGTAAAGTCCACCCTCAAAGGCTACAAGAAAGGTTGTAGCAGGCTCTAGAGTGCAGTGTGTTCTACTGTCCCATTAAGCCCCTGTATGCTTTGCAACTGTGGGGTAAAACTGATTTTAGTGATTGGCACAGTCATGAGCCTTCTCATTGTTAGAACTTTGGATTATCAAGCAAATTGTATGAGTGACAATGGTGTCTATTCTATTAGAGTGATAGCCATATGACTCTACAACTGCTTCTTTGTCCTGGGCTATATAGCCCAGGATGTCCTGAAACTCATTTTTCTCTAACCACAGCCACCCAAGCGCTGGGATTACAGCCATTGATCCACCATGCCCACCTTGTGCACCATACGATTCTGATGAGGTCAGAAAGTGGTTGTAGAAAAAGAGCCCCAATTAGTAGCCACATACAGTGATTCTTTGCCTACTTCTAACCAGCCTCTAATAAATTCACTCCAGACTTCGCTGAGAGCGATTGGTGATCCCCAGTACCTATGAGTCACCACTTCTAAACCCTATGCTTTACAACATTTCGTCCTTACCACATGTTTTCTGAAGAACACTGAGGTTGGGCAGGCAGTTCCTTCATCTGGGTCTGTGCTGTCTACTTAGCAGCAATGAGGAAATACCTAGTTGTCTTGATGAGAGGCTATGTGAGTGAAAATTGGATTTGTTTTGTAAGTAAGTACAAGGAAATAAGCGAAGGCTACATTCTGAACATGTCAGTAATTGCTGTGTGTGAGGACACATTGGAAAAAGTCAAAGCTAGGGCTAAATTTGTCTAAAGTTAATTCATTTATTATGTCGTCATTGATACGATCGTCCCTAAATGCACAGCAGCTACCATTAGAGACTTCATCAAAGTTTGGCTCAATACAGTGTTGTCATATTTTGACTATTTCAGTTTTTATACACCTTATTTTCAGATCTCTTATTATATTTCTATGAAGTGACATTTTGTTTTGATAACATGCAGCTCCCTTCTATTATACAATGAAATCCAAATACGGTTTTGCCTTGATTTTTAATTTTAAATTTCCTCTTTAAAAAAAAATCATTTTTAGACTTGACAAGTTTTTTGTTGTTGTTGTTTTTTGTTTTTTTGTTTTTTTTTAAAGAGAGAGGCCATAGAGTTAGGGAGGGAAAGCAAAGAAGGGGCATCTGTCGGAAGTTCCGAGATGAGGTGAGTCTGATCACAAGACTGCATATAAACACTCAAAAAGTCTTTAAAATAAGAATCAAACAAGTGAGATGTGGTGGTGCACACTTTAGTCCCAGCACTTGGGAGGCAGAGGCAGGTGGATTTCTGAGTTCGAGACCAGCCTGGTCTACCAAGTGAGTTCTAGGACAGCCAGGGATATACAGAGAAACCCTGTCTCGGGGTAAGAAAAAAAAGAATAAAACATAGTAGTTATATAAATATTAGGTCTTAAAGCATAGTCTTAGAAAATGTTTTCCTTGCTCATTGCCCCCTGATAAGCTTCATGTTATAAAGTAAAATTAACGACTCTTCTGGGACCTGGCATTATTTTTTATTGACATAGATTTTTTAATTGTCATGAATATACTCCAGATATGAAGACTGAGTAAAAGTTGTACAACTATGTGAATTATATTGGTTATGGCTCCCAAGTGTAAAATTTTATTTTACTTCTTCCTGTTGTAAGTGTATTGTCATTGGATCCAGGATTACCGAGTACAGCCACGTTGTTGCTCATGTCAGTGGACACCAGGGACCAAGGGAGCCCACAGTCCAGTCTTGCCCCCAAAGTCAAGTTTTTAAGATTACAGCTCAAAGATGGCTCCCTTCTCCTTTTCACAAGATGCTAATATGAATGAAGCAAACATCTAGAATCCTTCTGTAACACTGCATAATTTTTCAACTTCCCTGACACTCTAATAGACTAATTCATATTATGTTCTTTTCAGAGATTATTGTTTCACATAAATGATTCTCCAAGTGTGGTTCAGAAAGCCTTTTAGGACAGCTGCAATGTCTGAAGGGAGCCCTGGGCTGTAGCACAGCAGATTACAAAACAAACAGAAAACAAACAAAATTAATGCTGTTATTTCGGGTTCTATCCTGCCACCAGATCTTAAGAAATGACTGCATTGAATATTGGAGTCATATGAAAAAACCATTTAAATTATTTGAAGCGACTTTTGAAAAGTTTTGTGACTTTCTCAATCAGGCGTCTTTGTGAAGCCTAAGATATTATTCTTACATTTTAGCAAATATAACAGCCCAAATACAAATAGATAGTATGAATCCATCTCTATCAAGCCAAAAATTCAATAATAGCTGCAAAAATGGTAAACTAACACCATTTTTACAGTAAATCCATTTGCCTTAGAAGACTGCTATTCTGCAAGAAATATTGTTACTATGTCATATTATTTTTATTTTAGAATAAATGAGTAAATATTTTGACCATTCTCCATTTAAATTTCTAATAGCTATTTGATCCAGTTGCCATAAGTAAAATCACTTTGGAAACCTGCATCATTTTTAAGGGTACCAGAGGCCCTTAAAATCCCAGACAACAGACACTTAAGAACAGCTGCCCTAAGCTCTCAGAAACTTTAATGTTCCTTTGTAAGAACAGCGATGTTCCATGGATCAGACAAAAGCGCACGCATACACATTTGATTGCTTATCTTAGAAAAAAAGATCCAAACCCGTTTTTCAAGAGTTACTTCAGTGTTCACATTCAATTTGTCATGAGCCAGTCTACAGGTGCAGATGTGTTGACTCAAGAAGGCAAACAGAGAGAGCAAGAGAGAGGGGCACCGCATTGTAAAGGGCACGCCAGTGGCTGTCAGGATGGTTTTAATTAGCAGCAAGGCACTCTTGGTCCCATTTTGTGTGCACTTCAAAATGTTAGTTGTCCACAGAGATGCCTCGCAGATGAGGCACTACGTGAGCCTGCTTCAAATGCAGCTGGGACATACGCTTTTTAAGGAAGACAGCAGGCAGGACTCCTAGGGAAGTGATGCCATATGAATTAGGAGCTGTTTTAAGAGAGATGCTGGACAGCTGCTCTGCTCCTAATGGGTAGCAGAAAGCACCCAAGGCAGCAGAATGGGTCTTAGAATTCTGATACAGGCACATTCTCATTGGTCACTGATTTTCTCTCTCCCTCTGCCTCCTTCGTACACATACAGTTGTACATGCTTCCCCATTTATAAAATTGGGAAATAGTCTTACCTTCAGACATAGCTCTTGCTCTGGCAGCCATGCTGTTGGCAGTAGAATATAACTTAGCACAGTGGCTAAAGCCCAGGCTTTGAAGTCAGTTGGCTACACTTTGACCCAGTTCCTGCCTCCACCATTCCCTGGTTGTAGCTTGACAGGTTGATGCGTTGAGACTTGTTTTCTGTGTGAAATAATGATTAAAACTGTTCCCTCACCCCCAAAAAAACTGCTGTTAATATTAAAGTACTTTTAAGTATGACATACGGTGCCTTTGCCTTACAAAAATACTCAAAAATATTTTTATATGAATGTCAGTATGTTACAGGTATGCTCATTTGACTAGGGGCAAATAAATATGGCTTTAGGATGTACATCATAATATGTGATACAACCAATGAAAAAAAATTGGATCCCGAGGGCTGGAGAGATGGCTCAGTGGTTAAGAGCACTGGCTGCTCCTCTAGAGGGCCGAGGTTCAATTACCAGCACCCACACGATAGCTCACAACTGTGTAACCTCAGTTCCATGAGATCCATGACCAGGCATGCATGTGCTGCACGTATCTGTGCATTCAGGTACCCAGATGCATAAAATAAAATAAATCTTAAAAGAAGATCAAATATTTAGAAAAAATTAGATTGGCTTATTTGAAAGCAAATTTGATGTAGAAGATGGGGGAGTTCATTTTATCAGTTTAGCAATTGGATGAGGGATTTTTGAATAAATAAAGGTAAGCACACTTAATGAAGATGTCATTCTGTCATTTCCTCTGTTCCTTTATTCCGTTGGATTCTAAATGAGGCAAACAAGCCATGTGCACTTGCATAGATAGGGCTGTAGATTCTTGCGACTCTGGACACATACAGGCAGGTAGGGCTTGATATCTTGCATGATTGTGGCCGTAGTTTAATTGGCTTCAACATTTGCTCAGAGAGCGATTTCTGAGTTACTGAGTTTACCCAGTTTTATTTTAGTGTGTATGAATATAATTTGAACAGGGCATGAAATATTGATATTGTGTAGCACTTCCTCTTCCCTCCCAAAAGTTTTCCAGGGTTATTCTTAACTGCCAAAGGGAAGAATTGAAATTCGGCCTCAGTGTCACAAGCCTATTGATACACTGGCTGTCCTGAATATTTACTTTGGATCAGTGCTTTGTCACATAGATTCTAATTTCATTCAGTATTGCAGTTTAATTAATGTTATGAGTACATATACATTTCTAGTAAGTGAATTTTAACCTATTGAAGTGATTCATACATTTCACATAGTGTGTGTGTGTCCACCCAAACAATTAAGTACATTATATAATTTCTGTGGATAGTCTGTCTGGCTCCATTATAAATTCTTCATATGAACTCATCACGCATTCCTTGCATATAGCAATTCTCTGGCTCAAAAATGTCCATTGTTTCTATTCAGTAGGTCACCAATGTACCTCAGGTGATTATTTAATTCAACTAATTATTTATAATAATTAAAACAACCTAATCAAAATTTAAAAAATTAATTTGATTCGCCTGACTCTCAAGAATGACTTCTTCTACTCAGTTCTCTAGAGCAGGTGGAATTAAAAATCCCCGCTATGACACTCCCAGCTTCTTTTGTCTCCTCGGCCTTCTGTATTTGCTCATTTTATTTTTTAAATAAATGGAAATGAAAGTAAGCATTGTGCCAGAATTGTCTCCTTATGCATGCTTTTATGTGAAATATGGCTATGTCTTTGTAGTTAAGCTGAAAGGCAGTTGGGTATGGGTCCCTTGCAGACGAGAATGTTCACAAGCAAAGGAAACCAAACATGGAGAAAGGATTTGATTGTTTCACAGGTACTGCTAAGTTGAAACCCATAATATTTATTGTCTATAATGTATGTGGCTCTGGAAGTTGTAAAATCTATCTAAAGGAATGTATGTCTTTGAGGAATCCCTTAAGAAAAATGGCTAATGTTAATTATTATTTTGAAGATAGTCTTCAGAATGCCTTTAAACTCACTGTTACTGGGTCTTCTGAAACTATTTTTTGTTTTGTTTTTATTTTTTTAAAATTAGTTCCTTGAGAATTTCTCCCAATAGGTTTTGATAACTACCTTCATTTTTCATGTGCTGAAAATATCAGAATTTGTTTAAATTCACATATTTAGATTTTCTTATAAACCTATTTATTCCATATATATGCATATATATGTGTGTATATATATGTTTTATATATATATTATATATATATATTATATATATATATGTCACCTACAGTAGCTGTGGAAGCCATAAAAGGTACCAAAATATTAAGTGCCATAGATCATTGCCTTTAAATGATGGTCAAGCCATGAAGGATTCTAGACCATAGGTAGACCAAGAGTCCACCATGAAGCAATGAAAGGATTTTATAGGGAATTGATAGGCCTGTTCTGGAAAGAACCAAGAAGCACACATACATTTCCTGACCCATCTTCCCTTCCCCCTTTGTACTAGAAGAAGGAAAGAAAACAATGGAAAAGGTGGCCACTATAATGGAAAAGATGGGCAATCACCAAAGCAATTAGCGTGGACATTTTACAGGGTTTAATTTACCTCTGGAAGACTGTGTTCTGTCAGGAGCTGAGGCTAATGCATTTCTAGATACCTAAAGACAGGAGCCAATTTATGCCTGTCAGGCCTCACTTTTCTCTGATTTCAATCTCTCCTGTTAGGGAGTGACACATGATTCCCATTGTAGTCAAATCTCGCTCTTGATTTTAGTCAAAAAAAATAATTTCAAAAGCTTTCTGACAATTTAAAGGAGCATTTTAAAATAAATGGCATTATTTTACATGCCTCCCACCCCCGGATATCAGAAACTATCTATAATTACTAGTAAGTTTTAATATTTTACTTGCTTCCATTTTTATATTTATTATATTTTAGATTAAAACTTTAAGACATACCACCCTCCATTATTGAATGTTTGTTTGTTTGTTGGAAAAAATTGAAGAGTCAGATAAAACTTGGATGATCTCTAATCTGAATGAGGTTTATGTTACTGTTGTTGGCTGAATGATGGTCCCTGGTGCTCTTTCATTGGCTAATTAACTTCCTAACATTTGCAGGTGTGATGTGTGCTGTCTTCCTGATGGTTGAAGGATAATGAAATTGTAGGCTGTAAGAAATGAATGCGATATTTCCCCCTCCCCATTATATGTCTTCGGCAAGCAATATATCCTACTTACTCTGGGGTCAGCATGACATTGTGTGCCAAATTGCATACTGCACGGGGCCAGATGAGCCATTGCCATACATTGCTCATGCAGATGCAAATTGCCACTTATCTAAAGAAGGTCCTTCAATAAGCGAACAAGCAATTTCTGTCTCAGTAGTGAGGCTCCTAATATCAGGATGGATGGAGGAAGACAAGGAGGCAGAGGAGACGAGGATGAGTGGTGCACGCATTTCCCTCTTTGGATTACTGTTTCTACCCTTTATGAAGTTAATGTTACCAAAATATTTGCCTCCCATTCTGTTCAAGAATATAATACTTCCTTTGCAGGAAAAAAAAATCGTTCCACGTTTTCATCAAAAAATAGGAAAAGTGTTTTATAATGAACTCAAATAACATTTTTAAAATTACTATTTAAAATTACGTTGAGAACAAATCAACATTCAAATCTTCTAGTTGAATATGTACATGCAGAGGCAGTCACCCATATTCAATCCTCAGAGGAGATATATAGACAGAGATAAAAGATATGGGATGCATGTTTTCCTTGAAACCAGCATTTTGTATGTAGCCGAGTAGAAATTATTTACAAGGGTTTAACAACATTTTAACTTGAAAATGTCAATATATAAATGAATAGAAACATTCAGTGAATCGGGCAGTGTAAATTTTTATTAAAATATCATGAAAAATTTTTATCAGAGTTACCATTTAAAAGCTTCAAAAGTTTATATTTTAGGCATTCCCACATAGCCTGAAATGTTCAAATTTTTGTTATTGTTATGGTCTATGAACCGGTCTGTCTGTCTGCCTATCTATCTTTAATAATTAAAATGATTAGCGATTATTTTCTATTATAATTCTATATGTATTAAGATTGTTTGTTTCCAAGTCAGATTAAATATTAATTTGACAACTAGTTAATCTGTTGATTTTGATTCCATCTTAGAATAATGGCCATTTTTGTTTTGTTTTGTTTTCTTGTTGAATCTCCAGTGACCATGCTTTCTGGTTTAAGTGTCTTTCTTAGAGACATATCATATGCCTTAATGACCAATCCCAGTAATAATACACCCCCCCCCCCGTCCCTAAGGCTGTCCTGCCCAGTTTCCAAACACATGTGCTGCAGAGCTTCAGATTGTGCTCAGAGGAAGGACACCCTAACAGTCTATGGTGCTTTTTGAAAGCTATTTCATAGTCAGTTATTATCTGCGCTCACCTCATTGTCTAAATGTCAGCTGCTAACCTACCGAAGCATCACATTCTTAAATTTGCCTCTTTTATTCTATTTTTAGATGGCCTTTTTAAGGGGACGATTACCATTAAATAGTACAGAGCCAAAAATCTGTGCTTTTGTTGACATTTATCTATTATCTGAATGACAGTCCATTGTTTCTTATCAGCTTTGAATATAAGATCGTTTTGAAAATAAAACTTTTGTGGCTGGTGACCGAGCATGCTGCCTGCTAAGAAGGCCTCCTCCTGGAGGCCGACTTGCCTGCTTAATGTTTTTGAGGCATTGCTATTGGCTATTGAGTTGCATAGACTTATCAAATTCTTGGCTCAATAAGGGATAACTGTGCAATAATATTTTATATCTGTGTTTATAGGTACACACAGGAAGAGGGCGTGTGGATGTCCAAAGACAACTTTGATTATCATCCTCAGATAGGTTTCAGGTTTCCTTTGAGACAGAGAGTCTTACTTGCCTAGAACTCTGCACATGTGCCAGGCTAGCTAAAAGACTCCTTATGAGTATTTTAACAACAGTCAGTTCTTTGAATGGCCCATTCAGATGACTGTGGCTTCGTTTGTTTGCAGGGAAAGGTACCAACTCTTGCAATGGGCACACAGTCTAGAGAACTCTGTTGTCTGTTGTCGAATGTTTTCATAACAGCAAACACACCTTCAGAAAACATATCCACCAATATAAGTTGTCTTTCAGCTCCTCATTTCAAAGAAAATAAATAAATAAATAAAAGGATGGTACATTCAGACCAATGATCAATAAAGATAGAAATAACTACTTCAAGGCTAGAGAGTGGACCTAAAATCACACCCCCAGAATTCTCATCAAAACACTGGACATGGTGGCCCCTAAGAGCAGACATGACAAGCTGAGAGGCAGAGGCAGGCAGAACCCTGGACGATCATGGGCCAACTAGCCTGGCATTTGTGCAGAATTCTAGGCAAGTAAAACATCTTGTCAAAAAAGAAACCAGAAAGGTGCCTGAAGATGACCATCAAAGTTGTCTGTGGACATCCACACATGTCTTCTCCCTATGTGTACCTATACACGCAGATACAAAATACTATTGCAGAGCCAAGCCCTTTATTGATTGCAGAATTTGATAATTGTTTGGGTACTAGATCTTAGATATAACATTGGAAGTCAATTTCAGGTAAGATCTGGATTTTCAGATAATTTAGTCTTTCACTGGCTGGTTTATTTGATTTTTTTGTTTGTTTGTTTGGATTTTATGTAGGAGAAAAGGGACCCAGCAAATATAGAAAAAGTAGAAAAATTGCTTTTAGCGCACTTGCTTAATTTTTGGAAATGAGTTGCAAAATAAAACGTCCTTGAAACCTTTGTTTATTCAATACAAAAGCCATATATGTATTCTGCTTTGTACTATTACTTAATAGCAATATGAGTTTGGAGAATCCTAGTCAAAATTTGATAGCTTTGATGTCTTTCAGTTCACCCCAATTAAGGAACCATTAATAACACACTGTTTAGATTTGAAACTCGGACTGTAATATTTTCTTATTTGGTGTGTGGAATGGTGAGAGATTTTTCTTGAAAATGAATGGTATGTTAAGGTTTTGAGTTTCATTCAAAATATATAAATCGAAGCAATATTATAAAAATAGAGTGATAGCCCATTAAAACGTTTTCCTGAAAATTCTTTCAAAAGCCCACAAGCTCAACATACAAATTCCTTTTCAAATGTGTATTACAAAATTAAGATACTAGCTAAATATCATGTCTTTTCAGTTCTAAATATGAGTTGATGAACATATCAACTAAATAACAACCCTGTCCGTTCCTTGTGAAGGACAGGAACACTTGGAGCTTCTCAAGTCCTGACTTAGGGACATGCTGCTTGGCTAGAGATTGCTTTTGCTGTGTTATCCCTGTCTTTCTATAGGCTAGTACCACCTGGGAAGGAGGCAGCTTCTAAAATTACCCATGACGCATTTCTTCCCCAGAGTCTTAAGAGATAATTGCATGAGGTGTGGCCTGGACATGAAAAGTCTAAGAGGTCCCAGGTGATTCTGCTGCTGAGTTTTAGAATCACTGGTCTAGAAAGTCAGGGTCTGGGGCAGGGAAGGTGGGATGCTGATCGCCTTAACCACGCTGAGTTGACCTACAGCTGTGCATCAGTGACAAGCTCCAAGAGGGAGTGCGTATTCACATATGTATCATCCATACACTGTGGAGGGTGAAGTGTTGTGTGTAGTTTTAATAAACTCGCTCCAGCCTTCCTGGGAGCTCAGCCCTCACCCTGGGCCCTCTCAGCTTGGCTCTGAGATTGACCTCAACCATCTTCTAACCCAGGAAACCCCGGAGCTGCTGTCCACACTCCACTGGCAACCTATCGGTTTCTGATCCTTCGGGTTAGTGTCACCAAGCCTCCAGCTACCATCCCAGCTTCTCTTTCTCTGCCCATCTTTGCTCCGCAGGTGGAAAACATTGGACAGCTTTATTGTTTTAAAACTTGCCAGATAGCACAGTTGTTGGGCACAGAATCTCCTGCCCTAACCTTATCAGCTAGTCTGTATCAGTCATCTGCTGGTGGCAGAGGCCGCTGGTTTTAGCTAACCCAAGAACTTACATGCTTGTTGCAAGCTCCTCGTTCCAAAGACCTTTCTCTTTCCTTGCATCTCTTCTTCCTCCTGGGACCCGGAAGTCCCACCTTTGCCCTTAGCCCAGCAATTGGCTCCTGAGTACTTTATTAACACAAGCAAGAACCAATTAGGGGATCAGCCCCTCCCCCCACAAAGTGTTGCCATTTCCAACCTCTCCTAGTCTGGCTGAACAAGAAGCTAACCTACAGTCTTTTTTTTTTTTTCCTCCTATGTGTAGTCAGGTTCACTATCAGGACTGAGAGTTCCTCCTCTTGCTCCTTTAAAGCCTTCCTGCTGCTTCTCTCTGTGCCCTCCCCTACCAGTTTTCTTGTGTTCAACAAGGTAAAGAACATGTAACAAACTAACCAAGAAGCCATTTTTTTTTAATTAGCCCCAACAATATTGTTCTCTAAAGTTTAAATTTGAAGTAAAGGGTGATGTTGATCAGGCACTTTGAAACCTACCTTGACAATTAGGGATATGCATTTTTTCCACAGTTGAGGAAATTAAGACAAAAACATGAGAGCATCATCTTCCTTGAGCATATTCTCATTTGAATTATCAGCTTAACATTCATGGTATAAACATTACCTATTTGAGTAATTTTTCCTTTTGTAATGAAGGGGAGAAAGGGCTCGTTGAGTATTATGGATCTTGACAGCTCGAGACATAATTGGCCAGAAGCAGCTGTTTCTTATAGTCCTGGGTCTCTGAGGGTTTAATGTCTTGAACAGTCGAAGATACATGAATGGTGACGGATAATTATTTTTATTTAACCAGATTAATTAAACATCCGTTCTCCCATCTCTGAGACGTTGAGCGCTGCTTCTAAAAGGATGACTAAAGGATGATATCCCAGCTCCTGTAGAATTTACTCTAGTTGCCAAATGGGTTACCAGAAGCACATTCAATGTTACATCCAGATGTAGTTATTATTTCTATAAATGGCATTGGCTGCAAAGAAATTATATCCAGAATGATAACAAACACCACAATATAACTACTGTTTTCTGTCCAAGGGAAGTTTTCTTCATCAATTTTTTATGATAGTGACAAATGCTACCAAAGCACAGGGGCTTTTTCTCCCAAAATAAGTGTTTAAATTTATTTCTCATTTTATTGAGAAATTTATAATTTGTGTTGCCTTTTAATTTAGAGAATGGTACAGTTCTCTTCCAATTGCAGAATTTTAAAATATATTTTGTAATCAGGGACATAAAAGTCTTTTGAAGAACAATGAAGACTCTTGCTTTTTAGCTTTTTATTAATTCGTTGTGAATTTCACGTCATGCACCCCAATCCTACTCACCTCCCCATCCCTTTGTACCCACCCTGCACCCTTGCAATGCTCCCCCAAAGGGAAAGCAATCACATTGTGAAAGCTATAGTGTGTCACAGTGTCCCACACTATACCCCTTTGTCCACACTTCTGTACTTACAGTTAGTTGTTCACTGCAATGAGTCTTTGGCCTGATTCAAGGCTTATGGCTTCTGCTA
Organism: Mus caroli; assembly: GCF_978045245.1. Lineage (NCBI taxonomy): Eukaryota > Metazoa > Chordata > Mammalia > Rodentia > Muridae > Mus > Mus caroli. The sequence continues at coordinate 69,897,414 of NW_028227272.1, forward strand.
CACTATTAACACTGGGTCTTCATGAGGACTCTTCTCAGATTTCCTGTTGCTGCCTTGTGTCATGAAGACTTTTACAATTGATTGTAACTTCCCACCCCTGAGTTCTCTCTCTCTCTCTCTCTGTGTGTGTCTGTTTCCCTCTCTTCCCCATATACTTTCTTTTTTCAAGAATTATCAATCATTTTTTTCTTCTGGTCTTGCTATCCAAAATACTACATAGTTGGTCTTTCAGGGCACCATGGATGTTTGTGACCTAACTGTAAGTACCAGTGTGGGCTATGATAAAGTAGCTGAACGGATTCTGCGTTAGTACCCTTCACAACACCCAGCCATACTTCTCGTAACCCCCTTCACCAGCAGCTTCCAAACTACCAACTACTCGTTTCCTGTCAAATCTGTGTGGTGCTCTGTAATAAATCACCGATGAACAGCCAACAATGTATTACAGAGGTTCCGGTTCTGAACATTGATGAATGTGACTCTTCTAGAATGGAACAATGGCCCCTGTGCGATGCACGAGAGAGGCCCCTCTGCTGCAAAGATCGCTTTGTTCATGGCCCCAGCCTCTCTGGGTTCAGTGCTCTCTTTTCTTGTGTTAGCAGGAACCTCAGCTAATTGATTAACTGAATCTTTGGTCTGTCTGAGGTAGGCCTAAAACAAGGATGTAATCGGTGCTTTTGAAAGACTCCATTCTTGTCTTTGGGGATTCCTGCGGGCCCATATGGCATGTACAATAGGCAACACAGCAAGGGTTCTTATTTGGACGTTTGGGTGGACTTCAGTGTGAAAGTGTTTCTGTTGTATTATTTCTTCCTCTTGTTTAGTCCGTTTGGTGGTGATTCTGCCTGGGACAGGAATTTGTAAGAGAAAAACTTATACTGAGTTGCCTATCTTCTTTTTTTCCCTTCGATGTTATCATTCTATTCAGGAGATTTTTGGGAGGCCCATTTCCTATTGGAGCATTGTTCGTTCATACTACTTAACTAAAAGGCAAAAAGAATTGAAAGGTATATTTTCACATATTATCCTTTAATACAAGAATACAACTGTATAATATGTCAAGAAATGGGAAATATATTTTGCAGACAGTGAAAGGCAGTGTTTTCAGTATTGTTTAATTATAAACTATAAATCAGTTCTTTACTTAAAAATGTAAATCACCTCGTTAGGTTGAAAAAATTCATAGAAGGATATGGCTAATGGTTGATAAAAGGACAAATAAGAGCTACTTTTATTTATTTCACATAACTGACATTTTGGGGTTGCCACATCTACTAAGTTGTATTTATTTGTAATTGGTATGTAAGATATAAATTGTACATATGATTGGCAATATGATATATGTATACATATTAATAAACATGTATTAGAATGTTATGATTAGGTCAAATATTCATGACTTTTATAGTAACTTTCAAATCTTTTAGCTCTGTAGGCATTGCACTGTATAGATTAAAGTTGTATCAGCTGAAGGAAGTATTAATAGACATTCCCTAAAGGTAGAGACAAATTTATTTCAGATTGATCCCAAGATTTTACGATAACGTGAACTTAAGTTTATAGCAAAGAAACTGAGATTCAGTTATGTGCGAAATGAAGAAACATTTTTGACAAAACGTTTCCTCTGCTTTTATAACCCACCAGAAGTTTTACAGTCCTTCATATTGTGAGAAGAACGGTGACACAGAGCACATGTGTCCAAGCTCAGCACTGGCAGACTCTGTAGATGGGAGAGGAGTGGCTTGTGGCTTTTTTGTATATGAATTCCCTCCTTCTATGCTTCTTTCTATTCAAAAAGAAGCATTTCAATTCAGATCCCAGCAGAAAATCTGCCAACCAATCCTAATGCCTGTGGAGAAGCCAATTTTATCTCCGCACTGTAGAGAAGAGATTGCTTCTATCCGTTAAGGAAAATGAGCTAAGTTTTCCTTTACACCTGCAAGATTCATTCTCAAAGTACAAAACAAGTTTCCAGTTTTAACATTAAAATTATTAAGTTGTTGAGACTGGTGGACTAAGTCTTTATTCTATATAAAAGTGATTTGGCTTCTGTTAATACCCAAGAAATGAAGTGAATATTAACGAACATGTTGTATATGGTACCTGGGAGTGATGCTGTCACAAATGCATTCAGAATTTTAGCCTAAGGTGTCAAGAACCAATGTTGCAATAGGCAGTGCTTACCTGAGTAAGAAGACACCATCAGGGTGGAAGCAAGGAGGGAGTCTTCTTTGGTCCTGCCTGAATGAATGAGTTTTCCCTTTTATGACATCTTGAGACAGAACAGAGAGGAAAGCATGGACACTGTAGTAACATGGTGATATAGAGGAGTCACACACAACCGTAGGAATGGGATGGTGTGGCGTGGGAGCCTTTAGCTTGGTAGCTGATTTTATGTAAGTGATGTAGGGGGAAATGAAAGATGAGGAAACTAGGGTTGGCTTGAGATAGCTAGATAGTTCATTTACACATGGAAACTGAAGAGCATTAAGTTGGTTAAAACATCAGCTAAAGACACTTCTTACTGATGTACTCACTAAAGTTTCTTATCTTTTCAGCTCAGTTAAGGAAACTCCTTAGTCTTGCCTTTGAATTCTGAGTGACAATGACAATGATCAGTGTTTTCTGAGTGGTCATTAAGATGATACGGCTCTACGGGAAATGTTACTTAGATTTTCAGTTTCCCATTATTGGATCCTGTGTCCTCATGCAGCTTGTATCACGTCTCCACTTTATATGAGGCTAGCAAGACTATATACCTTGCCCAAGTTGCCTTTGTGGTCAGTGTAAGGTCTGAACTTTGCAGAGTAGACAAATCATTCCTTCGGGATCCATGTGCTAGTCATTATTCTATCTCAGCCTTACTTGACCCACCTACATTACTAACCTACGAAATAACCCAGCCATACTTTGTACCACATTTGCTTAATGTGCTATTCTTTATAAAAAACATTTAGAAATTGATTTTTAACTCCCCGTCAAATGAATGTTTTAAAAACATCATTCTTTTCCATTATCTATCGTTTAGCATTTATTTACCACCCCCCATGTGTGCCTGACTAAGGGTCATGAGAAACAAAGTGTCACATAAAACACATATATACTTAATCTTGTTAGGAGGATCCAAATGTATTTAATAAAGGACTCTGACCATTGTCTCCTGATTTGTTTTTCTTCTGTTCTTTAATTTGCTGTAAATGCAATATCGTAAGTTTAGCCAGGTATCCTATCTTTTCATTTACTTGAAGTTGTATATTCTTCTTTTACTTTACTGGTTTACTCTGGGATACCAAGTTTCTTGTCATTTATTTGAGGTTTCCCAGTAGTTGCTCTTTCACATGAATTATCTGGTCATTAGGGTGCGAAGACTTTCATGTTTTGAAAGTTAATTTTTCAATGACTACCAAGCTATTATATAAATATATAAATATTTTATGGAGCTAATAGTGTATATACGAGGGAATATACATCGGAGTCCTGATCCAGTGAGTATTGATACATATACACACTTCATGGAACTATAACTCCCATCAAGATATAGAATCTGTATATCATTCCAGAAATTTCTTAATTGCTCTTCCAAGTCCGTCCTATTAATAGAAACCATTGCAAAAACACACATTCATGCTTGCACATATGCACACAGAAACGCACACACACACATGCACATGTGTATGCTGTAATAAATCAGTGTTTTCTATTCTTTCACTCCATATAAATAGAGTTATTGAGTGTGTAGCTTTGGTGTGGCCTCCATCACTAAACATACTTGCGGAGTTCCTCTGAGTCTGCCCGTCAGCACTTCATTCTTTTTTTTTTTTTTCTTTCTGCCAAATGGAATTCCCTTGTATGAATATATCACAATTTGTTTATCCATTCTTCTATTAATGGATTCTTGGCTCCTCTCCAGGTGGCTCTCTTATGCATAAGCTGCTAGGAACATTTTTACTAGTATTTTTATAGACATATGTTTTCATTTCTTTCAAATAAACAGTTTGGAGTAGAATTGGTGGGTTGTATTTTAAATGTACATTTCACTTTGTACATCTCGCCAAATAATTCCCCGAAGTAATTGCAGTTTTATACTCCTACCAGTGGCATACGACTGCCACCCTGTGCCCATCTACGGGCTCCATCTTGTTTTAGGAGATGGTGTGATCAACTTTAATGATCCCGAATGAAGACCTCTGAGAGGTGATTTTAGAGGAAACGCTTCACTTTCATGCCCGGATCTCATAGACTTATAGAAAGGCTTTGGGGACTGATCCTTGGTCTCTACCCAATCCTCTTCTGCTGCCCCATTCCTTTCTCCTCTGTCTCTCTTCCTCCCTTCCTCTTCTTCCTCTTGCCCTTCCACATTCTGTCACAGAAAGATGCAGCAAGAAAATGCTTGACCTTATACATCCTAACCCCCAGAACCCTGAGCCAATACATCTCTGTCCATTATGAACCACCAGTCTGTGGTGTTCTGCTGTAGTAGCACAAGGCCCCCTTGCCATGCCAGGGAACAGAGGGTCACTTTCAATAAGACGGTGGATCTGTTGCTCTGCTGTCCAAACTTTAAAATTGCACAGTTATTGGTCATCCGTGTGTCTTTTGTGACATGTCTGCTCTGATGGATTACAGGGACATTGGCCTTTGCATGATTTTGCTTGGTAATTTATAATGATGGAAATGATAACCTCTATGCTGTAGTGTTCTATTTTTCTTGCTTAAAAGAGTTTCCAAAAAGAGATGAGATAAAAAAAAAAAAAAAACCTGAGCAGTCTATCTATGACTTTCTAGTTTGAACTGCTTTTCATTCTTCTTCTGTGTAATGTATAGTTTGTATCTCGTGTTATTTCTCTCCAGCTTAAGGAGTCTCTATGGAATTTATTGTGCAGGTTGTGCTGCTGGCAGTCAGTTCAGCTGTTACTTATCTCCGTAGAGACGTCACGTTCTTCTTTAAAGTATGCATTCATGCATTTGGGTGTAGAGTTCTGAGCGAGGTTGCTTCCTTCTCTGCTTTGATTCTGTAATATCTCCCAGTCCCCTGGACTTTGATGACTTTTGAAACACACTCAGGTAAAATCACGCCTTTGCTGTTCTCTGGTTTCCTACCACGTGGTCTCTTTACTTTCGATTTTTAGCTGTTTGGTTCATGAACCTACACTTTGGTTTCCGTATATTGTGTTATAGTTCATTAACCTCCTTTGGGCTCTCATGCCCTACTACTTTTTTCCTACTTTTAGCAAAAGTTGACATTATTTCATGGTTATTTTTGTTCTTTTTTTTATTCACTTGTGAAATTCTTTTTACACATACATTTAGATTTTCCATTATCACCACCACCACCACCACCATTACCATCATCAGTCTCTACTCATTTCACTTCAGTATTTCCTCTCTTCTCCAGTTTGTATCATTTCTAGGGGCCAGTGTTCAGATTCACTCACTATTAAGTCATTAACTGCTTCAAGTTGCCTTGTGCAGATTTCAAAACCAAAGTTATATTGGGATCTATTAGTAGACTTCTTTATAGTATATCACCTTAAATGTTGGGAGCTTTGGAGCGCCTTGTATATGGCTCATCAGTGGAGTTTGAGTTGTCCTGCTTTGTAGCCATGATGAAAACACTACTTTCCAGTCCCTATGTCTTACACTAGTAATGCTATTTACCTGATTGATAGATAATTGAGTTCCTGAGTGAGCTCTTGTGCAGCATTTCTTCCTGTTCTGGAGGTAGCAGCTGTGGGACAATGAACTCATGCAATCCACTCCAGTGCAGGACCATTTCCTTGAGGTTGCAACTTCTTCACCTCTCCCACCAAGTTTCATTTATATTTCCCGCAGAATCTAGTAGTCATCTGTGGATATGTTCTGTGTAATTTACCTACCTGGTTATCACTGAAGCTAGAAATGAAACCATGTGTCTTGCATTGTTCTTTGTATCTGTCAACCTAATCATGCTTTCTTGTCTCTTAATATTCTTGTTTCCAGAGGTTCCCCGCCCCCGCCCCATTGTGAAAAATTTTACTCCATATAAAAAGGAAAAAAAAGGAGGAAATTAAACCACTTGCTTGGGGTGCATAGAAAACAACTTTATAGTTCACATAAATCTGAGAATTATAGGGAAGTATTCTTATAATGAAAGACCGAGCTCAGAAAAGGGGAATGCAGAGTTTGTCGTTGTGGAAAACAAGATTTCCAACTCCCTTCTTGTATTTGCCATGTCAACAATGGGGGTTCCCCTTCTCTAGTTTAGACTGCTATCAACAGAGTGTTAGAGCAGTGCGTTGTTCTGACAGGAGCCCAAAATTAGCAAGCATATCGGTTAGATCTTAACAGGGCATATTCTTGGTGAATTATGTGGAAGGAAGAACAGAGCAGGAGATTTAGGGGAAGAAAAAAACAAGAGAGAAATGGAGGTAGAGTGGTGAGGGAGGAGAGAGAGATGGAGAGAGAGATAGATGATACATGATAGAGATAGATAGATAGATAGATAGATAATAGATGATGGACATAGATGATAGAGGCAGAAACATAGTGAGGTGATAGATAGGTAATAGACAGATAAGTGATAGATATAGATGATAGATAAAGGCACAAAGTAATAAAAAGACAGATAATAGGTAAATGAATGATAGATAGAGACACATCAGAACATATGCAAAATCTTCCTTTCTTATAACAGTATTGATCTCACATGGAGTTTCATCCTTTTAGCCTAATATGAAACTAATTTCTTGCCTAAGGCCAGACTTCCAAATAGCATCACACTAAGGATTAGAGGTTCGGCATATGAATGTTGGGGTCAAATAAAGTGTTCAGTACATAGCAGATTTTTTGGTTTTCTAATAGTTACTAAGCACTTAGTTTAGCCAATTTGTTTTTCTCAGCCCTAAGTATGTAGCAGTGAACAAAGCTGAAAACTTTCCTGTCTATACATACCTAATATTCCCAAGGGAGATGGAGAGACCTATTGTATCAATAGGTAACACACGGTGTGCTAGGCGGTTGTGAATTCTATGCAGCCCACACAGGGTTAAAGGCTATAAGGGTGTAGTGGGCAGAGAAAGGATTCCCTTTAGAACAGTTCTTCAAGACCCCACTGTGAGGGTGACATTTGCATAAAATTTTACAGCAGTGAAGGATCCAGGGAGACAGAAGGAAGACAGAAACAAGTAAGGATTGTCAACTCTTCAACAGCTTGGCTTTTATTAAACTCATTTCTTCCAATCTGCTTTCTTTCCCATTCTATAGTATGTTGTTAATTTTTAAGCTTTGTCTGTTTCTTCCTATATCTTTTTTTTTTTCCTTTTAACCAACTGCCTCTCTCCACACTTTTCCTAGGAGTTAGTTTCTGTGTTCCTTCCATCCAAACGAGGCTCATGCTGTTATGAACACAGAGTTCCCAAGCAGGAATCAAAACCCCATATTGTCAAGCTGCCCAGCTGGCACTCAACATGCCAGTCTCTGCTCCTGCCACATTGCTGACTTCTAACATTTCTGCCCAGATAGGAAGAAACATTCTGCATGCACTGCAGGACCATGTTTGCCTTAAAGGCAAAGCGCTTTCGTGTCTTTGTGCCCCGATGTGTATGTGTGCTTCCTTCTGGTCATGGCTCTCTTGAGACAGTCAACTTGTTTAGTTTAATTTTAGAAATCTGTATACAGTAAACTCAGGAATGTAATTTAATTTGGAAAGAAGGCATGCTTGTAGCCCAGGCATTCCTCTAATGGGCTTCTCTGGCATATGTGGGGAAAAAAAAAGTGCTATCTTGGCTCATCCTTATTTCTTCTGGAAACTTACAAAATTTAATCAGGCAGGCACATTTTGGGGGGAAAATCTTAATGCAAATTAAATGTGACAGGAAGGAAGTAAATCACTGTTTTAGCAAATGTACTTAGAGACATTATTTTCTCAAATTGACTTCATTGATGGCCATGCCTGAAAGCTTTGGAATAGTTTTTTTTCCATGAAGCTGCAGCACCCATTGAGGTGAGAGATGAGAATCTTTCTTTTCCAAAGCTGCTTGCTCTCTGTGAACTGCAGGTAAGGATGCCAGCATCGCCTTTGGGACTGTGAGGCTTTGTGTGTAGGGAATGCATCATCTTGTCAGGAACAGACTAGAGAGCCCTGTTCCAGTTTGAGGACCCATTGTTTACATCCTGGCTACATCTAATATGACACACAGGGAACATCGGGGGTTGGTGGGGGGTTGGGCAGCCATTATTTCAGACAACACGTGGGTCTTAAATCAATCTTAATGTAATAGCTAGCTATTTTATGTCCAGGCGCAGAAATTTTTATAAGACTTGTACAGTTTCTAGGGTTTTGGGAGGTGGGTTCACCGTGACCTGAGACAGAGACTGGGCTCGTTTCTCATCAGGCAGCACACCACTGCAAAATTGATCTAAGCTTCTATATGTCTTTGAAGTCAGGACAAGAAAGGAAGCCAGGGGGCTTTATGAAATGTAAAGAGCTACTGTTTCAAGGCAGAGAAAGATCTTCTGTGGCATGTTTGTTTGCTGACTGTGTTCATTTCTGAGGTTGAAGCGGTTGCTTACATTTAACTCGACGGACATGCTAAAAACGACGTGTTTGTGTGTCCCGAGTGAAATAAAGGGGTATTTGAAGTTGAACTTGTTCTGGGCATTATCATTAGCTGTTTGATGTATTGCCACAAAAGCTAGCATCTGCATCTTTTGTCATAGCTCCCACCACAGCTGAAGTCTGATTCTACTGTGATCAGACTATGTACTGAAAACCTGCACACCGATAAATTCAGATTTCTAAATCACTGGCTAAGAAGCAATACATTTTTATCATCTCAGTCTGCAGGAAGAGGATATTTCATTTAGTTATGTAGAACTCCTCTGGAGATATATGCTTCCGGTTACTGTTGAGAACTCTGTATTTTCATTATGAGAAAGATATTATAAGATTAAATATTTTAAGTGATTTGGGACATGTAACAACAACAACAAAAAAGAACAAAAGAAAAAAAGTATTTAATTGGTCAAAAGGACTAACTGGTATCAGGAAAAATTCCTGTGGTCTCAGATTCTCTTGGGTGTGAGGCCAAGATGTCAAGACAAGCAATGTGTAACACTTACCAAGAGCTGAAATGCATTTGTGCAACATGCTCTCCTCAGAGTCGACTCACTAGAGAGATAAGAAGTAAAAGTATCCATGTAAGAGATGGTGCCGTTCAAACCAGTAGCCACTCTTGCAGAAATAGCATTCGAAAGTTTGACTTAAAAACGTAACTAGCTTGGGGTGTGGTGGTAAAAATACTACAATCTCAACAGCTGGGAGGCGGAGGCTGGAAGATAGGCAGATTCTAAGCCATCTGTGCAAAAGAGAGTCCCAGTTTCAACAACAGAAACAACAAAGCCAACCACAAATATTTGTGAGCAATTTGGGCACCCATAGGAATTAGAGAGAAGTTTGGGCCAATGTTATCCCGGTTATAAGCAAGCAGGTGATGTTCATTGACCCCCGTTTGATATGCCACACAACTATGGGATGGAAAGGAGACCCAGCAAAGGACTCTTGTATTAATCTGTAATAAATTCCAATCTGGCTTGATCATATGTGGATTCCTGTTTGGTTCTTCTCTTCTCCTGTCTTGTACTTTAAAATGTACATGCACAAGATTGCCCAAGTTAAATGAGTGTAACTGGATACAGTTAGGCGTCTCCTGTGTGGAGACTCACTGTGTGGAGCAATGAATGGGCTACATACACAAACTCAGAATCTCTTTGGAGCTCTCCACTTTAGTTTGCCTTCTCCTAACTCTCCCTGTTTTGACACTAATTCCGTATATTAATAACATGTGTCTTCATGGCTTTTTGCCCTTATAGAAAGGTGATCATATTACGTGAATTGTTTCATGCCTGTCTTCTCGTAGTCCATGTTATCTTTCTGAGATTCATAAATGTGGGTGGAACTCTGGACCAATATTTTCATTCTCCGAGTTTCAGAGTTACATTCACAAAACACATGGCTTAGCTGTACTCTGAAAACTCTTCCAAACTAAAATTTAACATATCCAAAATAATTCAGATATTAAATAAAATCTAAAAACAAAATCAGAGAAGGAATGTTTAGATGGTGGCATATATAACACTAAAGTAAACACATAGATTCACTAAAATACCCAATAGGAACTTTATACTAAGTCATGAATATACTAGAATAGTGAAGAACTGTAGTCCTTTTAATATCCCTTGCCTGAAGACAAACAGGTGTAGTCAGAGTAGGGACTGTTGTTGGAATGGGCGTTTAGAAGGCATGCAGAATATCAGCACATTGTATGGATATCTAAATTCCATTGGGCCACCTACATGATTTTTTTTTTTTTTGGTTTTGTTTTGTTTTAACTTACAGAAAGTAGAAAATCAAAACCTTGAACCCCCCCCCCATTGTCTGAGAAGAAAATCTGTTGTAGGTTAGCACGTGTTTTGGTTTAGCAGTCAACTGTGGAGATAAACAGGTGAAAGAAGGGGTCCAAAGAATGGAAGTGACATTCTATAGGGTAAAGAGAACAGGTTATCTTTTAAGTGTCTGGCCAAAATACATGCTCGGACTTGAGTGCATATGTAGGCAAAGACAGTTAAAGGAGAGTGGGGAGGAGAAAGACAGAAGGCGAAGAGCTAAGCATAGATAAACTGACAGTTAGGTAGTGGGGATAGGGATGTGTAGAAGGAAAATGTGGCCATTCCCCTTGAGGTGACAGAAAGACTCCTGGGAGAAGAGGCATTTGGCAGAACATTCTGCAGAGTGGCCGTCTGCTCGAAATGTCAGCTCAAAACAGCTTGTTGTGTTTTGAAGAGAGCTTGTGAGTTGTGAGAATCGGGCAGAAACAGAAGGGAAGGCAGTCCAGGATGAGCTGCGTGTGTGGTGGGTGTTCACGTGGTCACTCGAGGACAGAGGATTCTGGGATGACTGTGTCAACTTCGATGACTGTGTTCAGTCTCCACTGCTTTCCAGTTTGGTAAGGGTCATAGTTCATATCCCTCTGTGTCTCTGTCTGTCTGTCTGTCAGTCTGTCTGTCTCTCCCTCCCCACCCCTCTGTTCACGTTCTGTATCAAAAGACTGCATAACCTTTACTTTTCTCCCTGGAATCACGCTGTTGCCCTTGCCTCAGGAGCATCTCCAGATGTTGCCCTGTGTCTGTATATTAAAAAGTGGCAGGCTTGTTCGGATGGTAGTCTTAAGACTTGAGACCCCGAAAGCCAGGAGTCAGGAGAGGTAGCTCATATCTACTCTCTGGGTTTCTTTCCTCTTTTTGGAATAGGATCTCATTCTTTAGCCCAGGCTGGATGCACTTTCTACCCACAGGGGTACCCTCAAACCCTCTACAGTCTTCCTGTATCACCCCCAGGAATGCTGGGATTATAGGCAAAGGCCACAAAATGCCTGGCTTTGAGAAAAAAAATCCAGTTTTTCAACTCATATTATTTTCCAAGAGATGAACAAATATGACTCAAGTACACATAAATATCAAAGTGAATTCACCCTGACATCCACGTTGCTTATTGCTCTTCATCTAACGACAGTCAAAGGGTTAAGCTTCATAGCCTCTATTTGTGTGTTTATTTTATTTCCATTTGTTCAGTACCCATTAAAAGTATAATATTACATTGGTAACTCTCATTAAAATGTTGAGTAACTTCTCTTATTGGATGACCATAAAACCATTTAAATGGAATTTCTACTTAAACAAGTGGAAAATATTTCTGCTTCCACCCTTGCCTCTTTTTACTGGGTGTTTGTTGTACTGGTCCATGGTCCTTGCAGAGTCATAAATAAAACCTGCCATTTTTTTTTTTAAATTCCTGGTAAGGATGCATTTTCAATAGCATATAAAGGGAGAGTATAGAAAAGGGTGGCTCCAGTTAGGAAATTAGCTCATTATGGCTAAATGCAGTGAACCAAACGACTTACCCCGTAGAAGATGCTGAGCTCCTAAAAATAGTCAGACTTTTCAAAATTAGACAATAAAAGAAAAATGCGATTCCTTGTTTTTATTTGTCACTTTAGTGGCATTTTTATTATTTCCTTCAAATGTTTTAGCACCAGATATAAATGCCTCCATCCACAAGGCTAGGCCTTTCCATTGGATAGAGGGAGGACTCTTGAATGTAAAAAGAGGAGTCTGTGAGATGGATGGGGTGGGGAGCAGGGGTGGTGCTCCCAGTACACCCTCTCACAACCTGAGGATGCTGACCTCAGCCCATAGGTGCTTCTGCAGCCTCTGTCTTTCATGTGTTGCTCAGAATCCTCTCATCGATATTTTTTTCCATTATTAGAGAAACAAATAAACTCATCTCTGCTGGGATTAATTTGCCCCAGCCTGAAGCAATGAGCCTCCACTGGCAGCCACTCCTGAGCTGAATAAGCAGCCTCCCTGCATCTGTTGACAATATGAAATCCTTGCAGCCGCCAATATTCATAAGGAGTGGCCCCCACCATGCAAGGGGGGCGTAGCAGTCAATCACCAACGGAGCCGCGCGGCCATTTGAAGAACAGCATATAATTCCAGCTTTTTCTAAGCTATATTTAAATGAAGGCTTTTTTCTCTCTTGGATCCGAATGTGGAGAATCTGCATGGACCTAATTTTACTTGAAGAGACCTAGTTATAGAGTTGGTTTGGGCTGAAAATGCCTGAAGGTATTTCCAGCTGGACATGGTTTTGTCTTATGAAACCCTGACATAAATAGCTGCTCTCTAGCAGGCCAGTTCCTCCTGCTACAGATTGTGTGCTGTGATTGGAAAGGGAACAGTAAAGTTGGGGGGCTCGATGCAGGAGTCAAAGTGCGTGAGTGTTGGGAGACCAGCGGTGCTAATTAATTGGCTGTCTTTATAGTACATTTCATTTAAATGCAGTACATCTTTCTTCCTGCAATGGGTCGTAACAGTTTAGGGAGTGTAGCTGATAGACTCTTTCCCTTCATTAGTGAGTGTGTGGTGATGATTTGTACAACTGTTTATTTAGAGTCAGGATTGTCTATAGCCCAGTGCTCCGTTCTGCATGCCCAGAGCTTGGAAATTGACTTGGCAGCAGTAGAATGAAGCAATGGTAGACAGACATACAGAAAAGCCAAGAGTGGATGAGCTGTGCTGGTTCTGGTGGGAGGGGAGTCATGGGGCGGGGCATCTACTATCCAGCCCAGAGACTCTGGATCTTCATTGGGTACAACACAAGAATGAAAGCTTAGGTCTTCTGCATGGAAGAAGTCCAGGCTGTACACTGTAAGCAGCCAGGAGAATGTAGCCGTGGTTCATACTGATCATAGCATAAGCTCAGTTGTTCCTCACATTTCTCTAAGCCTTCTCCCCTGGGGAAGAGACTTTGCTATTTCCATGGGTCTTGGGTATTGAGGTCTTTGTCATTGTCTAGGACTCCACCCACTCTTCACAGCCTTGTCTGGCTTGAACTTCTTATTTTCTTAACTCCATCTTCTGAGTGCTGGCATTACAAGCATGTTTATTGCATTTTTTTAAGTGCTAAAGACTCAACCTAGAAATCCATGCATGCAAAGGAATCACTTTCCTCACTGAGCTATACCCAAAATTCCCCGTGATCTTTTATTTTACTTCGTTTTTACCCTAGGTGTGTATGGAGAGGGTGGCCAAGTGCCTCTTCTTAGGAAGAGAGATTTGAGTTTGTGTGGGTACCTCACCAAGCTTTCCAAGGGTAAAAATATTCAAGTATACTCCTTTGTAGTCGCAAAAATACAACAGAATAGGACTGTGCTTGTTATGCAGGTGAATTTATTTGATGACACCTTAAAAAAGATGTTATGTATCAACCTTCTGATTCTAGTTTGCATAACTAGATGAATTTATATTGTTAGAGGGATTAATGCGTATACTCTAAAATGATTTTAGTATGAGAAATTTACCAGTGAGGAACAAACCGTCCCACACTGTGTTTGACTTCTGTAGTAAGTCAAAGGTATTCATTGAACCTTCTGTAGTTTAATGGATCTAAAGCTAACATATCTAAGGTTTTATGTTATATGTTATACAGGGTCGTGTGAGACTTACCTGTCATCCTGGGGGAATGGCTACAGCTCCATTCTTTGCTTTCAGAACAGTCCTGTGTTCTGATTGGCTCTATGGGTTCTCGATACAAAATCCAAATTAAAGGGAAAAAAATATTACCCCCAGTATGGTAAAGGCTGTAAATAAGTATTTCAGAAACTGCTGTTTAACTTATTAAGATCTGATTCATGTGATGTCAGGTTTGTCCTCAGGCTTGTACCAGGGCCGGTGCAGAAGCTGAGGAAGATGGGCCAATTCCCAAGGAGAGTGCAGAAAGCTGTAGTCTGTGAGGATGGTTCATTCTGGCTGTGGTGAATGCAAGGAATTGTTTTGAACTATCTTTACACTGCTCATTTTTGTTTTATTTATTTATTTATTTATTTATTCACTTTTAAAATGCACTGGTCAAAGGGGGCATGTGCTCACACACGTGAACAAGCACAGCATCTGTGGTCCTAATCCCCTAATTAGAGTATCATGTACAGATGGTATTTAGAGCATTTTTTTTGTTAATGAATGAAAAATATGTGGTAATGGCGCCCATTAGATTTTACAAGAAACAAAAAAGTGCTGTTTGAGTTTTACTTATATTTTGCCCAACCTCCAATATAGGTCAAACCATATGTAGAGAAAGATATTTGAAACTTAATATAAATCGATGATTTTCTTTTCCCCAGCCTGCTTGTAGGTGTGATTCACACGGAAACATACAAGCTTTTCCTGTTTCACTGCACCAATGCAGACCAAGTGCATTCCGCTATAGTGGGGGCAGGGGATGTCTTTGTGGGAAGTGATAATTTTTCTAATCAGATCTTGGGAATATCTGCATCAAATTCTTTATTTAGGTTCTGTACCATTTTCTTATAAAGTAGGATATGGTATAGAGAAGCAATCTGTTATGCATGCTGCTTGACCTCACTTCAGTGGTGTGAGGTGTGAGTAAGAAGAGATCAGAAAGTGCACGGCTCCTTAGTCCTTCTGGCACAGAAACACTGACCCGCTCTGCTCCAGGCTCAAAGCCTATTATTTGCCACGGTACCCGACTGCATGCTTTAAACTGTTTGCACTTGGCAATTGCAGTTTCCCTTCTTAATTTCATTTTTTTTTAGCAGCAGAACTGTGAAAGGCATTATTAATTGTGGTCTACTTAATTATGTGTGAACCTTATGATGAATCTTGCATAGTATTATTGACGGTGTAACAAAATAAAACGATGAGATAATAGATTAAACTTGGCTTTGTTATTTTGTTGAGTTTAAATACGATGTTGTTACTGTTTGTCACTGAGTCAGTAACCGGCCTACTTTCTTGGAGCTGATTGCATCAACAGTAATTTAAGTCCAGGTGGCCATTACAGCATTGTTTAAAGTCACACTTTTCTCATTTTCTGAGTGATCTCCAAGGTCCATGTCACTGGGACACTGGGTCTTGGATGCTGACTTTAAGCTGAAAGAATTGCTTGGGTGTGAACTGTTTGGAGTGTGACTAAGCTGGCTTACGCAGGATTAGCATATTTTTTGCTCCTTAGCGTTTTTGAACAAGAACATTCTTAAGGCCTAAAAAACATTTAAAGATTGAGAGTAAACAATGGGTCTCATGCAGGGACAGACAGAATCATCAGGGAACCTTAGTGAGGTGGAGTCAGGAGGGTCTCGGAGTGTGTCATTACAGACCAGTAGTGCATCAGAAACCAGAAGCCTCCATACATATATCCACCTTGACCATGCAGCTAAGGTCCTCACTGAAACACTTTTAGTATGAAACAAAGCTGGAAAAAAAAACTCAAATATATTCTGGTAATTGAATGTAATAGTTATATTTTCATATATGTGATTTTTACCTTTTATTTTGTAGTGATTTCTCTCTATAGATGCTTTTAAAGACTATTCAATGGTTGACTGTAAGGAGGGAAAGAGAGTACTTTAGCCTTCTACTCAATGACAGTTTTCAGCTTGGTGGAGGTAGACAGGGATTGACTGATAGTATTTTTTTTTTTTTTTTTTTTTTGGTTTTTCGAGACAGGGTTTCTCTGTGTAGCCCTGGCTGTCCTGGAACTCACTTTGTAGACCAGGCTGGCCTCGAACTCAGAAATCCGCCTGCCTCTGCCTCCCAAGTGCTGGGATTAAAGGCGTGCGCCACCACGCCCGGCAATAGTATTTCTAATTAAAGGTCTAGTTGGAAGTATGGGAGGGGGCATACTTCACTTAAAGAATTTAATAACGTCGATATTAATTTTTATTGTTTTTCCTTGGAGTTGTTTTTGTATGTTTCTCTCTCTATGTGTAGGTATACACATGCCACGCTGTGCTAGTGGAGGTAGGTCACCTTGTAGGAGTCAGTCGTCTCCCTTCACTGTGTGGGTTTTAGAGATCAAATGTGAGTTGTGAGGTTTGGTGGCATGTGCCTTCACCATCTGAGCTGTTCCTTGAGTTCTGTAATTTCTTTGCTATGACATGCTAGATCAGACCCTCAAAGAAGAGCTACTTCCAATACTCCTCAAACTATCCAACAAAATAGAAACAGAAGGGACACTGCCAAACTCATTCTGTGAGGCTGCATACCATGATGCCTTAAACCACACAAAGACTAAAGAAAGAAAGAGAATTTCTGACCAATTTCTCTTAAGAATATTGATGCAAAAGTACTCAATAAAATACTGGCAAACCGAATCCAGGAACACATCAAAAACATCACCCACCATGATCAAGTACGCTGATTCAATATAGAAAAATCCATCAACATAATCCACCCTGTAAACAAACTGAAATTGATTACTTTGAGTAACAATATTTTTTTTCTTTCTGGCCATTATTCTATGATTGGCTGTGTGTACCAATGCTGAGTACATCTTTGCTAATTCTTGATGGTGTCCTCTGGCTCATAGTTAATACACTACTATATTATTCATTTGGAAACCGTTGATTGATTGCAAGTTACAAACACTATCACTAGTGGGGAGTCAATTCTGAATTGTGAAGAGCGTAGAGATGATAAATAGCCTCCCCTTTTCTTCTAAGATACTAGTTCCTAATGCTTGACAGGTAAGGACTTGATGTTTTCCCACTTTAATTCCCCTTTAAATCTCCACATGGGACACATTTTCATGATTCTCCCTGTAACATTTTGTCTTCCTAAAACCAAATTGTCTGAAAGGTCTGATGTCTGGAGACTGCCAGGATCCTTGGCCAGAATTCTGATTGTTTTCCAATTGGTACCATACCCTTCTCTGTAGTCTTTTCTTGGACTGCGAGTTGATTTGCAAACACTTCCATAAGCACTTCTGCATGCTTGCAGTTCGAAGTTTTTCTCCCTGTGCGAGTTTTATAAAGGACAAATCAGTAACTTAAACTATTGCTTTTTTTATTTCTTTTTTCAATTTGCTTTCATGTATCCTTTAAGATAATCGGGTCGCAGTATTTTTATGCTTATTTTTTTATTGTAATTTTGTTTCATTTGGCCTTTCCTCCCAGACTCACTAACCTTTCCGTATTTATTGTTTAATTGTTATTTGTGTCATTCTCCATTTTCATGATCTGGAACCCCTGGAATTCGGGAAGGTGGTATGAATTATCTTTCTGTGAGTCTATGCTGATACTTACCCCCCAAGCCCCCCTTCCCTTTTCTAATTAGAAACCAAGGATTTTCTAAAGAAATCCGTTTAGGGTCATGATGAAATCGCTGACAAGGTCATTTATAGGCACCTTAGTAACTCTGATTAATTTTTTTTCTTTTTTCTTTCTTTCTTTTTTTTTTTTTTTTTGCAGACAGGGTTTCTCTGTGTAGCCCTGGCTGTCCTGGAACTTGCTCTGTAGACCAGGGTGGCCTCAAACTTAGAGATCTGCCTGCCTCCACCTCAGAAATGCTGAGATTAAAGGTGTGCACCACCACCACTCAGCTACTTATTTTGTTTCTTTAAAAAACTTTTAAAAATCTGTTTTTTCCAAATTCCATCATTTCCTCGTGTTCCTGTGTCTTACTCTCTATGGTGTTTAGGATGCACAGGAGGAGCTCCTACAAGGGAGCTCGGCAGGATGTGGGTGCCGAGTGTGAGGAAGAGAGTGAGAGGAGAAATGCACATTGCACAACTGTTGTTATAAAAATTACACAGTGAGTTTTCTGTGCTGAGAATCAGTCCCATGTACTTGGGCATGCCAAGAAAGTGTTTGCCGACTGACACTCCTAGGCCAGGACAGAAACGACTTGACAATTACTAATTGTCATGTTTGAATTGACACAAAATTTTGTACTATCCTATGATAGAATCACAATGTTTGATGCTAATAATAAAACTAACTACTTGGTTAGTTTAATTTATATTCTTATGGCACTTTGTAGTTTATAATTTTCTATATAAATGTTTTAAACCTTGACATTATTATAAAGTAAAACTCAAAGATAGTGAATGCATAAAAGTATACAATAAAGGGTTTTCAAAGATTTTTCCATACCTGCAGGTTTAGTCTGTATTCATTTGTTATTAGTATATGATGTTAGGACTAGAAACTATTGTATTAAGCACATTTATATATAATATGTATTTGAATTAACAATATAAATTAAATATTGCAATACATTTTAAATATTTTTGAGACCATATTATATTTCCTGATTCCCTTTCTTCCTTCCATACTATCCTTTATAATTTGTTATGCTCTTTTAAAAATCGATTCCCTCTTTTTCTTTGTTGTTGAATCCCCCTCCTCACACACACACACTCTCTCTAAGTATATAAATATAAACTGCTTAGTCCATATAACATTACTTGTGTGTATCTTCTCAGGAATGGCCATTTGGCATCAGATAGCCAATTAGGTTAGCTCTTCCCATGTACATTTGTTTAGTTATATTTCTACCATAGCGTATTATGGTCTCTATATTCTATAGTATATTGACAAAATTAGAAAAGTGTCTTAATTTGTTTTTGAAATCGGATCTCACTGTGTAGCCCTGGCTGGCCTGAAAAATCTCAGCTCTGTAGGTCAGAGTGGTCTTGAACTCCTAGAAACCTGCCTCAGCCTCTGAGTGCTGGGAGCCTAACATTGTGATGGGTTTTAATGAGCAATGGCCCGTTCGTTCCTTGACTGCCTGTTGTGTGCTAGTTCCTTGCTACAACTCTTTTAGTAGCTGTAAGTCATTTTTCTTAACATTGCTACAACTCAATGAATGCAGTGTTTGCCAGGCCTAAGAAGATGTCATAGTTTAACTCATTTCCTTTCCAACATTGGAAATGAAGTGAAAAGAGCGTCATCTGAGAAGACGTGTGTTTTATCTTTTCTATCCTGGAAAGCATTGTGCTTGCCTAACCCATCACAGAAATATGCATGATTGTAACTATACATTTTTGAGGAATGACTCTTTTCTTATGCTCGTATTGTGCCCATTACCCGCCTTCAGCATTAGGGATATATTTAACTCTTTAATTCAATTCATTGTTAGAAGAGGTTCCTTTGGCCCCGGGAAACATATTACAAGTTGTAAAACACTTTCTTAGACTATCAGTCTTCCTAAAGACTGGAATCTTGGCCTTTGATGTTTGTTTCAGCTAGGATTTCAGTTCCTGGGCTGAAGTCTGTGGAGAATCCAGAAGGAAGATCTAACAGTTTAGCCAGCTCATCTATTTTCTTTTCAAAGCAAAAGATAGGCTAAAATGGGATATCTCCAGAGGGAGCTGTACAGACAGCGATACAATAAATCCCTTCTCCTCGAAGCTACCTGAGTGCCCTTGGAGAGTAGGAGGTGGGGCCTGGGAGGAAGACAAGACAGGCTGACTGATTTAGAGTCTTAAACTTAGCCGTTTGATATATAGAGGTGAGGCGAATATTCAATATTTCCCTTCAGACTTTTTTTTGGGGGGGGCGATGATTTCAAGTAGATACAGGAGGATGTTAGTGTTTTAATACTTATCTCATAAAGGGAAACTGAGGAAATCACAGAGTCAGGACAGTCTTGTTCTCTATAGGCCTTTCCCGCATCTTCAGCAACAAAAAGGCTCCACTGTTGGAGATGAAAATGCAAATAGAATCTCAATGATTTGATTTCAAAATTTTGAATCGAATCTTCAATTAGAAGTCCCATGAAGATGCCTCCGCTCAAAACCTTCTTCACCCCAGATTTTAAATAATGGTCTAGTTTAGATTCTGAAGTGAAAAAGAGGTGATTTGGAATTTCCAAAGTCCTGGGCATTTCTGAGCCTCTTACACTCTAGCTATTGAATTAATTAAGATTTGGGGAGGACAGACGGCTTCATTTGTCTGGGGAGTTTACTGATAATGTCCGCGTTACAACCTGGAAACTTCCCTGCATTTGAACGGCCAGTACTCCCCTGTTTCCACTGCTAAAGGCTGTATTTGATGCTAAACAGAATTTGTCCTACACTGTTCTGTTTTAATATAACCTCTGGGTCTTGCAGGCAGGACCTTGTTAAGAAATGAAACTAAACCTTCTCAAATAGCAAACATCAGAGGAAAGGTCAGAAGCCTCATACCAATAAAAAATATTTCTTTTGTCCCGTTGCAGCCTTCTACGGTTCCAAAGTAGATTTGGATTGCAGCAGAGGAAGTTGAAACAAGAGCAGGGTTAGAAAGACCAGACGAGATTCATCAAACCAGACATCGTGCCATCCCCCAAAACTCAGTCTAGTTGGGACTCGCTTCCTTATCTGAGCGCACAGCCGGTTCTGGGAAGGTTGTCTGTGGGTCCCCAAGGACTGGGTCTTCTTACTAGAATATCAGGTGGGGGATGGTCTGTGAAGAATCAGAGAGTGTGCACCCGGACAAGGAGTCATAGAACTGTGCATGTTTTAAAAGTCAGGAAATTCCCCGGGCTTAGGCACAGGTAATCGCAAATCTCAGGCAACAGTGAGAGCCCAGTGAACTTTGCTCACAGCATAAAAAAATAATAATAAACATAAAAAGAGTTGCAATAAAATGTGGTCCAGAGAGATGTAAACTCACCTAAAAGTCTCATATTGTCCAAAGCATAGCAAGTGACAAAATCACTTGTGTCCAAAATTGATGGATCATGAATTTAAACCAAATGGAGATGGCTCCTTTTTCATTCTTGTTCTGTTTTTAATATACCTGAGCTTCAGGAATATAATATCACAGTGGCAGATGGATTTATCTTCTTTTTTTCCTTTTTCTTTTTGGTAGGTGGATATAGAAATGCTTAGGGCTCACATCACAGTCAGATTTTTAAGTAGTCAGACTTAAAAACAAAAACAGTCCTTTACAAATTCTTCTTTGCCATGAACTTTGTCACACATAGAATTCCTTTTGTGGTACTCAGCTCTGTGAAAGAACAGTACATCCCAAATTTAACTTGCTTTGTTTACACACATTCGTAAAAGAAAAACAATTAGGAAAAAAAAATCAAATTCACTAATCAGTGCCAATGTAGAAACGTATTTCTTGAAATTAGACCTACAGCAATAGAAACACATACAGTGGGGAGAGGAGGGGGGAGACAGAGAGAGAGAGATGGGGGAGGGGGCAGAGAGATGGAGAGGGGAGGAGAGGAGAGGAGAGAGAAAGAGAGAGAGAGAGAGAGAGAGAGAGAGAGAGAGAGGTTAAGTAGTCTTGCAAATGAAAGAAATAATCAGGCAGTAGATTAAAAAATAATCAGACTACAGTAAAATCACAATTATGCTCATATGTGTATGTGTTTAGGGCTGAGTACATAGTATACCCTATCAAAGTGTTTGTCTCTGATTAATTAGTTTTCTCTCTCCACCCCCAAAGGACATCCCCCCTACACATAGCACCGGTGCATTCCCTTAGCGATTCATCTAGGAATGGGGTCTTATGAAGTTCTCCCTATCCACCTTGGCATGTCAACTGGTATTGGCCTATGCGGGCTGCCTTTAGGCAGCCATACTGTTAAAGCTGTTAAAGATCGCCTTGGTGCAGCTTCTCGGTCACGTATGGAAGACACTATCTCCAAGCCAATGCCTGGTCTTCCGGCATTGACACTCTTCCTCTCTCTGCTTCTGAGGGTTTCCTAAGCTCAGGTGTAGAGTTGGCATTGAGGATCGCTTACAATTGTGATTGTGGTGTCCAGTGTGGTTTTGGCCATTCGTGGTCAGTTATTCCCTGCAGTTGGAGCTGTTGTGGACTTCTGTTACAGTCTCCAACTGCGGAAAAAGCAGGTTCCGTGTGTGAGATATGAGAACTGCAGTTACCTGTGGGGATGAGAGCCAAGTATCTTGATTCAGACGAAAACGATGCAGGTTTAGGAAATTGGCAGTGGTAGATTCTCTTTTGTACTCCCTGAAGCATATATATGTATATGTTTAAGTATATGTGTATGTTTATGTATATTATGTATATGTATGTGTATGTGTGTACATATATATATATATATATATATATACTTAAAGAAAGATTTTATTTCATTTTAAATTATGTGTATTCCTTTGTTTGAGTGGGCGTATACTTTTGAATGTAGCTACCCAGGGGTGTCAAAAAAGTCTAGGGGTCAGATCAACTGGAACTGAAGACAAAGGCAGTAGAGTGGCCTTTGATGTGGGTCTTGTGAACTGAACTTGGAACTCTAGAAAAGCAACCAGTGCTGTTGATTGCTGAGCTGTCTCTTTGAGTGTCTGCTGTAACTACATCTTACTATATTTACTACATTCACAATTGCGCTTTTTAGCTATAGTAGAGAGGAACAATAATTTTTTTGTTTGAATACGCCCCATTTTGACCATAATGAAAACATAAACATTTAAGACCTTTATTATAATCAGTTTGGTATATATGATTCAAGCAATTTAAATTAAATACTGGGTGAGGCTGAGCAATGAACAAAGCAACTGCACTTGATTTTTAACTATAAATATCAAGATTTTACTTTGAGAAGGTTTTATCACTTAGTAAAATCTTAGCTAAGCTTTAGGTTCTCGGAATCATCTCTTGCCATGGGACATTTCTGAGAAGGGAATCCAAGACTAGGATGAGTGTGTGGGGATGGCTTCTCCCTAGAAGCTGCTTTGTAGTGTTTAGTCTTTCTAAGAGAGAAAGACCTGGCAATGCCCTCTTGGATAGAAGAGTGCAGTCTTGATCAATATATATATATATATATATATATATATATATATATATATATATATAATATATATATATATATATATATATAATATATATATATAAATATATATATATTCTGCAAGCTTGCAAAAGTGGGAGGGAGCTTGCAACTCAGAAACAGCTTGTTCTGATTCTTCTTACAAAATAAAAACATAAATAAAGGCTAACCAGTTGAAGGAAGAACCCATTGTTCTCTATAAGCTCTGTTCCCCAGCCCCGACTGAGAGTGCGTAATTATATGTAATGGAACACAGCTGTGATGTACCAAGTGCCTCTCCCCTCCACCCTTCTCATCTTGTGTCTGAGTGCACAGTCCCTTTCCTGCTTCAGTGGTACATAAGGCTCAATTTCCCTATGCCTATTTTATCCTGAAAAATGTACTGTGAGGAGCTTACCACTGAGAATGTGTTCACTTTGTTTAAACCTCTGGATAGTCTTAAATTATAGATGAATGCGTAAGATTTGTAACTGCTAGAACATTATGTATTTATCTTTTCAGTTTTATCCAAGACCCTTTCGTTTGCTTTTGTTTTTGTCTTTGGTGTCTGTATTTGTGATCCCAGTCATCAGAGAAGAACTATAACTCATGCTGAGCACGTTGTGATCCATATTATGTTGTCTGTCTGTCTGTCTGTCTTGTGAACTAGGAGCATATAGTCACTGCGTCATGATAGCTTTCTGAATCACTCTCGCTACGGTCTTAGTTCTCTCCCCCATACTTTCTGTTGGTGGTAATTGGGTAATTAGCCAGAAATGCTGCCGCCAGAGTAAAAGAGTAGGAAATGTCTCATTGGAGAAAATAATCTTCCTTTGTCCTCATGATTCATCTTTGATATGCTACAACTCTATCAGCAGGGAAATTTTCTTCCCCATGGAGACTCTAACGAGCCTTTAAGACAAGAATAGACCTGGGGTTCTGTTATTAGTTTCATCTTGAAGGCAAATTGGGTTATTCTGTGGTAGTAGCATTTTCTGCCTGCACAGTATGAGATCTGAGGATATGGTGGAAAATTCTTCTGTCGAGGTTTTGATGAATAACAAGATAAGGGTTCTATTGTAGGCATTTGAAGAAAATGTGTAGCTGATTTTGGCTTTTAAAAAAAAAGAGAGAGCACGAGCAAGCAAGCAAGCAAGCTTGGAGATGTTTCTAGAAGTCAGCAGGGCCCATAGAGTATTTGGCTTCAGCTCCACTGCAATATAGGATGTTAACACCAGGAGCCAATGTCCTTCAGTGAAGAGACTTTCTGTGTCTGACTATCACTTGCATCACAACTCCTAAGAAAGAGCCGAGCAAAAGAAAGCATCCTTTAAAGACTGTACTGCATTCTTGTAATAAATCACAAAACATTGGTATCAGCTTTCTCAGTCATTCTGCTAGACGATGCTTAAGAATATTTCCAGATGTGTCTTCCTGAAGGGAAGGTAATTTTCACACACAAGAGATCTTTTCTTAGTGTGGAAGAAAAAAAAATCAAATACTTTTTTTAGCCCTCTGCAGGTGACAAAAGTTCAATTTCCTGTGTCCTTAGACTGCTAGCATTTTTCTCTGATCCCAGGGGAATGAGGAGAGATATAATCACTGGACTACAAATACTTCTAAGGTAATATAAATGAAGAAGGCAATTTTCCAGCTTCCTCTCTAGGTAGCTTCATGGAACAATAGTCTGAAGCAAGGAGTGCACAGGCGTGGAACTGATTGCTTGGGTTTGTGGTATAGGAAGGACTCATCCCTTGAAGTATTCCAGTCAGAGCAAAAGGATTTCCTTAATGAGGTGCTGGGTTTTTCAATGGGATAAACAAAAACTTTAATGGGAATAATGCCCCTGACTTGTTAAAATTAATGGCAGACATAATCTTCCAAATAATAAATGCAAAGAGAGTGGATGTTCATGTCTTTATTCTTGTTACATTCTTGGTTGGCAGCAAGAGCAAGGATCTATGGCAGTTGAAATCTCTTGCCTGAACTGAGGCTACTGGAGGTATCCCAGTATTAAACTAGTAGACATCTTTTGGGCTTTTGTATTATAAATCCAATGCATTTCTTTTCTTTCCCATTACCCCACTCCCGGTACCCTTTCCCCCAGAGATAAACCATCACTATATGTCTTCATTTTAAAACCATGCATGGATACTTACCTGATCTTATGGGTTCTCATCTTTTAATCTCATTTTATCTTAATTACTGGGGTTGATGAATGAGTTGATGCCACAGTGAAAGGCTTTTATAAAACAGATTTGGGAGTACAAATTCTCTGTTTAAGAAACATGTGTATGTCAAGAAAATGGTGCGTTAAAGAGGGGGGTGAAAGGAGGCTCTATAATCCTTAAAGTGTGGTCCTTATCTGACTGTATCTGTAAGCAGTCACATGATCATTTTCATTCTCGTAGCACATAGCAGGTTCCAGTCTCCTTGCGTTTGTCAGAAGATTCATACCTTTCTGGACACCACGGTCAAAAGAGTACTTTTCTTCCATTCCCTTTCTTGTTTCTAGAGTTGATATAAAGCGTTGATTCGTGGGCATAAAGTAATTACTCCTACAGAATAATACGAGGAAAACAAATACAATTGTCTTTAAGAAGTGCAGGGTTCAGTGTCTAGCTAAATATAAGGCTGATTTTGCAAGATGTTAACTCCTGCTTCAGTTGAATTTGGCTTAAGCCCTTTGTGACTCACATAGATGTTGTTACAAATACGTATATTATGATTACACATGTGCATACATGCACACGCAGATATGTGAGCGAGTGCATGCGCACGCGCACACACACACACACACACACACACCACATACACACACACACACACACACACTGGCCTATGTTGGCGAATGATGGCCAGTATTTTCATGCAAATCTAAAGTATTTTAATTTGCATTGTTGACTTATTAGTCAATAAACCTTGACCTGTTGAGTGAGGGAATTATGACCACACTGACTTAACAATATGGTTGTCTAATCCACAGTAACATCCCAGATGTGATTGAAATTGATGTTTTATCAAGCACTTGAGTGTCTATGTCACGTCCTCAGAGGTTTTCTTTTCAACAAATTAGGAAATCACCGTGTTGTGTTAAATGCTTAAACATCAAAACAGTGTGCTGTTCCCACTCCAGCATCATGGCTGTTTGGACACTTGTTTTTTTCATCCACTTGACATTGTTTGCATCATGTATTCCAGCATCATGGCTGTTTGGACACTTGTTTTTTTCATCCACTTGACATTGTTTGCATCATGTATTCCAGCATCATGGCTGTTTGGACACTTGTTTTTTTCATCCACTTGACATTGTTTGCATCATGTCTTCCCATTGTTCTTTTTTTTTTTTCTTTCCACTACTCGATGCACAATAGGGACTATACTGATTTAAACCATTTCCAGTTAATAACAAGACTGTGTTGCTACGCATCCTCAGCTGAACAGTTTCCCACAAGGCAGTGCTAGAGGGTGTGGCCAGTGCAGCTCAACCCTGAAGAGGAAAGGATGCAAAGAGTCAAGCAGACCTATGCTTGAGTCAACAAGCTTGCCTTGGCTAAAAAGCAGTCACATGACTATATTCACATTGTAATAGATTGTCAGAAAAAGTTGAAAGTAGTCTCTCTATCACTTGTTGCAAACATTAGAAAATTAAACGACATTATGTGCTTCTTGCCTATTTGTTTCTTCACGTTGTATCCTTTCGTTTTTTTTGTTTTTGCTCTCTGATGTGTGTAAAATGACTGTTTTGTTTTAGTTTTTGGAAAATATCTTTGTTGTAGTTGTTGGATTTTTGTTATTAGTCACCCAAGGTTAAATTATAGATCTATACAACAGCAATATTCCCTCTCTATATGTATTTTTAATATTGACAGTCATAATCCCTTTTAGGAATATTGTCAGGTACTAGAATTGTTACATTTAATTCCAAATACATCTATTTACTTGACTTAATTTTGAGAATGAACTTCAAGTCCAAGTTTTCCTCAATTCCATATTTAAGGAATTAATTACCTTTTAAAAATTTTAATGTCACAGTGTTCCACTATGTGGCCTAAGCTACCCTAAGAAACTTCATCTGATTCCTTTGCCTCAGCTTCCCAATTGCTGAGACTACTGGCATGAGCCACTCTGCCCAGGTTCAGTTTTAAAAGTTATGTTCTATTTTGGGAAAAATGGTACTTTCCTTATTTCCTTCATGTTACATATCTGAAGACATTATCCATTAAAATATTATTCATGAAAACATGTATGCATTTGTAGAAAAATTTAATAAGATGATAACATAGTCATTTTCATATTTTTCCTGATGGCAGGGTAATAAGCCTAGTTAAAATTTCTTTCTTTCTTTCTTTCTTTCTTTCTTTCTTTCTTTCTTTCTTCCGTTCGTTCGTTCGTTCGTTCGTTCGTTGTTTTTTGTTTTGTTTTTTTGAGACAGGGTTTCTCTGTATAGCCCTGGCTGTGCTGGAACTCACTTTGTAGACCAGACTGGCCTCGAACTCAGAAATCCACCTGCCTCTGCCTCCCAAGTGCTGGGATTAAAGGCGTGTGCCACCACTGCCCGGCTCTAGTTAAAAATGTCTAACAGGATTGGGAAGAGGTAATTACTGAGCTTGTAAACTCCAAAGAATCATAGAGTGCAGCAAATAGCCCATGTGAAAGGCCTCTAGTAGCTGTCAATGCAGGTGCCCTTTTATGTGGTATAGGCACCAATTTGCAGAATAGTAAATTTTAACTGAAGAATATAAAGAAGTATGCTATCCTCAGCTAAAGCAGTGCACTGTGAATTCTTGTATACTGTCTCAGATGAGCCATGTATCTACCAGCCTGGACCACAAGTGCTCTTGATAGTGGGGAGGCCCTTCCACCTCTCACTCTTTCACCTCCCGCTAGTTGGGTCAGAAATTACATTCAGTGCAATGATGTCTGCATGTGGTGGGTATAATTTTGACGTATATCCCTTAGCCTAGTAACAGAAAACAGCTGAAATTTAACTCAAAAAAGAATATATATATATATATATACCATGGGAGTGAAACCAAGGGTATGAAATTTCAGATTCAAAGAATCCCCTGAAACGAAGAAACTATAAAGCAAGTATAATTTTTGGCCGTTTTCCTGCAGTTACTGGTAGGAACTTTTTGGCTCAGTGGTTGGGAGATTATCTCTCTCTTACTCCATGTCTGTTCTCGACCTGCTGGTGATACTCTCCTGAAAATGGAATGCTTTTTCACAGAGCCTCCTCCTCTGCTGGCTCACCAAGGACTTGGGTGTCTGCGTTCACATTGCTTGCTCATATACAGTTGGCAGAATTCATGATTGGCTGTTGCTTCTCGTGTTTAGTCCTAAAGACCAAAAAGTCGCTGGTTAGGTATGGTCTATATCAAATATGGTCAATGTTTCAGAGGCTATAGATGCTTGCCCAATTTTAGATACAGCAGATGTTGCTAATAACTGGGCTGTAGATTGTGGATTCTATTAGAAAACATTCAACACAGGACAAGTTAATTACCGTGTTTTCACCAAGTTTCTTCATTTGAAAAATAGGGTGTATAGAATTTCAAAGATTGCTTGAAAAAATTGAGGTAGTCTGTGTCACACATTGCCTAGCTCAGACAAAGAACTCAGTTAAAAAGAAAACAAAAAACCAACTCTCCAGTCATTGTGGTTCTTTGTATTCATGGCATCCTTGTGTAGGATTGGACAGTCATTCTTTTTCAAACTGGACCTTCCAGGGTAGTCTTAGCTTCAGTGTCAGTAGACAACTTTGAGAGTATAGATTCAATCTTTGGTATTTCTAAGCCTGTGTTTCTGAGCTACCTGGCATAGAGGGAATGTGGAGGGACATGTGGTATTGGAATTGTGGTGAGTACATAACATGCTGCAAATTCTGTTAGAAGTACCCTACAACCGAAAGGTCCCTCTGATATTTGCTGAGAGATTCCTATCATATCGTATCATAGTGTACCATATTGTATCGTATCATATCATCTAGCTCAAGCATGTTTAGATCAAGAAGGAAACTGATGACCATATTTATGGACTACTTATCTTTTCTTAACCGTAGCTAGTTTATTGGTGTATTTGGAGTCTTTTTCAAGGATTGATCTATGGGTACACTAGAACAATGTCTTTCATGGGATTTGCTGGCTTTCCTTGTGGCATATTAGTGCAAGCCTTTTATCTTACTGTAGATAGATAGAGGCAGCTGGATCACTGTGAGATTTGAATATTGAGTTCCAGGCCATCCAGGACTACAAAGTGAGACTGTCTAAAATATAATATAATATAATATAATATAATATAATATAATATAATATACTCTCAGTTGGTTATCTTGGTTTTATATAGCAGCCTTAACCAATTTATACAACTTTCGTAGTTAAAGGCAACCCAGACTTCCCCTGCAATGGAGGCAAATGCTCCGGGTTTAGCTGTGCTTCTGGAATGATTGTGATTCTTTGCAATGATTCTGGAACGCCTGGAATGAAGGTGTGTTCACGCTGCTCTGTGCTAAGCTGACTACGTTGTTGGTAGATGGTTGTAGTTGTAGAAATTTGGTCTTTCTCTCAAAGATTATTTTTTTGCCTAGTTTCCTTTATTCCCTGCCTTGTTTTCCAGGTGGCCACATCCAGCAAAGATAGCTAGAGTCTTTTCCTGTAGCTCTTTGATGCCAGAGGAAGTTCTCAGATTTGGGGCTCCTGAAAAGTAATAGGGTCTACCTGGATAATCTGGTGTTTTTTTTTCCTTTGTGTTTATTTTGACAATGTTTCTAGGTTTTGTTTGTTCTATTCTATAGGCTCTGGAAAGTAGAGGTGGATATAGCTGAAGGGTAGTTTACCTTCTATACTTGATGAAGTCTACATAGTCTAAGTATAACCTATGTATGTTTTTCTCTACAATACAGGGGGCCTTTCTATGATCATCTTTCATTTGATTAAATATTTTGTCCCATTCCTTATGATGTCTATGAAAGTTGGTGTACTTGAGAAACACATCTATGTGTTTGCTCAGTATAATGGGCTCAAGAGTTACCATACAAGATGTTAGGGGAACAAAAGAAAATAGAGATGTTTCTAATGGGAAATTTAAAAAGAAAAAAAAACATCAAAGAAAGTTCCTTTGGAGACACAGCTTTTGAAATATCCATTCTGAAGAATGAGTAATGGAAAGATGTCTTTGGTCTTCCACAGTAGAATAAAGAATAAAGAGCTATCCTGGACGCAAGATGGAGTAGCAGCCTCTGATTCATGGTGATGGGGCAATGACGTCAGGACTTTGCACGTCCATGAGGAGAAGTTAGAACTTTTTAATGGGACTCGTTGATGCTTTTAGATTCCAGGAAGTAGTGCATTAACATTATGTTAAAAAAAAAAGTTCGGAGTCAATGTGGAATAAGTATTAAAGGCAGGATGGCATTTAATATTTTACAGAGAAGTGACGTAATCAGAACCTGGAAATGGGGTCGTAGAGACAGAGGGAAGTGGTGGTGTTATGAAACAGTTTCAGGATGATGGCTTGCAAGAGGAGTTGGAGGTGCATGTCATCCAGATATGAAGCTTTAGTTTAGTTTTTATAGTTACCCAGGAAACTAAGTACGCTGATGCTAGTTTCCAATAAGAATGCAATATAAAGAGGAGTAGAATTTCAGAGGACGAAGGTAAAGGGCTTGGAGTTTGGACCCCTGTCTTTAATGCCTAGACTTGGGAAATGTCCCTGAGTAGGAGGGAAGGAGGAAGTTAGTGGTGTTAAGTTCAGAGATGTCTGCGAGAATGTCATTAATAGACTCATGAAACTTAGCCTGAGTAAAAGTTAAAAGTCTTTCTGGGAAATAGTAAAGAAGAAGTCCACAACTCCCTACTTTTTTCCAACTTGAGTGTAAGTTTGATATGAAGCTGAAGTTACATGTATGAAATTATTAAATAAATAAATAAATAAATAAATAAATAAATAAATAAATGTAAGCTTTTCTAAAAGAGGAAATTAGGAGGGCTCAATATAAATACAGTAGAAGGTGCCCTGACTTTGTGAGTTAAGGAAAATGAATCCAGGGCAGGCTAGCGGGAGGAGTTTGGGGTCGGGGAGGAAAATGCCTACTCTGGAAAGAGACATCTGCTGCATTTAGAACATCTGC
This sequence comes from Mus caroli, assembly GCF_978045245.1. Lineage (NCBI taxonomy): Eukaryota > Metazoa > Chordata > Mammalia > Rodentia > Muridae > Mus > Mus caroli. Next base: position 69,928,648 of record NW_028227272.1, read on the forward strand.
AAAAGGGAACACCCTGAGTGTCCTGGACGGCCACTGCCCAGGCAAAGCATATACCTGAGGTGAGGCTGCTCAACTAGGCATGCAAGCCATATGGGCTCTAGACAGGGAAAACCAGTTAGACTGACTGCTCAGTGCTGTGCCCAGCTATGTTGGTCTACGGTTAGAGTAATGCCTTACATGGTCTCTTTCCTCTTTAAACTCACTTACACTTCTATTTTTATTACTATTGTATATCCAAATTGTGCAAGTCTTTACAATGTTTGGGCTACCTTGAAAAGTTCAGTGACCTTTAAATTGATGGAGCTCTATCTTATCTCCTAAAATGACATCCTCGTAATAAGCAAGGGAAGTTATTTAGCTTCTGATAGCATCAATATTTTTCTGATGACATGTTTATTCACTTTGCTTATGTGCTTGTTTTTTGGCTTTTCCTACTGGGTTTGAAAAATATTTTTTTGGCAAGGACTTGATATTTACTGTAGGTTGAATGTTCTTTTTTGAGTTCAGTTCACATTTTTGCATTTCATTTTAAAAATTTATAATGACTCCTAGACGTTGCAACCCAGGTTTCCTGTTCAAAACCATTTTCTTATGTTGAAAATTGTAGATGAATTGCAACCATTATGTAGATTACTTGGGAAATGGATCTTTCTTTCTGAATGTAATTTGTTACCCTTGAAGCTTTCCAAAAAGAAAAGTCCTCATAGTGTACCATTTCTGAAAATTTCCCTTGGAATTAGCTGTGCTTTAGCTTTGAAACGTGCATCTCTTAGTGTAACAACAACAACATGTGAGAGCCATTTGGGTCTTGAGGCTATTTCATCTTTCCATTTCCAGGAGAATTTCAAAAGGAAGAGGACAAACTTCTGAGTTTTCCTTATTTAATGTGGAGTGAGTGAGCTATCTGTACTCTTGGAGTGTGTGTGTGCATTTAAAATTCAGATGTTAACACAAAACTATTTTTGTGGTTGATGTTTTTTTAGAATTGACGATTCTACCTAATATGTTCTTGTCTGTGAGCTAGTCTTTCCAGATAGAGGTTAAAATTGGATCATTATGAATATATCTGAGCAGAGAAATGCACAATTCATAATGGGTAGTAACACATTTTCTAGTGGGACATCTGAGCCAGACTGAGAAAACTACCTGATTCATGTACTATGATTAAAAAATACTGATGAAAAAGGTGATCTGCCTGGCAATACAAAGGCAGTCTTCTCTCCCTCCTCGTTCAAAGCAAACATGCATCACTGGGTGGCTTTGCACATTTTTCTTGGTCAACTCTTTGCTGGTAAGGTTTGACCTGACTTTCCAGGCTTCAAACAGAGTGGGTAGCCCTTCAAAACTAGTCCT